>NC_137340.1:8013322-8724320 GCF_965287045.1 Carcharhinus amblyrhynchos | reverse complement strand
TTGCGGAATCCGCAAGCCAAAGTGTAGAGTCTGAAGAAGCTGGTAAACAAGGGAGCCGTGAGCTCACTGACTTTAAAATCTAGTCTGACTCTGGCTTTTTAAAGTTCCACAAACCTCATACCCTGGACCCTCCGCCATGCCATCATTCAGTGCTATGTGCAAGAACTTGTGTACCCACTCCATGTGTTTCATCCACTTTCCTTCATTTTGCGTTTGATGTTGCGTTCCAAAATGATTTATCTCATATGTTTTCTTAATTACCTTACAACTTGAACTATCACTTTGAAAAAACTATGAAGAGGCACTGCCAAATCCACTGGTCTCGAATCTCATTTCTCCCCCCCCACCCCATGACCTCTCATACCCTTCATGTCAACTCATGCCAAACCTTGTCCCCATCCATTATCCTTTGCCCTGATAACTTTCCATGCCAACTCATTCAGCAACTACCTTAACACAGGTCTGCTGAGTCTTGTTGAGATGAAATAACATATCAAAACAAATTTCACGATAATAAACCCATTCAAAACTTTAAAAGTTTCTCAGTACTTAATCACTCATAAAAAGAAGCAACTCCATATCAAAAACACCTAATATGTGAATAACCTATTTGAGTTATCAATCAAATTATGAATTTACAATCCTTCCCCGGGATAATTGTAGATTCTGAAAAGCAGCCAAGCATTAATTATGGTATTAGTGTAATCTCAAGAAAAAGCTATTGTAAGCACTAGAACAGAGTTTTACATCTCACTGACACAGCCAGGCTATTTTTATTTCCAAATTTTCAAAGACTATAGACTTAAATAACTTCACAGCTTGAGTTCTTTCAAATGTTACTGACACAGGCTGGCTTTTTGTCATTTTTTAAAGGGCCGGAGATTTAAATAACTCGATAGCTTAACAGCTTCTTCAGGCCTTATCCACTCTTCATGATGGATATGTCTCCTCCATAAATTAGTGACTCCCACACTGGGGGTTAAGACCCTCACTATAGTAAAAACTCAGTAAAAGCACTGAGTTCAATTGGTTCCAATGAGTTCAGGTTTCTCTCATTTGTGAGCCATACCCCTGCCCACTTCCCCTTCTCCATCCATTGACTATCTTCGTAGATGGATCCATGAGGGCCTGGTTTTTAGCAATCAATTAATAAACAAATTGCAAGATATAGAATTGGCACTGAGAAATTGACAGAACAGATAAGAAAGGCAAGAGAATTTGTGTTGCACTATCCCATGGTATCTTCACTGACATTGATTCATTTATAGTGTCAATATAAGGTGTTCTCTCTCATTTGAATCCACCTGGCTTCTGTGGTTTTATTTGTCACAGCTTCAGGCTGTGGGTTGTTTGATTAAAATCCCCAACTTCCTCTCGCTCACCTTGAAGAAAAAATGATGTACAAAATCATTCACTCAATTCCCATAAGCATCTTACAAGTTCCTCATTCAGTAAATTTAACTTCTGAATACTTAGTGTAGACTTTAGGTGCAAATCTTCACAATATGCTCCTTTACCTGTAACTTCTTTGGCCGCAGATTGTGATGCCAACCTGAATGTTAATCTCAGAAAATTCTGGAGTTCGACAGTTGGCATCTTCTGGAAATTTGGAGTGAGGATCCCAAATGATTGCAAAACCACCAGCTAAAGAGGATCACTGGCACAAGAGGTGTTGCCTGATATGATTGTATTGCTTTTGATGGCACTAGCTGAGCTCGCAGGTCTGGGAAATGCTTGGCAAGGCAGGACTTGTCCACAATATCAGCAACAGCTGGGTTTAAGATTCACTCTCAAACTCCTTCATCCTTGTCTGAGGTTAAATTTCAGTTTTTAGGTTTTCTGACCTGTTTTCAAATCCTTTCTTCTTTTCAATCTCTATATCTATTCCCAATCTAGAGCCAGTTAGTTTAGATGGGATAGCATGTGATCCAGAATAATGCCAACAGTGCAGGTTCAATCCCTGTTCTAGCTGAAGTAGACTTGGCTGCTTGCCCATTGCTTAATGTGGAGTGGTGCCCCTCAAGCTATATAACCAATTGTTTCTCTCTCTAATGGAGAGAAATGCCTACAGTCCCTCATGGACTATGACCAATCGTCAGCCTATTCACTATTTCCAACTCTCCCTCTGGCAATGGCTTTTGTGTTTTTCCAATGCTCCCATTTTCTCCACTATTCTGACTGAGTACGAACAATTTAGAACACGTGCAGTTGATTTTCCAAAGGAAGAAAATAAACATTGAGTTTTGCAACTCAGGACCAGTTGAGGCCAGTGTGTGGGCAGACTGGATTTGGAATCGTAACGTTCAGTGTTTTTGTCTCCAGTGCAAATTACAAAGTATATTCCTAATCCCACTTCTGATGAGAATCTGATCTCTGCTCCCGCTATTTCAGGTAGTCCAACACTCCCACCACCTCGTACATAGGAATGAGCAGAGTGAGGAACTCCCAGGTAGAACCAGAGCAGCATGCAGCACAGAAGGAGACATTTGGCCCATGTCTATACTGATTCTCAGAAACTAATTAGTCCCATTACCCAGTACTTCTCTCTGAAAATGTACCTTTGCAGGTATATATCCAATTTCCTGTTGAAAGTTAATACCTGGGACTGGATGAGGAAGGAGCAAAGCAGCTCAATTGCAATTACTGCCCAGGAGGAACATCCAATCTTAAATTTCTACTTGGTCCAGTAACCACTCTCCAAGCCTTAGCCTACCTGGAGTGAAGTCACAGGAGATCTCACAGTGACAACAAATGAAGCACTCTGCCATGTTGTACCTATGTTACTGGATCAGTGTAAATGTCCACATGGTGGCATCTGCTCAGGTTGCTGGAAAAAATGACGACAATCCTCGTCCATTGACCATGATACAAGTTCCAGCCATAAATGTGAGGAAACCATCCACAGCAACAATCTTCCAACCGAAGACTATCAGCTGTCGAGCTATTAATTATTCACATTTCCTTCACAAAGCAAAGCTGTTTCTTTATTCAGTCATGGGACATGGGCATCGCTGACTGACCAGCATTTAGCCCATCCCAAATTGCCCTAGTTCAGAGGGCAGTTGAGAGTCAACCACATTGCTGTGGCTCTGGTGTCACATGTAGGCCAGACTGGGTGAAGATGGCAGATTTCCTTCCCTAAAGAACATTAGTGAACGAGATGGTTTTTTTTTGACAATCAACAATCGTTCGTGGTCATCAGTAGACTTTTAATTCCAGATTTTTGTTTTGTTGAATTCAAATCCCACTAGCTGCCGTGGTAGGATTCGAACCCGACTCACCAGGATGTTAGCTGAGTCTCTAGATTAATAGTCTAGCGATAATAGCACTAGGCCATCCATTGCCTTCCCACAGGTCTTCAGATGTTCAGATCCTCTCTTCAACCAGATTCACCCCTTGGTAGATCAGCCAGTTTAGTCACTGCAGCCGCAATCCCTCCTCTAAACTCAGCCTCCTGTCCCGTACTTATCCAGTTCACAAATCTCTTGTGATGTTTAATCTCTCTGTGCCCTGCGAGGGCAAGGTTTACCTTGCGATGTCACGATTTGGCCTGTCCAATCCAAAGGACCTTTAATGAAAAAGTGTGGACAAAACAAAGACATGGATGTGCCAGAGTGAACCTCCATTTCCATTTGCTTTAGCACTCAGAGAACAGGATGATGGTAGTAATGGGACCAGTTACTTTCTGCCATGCCATTGCAATGATTTACAATACCAGAACAAGGCTATTTCATGTTTTGAAATTGAACTAATCTTAAGATCTCTGGGAAGAACAGAGTTTCAGATTTTCTTCTGTATAAAGAATTGCTCCCTGACTTTATCCTTGAGCGACCAGCAGCCTCTTATTACACAGTTATTCTTCAATGATCTGGACTCCTCAGCCTGGGGCTATAGTTTCTCTCCATCTAATCAATCATATCCTCTTACCATCTGAAGTGCCTTAATTAGGTCATTTGTTCATCTCCTGCGTTCAACAGAATGCGAAGAACCATATTTTTCCTCTTTGAGGCAAGAATCACAAGTCAATCCATTTCCTGATACCCAGACATCAAGTAGCAGTGCCCAGTCATTCCTGAACAGCAGGGCCCAGCCATACTATTTTCATGACAGGGTGAAAGGACCAATGCTGAGGTCAGGGCTGCCACCTCCAAAACCAGGCCCAAGGTCAGAAAAAGAGAAGGGGGGGGATACTGAGACATGCAGGTTAGATGGTCCACCTCTTTTCACTTGAACATCAGTCCAGTTCTGAACATGAGTATTAGTCACCCTAACTTTCACCCACCCTCCATAATGCCCATGCATTATATCCCCATATCTTATATCCCCTCCATACCCCCATACTCACTCAGCCAATATCCACTATGGACAGAATTCATGAATCCTGTAATAACATCTAGAAATCTTTGAGCTGCTCATAATATCAAATAGGAGTTCAAAACATGACAAACAAACGCACAGCCATTCAAACCTCTGTGGAAAAGATCAGTAAAATGTCAAAAGAACAAACAACCATTCACAAACCTCTTCAAAAAAATACAATCATGCTCATAAAACTGTCAATCAAAACAATGTCCTCATTGCTACATCAATAATACCTGCTGTGCTGAATGTGTGCAAGCAGAGGCACTATAAAGAGTGAGACCAGTGGCAGAAAGACAGTGAGAGTGGCAGCTGTAGAAAAGGTGAGGCCAATAGCAGATAACAGAATGAGCGTGGAATCAGTTTTATCAGTAAGACTAGCAGCAGGACCACAGGTAGCAGAGTAAAGAGTACAGGACAACTATATAAAGAGCAGAGCTATTGCGTTCAAAAAGAAAATCAGAGCATGACTTCACGGGGAAGCAGCTCAGCTATTTTGCCTGTTTTAGGAAGTGAGACTGCCACAGGTACACCCTCGCAGCAGTTTCTGGGATTTATAAAAGAGCAGGAGCTGGTCAACAGGAGTGTGTGGAATCGGGCTGTCCCAGACTTGAAGTGAGGTCACAGGACAACATTTTAGCAATGTTGAATAGATCAAATATTAAGTAAGGCTAAATGGTAATTAATGCAGATGCCAAAAATTGAAGCAAGTTTTACAATGTATCAAATAATTACAAATAGTGCTCCAATCAATCCGATTTAAAGCATAAAATTGTAACTCGATAACAAGGGTCAATAATGCTAAAATGTTCTTTTTTCAGTAAATTAGAATCTAAGGATTGAATAAACATTTGAGTTAATATCACTAAATTTAAATGATATCAGAAGAGATACAGCTGATTGGTGACTAACTGGTGAGTTTTTTTCACAGTAACCTTTTATTTCATAAATAGAGGAATGGCGGGGCACCGTGAAGCTTTGGAGTGCACATCCTATTTCACGTGGGAATTCCAAGATGTTTCCTGTATCCTGGATAACTATACGGGCGAGAAGGGTCATGAGTTATATAAGTTCAAGCTCTAGGTTTCAGAACTTAAGCAAATTTTGCTATCACTTTGGTGCATCCATGAGGTTGAGAGCATCGTGATTAGCACGTTAAAAGCTTCAGGGTGTGCAGGGAGAGGGGGAATAGGTGACCTCAGCTGCACAGGGAGGTATGAAGAAGATTGGAAAAGCAGTAGTTAGAACATAAGAACATAAGAACATAAGAAATAGGAGCAGGAGTAGGCCATCTAGCCCTTCGAGCCTGCCCCGCCATTCAATAAGATCATGGCTGATCTGTTGTGGCTCAGTTCCACTTTCCCGCCCTCTCCCCATAACCCTTAATCCCCTCTCTTATCAAGAACCCATCAACCCGCTTCTTAAAAATATTTAGCGAGGCAGCCTCCACCACTTCAACGGGCAGAGAATTCCAGAGATTCACCACCCTTTGAGTGAAGAAGTTCCTCCTCAACTCCGTTCTAAACCGCCTCCCCTTTATCTTGAGGCTGTGCCCCGTAGTCCTACTGTCTTTTTTGAGCGGGAAGAGTCTCTCCACCTCTATCCTATCCATCCCATTCATCATCTTATACGTCTCAATGAGATCTCCCCTCATTCTTCTAAACTCTAACGAGTATAAGCCTAGTTTATTCAGCCTCTCCTCATAGTTCAATCCCCTCAACTCCGGTATCAGCCTAGTAAACCTCCTCTGCACTCCTTCCAGGGCCAAAATATCCTTGCGCAGGTGCGGCGCCCAAAACTGCACACAGTACTCCAGCTGCGGCCTCACCAATGCCCTATACAGCTGCAGCAAGACCTCCCTACTTTTATATTCAATCCCCCTCGCTATGAAGGCCAGCATCTCAATCGTTCGAGGACCAAACAGGCATTCCGTAGCCACAGATGTGAATTCAGGGTGACATATGGCCTCTTATACCAGGGTCAAGGATACCACTTCACAACTCCAGAGCATCCGAAGAGAGCAGATGAACAACAAGCAGTTGTGATCCACATTGATGCCAATGACCAAGGTAGAAGGATGAATGCGTACCTACAGTTGAATATAAGGAGATAGGTAGGAAACTAGAAACAGGACCTCAAAAGTAATATTCTCCAATTACTCCCAGTACACATGCAGAAGTGAATATAGAAATAGAAGGGCAGAGCAGGTGAATGCACAACAGGAGATATGGTACAGGAGGGGGGTAGGATTTCGATTCTTGGGACATCTAAACAGAGCTGGAACCATTTTCCTCATGGAGTGATTTTCCTGGTATTGTTTGGGGAGGGTTGATACTTGCAGGGATGTGGTAATACTGGAGAGGAATACAAAGGTGTGCAGAGTATGGAGAGAGGCAAATGTCTCTAAATGAGGAAATAGTAAAGCATTAGGTAGGATCAGAGTAAAAGGAAAAGTGATAACATTCAAATTAAGGTCACTATGCAGAGATGTGAATGTGCGGGGTGTGGTAGTTGGGGTTGGTTACCGAAGGTGTGAATGTGCGGTGTGTGGTAGGTTGGGTTAATTAGCGGAGATGTGAATGTGCGGAGTGTGGTAGGTTGGGTTAATTAGCGGAGATGTGAATGTGCGGGGTGTGGTAGGTTGGGTTAATTAGCGGAGATGTGAATGTGCGGGGTGTGGTAGTTGGGGTTGGTTAGTGGAGATGTGAATGTGCGGTGTGTGGTAGGTTGGGTTAATTAGCGGAGATGTGAATGTGCGGGGTGTGGTAGGTTGGGTTAATTAGCGGAGATGTGAATGTGCGGTGTGTGGTAGGTTGGGTTAATTAGCGGAGATGTGAATGTGCGGGGTGTGGTAGGTTGGGTTAATTAGCGGAGTGTGAATGTGCGGGGTGTGGTAGGTTGGGTTAATTAGCGGAGATGTGAATGTGCGGGGTGTGGTAGGTTGGGTTAATTAGCGGAGATGTGAATGTGCGGGGTGTGGTAGGTTGGGTTAATTAGCGGAGATGTGAATGTGCGGGGTGTGGTAGGTTGGGTTAATTAGCGGAGATGTGAATGTGCGGGGTGTGGTAGGTTGGGTTAATTAGCGGAGATGTGAATGTGCGGGGTGTGGTAGGTTGAGTTAATTAGCGGAGATGTGAATGTGCGGAGTGTGGTAGGTTGGGTTAATTAGCGGAGATGTGAATGTGCGGGGTGTGGTAGTTGGGGTTGGTTAGCGGAGATGTGAATGTGCGGGGTGTGGTAGGCTGGGTTAATTAGTGGAGATGTGAATGTGCGGGGTGTGGTAGGTTGGGTTAATTAGCGGAGATGTGAATGTGCGGAGTGTGGTAGGTTGGGTTAATTAGCGGAGATGTGAATGTGCGGGGTGTGGTAGGTTGGGTTAATTAGCGGAGATGTGAATGTGCGGGGTGTGGTAGGCTGGGTTAATTAGCGGAGATGTGAATGTGCGGAGTGTGGTAGGTTGGGTTAATTAGCGGAGATGTGAATGTGCGGGGTGTGGTAGGCTGGGTTAATTAGCGGAGATGTGAATGTGCGGAGTGTGGTAGGTTGGGTTAATTAGCAGAGATGTGAATGTGCGGAGTGTGGTAGGTTGGGTTAATTAGCAGAGATGTGAATGTGCGGAGTGTGGTAGGTTGGGTTAATTAGCGGAGATGTGAATGTGCGGAGTGTGGTAGGTTGGGTTAATTAGCGGAGATGTGAATGTGCGGAGTGTGGTAGGTTGGGTTAATTAGCGGAGATGTGAATGTGCGGGGTGTGGTAGGTTGAGTTAATTAGCGGAGATGTGAATGTGCGGAGTGTGGTAGGCTGGGTTAATTAGCGGAGATGTGAATGTGCGGAGTGTGGTAGGTTGGGTTAATTAGCGGAGATGTGAATGTGCGGGGTGTGGTAGGTTGGGTTAATTAGCGGAGATGTGAATGTGCGGAGTGTGGTAGGCTGGGTTAATTAGCGGAGATGTGAATGTGCGGAGTGTGGTAGGTTGGGTTAATTAGTGGAGATGTGAATGTGCGGGGTGTGGTAGGTTGGGTTAATTAGCGGAGATGTGAATGTGCGGAGTGTGGTAGGCTGGGTTAATTAGCGGAGATGTGAATGTGCGGGGTGTGGTAGGTTGGGTTAATTAGCGGAGATGTGAATGTGCGGAGTGTGGTAAGTTGGGTTAATTAGCGGAGATGTGAATGTGCGGAGTGTGGTAGGCTGGGTTAATTAGCGGAGATGTGAATGTGCGGAGTGTGGTAGGTTGGGTTAATTAGCGGAGATGTGAATGTGCGGGGTGTGGTAGGTTGGGTTAATTAGCGGAGATGTGAATGTGCGGAGTGTGGTAGGCTGGGTTAATTAGCGGAGATGTGAATGTGCGGAGTGTGGTAGGTTGGGTTAATTAGTGGAGATGTGAATGTGCGGGGTGTGGTAGGTTGGGTTAATTAGCGGAGATGTGAATGTGCGGAGTGTGGTAGGCTGGGTTAATTAGCGGAGATGTGAATGTGCGGAGTGTGGTAGGTTGGGTTAATTAGTGGAGATGTGAATGCGCAGGGTTTGGTAGTTGGGGTTGGTTAGCTGCAGGCACTGATAACCATGTGGATGTAGGATGCTGTGGTGATAATCGAGCCCTGGCTCAAAGAATGATAGGACAGGTTACTCAATATTCCTGGATACAGGGCACTGAGGAAAGATAGGAACACACGGAAAAGAGGAGTGACAGTATTTGAGTCAGGAGGGCATTGCAATCAGTGCTGGAGAGAAAGGATGTCCCAGAGCAGTCATGGACTAGATCAATTTGACCAGAGCTAAGAAACAAAAAAGTTGCCATTCCATTGCTCGATGTAGTCTATTGGCCATCCCAGATAGTGGCGAGGATCGAAGAGGAACATGGAAATTACAGAAAAGTCCAATGATTGAGTAGTTTGTCATGACCAGGTGAGCAGCCAACATAATTAAGGACCCCACGCACCCCGGACATTCTCTCTTCCACCTTCTTCCTTCTGGAAAAAGATACAAAAGTCTGAGGTCGCGCACAAATCAACTCAAGAACAGCTTCTTCCCTGCTGCCGTCAGACTTTTGAATGGACTTGCCTTGCATTAAGTTGATCTTTCTCTACACCCTGGCTATGACTGTAACACTACATTCTGCAGTCTCTTGTTTCCTTCTCCACGAACAGTATGCTTTGCCTGTATAACGTGCAAAAAACAATACTTTTCACTGTATGTTAATACATGTGTTAATAATAAATCAAATCAAAGATGGATGTGTTCACTGTATTCCCTCTTTTCAATTTCCTCAATTGGTCACACGAAATTTAAGTTCCTTTTTCACGACAAAATACAAAATGCAGTCTTGGGCAGAGCAGGAGCCGTACCAAGCTGTGACACAACCAGAAAGAATGCTTTCTATGGTGCATCTGTAAAAATTGGTGAGAGTCATAGCTGACATGCCAAATTTCCTTAGTCTTCTGAGAAAGTAGAGGCGCTGGTGGGCTTTCTTAATAATAGTGTTGGCATGGGGGGACCAGGACAGGTTGTTGGTGATCTAGACACTTTTAAGAGCATTCTATTTACTTAAGCAGCCTTGCTTACTGCAGATCAGACTTTGAGCTCAACCCGTTCCAGAAGCCTGTTGAGAATAGTTTAATAAGAGCATATGTACCCAAGGATATACTCTATCCATGGTTAATCAGCCACTGTCTTTGTTTATTCCACTAGAAAGCAGTAAGGAATAGGAACAGGAGTGAAAGGGTTAACATTCATACACGCTTAAAATCGCATCAGCCGTAAGCTGTATCTAGTCACACAGGACAAGCTGTGTGAAAACCACAGGTCTTGATTAAAGCAGACTGAGATAAGAGTCAAGGGCCATTCAATTGAACGGTGTGCAGCTGCAGCACATGTTTGTCTATTAGAACAGGGAACACTGGAAAGGGAGGTTAATAGACCATTGGTCAGAGATATAGCTATCATTGCTTGATGATATTATAATTAAGAAGACACGCACAAGTTATAATTGGATACCTATACCTTTATGTACACATGATGCTAACCTAATTGATAGTTGTGAATGGATTTAGATATAGTTTCTGTGAAAATGTAAATCTTTGATTGGTACAAGCTAATTACTTGCATTCAAATTTGAAACAATAATTTCTTTTGTATTTGCACTCTGACTTGTCTTAATGGCTTAGTTGGAGTCCTGTAGCACTACAGCAGTTAATAAATATTCTTGAACCACTCCATGACTTTGTCTGGCTACTTGAGGAGAACGTAGCTTTAATTACAACAACAAGTGAAACATCATAGCAGCCCCGCAACGACAAAGGTGCAATTCACTCTGTCCAGGAAAAACTGACAGCATTTTAGTTTGGTGAGTATTTTCTTTTGATCATTCAGCTGGGTGCTGTTGTTCATCAATTGTAGCTGATTTAAAGAGTGAAATCTGACCCCAGACTAAAGTGAACTAGATAAGGGAAGTAGAATAGAATCATAGAATCCCTACAGTGCAGAAGGAGGCCATTCAGCCCATCAAGTCTGTACCAACCACAATCCCACCCAGCCCCCTATCCCTATAATCCTACATATTTCCCCTGCTAATCCCCCTGTCACTAGAGTCAATTTAGCATGGCCAATCAACCTAACCCCCACATCTTTGGAGTGTGGGAGGAAACCGGAGCAAACCCACGCAGATATGGGGAGAATGTGCAAAACTCCACACAGACAGTGACATGAGGCCAGAATTGAACCCGGGTTCCTGACGCTGTGAGGCAGCAGTGCTAACCACTGTGCCGCCCCAAAAGGTGGAAAGATGAAAAATGGGGACGCCCTGGATTTTGTAAAAAAAAGCAGTAGTCAATGAGACAAAAGACCACGGTGAAAGCCGAGACGGTGAATGCCAACAAGCCAAATGCCAACCAAGCGAGAGCCCGGAAGGCGGAACTTGAATTTATTATTGAATAGAACAAGACGGAGTAAGAATGTTGGTGACTTTTTTAAAAAAGATCTAAGAAGGTTGCCAAGCTTGCTTTTAAATCTGGATTCCTGCTGTCGTGCAGGTCACCACAGCTGTCGAATCAGTAACAGTTAAAACATAACTACTTGTTGTACTTAAAGCTACCACTCCCTTCAAGCAGCCAGACAAAGTCATGGAGTGATTCAAGATGATTTATTGACACCTGTAGTGCTACAGGACTCCAACTAAGCCATTAAGACAAGTCAGAGTGCAAAATACGGAAATATACATGAAATTATGGTTTCAAATTCGCTTACAAGTTAAAGGATGTTCGGACTGTTTTAAAATTGAGCAGATTGAGTTGTAGGTTTGAATTAGAACTGTAAAAGTAAGAAGTTGCATTTGGTTTATCTGGACATTCGTAGATTTGCTTATCTTTGGTTTTGTATTCAATGTTTTTCGATCTGGGGAAATAACTTTGCTGGTTTTGAATGACAGGAATTTAGAAGGTTAAAAACAGAACACAAGAATGTTTACGGAATTCATTGTTGCTTTAATGTGTGCTAAATTTCTCTGCTTGTGTGCGGATGATATTTGTGAGTTGTATGTTTCAAGCTTTAATATTTTCAGCATGATATTGTGATCATAGTCTAAGTGATTTAAGACAATCAAACAAATAGCGAAGCATAATCAATAAAGCTTTCTTCTCATCGGAGATGGACCTGGATTCATGTTTCAATGGCCATAAGCATGATTCCAGGATATTCTGAGAAACATGGGGATTCTAATCTAGATACAAAATCAGACATGCGAGAATGAGTTAGTTTTAATTAGTAATGGTTAATTAAAATTTGG
Source organism: Carcharhinus amblyrhynchos (assembly GCF_965287045.1). Classification (NCBI taxonomy): domain Eukaryota; kingdom Metazoa; phylum Chordata; class Chondrichthyes; order Carcharhiniformes; family Carcharhinidae; genus Carcharhinus; species Carcharhinus amblyrhynchos. The sequence continues at coordinate 8,712,181 of NC_137340.1, read as the reverse complement.
GCTGTTCAAAATGATCAGGACGGCACGGTGGCACAGTGGTTAGCACCGCTGCCTCTCAGCGTCGGGGCCCAGGTTCAATCCTGGTTTCAGGTCACTGTCTGTGTGGAGTTTGCACGCTCTCCCCATGTCTGCATGGGTTTTCTCTGGGTACTCCGGTTTCCTCCCACACTCCAAAGAGATGCGAGTTAGGTTGATTGGCCATGTTAAATTGACTCTATTGTCAGAGAGATTAGCAGGGTAAATATGTGGGTTTGTGGGAATAGGGCCTGGGGGGGATTGGGACCGGTGCAGACTTAATGGGCCGAGCAGTCTCCTTCTGTATTGTCGGGATTCTATGATGACAAATCCTGCGTTGGGTTGATCTTGGGTTAAAACTTCTCGTCAGGCTGAAAGGTTTACTCCTGACATGATTGGCACAGTAAAAAGGAAAATTCTGGAATGCGATACTGATAAAAAAAAAGTTTAAAAGGAGAGGTTATTAAATAGAAATGAGTCCTGGACCATGAGTGATTTATTCATTAGTGTCACAAGCAGGCTTACATTAACACTGCAATAAAGTTACTGTGAAAATCCCCTAGTTAACACACTCCAGCACCATCTTTCGGACTGTGGGAAGAAACCGGAGCGCTCCGAGGAAACCCACACAGACACAGAGAGAACATAAGGATTTGACGCAGACGGTGACCCAAGCCGGGAATCGAACCTGGATCCCTGGTGCTGTGAGGCAGCTGCGCTCACCACTGTGCCACCATGCTGTGTCGACATCCATTTGAGAACTGCACTCCATCCCTTTTGACACTGGAAGAGAATGAACTCTTGTCTGTTAAAAGAATAAACTCTAGTCAGGACGAGAGGGCACAGCCTCAAGATAAGGGGGGCAGTTTAGGTCAGAGTTGAGGAGGAACTTCTTCACTCAAAGGGTGGTGAATCTCTGGAATTCTCTGCCCGTTGAAGTGGTGGAGGCTGCCTCGCTAAATATATTTAAGTCACGGGTAGATAGGTTTCTGATAGACAGGGGAATTAAGGGTTATGGGGAGAAAGTAGGAAAGTGGAACTGATCCGCTTCAGATCAGCCATGATCTTATTGAATGGCGGGGCAGGCTCGAAGGGCTAGATGGCCTACTCCTGCTCCTATTTCTTATGTTCTTATGTTAATAGCTGAAGTTCGTCGCGGCTGTAGTTTTTTTTAAGCAGAAACTGGGACTTACGAAATTTTAAAGTTTTGAACTGTCAGATACATTCAGATGAATTAATGCATTCTGACCCAAGCAGGATGGATCTTTTGTATTTCTGTTTTCAGCTAACTGCGAATTAAGCAAAATTTGCAGTAGCTTCAAGACATTCAAAAATTTATCTATAGACTTTAAATATGGCAGCAATTGTCAGCCGGAAGCAAAAGCTGGTAAATGGGGGGACTGCAGAATTGCATTCAACACTATTGAGCAACTTTTATCAACTGCACCAGCTTTGTAGCTGTCAGATAATAATGAGAATTATTACACTTCCGTAGTGACCCAAAAACCTTTTAGTTGGACTGCGTGGCGTGGGTGGTCAAAGTTAGTGACCTGATCACAGTGCTGGGAGAAGTGATTCTACACACAGAGCACACCCTTGTAAAATTCAAACATGGGAATGCTGAACACAGCGTTTGACACTAAAAGGACTCAGTGGGAGAGCTTACTGCTCCTCACAAATAGGCAGGATAAAGTTAAAGGCAGAATCTATTTGATGGATAACACTAACGATGTTATTTAAAAAAAAGACATTTGAAGGGGTTCAAAGAAGAAAAAAAAAGGACATACTCAGTTTAGGTGGTTTCTTTGGATATAAGAACAAAGTTTCTTTTGAAGAAAAAAATGGAGCTTTCTTACCTTCCATTCACTAATATTTCCCAGTCCATCATGGCCAATTTATGTCTCATACCATCATAGTTCCCTTCATTGAGATTCAGGACCATGGTCTCAGAATCAAACTACATCACTATCGACCTTGACAAAGAATTCTATCGTATTCTGGTCACTCGTTCCCAAGGGTTCTCACACAACTAGATTGCCAACTAATCCTTTCTCAATGCACAATACTCAATCCAAGATGACCCGCTCCCTCCATGAGTCCCTCCATGTATTGATCCAGAAAAACCATCCCATCTCCAGTCCAGAAACTCCTCCTCCGTTCTTCTGTGACTAATTTGATTCTCCCAGTCTATGCGCAGAGTAAAGTCTGATGTTCCTTTAACACATGCATCTCTGATTTTCTGTGGAATGCTATTCCCAACATTTCAAGGTTGTCAACTTGCTTGGAGCGAGTAAGATCCTGAGAGGTATTGACAGGGCGGGTGTGGAGAGATGTTTCCCCTCTTGGGAGAATTTCAAACTCTGGGTCACTGTTTGAAAATAAAGAATGGCCCATTTAAAATGGAGATGCAGTGAAATATTTTCTCTCGGAGTGGTGAGTCTGTGAAACTCCCTTCCTGAAAAGGCGATGGAAGCTGAATCTTTGAATAGTTTTAAGGCAAAGATGGATAGATTCTTGGTAAGCAAGGGGGGACAGGTTATTGGGGTTAGGCAGGATGCAGATTTGAGGCTACCATCAGATTATCCATGATCATATTTAATGGCAGGGCTGGCTCGAGGAGCTGAATGACCCTTGTTCATTTGTTCATACGTAGGAGTTGGAGTGAATAAGCACTGTTGTTTTCCTCCTTGACTATGTTTGGGTGGTGGCGCCTTAAGGAGAATGGTATGGGGGGAATTGGGGGGTGTGTGGAAAGGGAGGGTATCAAAGGCAGGAATAAGCCAAGGGAAGGAATGTGAGGTTACAGAGACATGGGAGGAAGGGAAAGGCCATACATGTTGGATGAGAGGTTCCCACCAAGGGACAGGGATAGTAGGGGAGAGAGAGAGAGAGTGTGTGTGTATGGTGTTTGTGGTGGTTGAACTGAGGGAACAATCATCATGAGAGTGGGGAGTGGGATGAGGTAGGATTGTGGGTCCAGGGTCATTGTCACATAGTGGACTGGGGAGTCAGGTTTCATGGAAATGAACAAAGTAGTTGGTGATAAAAGGAGGGTTCTGGGTCTGGGAGGGTGGCAAGGAGATAGATGCAGGAGAGATATGTAAAGTAAGTAAATTTATTTATTAGTGCCACAAGTAGACTTACATTCACACTGCAATGACATTAATACGAAAATCCCGTAGTCTCCACTCTCTGGCGCCTGTTCAGGTAACACTGAGGGAGAAATTAACATCGCCAATGCACCTAACCCAAGCATCATTCCGACTGTGGGAGGAAACCAGAGTGCCCAGAGGAAGCCTACGCAGACACGGGAAGAATGTGCAAACTCCACAGTGACCCGAGCCAGAAATGGAACCCTGGGTCCCTGGCACTGTGAGGTAGCAGTGCTCGGCACTGTGCCACCGTGCTGAGGCTCCAGTGTAATGGGGTGAGGCGTCTTGGGGACAAGGGGGGTGGAATTTGAAGGATAACAGAAGGGAGAGATTGTTATATTGGGTAGGGTGAGAGGGGAAGATGGTGTTTGACATGGGGGAGGGTATCTTGACACTTATATGCACTAGTTTCTCAAATCTCTTCTTCGCAGCGCAGTTGGTCTGTACAAGTGAAGGCTCAAGGTAGGACGAGGATTTTTTTGAGTGGATGGAGTTAAACGTGAGCACAGTTGGCCAAATTGCAATGCACATCCGAGGTTTGCTCCGTATCTCATGGGGTCTCATAACATTGAGATTCTAGCAAGATCCAGAGCAACAGTAAAGTCAGGCTGCAAGACAGATGGGTGGGAATGAGGGCTTGATGGGATGGAGGGAGGGAAGGAGTGGTTAACTCCCAGGGGCCGGGTGAGTGGAGCGGGTGGCAAAAACAGTTTACAACTTCAAGGACCGCAGGTAATGGCTGATAATGGAGTGTTGGTATGTGCCATAAGGATCAGTGCTGGAGCCACAATTATTTACAATACATATTAATGACTTGAACAAGGGAAGTGAACACACTACTGCCAAGTTTGCGGATGATACAAAAGTAGGTGCGAAGGCAAGTGGTGTGGAATACAAAGGGATATAGACAGGTAAGATGAGCGGTGAAGACATAGCAGTTGGAATATAACAGAGGAAAATGTGTAATTCCGCACTTTGGTAGGAAGAAAGGAGCTGAATATTATCTGAATAGAGAAAGCTGCAACAAAGCGACATTTAGGCGTTCTCATCCACAAATTATAAAAAGCGAGCATGCAAGCTCAGGTAATTAGGAAGGCAAATGGAATGTTCACTTCAAAGGGAATGGAGTTTAAAACAGGGAAGCCTTGCTAAAACTGTACAAGGCACACCTGGTCTGGTCCCTTTATCTATCTAAGGAAAGATAAACTGAAATTGGACGCAGTTCAGAGAAGCTTCATTAGGTTGATCCCGGGTATGGGGGATTCTCTTATGAGGAGAGGTTGAGTAGGTTGGGTCTGTATTCATTGGAATTTAAAAGAATAAGAAGCAACCTTATTGCGACATACAGGATTCTCAGGGGCTTGACAGGGTAGATGCTGAGACACTCTTTCCACTTATGGGAGAGTCTCAGACCAGAGGCCATCATCTCATTTAAGACAGAGATAAGGAGGAATTTCTTCTTTCAGTTGGCGGAATTTTTTACTGCAGAGAGCTGTGGGTGCTGGGTCATTGTGTATGTTTGAGATAGACAGATGTTTAATCAGTAAGGGAGTCAAGGGTTATGGGGAAAAGGCGAAAAAGTGGAGTTGAAGATTATTGTATTAGATCAGTCATAATCTCATTGAATGGTGAGGCAGACTTGATGGGCTGAATGTCCTACTTCTGATCCTAAGTAGAATGATCTTATTGTCTTTGATGGCAAGGCAAGGATCCCTCAAATGTGTCTTGCGGCTGATGGAGGGTAGCCCAATAGTTTTGAGGGAGTGTGTACGGACATGGCTTTTATTACCCTAGTCAATGTTGCAGTCTCCCTACACGTGAGTGCGTGAATGAGAGGAGAGCTCAGCTGTGATCTCCCGGGATTATCCTCAGTGTGGTGAAATGGTGGGAGGAGGCCATGGGTAAGCTGATGCTAGGTACAGGACTGCCCATTGGCTGAAATGCTTAGAGTCAGAGGGACATATACTAATGAGATGAATCACTGCAATTTGTTCACGGATCACTTCAGGCATTCAGGATGCTGGCTGGAAACGCTGCTACGTTCCAACTGAGGAGGAAATAGACTTGCTCCTCACACTTGCAAATCTAATGAACTGACCAGTGTGAGACAAGCATAGCCAGCTAGCATGCCCCCAAGGGGAAATCATTCCCATTTCTGCTCCTGCCTCCCAATCTTTACTCCAGACAAGAAGACTTCACCCATTCTTTTCGCAAGACTAACTTCTCGGCCAGTAAATTCTGGATGTTTGAGTTTAATATTTGTCTGCCCCTTGCCAGGAGTTGTTGTAATGTTTGCACAGTGATGATGGTGAATGCCATTAACCTCAGCTTTACCTTGGCATTATCATTGGGACTAATGGTTCCCTTTAGATTTGCTTGTGCCAGAATTACCTGCCAGCTATCAGCTCTATGAGTTTCCTCCAGGTATTTCCTGCTTCCTCTTTCCCCAAATTCACACAGGAACAATTGCAGCAAAATAGGTGTTAAGTTCACTTGTCAATAGTGGAGACTGCACAAAGTAACCACCCACAGGCATGTCAGAAAGTAATAGTGGCACAGTGGTTAGTGTCAGGACCTGGGTTTAATTCCCAGCTTGGGTCACTGACTGTGCAGAATCTTCATGTTCTCCCCATGTCTGCATGAGCTTCCTCCGGGCGCTCCAGTTTCCTCCCACAGTTAGAATGATGTGCTAGTCAGGTGGATTGGCCATGCTAAATTCTCCTTCAGTGTAGCTGAACAGGTGCCGGATTATGGTGACTGGGGGATTTTCATAGTAACTTCATTGCAGTGTTAATGTAAGCCTACTTGTGTCACTCACAAATAAACTTAAAAAAACTATACCATTACATCTCAGTCCTCACCAAGCTTTATTCTTGTTCGAGTTTAAAACCCACCATACTTTCTTGATAGATCTTTATTTGTCAGCTTTCTGGACTGCTCTGTCTTGTTTGTTCGGACCAGTGTGCTGATATTTTCCTCAAATGTATTCGATCTAACAAACGTTCACACACTGGAGAGGAGACAATTAATCCTTTGGCTAACCCATCGTCTGATTGGCTAACACAGATACAGCTTGAACTTTATACAACTTCTCAAAAGCAGAAGGTGGCTCCAACATCAGTATTCCAGTCCTTGAGGGACTGCACAGCAAGAACCAAATCCTTATTACAAACTCAAAGTCATCATGTCTCACCTTCGAACCTCTGGGTTACTGTTAACTGCCATCGACGGGAAAGATCAGCATTTGCGCAATAAAATCAAATTCGGGAGTAGAAATCATTTTGTTGGCAAAAACATAGTCAACGTGGCAACTGTTGGAGATTTATGTTTTATGGTGTTAATGCAGGCCCCATAAATTTGACACTTACAGCAATCAGAAACAGCCAGATATGTTTTACTGGATGTATTATGTATGAGAAGGATTAATAAAAACAGGTTTGATTTAAATAGATATCACAGCATGTGAATAAATGGTCATGGAGTTATTATAATTTGTCAGGAGATAGGGGATGCCAACAGTTTTAGTTCATTTTTGGGATGTGAGGTGCCACTGGCAAGAACCAGATTTTATCACAAATGCTGAGTTGCCCTAAGATGCTAATGGTGATTGGCCTGTTTATTAGGCACATCTTTGCACCCACACAATACCCGAAATCATCTGTTCACATTTGTGGCTGGGATTTTCCGATGCTACTTTACAGTCTTTGGAGTTTTGGTTGGTGTGTCAAATTTTTCGTTCTTGTTCACAACACAGGCAAGATTGAAGAATGTCATTCACTGTTGTTGACCCTTTGGGGAACAATGGGGGCAGTGGTGGAAGGATTTCTGAGCTGATTATCTGCCCGTTGAACCAAATTATGGGTGTTCCTTCCGTGGCCAACAGGTCCTGGAGTTGGACTCGAGCCCAGAGTTTCTGGCCCAGCAATAGGGACACTACCAAGGCACCACAATGTCCCCGTTAGCCATCTTGAAATGCTGCCACTCTTTGACCGAGATTTTCCGGCCCCACCATGGAGGACGCGGAGAGCCCTTCAAATCTCCGTAGACTTCAGCAGGACTGGAAGACCCTGCTGGTGGGAAGAACTGGAAAATCCCACCCTTTGATGCAACATGTGGACTGCAGCAGTTCAAGAAGACAGCTCACTACCACCTTCAAATGGGCAAGTAGGGAAGGGCAAAAAATATTGTTCTAGCCAACAACACCCACAGCCCATAAACAAATCATTAAAAACTGAGAGGCTTCCTTGTAGCACAGTTAAGAATCAGCCATATTTCTGAAGGAGTGGTCAGATCAAATAAAGATAGGCAGGTTTCCTTCCCTGAAGATATTGGAGAACTCATTGAATGATTACGACAATTAAACAGCTTCATTACCTCTTTTATTTTAAATAAAATGGAATTCAATTCTTCATACTGCTATGATAGGATTTGAACTTGAATTTGCTGAACACATTAACATGACTACTACATCAACATACCCCAATCATACCTTGCAAATCTAATGCAAACAAGTTGAGGGATTGCTTCCTTATAAAATCAAGAGCTTTTAAAGAAAAATTGCAAACCTATTATTAAGTATTAGTGTAACAAGTCCATTTACGTTAACACTGCAATGGAGTTGCTGTGAAAATCCCCTAGTCGCCACACTCTGGCGTCTGTTTGGGTACACTGAGGGAGAAATTAGCATGGCTGTTGTACATAACCAGCACATCTTTCGGACTGTGGGAGGAAACCAGAGCACCCGAAGGAGACCTGCGCAGACATGGGAAGAACATGCAGACTCCTCACAAACAGCCACCCAAGCTGGGAATCGAAGCTGAGTCCCTGGCACTCTGAGGCAGCAGTGCTAACCATGGTGTCACTGTGTATGTAGACTTAACTCAGAGCTAACAAATCTCAGAAGTGTCGCTGTAAAAGCTACATAGGCCTGACACAACGATTAGAGGAGAATCTGCATGATAAAGTATGTAATATGGGAAATTCAATTCACTGACCAGCTACAATTTTGTGTTACATATCATTGTTCATTTCACTAAAGACCCCGCGTAGCTGCTAAAGCCGAAATACTTGAACGTGTTTTACTTTCCTCATTGATTTCCGACATGCCTGAAATCCAGATTTAACATTCACAATTAAAACCCTACATTGCAATTTCAGCATCCCAACTGTACTCAACGCAGTGAAGAAAGGGGAGTCGACAAATGAGGTGAGATGCAGCGTAAAGTGAAAAAAAAACCTCACACAAATGTAAAGAAAAGCAGAAACCCAGCAACCTGTCAAAGCTATAAAAAGCAACAAAGTACAACAAAGAAGGTAATAAAATGTGCGAGAGTGCAGGAAAAAACTTGCGAGGGATATCAAAGCAAGCAGCAAATGTCCTTATAAATATTTTAAGAGAAAGGGAGAAGTAAGGGGGAATATGAGTCTAATAAAGGCAGATGCTGGAGAGACTATAATGGATAATAAGGCAATGGCGTGCGTGTTGTGTAAATACTTTGAAGCCAGTTATTCACAGACTAGCGTCAGCTTTAATGAGGTCACTTAATCCTATCATTAGGGACTGAGTGACTGAGCATTTGGACAGATATCGAGTAATGAAAGAGAGTCAGTGTGGATTTGTAACTAATCTAGTTGAACTTTTTTGATAAGTTCACCAACATTAAAGATAGATGCAGGAGAAAAGTGAAATGTGGAAAGGGAGTAGCTAATAAGTGATGCATACAGAGTTCCAAAAGGCATTTGGTAAGGCGTTGCACAAAAAATTACAATCACAATTTGGAGCACATGGAATCTACCCTCATGGCATGGAATGGTAATTGTTTAGGACAGTGTTGCTGAATTAGATTTTGATGTTCATCATGATTCGGTCACCATGTTCGCCCTATGATACAAAACGTATGCAATATCACTACAGGAAAAGCACAATCTCCTGAAAATAGGCCTGAGAATTAGAAGCATCAGCAATCAAAATCGATGCCTTCACTGCCAGAGTTGGGAGAACAGCTTCAAGTGGGTTTTCCAATCCAAGCAAAGATGGTGACAACCTGTTAACTGAAATGTCCTATTTCTGACAGTGAGCTGCTGAACATTGCAAAAAAAAATCAATACCTCCATGAGTAAACTGTCCCTATTCAATTAGAATTCTCTGTTTGGAAATGATAAACCTCCACATATGAGCTTTTGCACTCTGAATCTTGCCTTGTTTATCCTCCATCACTTGCCATTTCTGATTACAGCATTTGGACATTTAAGAGCCTCTGGTCTCACAGACAACTTCTGTAACCTCTCATTTCGTGCCAATTGTTTTCAATCACTCATTTCAACAGGTCTATTAAGATGAAACCATTCCACATTTAGGTATTGCTGCATCATCCCAACTTGCAAAGATAGCACACTTCAGCCCTCACTGGTAGCCATGCAGCAGTGACTATCACTCACGCACCTCAATTTCTTTGCAAAAGTCGCTAACTACCTGTTGAACAAAACCATGTTCTCCAGCATGTATACTGTGCCATTAGATTTCCCCAAGAACATGTTGACATCTCTTCGTCTTTCTGAAGACCAGCCCTGCTTTCACATTGTTTAAAAGAAAAATCCCACAGACCAAAATGTAGCATCATTTAGAGACATCCAGAGAGAACAGGGACAGAGTAGATAACAAAATGGCTGATCACTTTCCTTCCTTCATTGAGTAGCTGTTCAGCCTCTGTGTCGCTGAAAACCTGAGTGAGTTCATGAGAGTAAGTCTGTGTGACTGTCTCTCTCCCCCACCATGTTTTCCCCTCCCACTTGTTCCCACACCTCTTATTCCCCTCCATGAACCCCTCTTATTCTTCTCCTCATCTCCCCTCCCTTTGAACTCCCTCGTCTTTCTTTACATCTCCCTTTTTTGCCCTACCCCTCCTTCTCCTGCCCTTCTCTTTTTCCATTCCTCCCTCTCCCCTTTTCCCCATTCTCCCCTCCCTTCCTTCCCCTCTTCCTCCTTTTCCCTCCTCCTCCCCCTTTCCTCCCTCTCTTCTCCACTCCTGCCTCTCTAACCCCCCTTTTTGTCCTCCCTCAATTCCTCTTCCTCTCTTCTTCCCCCCCCCCTTCATCTCTCATTGATGTTGTGCCAAAGCTTACCCTACCAAAATTTGATCACTGGGTCCTTGAATGAGAAAAAAATTAACATGTGCACCCCCACCTCCCCCAACCCCCTCCTCACATGAGAAGTTGGACAACCCTGCATTTAGGACTTCTTTCTCTGGTTGGCAGGTTATGGCCAATGGCTTTCCTGAGGATCTGCCCTGCTTTTCATTATTTACATCAATGAGTTAGATAAAGGGCTGGGAGTTGCTTATCTAAGTTTGGAGGTCAGATAAGCTCGGAGATTGGGAGAGCAGGACTTCAGAAGTATGCCATTTCTGAATACAGCATTTGGACATTTAAGAGCCCGTTGTCTCACGGACAACTTCTGAAACCTCTCATTTCATGCCAACTGTTTTCAATCACTCATTTCAACAGGTCTATTAAGATGAAAGTGTCCCACATTTGAATATGGCTGCACCATCCCAGCTTGCAAAGATAGCACACTTCAGCCCTCACTGGTTCCAACTTGGATACTTTTTAAAATGAACAGTCCTCAGTGAGGCTGATGTGTTTAAATAAAAACCTGTTCAACAAGGGCTGAAGAAAATGATCATGACACAATGAAACCGACTGAATGAACAGCTGAGTTACATAGCCTGCACGTTCCACTGACATCACATTGGCTTTTAAATTAAGTAAACGGATATTGCCAGATTTCTTCGAAGAAGTCCTTAATTATGCATTTAAAAGTAAATTCATTATCAAAGTAAAATAAACATGAGGTATATTTAGGGGTATTTTATATTCCGGAAAGTTATTCAATAGTTTTTTTTCCCCTCTTTTAGTAACCTAACACGTCCTATTCTATCTTTGCCTGGTGAAGATTCTTAAATTATCACAATGACTTCACTCCAAATGATCTTAATTTAATGTAAAGCATTTAAGATGTCTTCAAATTGTGAAAGGCATTGTATGAATGCAAATCTTTTAACCCATGATGTATTAGTTAGCTCTCACTATTCCGGAGGTTCCCAACTATTTCCAGCATTTTGAGAAGTGGAAATTTCCCTCTCATTTAATTTGCTAAATGATAACAAAGGGAAAGCAGCAAGATATGCTTGATTTGAGTTGATTTAATTTAATTTATTATTGTCACATGTATTCGTTATGCAGTGAAAAGTATTGTTTCTTACACGCTATACAGGCAAAGCATACTGTTCATAGAGGAGAAGGAAAGGAGAGAGTGCAGAATGTAGTGTGACAGTCATAGCGAGGGCTTAGTGAAAGATCAACTTAATATAAGATAGTTCCATTCAGAAGTTTTATGGCAGTAGGGAAGAAGCTGTTCTTGCGTTGGTTGGTACATGATTTCAGACTTCTGTATCTTTTTGTTGACGGAAGAAGGTGGAAGGAGGTATGTTCGGGGTGTGTGGGCTCCTTGATTAAGCTAGCTGCTGGCAGTGGGAAGTGTAGATGGAGTCAATGGATGGGAGGCTGGTTTATGTGATGGACTGGGCTACGTTCACAACCCTTCTTGCGGTCTTGGACAGAGCAGGAGCCATACCAAGCTGTGATACATCTGGAATGTGTGATTCGTATGTCAATGTTCTGCCCTGGAATGAAGCTCCAGTAACCGTTGGAGTCTGTCCATTGAAGCCAGCTTGCCAGTGCACGTAACCACTATCATTGCCACATAGAACCATAGAAAATTATAGCTCAGAAACAGGCCTTTTGGCCCTTCTTGTCTGTGCCGAACCATTTTTTGCCTAGTCCCGCTGACCTGCACTTGGACCATATCCCTCCGCACCCCTGTCTTCCATGAACCCGTCCAAGTTTTTCTTAAATGTTAAAAGTGACCCCGCATTTACCACTTTATCCGGCAGCTCATTCCACACTCCCACCACTCTCTGCGTGAAGAAGACCCCCCCCCCAATATTCCCTTTAAACTTTTCCTCTTTCACCCTTAACCCATGCCCTCTGGGTTTTTTCTCCCCTAGCCTCAGTGGAAAAAGCCTGTTTGTATTCACTCTATCTATACCCATCAAAATCTTATACACCTCTATCAAATCTCCCCTCATTCTTCTACGCTCCAGGGAATAACATCCTAACCTATTCAATCTCTCTCTGTAACTCAGCTTCTCAAGTCCCAGCAACATCCTTGTGAACCTTCTCTGCACTCTTTCAACCTTACTCAGATCCTTCCTGTAACTAGGTGACCAAAACTGTACACAATACTCTAAATTCTGCCTCACCAATGCCTTACACAACCTTACCATAACACTCCATCTTTTATACTCGATATTCCGATTTATAAAGGCCAATGTACCAACAGCACTCTTTACGACCCTATCCACCTGTGACGTCACTTTTAGGGAATTCTGTATCTGTATTCCCAGATCCCTCTGTTCAACTGCACCCTTCAGAGTCCTACCATTTACCCTGTATGTTCTACTTTGGTTTGTCCTTTCAAAGTGCGATACCTCACACTTGTCTGCATAAAGTTCCATTTGCCATTTTTCAGCCCATTTTTCTAGTTGGTCCAAATCCCTCTGCAAGCTTTGAAAACCTTCCTCACTGTCCACTACACCTCCAATCTTTGTATCATCAGCAAGTTTGCTGATCCAATTGACCACATTATCATCCAGATCATTGATATAGATGACAAACAACAAGAAACCCAACACCGATCCCTGCAGCACACCACTAGTCACAGGCCTCCACTCAGAGAAGCAATCCTCCACAACCACTCTCTGGCTTCTTCCATTGATGTGGAGATGCTGGCATTGGGCTGGGGTAAACACAGTAAGAAGTCTGACAACACCAGATTTAAGTCCATCTGATCTATTTGATAGTAAACTCTCTCCGAGAGCTTGTGAGTTTATTATCAAATAGATCGGTTGGACTTAAACCTGGTGTTGTCAGACTTCTTACTATGTTCTTCCTTAGCCAGTGTCTAATCCTATTTACTACCTCCCCATGTATACCTAGCCATGTCCACTACACCTCCAATCTTTGTATCATCAGCAAGTTTGCACCTTCCTAACTAACCTCCCATGAGGGACCTTGTCAAAGGCCTTGCTGAAATCCAGGTAGACAACATCCACCACCTTCCCTTCATCCACTTTCCTGGTAACCTCCTCGAAAAACTCTAATAGATTGATCAAACATGACCTACCACGCACAAAACCATGTTGACTCTCCCTAATAAGTCCCTGTCTATCCAAATATTTGTAGATCCTATCCCTTATCACACCTTCCAATAACTTGTCCACCACCGACGTCAAACTCACTGGCCTATAGTTCCCCAGATTTCTTTTGGAACCTTTTTTAAACAACGGAACAACATAAGCCACCCTCCAATCATCTGGCACCTCCCCTGTGAATACTGACATTTTAAATATGTCTGCCAGGGCCCCTGCAAGTTCAACACTAGCCTCCCTCTAGGTCCGTGGGAATACCTTGTCCGGTCCTGGGGATTTATCCACTCTGATTTGCCTCAAGACAGCCAGCACCACCTCCTCTTTAATCTGTAAAGGTTCCACGACCTCCCGACCTGTTTGCCCAACAGGTGAACACCGGTTCACCAAAATGCAACACCGAGTTGGAGTCACAGCAGGTGAGGCAGAATCATAGATAAAGCATCTGATCATTCAAATTAATCCTCGTCCACCCACGGGAATGAAGAGAGCACAGGACGCAATCTGCAAGAAATCCATCAACAAACCTGAAGCAAAAGAAAAATAAATGTGTGAAATGTTCACAATCATTCTATATTCACAGAGCCATGAAAGGGTTTTGACGGCATGAATATTTCAGAAGAGAAAAGGCAACATAGAAACTCAGCTGCCTTGTTGTATTGAATATAATGTCAATGGTAAGACTACTTGCACATTTTTGGTTCTATTGTGAATGCTTCTGAACCCAACACCCTCCCCCGCTCCTCTGCATTGTCGCCATTGTGTGACCGCAGATGTATGTTTTTTGTACAGTGGAAAGGTAATATGAAGCCGTGTGAGCTTAACAGAGTTGTGTACCAATGCAGTCTGTTCTTTGCTTTAATATGATTAATGGCTGGGAGCTGGAGAGATAGCAGACAAGGAACTGCGGTCAACTGGGTCGGAAGCAGTTGCTGTGAAGCGTAGGGCAGGCAAGACTGCTGATCGGGGAGGTTTCAGAAATGATAAATAACAGCAGAGAAAGTGTGCCTTCTCAAGGCAAAACAGAGAGCGGGAGATGCTACTATCAGCTAACTTGTGGCTGGGATTCTTTGGTGGAATTATTAACAAGCTCCGGTTCCTCCTCCTGAGGATAATGGGGGAGAAGGGGGGAGTAGAATGAACACTACAGCATCATATTCTAAAATGAAAAAGTTAAACCATCTTTAACTTGTGCGAATATACAGTTCAGGCCAATGCACAGGTTTTATAGCATCATCACACAGGCGGTTCTTTCACAGACTCATTTTACAGCACAAAATGAGGCCCTTCGGCCCGTCACATCTGCACTAACGTAACTCTTACACTTGAGTTCAAATTAAAACTCCATTGGCAATGTTCTGAGCTGAACTGGAGTCTATGCTCTTCACAGTAAGCGTTGCCAGTACTCTCACCAATATGTTTATCGAAGGTCACCACATCAGTGAAGATCAGTATATACAATGCTACCATGAGAGTGTCCAGGTTCCTACTGTTCCCCTGTGGCAAATTCCTCTGTTCCCCTGTGGCAAATTCCATGGCACCAAAGATGGAAACCAGGGTCGGGAAGGGATGGTGGTCTATTCCAAATTGAAGGCGATTCACAGGGTTGTCCTCAATTAATGAGAATGTTTTAAAAACATTCAGGCCAACACCAACCTGCCCACTTGTTTGGTGTTGTGATTTGTATGCAGAGTGATGACTAGACTGATGTACTCCTGGGCAGTTTCCAATCTCTATTCTCCCAGCGCATCTGCCCATCCAAAACTCTGCTGTCTGTATTTTAATTTGCATCATTTCACCATTGCCCCTGTACTTTCACTGACATTAACCCACAATCCAACCACACCTCAAATTTCAAATCTCATCATTGTGTTACAATTCCTCCATGGCCCTCATCCCTCCCTATCTCCATAACCTCCTCCAAGGAGTCTGCACTCCTCCAATGCTGGTTTCTTCAGCATCCCCATTTTCCACCATTCCAACACTGATGGATGTGCCTTCAGCCTTCAAGATTCTGAAATCTAGAATTTCCTATCTAAAACTTTCTACATCTTTACCTCTCGCTCTCTCCTCCTGTAAGACCCTCTTTAAAACCACAGTCTCTTTGACCAACCTTGTTCAAATATCTCCCACTTGGACTCCGGATCTATTTCCGTCTGATTATATTCCTGTGAAAGAAGATACATTTCAATTCACGTAAAAACCATGAGATGAACCTGCTGTTGTGAACTCTGCATCTAATTTCCTGAGTTGACCTTTCGTCACATGGAGATAAATGGGAAAATTTACCTCAAGCTGAAAACCTGATGGGAAAAAGCAGCTGTTGTTAGGTCAGAATTGGATTTCTAACTCATGTGTCAGGTTTACCACATATTCCAGCTCACCTTGAACATAGAACATAGAACACTACAGCACAGAACAGGCCCTTCGGCCCACGATGTTGCGCCGACCAGTTAAAAAAAACAATGACCCACTAACCTAAACCAATCCCTTTCTGTCCTTGCACTGAAGCTTCCTCTGGCTGCTGATATCATCCAGATGTGATTTTAATTAATTTCAGATTTATTGCCCCAGTAAGGAAGAGAACTCGTTTTAATGAGGTCTTGCTGGTTGTCAGTAAGTCACAAGTTCCGTTTATTCTTGTTTAGAACCTGCAAGTGCATGTTTTATTCTAATGATTTGGAGGTACGGAACTCGAGTATTGCTGATAGAGAGACGGTGTCGATACCTCGAAAGCATGTTTGATTCTGGTTGATGAACGAAACATGCACCACTGGTATGACTTTCATACACCGCCAATTTTACTTTAATGTTATAGTGTGGAAGTTGTTGCTGATGATATAAGCGGATAAACCCTAAGGGGACCATGTCAGATCAGAGACTAAGTCGACTGAGTGACAGGGAACAGGAAGTGTTGGTGAATGATTGTTTTATGGACTGAAAGATATACAGGGGAGTTTCCCAGAGGCCAGAGTGCTCGGCCACTGGCCTGGTAAATTAATGACCCACGCTTTGGCATACAGGGCACAGCTCAAAATTTGTGGACAGCACAGTGGTTGGTACTACTGCCTCATAGCACCGGGGGCCCAGGTTCAATTCCAGATTTGGGTCACTGTCTGTGTGAAGTCTGCACATTCTCCCCCTGTTTGCGTGGGTTTCCTCCAGGCGCTCCGGTTTCCTCCCACAGCCTGAAAGACAAGCTGGTTAGTTGCATTGGCCATGCTAAATTCTCCCTCAGTGTACCCAAACAGGTGCCGGAGTGCGACTACTAAGGGATTTTCAAAGTAACTTCATTGCAGTGAAGCCTTTGATTTTTGATTTGATTTATTATTGACATATGTATTAACATAAAGTGAAAAGTATTATTTCTTGCACGCTACACAGCCATATCATTCACAGAGAAGGAAACGATAGCAGGCAGAATGTAGTGTTACAGTCATATCTAGGGTGTAGAGAAAGATCAACTTGATGCAAGGTAAGTCCATTCAAAAGTCTGACAGCAGCAGGGAAGAAGCTGCTCTTGAGTCAGTTGGTAAGTGACCTCAGGCTTTTGTACCTTTTTCCCGAAAGAAGAAGGTGGAAGAGAGAATGTCCGGGGTGCATGGGATCCTTAATTATGCTGGCTACTTTGCCAAGGCAGTGGGAAATGTAGACAGAGTGAATGGATGGGAGGCGAGTTTGCATGATGGGTTAGGCTACATTCACGACCTTTTGTAGTTCTTTGTGGTCTTGGGCAGAGCAGGAGCCATACCAAGCTGTGATACAACCAGAAAGAATGCTTTCTATGGTGCATCTGTAAAAGCTGGTGAGAGTCGTAGCAGACATACTAAATTTCCTTAGTCTTCTGAGAAAGTAGAAGCGTTGGGTGGGTTTTCTTAAATATAGTGTCGACATTGGGGGGACCAGGACAGGTTGTTGGTGATATGAACACTTAAAAACTTGAAGTTCGCAACCCTTTCTACTTCGTCCCCATTGATGTAGACAGGGTTATGTTCTCTTTTACGCTTCCTGAAGTTGATGACAATCTCCTTCATTTTGTTGACATTGAGGGAGAGATTATTATTGCCGTACCAGTTCATCAGTTTCTCTATCTTATCCTGTACTCTATGGCATCATTGTTTGAGATCCTACCCACTACAGTGATGTCGTCAGCAAACTTGAAAATTGAATTGGAGGGGAATTTGGCTGCACAGTTATTGGTGTATAAGGAGTATACTAGGGGGCTGAGAACACAGCCTTGTGGAGCACCAGTGTTGAGGATGATTGTGGAGGAGGTGTTGTTGCCTATCCCTACTGATTGTGGTCTGTGAGTTAGGAAGCTCAGGATCTAGTCACAGAAGAAGGTGCTTGTGACACAAATAATAAACTTTAAACTTTAAAATGTGGAAATACTGTGAGTTATGAGGAGGACAATAATAAACTTCAAGAGGACTTAGACTGATGGGATGGATGGACACATGGCAAATGAAACTTAATGCAGAGAAGTGTGAAGTGATTCATTTTGGCAAGATTGAGAGGCAGTATAAAATCAAGGCTACAATCCTGAAGAGGTGCAGGAGCAAAGGAATCAAGAGTATACATATGTACATCATAAAGCACATCAGATCCTGGGCTTTACTAATAGAGGTGTAAGGTACAAAAGAGAGGAAACTGTGACTGTATAAAAGCCTGGGTCAATCTCAATTGCAGTATTGGGTCCAATTTGGGTCATGCACTGTAGGAAGGATGTGAACACATTAAAGAGGATGCTGAAAAGATTCACAACAGTGGTTCTAGGAATGAGGAACTTTAGCTTCATAAAAGCTGGGACTGTTCTCATTGAAAACAAGGCAATTAAGAGGAGAATTAATGGAGGTTTTCAAATAAGAACATAAGGAATAGGAGCAGGAGTTGGCCATCTCGCCCTTCGAGCCTGCCCCGCCATTTAATAAGATCATGGCTGATCTGAAGTGGATCAGTTCCACTTTCCCGCTTTCTCCCCATAACCCTTAATTCCCCTGTCTATCAGAAATCTATCTACCCTTGACTTAAACATATTTAGCGAGGTAGCCTCCACCACTTCAACGGGCAGAGAATTCCAGAGATTCACCATCCTTTGAGTGAAGAAGTTCCTCCTCAACTCTGATCTAAACTGCGCCCCCCCCCCCCCCAACTTATCTTGAGGCTGTGTCCTCTAGTCCTGCTGTCCTTTCTAAGCAGGAAGAATCTCTCTACCTCTACCCTATCCATCCCCTTATACGTCTCTATAAGATCCCCCCTCATCCTTCTAAACTCTAACGAGTACAGACCCAGTCTATTTAGTCTCTCTTCATAGGCCAACCCACTCATCTCCGGTATCAACCTAATGACCCTAGGGGGTGAAATCATACGGGGTGAAGTAGATGGGGCAAAACTTCCTGTTAGCAGAACAGCCAAGAACCAGGAACACCCAAAGAAGGAATGGTGACATGTGGAAAAACTTTTCAGATTCAAATGAGGTTTTCAGGTGGGAATTGAAAAGTAATCAGGAGCAAAAAGAAACTCCGGGCTGCTGGCAAAAGGTGGGAAAGTGCAACAATGGAGTGAGAAGCCAAAAATGCTGATGTTATTGATCAACATTTGGCTACATACTATGATCCAGTTATGTCTGATATTATGGAAGAATATATATAAGGTGTGCTATAATAGGTCAAACTGACCACTGTTAAATTTGCTAGCTTGACCTTTATTGGAACACTAGGGAGTGAAAGCAAGTCAGGAAATCCTAAACATTTCACCTGCATTCCAAAAGCAGCAATAACATGACCAAAGGCTGCAATAGTAGTAGGATGAACATAATTTGGGAAATCCTGAAAACTACCTCTGGTTTTGTGAGGTTATCGTTGTGCTCAGGGGAGCAAGAACCGGAGTGAAGATTCACCTGGGGAAAAGTCATCAACTGTGAAGCATGTTTATCCCTTTGGCGGGTGGTTCTTGTAACATTCAAAAGGAGCATCGTGAGATAATTCACAGATACTGTCCATGAGAGGTGACATTTCCCTTTGACCATGCAGGGAGTAACCCATCCCTGATCGCCACAACATCTACACGCATGGATAAGAAAGGCACACTTTACTTTGCTCCTCACTCTATAGGCAGACGTTGGGATGAATCACAACTTATACCTTTTACCCTGGGTGTCTGATCAGTCCCCTAAGTGTGCGCAGAGACCTGAAGGGACCTGTTGGACTGGCTATGGTCAGTATCATACAGGGAATTTGTCACCTTTTAGTCTCCTGGCAGAGAGCTGGAGGAGAAGCTTCTCCTTGGCTGTGTTAAAGACAGAAGGCCCAGGTGAAGGAAACCATTGCTCTCTGTGGGTTAAAGATTGAGGAGGGAGGCTGGAGACAAGTGAAAGATTTCGCTTTGTGAGTGCCGTCCAGACAACTGGATATATGAACCTTTAATCGCACACAATTAACTCAGGCAGGGTGCTGGAGGAAAGAGAGCAGGTCCTGTGGTTGAAAAGGTAAAACACAAACTGGATTGGGAGAATTCAGCATCTGCGGGGTATTTATAAAATGAGGACGCAACTGAGTTGAAAGTGTTCAGATTGTGAGTTTTGTTTTTCTTTGATAGATCCTGCATACTGCTATTCACCTATTCGTACTGGTATGGTTTTGAAACATAGTTCAATGAAGTTAGTTGTAATCCTGTTAGTATTTTGTAATCCTGTACCTTTACCAATGTCATTATTTACTCTATTCAAGTTTATACTCTCAGAACAGTTCAGGTGTTACACTAGGTAAATTGCTTTTTCAGGGAGGTGGCTGGTATGGATATGATAGACCAAATGACTCCTTTTGTACTGTAACCATTCTGTGGTAAGTAGGGAAACTGTTTCTCTGACTGCGAAAGCACCAGTATCATCTAAAGAGAAACAGGTTAATATAGAGGGTTGGGGGGGGTGGGGGTGGGTTGTCATTACCAAGCTGTTCAGGCTGTGCTTAATAAATCAGCTCTCTCGGGGTCTCGCCTCTTATCCTCTGCTTATTCAGGTCAGGAAATAGATGAAAATTCTAGTTCTTTGATCCTTCAGATGTTTGCCAATGGCTTGTAAACAGTTCAAAGTATAAAGTTCCAGAAAGAAGTGTTTGAATCCAATTTGTTATTCAGAGTGACAAGAATTTGGCCATTTGGTATTGTGATAACAAAACGTTGTCACAGCTGGAACTGAACTTTTATTTCATTGTATGATCTTGCAGACTAATCAATATATAATATTATCTTTGGTAAGAATTATATCAAATTACCGTACACAGAAATGGTAGCATAGAAACTGGCAATTGGGTCTGCCAAAGCTGTGCAAGTATTTTTGCTCTACATAAGCTTCCTCCCATTCGATTTCATTTTTTTTTATTCATTCATGGGACATGCGTGTCTCCTGGTTGTCCAGCATTTATTGCTGATCCCTACTTGCCCTTGGAGGGCAGTTGAAAATCAACCACATTGCTGAGGGTCTGG
Organism: Carcharhinus amblyrhynchos; assembly: GCF_965287045.1. Lineage (NCBI taxonomy): Eukaryota > Metazoa > Chordata > Chondrichthyes > Carcharhiniformes > Carcharhinidae > Carcharhinus > Carcharhinus amblyrhynchos. The sequence continues at coordinate 8,691,267 of NC_137340.1, read as the reverse complement.
AGTCATATGTAGGCCAGACCAGGTAAGGATGGCAGATTTCCTTCCCTAAAGGACATTAGTGAACCAGATGGATTTTTCTGACAATCAACAATAGTTTCATGGTCATCAGAAGATTCTTAATTCCAGATATTTTTTATTGAATTCAAATTTCACCCTCTGCCTTGGTGAGATTCAAACCCAGGTCCCCAGAACATTAGTTGAGTTTCTGGATTAATAGTCTAATGATAGTACCACTGAGCGATAGCCTCCCCTCACTCTATCAGCATAATATTTTCTTTTTCACGTTTTTGCCTTTTCATTAAATGGATTTATTGTGTTTGCCACAACAACACTTTGTGAGTTATGTGTTAAAGAGTTGACTTTCAATCCATAGACTTGACAGTAGCTGTAGGGAATTCTGTGCTGCCTGAATCAGCCTTTTATTTTTTGTTCATGTTGGCAGTTCATACTCAGTGTTCAAAACTGCTAAAATACACCAGGGCTGGTTCTCAGATGCGTGCTTTGACCTGGTGAAAATGAACACCTGTGCTTCGGGATGCGTGTTGACCTCACCAGGACTGCCCACCACGTTTTAACAATCCACACAAGTTCCCCATTTGACTGGGAGTTCAGAGGTAAACAGCAGATTGGAAACTGATGGTGCTGTGGGAATTCAAGTCCCACAGCATTGTCTTAAAGGAAATATCTGGTTTATCAATACCAAACCAAAACTCACCTTGAGGGGGAGTTCGACCAAGATCCACAGATTCTCCAATGAATGCAGGAATGTAGATTGAGTGAGTGCACTGAAAGAAGGAACAGCGTTCTAAAACATGCGCCATATCGACAGACTACAAGGATTGTATAGCAGGAGGTAACTTGGCACATCCGTGTTAAGTCAAACACTCAGAGAAGCCGGAGGGAGATCTAGAAAAAGCTAATAAGCCTTGCTTGATTACCCATGATACAACTACCGACTACATTATTATATTCATTAGCTGTCCAAAGTGCAGATTGTAGAAGGTTCCTCCCCCTCACACTATCTTGTCGCACTTTGAAGGTTTCCATGTATAGCTATTATGCCTCAGAGAATAATTGGCTTCTTCAGGCACATCCTTAATGAATCTGTTGTGTGATGTTGTCTTTGGGCTAAACTATAATATTCATGTAGGTATGAACCATTTCATCGAGGTATCGATCCATCATCAGGGTTGGACTATTCATCTCAATATTCCTCTTGTCAGATGTCAGACAGATTCAAGGCACGTTTGGTACCTTTAAATCCATTCAAATCTGATCAAATGAAGCAGGCTCGCTGGATCAGAATAATACCAGCAGCTGCCATTTTGTAGCCTTGAGAAAGGATAGCAGTCATTTGGAGGGTGGGTGTAGTCGCTGGTCCATGTCAGGGGCATCAGGAGGGTCATGTGATCTGATCGCAAAAGAGTGCAGGGAACTTGGCACGGAACACAGGCTTTTGCAACCAGAGTAGGTCCGAGAGCTGGGATGTTTAAATATTTATTTATTAGTGTCACAAGTAGGCTTACAGTGATAAAGTTACTGTGAAAACGCCCTAGTCACCACACTCTGTGTCTGTTTGGCTACACTAAGGGAGAATTTAGCATTGCCAATGCACCTAACCAGCACGTCTTTCAGTCTGTGGGAGGAAACTGGAGCACCCGGAGGAAACCTACGCAGACACGGGGAGAACGTGCAGACTCCACGCAGATAGTGACCTGAGCCGAGAATCGAACCTGGGTCTCTGGCACTGTGCTACTGCTAACATCGAGAAAGTACTTTGTATATTTATATATATATATATATATGTTTATAAATAATGTATAACAATCTGTTATATACTAACTGGTGGCCATCAATCCTTCCAATTAGTACAGGGGGAGAGTTGTTACTGCTTTGAAAGCAATGGATAAAATTAAAGATAAAGTGAGGGGGGGGGGAGCTTTCCCCGTCCCGCCTACCACAGGGATTGTAGCAAGTTGGGGGGTGGGGGGTGGACCATGCGAAGGTCCTTTGACTTTAGGCAGGATTTTCCAGTTTTGGGGCGAGTGCGGCTGGAAAATCGCCCCTAAAATTTCAATATTTTGTCACAAGGTGACATTTGACAGCACAGCATTCCCTTGATGTATAAATCCAGATTATGTGCAGCTCCAAGAATGGGGTTTAAACCTATGATTTTCTGCTGCTGAGATGGGAGCATGACAAAACAGATCACATCTCTGGGTGATACCTGCTGATTGCCAGAGAGAATTGATCCAAAGCACCAATTAGGAAGGATTTTTACTGGATCTAAGCTTGCAGTTTCAAAAGGACAGCTCCACCCCTACCCTGGATATTCACTCTGGCATCAGTAATGTCAGCAAACAAAAAAAATGACACCCATACTATTCAACTCAGAGTCAATGTTCCTTGACAGATATCCCTGAAGCTGTATATTTGACCCAGAGCGAACATACTTGTCTCGATTCAATAGAAAAGCGCAAGGTTTTGTTCAACCAAGTGCCACTAATTACAGATTAATCATTCACTGAGTCAAACAAGTCAAATAAATTCCAAAACAAGCTGTATTCATGACACCGTTTAATTATAACTCTAACAAAATGAAGCAGCTTTTTATTCTACAGGTAATCGGTGTGTCTGGCAGGAATCCAGCTCCGATGCTGGAGAAGCAGGATAAATACTCATTTCAACATTGCAAGGGGTTATGTTAAGTAGAGTTAATATACTTTTGTCTCCTTAAATTCCCCTAGGATTTTAGAGTGATTGAAAGGGTGATGTTGTAGTTTCTGTGCAGTCCTGGATCTGTCGGAGAAAGAAACAGGCTTTTGCAGAAAAGAGTTGCAGTTTGGCTATAGTGATTGAAGTTAAGAGAATTTTCCAGGTTTCTGAAAGTTTTATATCTCTCTGAAGCTATCTACACTTATTATGGCAAGTATATTTGTGATTGCTAACTATATTTAAAGCCTAGCCTCCTACACACTGATTTCCACAAATTCCATAATCTTCAAAGGTTTTAAGTCTGTAAGAAGAATGTTGCTTATTTGGAATTGAACTGGTGATAAGATAGAAATTAGAGTTGTTTCTTTTCATGTTTCAAGATTGTTCCACTGTTAAGAGTTAAGCTGCTTCACTTTGTTAGAATTATACTTAAACTATGTTATGAAAAAAGTTTGTTTTGATAAATGATCCCTAATTTGTCCATGGAATTGCTCCTGGAGTCAAGCATCCTATCTTCATATTTTAGCTAAAACAAAAAATATTTGAAGGTCTAGTCAGGCTTCATAATATACTTTTGATTCTGGCTCAGGACTCTAACACCACCCAAGCAGCATCATCCAAAAGCAGATTGTTAGTTTCACATGTACACTGATGCCACCCAACTCTACCTCGGCACCACCTCTCTTGACTCCTGTTTATAAATTGTCAGGTCATTGATATCCAGAACTAGATGATCTTCCATCCCAATATTGGGAAGGCTGGCACCTTTGTCTTCAGCCCAGCCAGAAATTGTGTTCCCTCAGCATCCATTCCATCTCTCTTCCTGGTAACTGCCTGATGCTGAATTAGACTATTTGCAACCTTGGTATCATATTTGACCTGGAGGTGAGTTTTCAGACCATATAGCTGAGTTGTCACTAAGACTGCTTATTTCTATCTCTATAACAGTCTCCCTGCCTGTGTTCATCTGCTGTTGAAACCCTCATTATTGCCTTTGTGCCCTCATGGTTTAACTATTCCAGTGTGCTCTTTCCTGGTCTCCCACATATTGCTCTCCACAAACTCCTCTGCCTGTGTCCTATCTCGCTCCAAGTCCCATTCCCCCATCATCCCTGCGACCACTGACCTATACTGACTTGCCAGCGAAATTACACCTTGATTTTAAAATTCACACCCTTGTTTCCTAATCTCTCTACAGCCTCATTGCTCCCGAACTTTGTCATCTCTACAACCCTCTGAGACACATCAGGCCAAATAAACTTTCTGTGCAGTCAGCATTCTATGAATCTATCCCATTCTGGCTTCTGGACTTTAATCAGTCCATCATTGGCAGCTTTTCCTGAAGCTGTCACAATTCTGGAATTCCCTCCTTAACCTCTTTGCCTCTTTTAAGACCATATGGGCGTGATTTTACACCCCAGGCAAGGTATGTTTTACGCAGCGGAGATAGCTGGCAGCAGATTTTCCAGCCCCGCCACTGTCAATGGAGTTTCCCATTGCTTGCACCCTCCACCACTGGGGAAACCATGGCAGGAAATTGCCGGGACTGGAAGCACGGTGGCACAGTGGTTAACACTGCTGTCCTACAGTGCCAGAGACCCGGGTTCAATTCTGGCCTCGGGTCACTGTGTGGAGTTTGAACATTCTCCCCGTGTCTGTGTGGGTTTCCTCCGAGTCCTCTCGTTTCCTCCAAAGATGTGGGGGTTAGGTTGATTGGCCATGCTAAATTGACCCGAGTGTCAGGGGGATTAGCAGGGTAAATGTGCAGGGTTATGGAAGTAGGGCCTGGGTGGGATTATGGGCAGTGCAGACTCGATGGGCCGAATGGTCTCCTTCTGCACTGTAGGGATTCTATGATTCTTCTCTCCCACTGGCGGGAAAGACTGCAAAATCCCACCTACCTCTTCAGGTCATCTGTTCCTTTGTGGCTTGGTATCAAATTTTGTTCAGTAAAATGATTGTGAAAGAACTCAGGGCTGTGTTGAAGGAGTTTAATAATATCACACTGTTATTATTAAAGGATTATATTTTCTAGGGACAGGAGTGGAGACCGATGTACCATTCATTGCAATCATGTCTGATCTGTGACTTCCACCTTTGCCCCTAATCCCTTAATACCTTTCATCAACCAACACTTATCAATCTCAGATTTAAAATTAACAATTGATCTAATGTCATTTATCATTTGCAGAAGAGATATCCAAAGTTCTACCACCCTTTGTGTGTAAAAGTACTCCCCAATTTCATCCCTGAATTCCCATTTTGAGCCTCTATCTCCCAGTCCTGGCCACCCCAGGCAGTGGGAATATTCTCTCTCTATCCACCCTCCCTGTTCCCTTCCTGCCTTGGAAACTTCAACAACCCATCCCTCAAAACCCAATGAATACAAGCCTAGTTTTGTGTAATCGCTCATTCTAGTTTAACCCTTGGAGTTCAGGTATCATTCTGGTAAATCTCCACTGCCCCCCACTCTGGGACCTTTAGGGTGTGGTAGAATTAATTTTGTCCTTAATTTAAATTTGTACCATTGATCAGAAAGAAGGATTCAAATTTATATCAAAGCCTGTCAGAGAATCCCATAGAATCCCTGCAGTGTAGAAGGAGGCCAGTCAGCCCATCAAGACCACAATCCCACCCAGGTCCTATTCGCACAACCCCACACATTTACCCTGCTAATCCCTCCGACACTAGGGGCAATTTAGCGTGGCTAAACTACCTAACCTGCACACTTTTAGACTGTGGGAGGAAAACGGAGCACCCTGAGAGACGGGGAAAAGTTGCAAACTCCACACAGGCAGTGACCCGAGGCTGGAATTGAAGCCGGGCGCCTGGTGCTGTGAGGCAGCAGTGTGCCAGCACTGTACCACGTGCCGTCATGATCTTAGAACATTCTAAAGTGTGTGGCCGCCATGAAGCAAATTTATTTACTGCGTTCACTGTTGTAGTGTAGGAAATGCAGCACTCCAATTTGGACGCAGCAAGAAAATCAGCTTTATTGATTTTTTTTGGTTGCAAGGCAAATGTTGGTCACTAGGCAACCAGGAAGAACACTCTGGCTTTCCTTCACAATACCGTACCTCGGGATCTTCTCTGTCCTCCAGATGGGGCTATTAAAAGTCTCATCTAAATGTCATCACCACTGACAGTGCAGATCTCTTTCAGTTCCTGCCCTGAAAGGTCAGTCCAGAATTGAATTCACGAGCCTATGTATTGAAACACTCTGGAGGTGTGGGTGCTACTGTTTGGGCCACAGTTGAACAGTAATCGCACTGATTTAAAGGAAAACGTTAATAAACACTTATTGAAATGTCACTTTATATATTAATAGGAATCAATGATGTCTTGAGGAAATGATTAAGCAAATACAAATGCGTTTTATAGATTCCACTACAAGCTTTTGAAAGGGTCCCTGATACTGGCATGTAATGGAAAAATTAACTATCTGGAAAAGTACCAGAAGGTGTCAAACTCAAAAGGAATAATAATCTGACTGCCTCTGTACAGGAGAATTTTAACCCCATAAAACAGCTATGGATTCATAGAATTCTACAGTGTGGAAGGAGGCCATTCAGCCCATTGAGTTTGCACCGACAACAATCCCACCAATGTCCTATCCCCATAATCCTATACATTTACCCTAGCTCGTCCCCCTGTCACTAAGGGCAATTTAACATGGCCAATCCACAAGTCTTTGGATTGTGGGAGAAAACTGGAGCACCCAGAGGAAACCCATGCAGACATGGGGAAAACATGCAAACCCTCGACACACAGATAGCCAAGCCGGGAATCAAACCCAGGCCCCTGGCGCTGTGAGGCAGCAATGCTAACCACTGTGACACCGTGCTGCCCCAAGTTGTGAGAGATGGGGTAAAAATGATTGATTTTTGGAGGGTGAGCACAGCCCAACTCATCAAAGGCAAGTTTGAATGCAAGCAAGAAACCTACTTCTTTAATGTCAGGAATTTTCAACTGAATGTTTGAGGTGTCATTTCTGCCCTGAGGAGATATCAAAATTATTTTTAACTTGACTCAAAATTGTACTTCAGCAGCATGTGTTTCTCAGCAATTTCTCGGGAAATTGGGGGTGACTTTTAGGTCAGGATTCAGTTATCCCATCTGAATAAAACCTTAGTATTCTGCTGTCTCAGATCCCCCCAGCAAACACTTGACAGGGAGAGCTTCTCTGGTTGCAGCTCTTCTCAACCTTTGAGAGTTTCAAGTTGACTGCTTGGGAATTGGAGATACGCTGGGTGTGCTCTGGCGAGAGACTAGCAATGTAAGACCATCCCCACTGGCGATCATCACGTGTAGGGGAGGGGTCTGGAGGTGGCAGGTGGAGGAGGTCAAATGGACTCATTACCCATCTTAAATGAGGAGACTGTGAGGAGGAAGATGGACTGTCCATAGCCACCGATGTTGCAGATGTTCATAGAATCGATCATTAAATCCTAGGGTGCAGAAGAAAGTCATTTGGCCCATCGCATCTGCACCACCATCACAACAGATTAAATCCCGTGGCCAGGAGCATTCCTGGTTATTTTGAATTAAACGCTCCATCAACAACACATCCACCCATTGTACATGTGTCCAATTGGTCCATCATACCTGCTATTCATCAGGACACAGTTAGTAAGAGAGCAAGTTAACCTTCAAGCTGCAATGAGCAGTTAGGTGGTGTCAGTCATTACATTTATTGTGATATAATTAGAAAAGGAAAGTTTAACATAATCTTTTTTTCAAACACCCATGTGCATCTCCTTGTTGAATTAACATTTCTTTAACTTCTTGTCACTCCTCTGTGGTACTTCCAATCTGGCTGCATAGAAACCAGTTATTCAGATTCCTTCAGCAGGGCTGGAGCAGGCTGCTCAGATTGCTGTCCTGACTTTGAGGTGCTTCAGCCATGTGGATTTTTGAAGCCACAAAGTCCCAAGTCTATCCAACTCCAATTGATTGGAACACAGTGGTGTCACTTTTTTCCAGGTCCTTCTCCTCTGCACCTGCGAAGTGGACAATTTGCAGTGGCTCACCTCTAGTCCTCTCCCTCTCTGTCTTGTGTTGCCCCGAGTTCTACCAGGAGAGAGAAAAAGACCTATGAGTGAGTGAAGGTCAGGCATTCACCCCTTAGTTTCTGAGGAAAAGGTGAGAGAATAGGGTTGAGAAACTTATCAGCCATGATTGAATGGCAAAGCAGACTCAATGGGCTGAATGGCCTAATTCTGTTCCTATATTTAATGGTCTTATGAACACTTCCAATTTTCATTTGTAGCCTGTCTGTTTAAATCCAGCTGAGATCACAGTCGGCTGGTCCACATCAGGTACATCTTAGAGACATGAAACCCAGAAGTCAAAACAAATTGACTCAATTAAGTTGTGTTGGCAGATTCCAACCAGTTCAGTTGACTTCCTGGATTCCCCTGGGTGATTCTATGCACACAACTCAATTTGGAAGACATCTTCAAGATTAGTATCAGGGCCATTGTGTCGCTTTGTTTGATTGATTGAGAGCTGATTTAGATCCAAGATATCCAGTACGTACAATACCACAATCCACGGCAAGTAATCTGTCAATGCGTGAACCACGGCACCTGCACTGCGCTCACTAACACCCTGAGACCACAGAGCAACTCACACCTTGTAACCATTAACTAGCACAATCCCCTCTTCCACTGTTAAAGATGTTCAGTGTCAAACTTTGCAAAGCAATGATTTACACACAACAAGTTTGGTCCAGCAAATTGAACCTATCCCTGTGGGCAGGAGAGCTTTCGATCTTTTACTGTTTTCATTCAAGTGTTTACGATGGCCGTGGTAGAGGATTGGCAGCTAGGTGCTGTTTCCACGCAGATTAATATTTCAGTAGAATGCAGTGCAACTATTTCACTGTCACACATTCCTGTCAGGATGCAACTGTACCTAATTTGATAACCCTGAGGCAGTGCAATCTGGCAAATTCCAGACTTTCGAAGTTGATCATTCCTTTTAAGTTTTTAGTTCCAAACATTTATGGAACCACTTTTGCAACTTAGGGACTATCTCAGAGTATAGCAGAAGAGTTCTTCCCCATGTCCTGACCAATATTTATTCCTCGTACAAAATTGCTCAAAAAAATTATCTTTCCATCCCTCTCTTCCACCTACGCTGTGCTTTAGGTCTTAACTTCCAGTAGAAATATAGAAAAATAGAAACTAGAAGTAGGTGTAGGTCATTTGGCTTTTCGATCCTGCTCCGCCATTCGTTTTGATCATGGCTGATCATCGAATTCAATGTCCTTAACCCTGCCCCCACCCCCCCCCCACTTCCTCCCATATCTCTTGATCAGTGTTGTCTGTTAACTTTCCTCTGAGTGAACATCCAGGCTTAACCAATCAAGCACAGTGAGCATCAATTGTAAACAGACTCGTGTATTTAAACGCAACAATTGATCATTACGTTGCTGTTTGTGGGAGCTTGCTGTGCACACTATTGCTCTCGCGTTTTCTATGTAATGACAGTCTATGACAGGCACATTAACAAGTATTTCATTAGCTATAAATTACTTTGGGGTTGCTTGAAGTTGGAAAAGGCACTATATAAATGCAAAATCTTTCTAGTTTTTAAACATCTAAAATAATTTGACTATTGTGTTGTGAGTCTTACAAATTGCACCTTCAAAATACAATCACATCATGCACCATATTCTCATTTGACCACCTCATGCTCCTCCCATTTAAGCACTTCTCTTATCCTGTTTTATCTGCCCCTTAGTTCCCTGTTCCTTGGAGAAGTTTCAGAAAAACTGGCTGCATAAAACCAATAGGCCATTTGGCCCGTTAAGTCTGCTCCACCATTCCATTGGATCATGACTGATCTAATGTGATAATCCTCAACTCCATTCCCCGCCTTATTCCCCGTAACCCTCGATTCCCTTATTGATTAAAAATCTGTCTATCTCAGCCTTGAACACACTGAAAGACCCAGCCATTGGAACTCTCCACAGCAAAGAATTCTACAGATTCACTCCCTCTGGGAGAATTTCTCCTCATCTCTGTCTTAAATTAGTGACCCACTTATTCTAAGAATATGCCCTGTGGTCCTAAGATGTCCCACAACGGTAAACAACCTCTCAGTATTTATCCTGTCAAGCACCCTGAAATCCCATCTGTCTCCATAAGGTCATCTCTTATTCTCCTAAACTCCAATGTGCATTGACCCAAACTATTCAACCTCTCTTAATGATATTATATATAGAACCATAGAATTCCTGCATTGCAGAAGGAGGCCATTCTGCCCTTCCAGTCTGCACCAACTCTCTGAAAGAACATCTTACCCAGGTCCACCTCCTTTCCCATCTCCGTAACCCTGCACATTTACCATGGCTAATCCGCTTAACCTACACATCTTTGCACAATAAGGGGCAGTTTAGCATGGCCAATCCATCTAATCTGCGCAAGATCAGCTGAATATACGGTAAATGATGGAAGCAGTGAAGAAGCTGTTCTTGAGTCGGTTGGCATGTAATCTCAGACTTTTGTATCTTTTTCTCAATGGAAGAAGCTGGAACAGAATATGGTCGGGGTGTGTAGGGTCCTTGATTATGCTGCCTGCTTTTCCGAGACAGCGAGAAATGTAGATAGTGTCAATGGATGGGAGGTTGGTTTGCATAATGGACTGGGCTACTTTCACAACCCTTCGTAGTTTCTTTCAGCCTTGGACAGAGCAGGAGTCATACCAAACTATGATACAACCAGAAAGGATACTTTCTATGGTGCATCTGTAAAAATTGGTGAGATTTATAGTGGAGTTGCTGAATTTATTTAACCTCCTGAGAAAGTAGGGGCATTGGTGGCTTTTCTTTGATTTGATTTGATTTATTATTGTCACATGTATTAATATACAGTGAAAAGTATTATTTACTGCGCACAAAACATACCGCACATGAAGAACGAAAGGAAAGAGTGCAGAATGCAGTGTTATAGTCATAGCTAGCATATAGAGATAGATCAACTTAATATGAGTTAGATCCATTCAAAAGTCTGATGGAAGCAGGGGAGAAGCTGTTCTTGAGTCGGTTGGTATGCGTGCTCAGACCTTTGTATCTTTTTCTCGATAGAAAAAGGTGGAAGAGAGTAGGTCCAAGGTGTGTGGGACCCTTGAGTATGCTGGCTGCTTTTCCAAGGCAGCAGGAAGTGTAGACAGAGTCAATGATTGGGAGGTTGGTTTGAGTGGTGGACTGGGCTTCGTTCTCAACCCTTAGTAGTTTCTTGTGGACTTGAAAAGAGCAGGAGCCAGACCAAGCTGTGATACATCCAGAAAGAATGCTTTCAATGGTGCATCTGTAAAAGTTGGTGAAAGTTACAGTGGACATGCTAAATTTCCTTCGTCTTCTGAGAAAGTAGAGGCATTGGTGTGCTTTCTTAACTATCGTATCGGCATGGGAAGACCAAGACAGGGTTGTTGGTGATCTGGACATTTAAAAACCTGAAGCTCTCAATCATTTTTAAATTGTCCCCAATTATGTTATCAAAGAACAAAGAAAATTTCAGCACAGGAACAGGCCCTTCAGCCCTCCAAGCCTGTACCAACCATACTGCTGACTGAACTAAAGCCCCCTATTCTTTCAGGGACAATATCCCTCTATTCCCATCTTATTCATGTATTTGTCCAGATGCCCTATAAAGTCACTACCGTATCTGCTTCCACTACGTCCCCTGATAGCGAGTTCCAGGCACCCACCACTGTCTGTGTAAAAAACTTGCCTTGTACATCTCCTTTAAACCTTGCCCCTCACACCTTAAACTTATGCCCCCTAGTAATTGATTCTTCCACCCTGGGAAAAAGCTTCTGACTATCCACTCTGTTCATACCCCTCATAATCTTGTAGACTTGTATCAGGTCACCCCTCAACCTCCATTGTTCCAGTGAGAACAAACCAAGTTTCTCCATCCTCTCCTCATAACTAATGCCCTCCATTCCAGGCAACATCCTGGTAAATCTTTTATGTACCCTGTCCAAAGCCTCCTCATCCTTCTGGTACTGTGGTGACCAGAATTGAACTTTATATTCCAAGTGCAGCCTAAGTAAGGTTCTATAAAGCTGCAACATGACTTGCTAATTTTTAAACTCAGTGCCCCGGTCGATGAAGGCAAGCATGCCGTATGCCTTCTTGATTAACTTCTCCACCTGCGTTGCCACTTTCAGTGACCTATGCACCTGTACACCCAGATTCCTCTGCCAATCAATATTCTTAAGGGTTCTGCCATTTACTGTATATTTCATATCTTTATTAGATCTTCCAAAATGCATTACTTCACATTTGTCTGGATTAAACTACATCTGCCATCTCTCTGCCTAAGTCTCCGACCAATCTATATCCTGCTGTATCCTCTGATGCTCCTCATCGCTAGCCGCAAATCCACCAACCTTTGTGTCGTCCACAAACTTACTAATCAAACCAATTACATTTTCCTCCAAACAGCAAAGGTCCCAGCACTGATCCCTGAGGAACGCCACTACCCTCCGCTCAGAAACGCAGTCTTCCACTACTCGCCTCTGTCTTCTATGACCGGCAGTCATGATGTGGAGATGCCGGCGTTGGACTGGGGTGAAACACAAAGAAATCCCACAACACCAGTTTAAAGTCCAAACAGGTTTATTTGTAGCAAAAGCCGCAAGCTTTCGGGACAGCGCCACCTGACGAAGGGACAGGCTGTCGGGAAAGCTTGCGGCTTTTGCTACAAATAATCCTGTTTGGACTTTAAACTGGTGTTGTGAGATTTCTTTGTGTTCTGTGACCGGAGCAGAGTCATGCCCTCCACTATGCTTCCTGAAGTCAATGACTATCTCCTTCATTTTGTTGATATTGAGGGAGAGATTATTGTCGTTGCATCAGTTCACCAGATTCTCTATCTTTTTCCTGTACTCTGTTTCATCATTGCTTGCGATCCGATCCACAACAGTGGTGTCATCAGCAAACTTGAAAATCGAATTGGAGGAAGATTTGGCCTCACAGTCAGTGTATAAGGAGTATAGTGGGGGCTGAGAACACAGCCTTGCAGAGCACCGGAATTGAGAATGATCGTGGAGGAAGTGTTGTTGTCTATCCTTACTGATGACAGTCTGTTGTTTAGGAAGTCTAAGATCTGGTTGCAGAGGGAGGAGTTGAGCCCCAGGCCATGAATTTTGGAGATGAGTCTCATAGGAATAAGGGTGTTAAATGCTGCGAGCTTTGCCCACCCCGGAATTGAGGTGGGCAAGGTTCCCGAAACAGCATTGTCCATTGGCCTCAGGCGGGACCTTACAAATCTCGGGCAGGTGAGGTGGTAAAATTCCGGCCATAGTCTATAAATAGAAGTCTGATATAGATATTTTTGATTTCTAGATGTCCCAGGGTTGAGTGCAGGGACAGGGAGATGGCTGTGGACCTGTTGTGGCAATAGGCAAACTATATCCAGCAGTCTGGGAGACTGGAATTGATTTGTGCCATAACTCACCTTTAATTGTAGCATCAGTGTGGAGGGACCAGGACAAGGTGTTGGCAAACTGGACACCTAGAAACCTGAAGCACGCAACCATTTCCATTTCATCACCATTGATGTCGACAGGGACATGTCCTCCATTACGCTTCCTGAAGTCGATGACTATCTCTTTTGTTTTCCTGACATTGAGGGACAGCTTATCTCATTGCACCCGTTCCAGATTCTCTATCTCTTTCCTGTACTCCGTCTCATCACTAAGATTGAGATTGTTTGTGAATGGGAAATGTGTACAGGAATACATGTGTGTTCTGCAGACTTCCTGTTGCTCCATGCTTAAATAAGATAGAATGCTCACAGCACAGTTCACCAGTTGGGGAAGTTTTGATGTTTTCCACCAATCCCTGCATCAGCTTTCACCCCTGTTGTAATGTTTCATAAGCTGTTACAACTGATCGAAAATTGGAAAATAAAAATGGAGACGTGCCAGTGATGCAGAGTGTTAGCAAATGAGTAATGGATTTTAAATCCAATGCTTTGGTGATTTTGATTGACGTTAAGGGCTGGCCCGGCATCTCCAGAAATTGGAGATTAATCTCCCAGACACGGCTGTGAGTAACCTGGGGAAAAGTCATATCGACAGTAAAGAAATTGTGAGGTTTTTTTTTCATTTTCTTTGAACGCTTTCATGTATTCATAACAAAGTTCTGGAGTAGGAGAAAAGGGTGTTTATCTGACATTGAAGAATCACTCAGTTGCATGACAAAGCATTTGCTTGCTTGCCAGTTGTCAATAGAAGCATAGAATCCCTACAATGCAGAAAGAGAGCATCCAGCACTGACTCTCTGAAAGGCCATTGCACCCAGACCACCCCCACGACTCTATCCCCATAACCCTGTGACCTTACCCTGGCTAATCCATCTGGCCTACACATCTTTGAATACTAAGGAGAAATTTAGCATGGCCAATTATCTAACATACACATCATTGGACTGTGGTGTTAGAGTGTAACCGGTGACTACTTTGATTGGATCTAATGTGACCAATGTGATGTAAGGATCAGCTGACCCCAGAAAAACATGGAACCAATTACAAAGTGATGTAATAGTCAGCTGACCAGCTGATTTACTATAAATAAGGAACTATTTGGAATTGTGGAGAGCTTGGAGTGGCCCAGGGCGAGGCCCCAAGTTTGGAGTAATGATGTTTTTCTATTTCTTTGATTTATTAGTTGGAGTAAGTTTTTTTGTATTTTCATTAGCTGCATTCTGAAGAAACGTGGGAGGAAATCGGAGCACCCAGAGGAAACCCCACCAACCTCCCCCTAGCCAACGACAACCATTTCACCAATCTATCCACATGACTGAAGTCTTTCATCCTCTGAACCATTGTTGTAAATAGTTTCCCTACCCTTTCTACAACATTCACATCCTGCCCATTGAGGCTCAACCAGTGTTTTACGAAGGTTCAAAGCACGTGCTTTGTACTCTGTGCCCTTCACTTAGGCAGGATTCAGCATAATTTATTAACTGCTTTCTCAACCTGCCCTGCCGTCTTCAATGATTTATGCATAATGGTAGGAAGGATTATTACTTATGGGGCGAAAAACTGCAGCAGGCGATGGTGCAGAGGGACCTCGGGGTCCTTGTGCATGAGTCGCAAAAACCCAGCTTGCAGGTGCAGCAGGTGGTCAGGAAGGCGAATGGGATGCTGGCCTTCATAGCGAGGGGGATTGAATAGAAAAGTAGGGAGGTCTTGCTGCGGCTGTATAGAGCATTGGTGAGGCCGCAGCTGGAGTACTGTGTGCAGTTTTGGGCGCCGTACTTACGCAAGGATATTTTGGCCTTGGAGGGAGTGCAGAGGAGGTTTACTAGGCTGATGCCGGAGTTGAGGGGGTTGAGCTATGAGGAGAGGCTGAATAAACTAGGCTTGTACTCGTTAGAGTTTAGAAGAATGAGGGGAGATCTCATTGAGACGTATAAGATGATGAATGGGATGGATAGGATAGAGGTGGAGAGACTCTTCCCGCTCAGAAAGGACAGTAGGACTAGGGGGCACAGCCTCAAGATAAAGGGGGGGCGGTTTAGAACGGAGTTGAAGAATTTCTTCACTCAAAGGGTGGTGAATCTCTGGAATTCTCTGCCCGTTGAAGTGGTGAAGGCTACCTTGCTAAATATTTTTAAGAAGCGGGTTGATGGGTTTTTGATAAGAGAGGGGATTAAAGGTTATGGGGAGAGGACGGGAATGTGGAACTGAGCCACGACAGATCAGCCATGATCTTATTGAATGGCGGGGCAGGCTCGAAGGGCCAGATGGCCTTCTCCTGCTCCTATTTCTTATGTTCTTATGTTCACATGTACACCCAGGTCCCTCTGCTCCTGCAATTCCTTTAGAGTTGTACCCTTAACTTTATGTCATCTCTCCTCATTTTTCTGCATCACTTTACACTTGTCTGCATTAAATCTCATCAGCCATGTGGCTGTCCATATCATTTTAAAGTCTATCACTACACTCATCACAATACTTCCAACTCTTGCATCATCTTCCCTAATTGTCCTTGAGAGAATGGTTGTGAGCCACCTTGTGGAACCATTGCTGCCCTAGTAGTGCAGGTGCACCCGCAGTAAGGTTAGGGAGAGTGTCCAGGATTTGACAGAGGTCACAGCTCTGATAAACCTCCCTCTGGAGGTCACAGAACATGACCTTCCACATCCACCTTCCCTACCATCCCACTTTCAATCCATTGGTTCCCTGATATGTCTATCATCATGGCAATTGGAGCATGAACAAATTCTCTGTGACTTGATTACATACGACATAAGTACATACAAACAAGGAGCAGGAAAAATAGCTTGAAAGTTAAAGTTTATTTATTAGCCACAAGAAGGCTTACATTAACACTGCAATGAAGTTGCTGTGAAAATCCCCTAGTCACCACACTCTGGCACCTGTTCGGGTACACTGAGGGAGAATTTAGCATAGCCAATCCACCTAACCAGCATGTCTTTCAAACTGTGGGAGGAAACTGGAGCACCTGGAGGAAACCCACACAGACACGGGGAGAGTATGCAGACTCCACACAGACAGCGACCCAAGCCGGGAATCGAAGCCGGGTCCCTGGCTGTGAGGCAGCAGTGCTAACGACTGTGCCACCATGCTGCCATTCAGAGTAGGCCATTCAGCCCCTCAAGCTCACACTGCCATTTAATAAGATCGTGGCTGATAATATTGTGACCTCAAATCTGCATCCCATCTACCCACAACAATCTTTCACCTCCCCCCCAACCCCCCACCCCCCTTGCCTACCAAGAATCTATCCTCCTCTGCCTTAAAAATATCCAAAGCCTCTGCTTCCACCAGCTTTTCAGAAAGAGAGTTCAAAAGACTCACTGCCCTCGGAATATAATTTGCCTCATCTCCAGTTTAAATAGGCCACCCCTTATTTTTAAACAACAACCCATAATTCTCGATTCACCCAAGAACCTCAGAACCTTATATATTTCAATCAAGTCACCTCTTAGTCTTCCAAACTCCAGAGTTTACAAGACTCACCTATCCAAAACTTCTTTATAAAACAACCCATCCCCATTCCAGCTGTGAGTCTGTTTTCTCTGAACTGTTTCCAAGGCATTTACATTTTTCCTTAAATAAGGAGGCCAATATAAAACACAGAACTCCAGATGTGGCCTCATTAGAGCCCTAACTAATTGAAGGAAAACCTCCCTAATTCTATATTGGATAATTCTTAACAGTCTGTACAACAGCCATCCAGACCCCATCTCCGTAATTCTTACAACTGATAAACAAAAGATACTCACTGAAACTGTGAAGTAGGTAGACATCCTTTACTTCCATTCCCTTGTTATTTGTCATATTGAATTCCTGGAGACTCCAAGCCAACTTGGAGAGAAGGCAGTTCTCTTCCTTCTGGTTTCCTGGTCAGGGATCTGGACTTTGCATTGCCAGCTGTGGGCCTTATCTCCTTTGACTTTCTGACCATTGAAGGTGTATGCCCAACATTCTGGCATGTACACTCTGCCCACAGCACCAAGCTGGAAAACTAGTGGGACTTGTTGTAAGCACAGTTACTTCCTTGCCAGTAATCCATGCAGCGAACATTTTGCTGCTCAGTTATTTAGCCTGAGGAGCTGTGCAAGTTTGGGAGAATGCGCCTGTGTGCATGTTAAAGAGGATGTGGAAGCCATTGAAAGGGTGCAGAGGAGATTTACAAGGATGTTGCCAGGATTGGGTGGCATGCCTTATGAGGATAGGTTGAGGGAGGGAACTCGGTCTTTTCTCCTTGGAGAGACAAAGGATGAGAGGGGACCTGATAGAGGTTTATAAGATGTTGAGAGGTATCGATTGGATGGATTCTCCGAGGCTTTTCCCCACGGCTGAAATGGCTGCCACGAGAGGACACAGGTTTAAGGTGCTGGGGAGTAGGTACAGAGGAGATGTCAGTGGTAAGTTTTTCACTCAGAGGATGGTGGGTGAGTGGAATCGACTGCCATCGGTGGTGGTGGTGGAGGCAGATTCGATAGGGTCTTCGAAGAGACTTCTAGATGAGTACATGGCACTTAGTAGGATTGAGGGTTATTGGTAAGCCTAGTAGGTAGAGATATGATTGGCGCAGCTTGTGGGCCGAAGGGCCTGTTTGTGCTGTACTTTTTCTATGTCCTACGTTGATAAATGACAAGAGGTGGCAAAGAAAACAGAACGCCATACAGAACTGGGCAACTGCGATTAGGAGAAATCTCTTCTTCCAGCAGACTTTGTATCTTTGGAATTCTTTTCCATAGAGAGCCCTGGATACTGAATATTTGAATAAATTCAAGGCTGAGATCATTGATTTTTTTCACCCTCAGGCAATCAAGAGATATGGGAATGGGCAAGAAAGTGGAGTTGAGGCAGAATATCAGCCATGATTGTATTGAGTGGTGGAGCGGGCTCAAGGAAACATTTGGTTTATTCCTATTCCTATTTCTTAAGTTCCAGGCATCACCACCCCTGCACCCCAACTGCACCACCCCTTCCCACCACAACCTCACCTCCAATCCTTCCCCACATTCCCATTACTCCTCCCCCACTCACCAGTATCTCCTCTTTCCCCCATCATAAGTACCAATCCCCATCACCACCATCGCTATCCCCCCATCAATTCTTGCTCCCCCAACCCCTGTTCTCTCCCATTCCTGACTCCCTCTCTGCCCAAAACATTCCACGCTGATAGGTTGGGATTTTGGGGGTTTGTGGGTAAACTCTCCAGGGATTTTCCCCACTGCCCTCTTATAAATACTAGAATCATAGCATGATTAGAGTACTGAAGGAAGACATTTAGCACATTGGTGGGCTCTTGGCAAGATGTGCAACAACCTCTAGGACATCAAAGTTCAGAATTTCCTGAGCAGGAGCAGGTCATGGTGAGAGAGCCACTATCAACATCTTGGGGATTGCCATTGACCAGAGACTGAACTGGACAGGTCATTAGACTGTGGCTACAAGAACAGGACAAAGGCTGTCCTATGGTAAATAACTCACCTCCTGACTCCTCAAAGCCTGTCTGCCATTTACAAGCCACAAGTCAGGAGTCTGATGGAAAACTCTCCATTCACCTGGGTGAATGCAGCTCCAACAACACTCAAAAAGTTCAACACCATCCAAGACAAAGCAGCCCACTTGATTAACCACAAAACACTCACTCCCTCCACCACTGCTATACTGTGGAAGAAATGTGTACCATCTACAAGACGCACTGCAGGAACACATCAAACCTCCTTAGAAAGCACCTTCCAAACTATAATCCAAAAGGACAAGGGCAGCAGACACATGGGAACACCACCATTTGGAAGATTCCCTCCAAGTCACATTATCCTGATTTGGAAGCACATCCACTGTCACTGCAACTCCCTCCCTAACAGCACTGTGGGTGTACCTACACCACATGGTCTGCTGCAGTTGAAGAAGACAGCTCACCACCACCTTCTCAAAGGCAATTAGGGACAGGCAACACATGTTGTGTTATCTAGCGATGCCCACATCCCAAGAATAAGGAAACAGTGGCTGCTATTTTACAACCTTGCTCGGGCAAGGCTCGTAAAATCCCGCCTGAGGCCAATGTAGAATTCTGTTCTGGGAGTCACACCCGCCCCAATTCCAGGACGGGCATGGCAATAGAATTCCAGCCAGCGTTACCAGAGAGCCCTTCTACAACTGGTGGCAAAAATGTGTCAGTTCTTTCTACACATGTTAATTTGCATGAATAAATTTGTGCATATGCCTCCAACCAGTCATATCGCTGGGAGTCCGTGCTAATTTAATTTTTTTATATGTACTCCAAACATATTTCTATCAGTCAGGATAAAGCCTTTAGTTATCTCAGCCACAGGCTGTACTGAGGAAAGTGATCTTTGCTGACAGAGGGACTGCAGAATTCCAGATAGAGTGTGACCTCTTGAAGTTTTATAATTCAAATGGCCATGCTTTGCATATCAAAGCAGGCTGGCTGATTGAAGTTTATTGTTCTGAATGCTTAGTCTGCTCCACTTTCAGTAACAGCAAATATTAAGTAGCTGCACATCCCTCAGTCTAATTGCAACTTCTTCCTTTCATCCCCAGCTATTGCACTGGATAAAAATGATCCCTTAATCAATTGGAACAACATGAATATAACCAAAAGAAAAATGTTCAGAGAATTTAGCCTTTTCATTACGGGCAGAGAGGAAGATGGCAGACAGTATTTTTGGCTGTATTCAGTTAAAATGCAGTGCTGTTCATATCAGTTACACGGAGATCTAAAGCTGCCTTTAAAGATAAGAATCCCATCACAGGCTCAGAGTCCGCACCGAGCTGATAAACCAGGTTTCGCAGTGAATGTCACGGAGTTTCACTGACAACATTAAGTTATTATACCTCAATTTACCTCTTCGTATCTCTCCTAATCACTTTGGCCAATATCATAGAATCCCTACAGTGCAGAAGGAGACTGTTCGGCCCATCAAATCTATACTGATTCCCCAACAGGGAATCCTACCCACCCGATTCCTATAACCAACATATTTACCACACTAAACCCCCGAACCTATATATGTTGGGACATTCAGCAGCAATTTAGCATAGCCAGTCCATCTAACCGAGACATTTTGTTTCATTAATTTGTGGGATGATTCGTTTAATCATGGGCATAACCAGCTGGCCAGCATTTATTGCCCATCCCTAGTTGCCCTTGAGAAGGTGGTGGTGAGTTGCCTTCTTGAAACGCTACACTCCACATTCTGTGGGTTGACCCACTATTCCATTAGAGAGGGAATTCCAGGATTTCAATCCATCAATGCCAAAGAAACAGAGATATATTTCCAAGTCTTTGGAAACTGGAGCATCTAGTGGAAACCCTTGCAGACACAGGGAGAACATGCAAACTCCACACAGTCACCCAAGGTTGTAACCAAGCCTGGGTCCCTGGCACTGTGAGGCAGCAGTGCTAACCACTGTGCCACTTCCCTTATATTGAGTCATTGACTGCTTCATCAGAGAAGGAGGCTTTTCTGCCCATCATACCAGTGCCAGCTCTTTGAGGAACTATTAAATTAGTCCCATACCCCCTCCTATTCCCCCACATAACTTTGCGAATGTGTTCTTGGTATATTCACATCCTTCTTATTACTGAATCCCTTTCCACTAATCTTTCAGCCAGTGCGTTCAGGGTCAAAAGCCCATTCAACTCCTGAATGGTTTTATGAATTTATCCATCCTCAAAATATAATTTGCATCCAAAACGCACCCTGTAGTTGTATCCACGCGGCTCCCGATTCCAGGTGGATTATATCTAAAAGTGGTCACATGGCATGGGTGGTCGGTCCAATGAAGCTTCTGCATGATTAACATGTGCATTCCTGATGGAGTGCAGTATGGGAAGGAGAACAGGGAATGGTGAGTTCACAGTGAAAAAAGTGCAGTGAATTTCAATAAAAGCAAATTACTGCGGATGCTGGAATCTGAAACCAAAAGAGAAAACGCTGGAAAATCTCAGCAGGTCTGGCAGCATCTGTAAGGAGAGAAAAGAGCTGACATTTCGAGTCCTGATGACTGGGTCAGCTTTTTTCTCTCCTTCCAGATGCTGCCAGACCCGCTGAGATTTTCCAGCATTTTCTCTTTTGGTTGCAGTGAAGCTCAGTCATTACGTGCTGTGACCAACATTGTCAGCTTAATGGAAAAGACAGTCCAATGGAGAAGGAGATGGTTGTATCATAAAGTGCGGTGTAGATGGTTGTGGGAAATGGCACAGAAAAGGAGTTAAGGTTGGCATAGATCAGCCATGATCGTATGTGGAGCAGGCTCAAAGGGCCTGGTGGCCCTTCCCTCTTTCTAGTTCTTGTGTTCTTTTTTCAAGTTTTGTTCGGCAATAGTATTTTGAAATTCCACTGCGTGGTCTGAAATACGATAACAGTTTAAAATGTGCTTTGAGGAAGAAAACCTATCATCTATATATGACTCCAGTCCCAACGTGGTTGGCTTTTAATGAGCTGCTCAAGTGCCCCAGCGAGCTGTATTGTCATATCAAACTCAAAGAAACTGCAACAGCACAGGAAGCAAGCACACCACCAGCTTCTCAGGGAAACTAGAGATGGACAATAAACGCCCATTTTACCCTCAACGTGCACCAAGAAAAATGAGAAAAATAGTTACTGATAAACCCTAATTGAAATTCCTCTGGCAGAGTTGAATGCAAGCTCATTTAAACACAGGTATATTTACTATTTCGAGCAAGAGATGGTGGCACAGTGGTTAGCACTGCTGCCTCACAGTGCCAGGGACCCGGGTTCTATTCCAGTCTGTGTGGACTTTGCACGTTCTCCCTGTGTCTGCGTGGGTTTCCTCCAGGTTCTCCAGTTTTCCCACAGTCTGAAGATGTGCGGGTTAGGTTGATTGGCAGGCTGAATTGCCCCTTAGTGTCAGGGGGATTAGGCCTGTAAATATGTGGGGTAATGGGTATGGGACCTGGGTGGGATTGTTGTTGGTGCAAGCTCGATGGGCAATCCTCTCAATGGCCTCCTTCTGCAGTGTAGGGTGTAATACTATGGCAATGGAAGCTGCATTTTAAGATGAAGTCTGCTACTTCAGAAAGTAGCATTTACTTTCTGAAACCTGGAAAAATTGTTAATGCAAATGTTCGAGGCAAAGAGGTATTTCTAGAAGATCAGGTTTATATGAATATTATGCTTCAGGACTGTCTTGTTAGGAAGGAGCTCATGTGACCTGTTCTGACATTGCTAACCAACAGGCCGAGCTGTTAAAGATGAAATGGAGGTCTGGGTTGTTTTCTTTGAAAGACGGTGTAAGGTGTTCATCCTTGGGGATAATAGCTACACTTGTGTTTACAGTGGTTAAACAATTAATCTCCAAAGTTGCAGGCAGATGACGAAAATGTTAGATTGTCAATAGATATGCTTTAAACCATCCATTCACTTCCAAGATAAAAGAGAGTTGGGGTCCGATAGCTAATCAGCTTTTCTACATGCCCATACAAGGCCCACGTGATTCATGTTGCCATGGTAGTGGGCTTTGAGAGGGGATGGGTCGCTAAGACATCTATGAAACTCGCGTATAAGAACATAAGAACATAAGAAATAGGAGCAGGAGTAGGCCATCTAGCCCTTCAAGCCTGCCCCGCCATTCAATAAGATCATGGCTGATCTGTCGTGGCTCAGTTCCACATTCCCGCCCTCTCCCCATAACCCTTAATCCCCTCTCTTATCAAAAACCCATCAACCCGCTTCTTAAAAATATTTAGCGAGGTAGCCTCCACCACTTCAACGGGCAGAGAATTCCAGAGATTCACCACCCTTTGAGTGAAGAAATTCTTCCTCAACTCCGTTCTAAACCGGCCCCCCCCTTTATCTTGAGGCTGTGCCCCCTAGTCCTACTGTCCTTTCTGAGCGGGAAGAGTCTCTCCACCTCTATCCTATCCATCCCATTCATCATCTTATACGTCTCAATGAGATCTCCCCTCATTCTTCTGAACTCTAACGAGTACAAGCCTAGTTTATTCAGCCTCTCCTCATAGCTCAACCCTCTCAACTCCGGCATCAGCCTAGTAAACCTCCTCTGCACTCCCTCCAAGGCCAAAATATCCTTGCGTAAGTACGGCGCCCAAAACTGCACACAGTACTCCAGCTGCGGCCTCACCAATGCCCTATACAGCCGCAGCAAGACCTCCCTACTTTTATATTCAATCCCCCTCGCTATGAAGGCCAGCATCCCATTCGCCTTCCTGACCACCTGCTGCACCTGCAAGCTGGGTTTTTGCGACTCATGCACAAGGACCCCGAGGTTCCTCTGCACCGTCGCCTGCTGCAGTTTTTCGCCACGTAAGTAATAATCCTTCCTACCATTATTCCTACCAAAGTGGACCACCTCGCACTTGCCAACATTAAATTCCATTTACCATTTCCTGGCCCATTCGCCCAGCCTATCTAGATCCTTCTGCAGACTCTCCACACCCTCCGCACAATTTGCCGTTCCACCAATCTTGGTGTCATCAGCAAATTTCGACACCCTACACTCAGTTCCCTCCTCCAGATCATCTATATAAATGGTAAAAAGCTGAGGCCCCAGCACCGACCCCTGGGGCACTCCACTAGTCACCATCCGCCAATCCGAATGGCACCCGTTGACCCCCACTCTCTGCCTCCTATTTGACAACCAATCCTCTATCCACGCTAACACCCTACCCCCAACTCCATGCCCCCTGACCTATACAGTGAGTCTGCCAAGATCCAGGAAAGGGGGAGCAGCTCAAGACCAAGGGCGAGATTTTCCAGCCCCACTCGCCCCAAAACAGGAAAATCCCACCCGAGGTCAACGGACCCATGCGTGGTCCACCACCCCCCTCCCCCCTCAACGTGCTACAATTCCTGTGCCAGGCTGGACAGGAAAACTCCCCCCTCCTCCGCCCCCACAAAAAGTCTCCATGGTTCACTGTGCAGGAATACAGGAGGGATCTCAGGTTTGGATTCAAAAGGCCAAATTTACAACGTGTTGCAACAAAGTTGGGAGATTTGCCTAGCTTGTGATAGAGACAAAATCTCTAAAACTCTCACCTTGAAGGACAGTTCTGCAATTACCATTTAGCAGGCTGAGAAATATAAAGAACAGTAGTAAACCCTTGGGAGCTAAGAATCACTTTACTGGATCCGGGAGAATTGAATATCTACTTCAAGGACAACGTAATGTATATTTGTAAAGTTGTTTCTTTTTTTGGCGGTGTATAAATTACAGAACAGAACCTTCCATTTTTATTTTTATATATATATGGCCTTCAAAAAAGTGCTTAGTCAATAGTGCTTTGAGTATCTTGTTACGGTAAAAGTCTTAAAATGAGAAATTCTGTCTCATCATTTATTAACTGGAAGTTTGAATTTCTTTTTAAAAGTTAGCAGTCTCCACAGGGCTCAAAACAGTACTTATTGAAAACTTGAGAGATATAACTATTTGATTTCAGTGACATTTTTAAAATGCAGAGCAAAGGCAGGCAGAGAATTTTCCAGATATTCAGGGCTTTAGATTGTTTCAGGCTTTGGGTACCAAATCAGCCTCTCCCTGTACAGTTTACAATGCTTTCTCAAAACTAAGTGAATCATTAAATAAATTGAATCCTGATTTTGAATTCAGAATCTAGAGAAGTGAATGAAATGATTTGATTTGATGTTGATTTTATTTTATTTATTATTGTCACATGTATTAACGTACAGTGAAAAGTATTGTTTCTTGCACACTGTACAGACAAAACATACCATTCATAGAGAAGGAAACGAGAGAGTGCAGAATGTAGTGTTACAGTCATAGCTAAGGTGTAGAGAAAGATCAACTTGATCAAGGTAAGTCCATTCAGAAGTCTTACGGCAGCAGGGAAGAAGCTGTTCTTGAATCGGTTGTCACGTGACCTCAGACGTATGTACATTTTTCCCGAAAGAGGAAGGTGGAAGAGAGAAGGTCCAGGGTGTGGAGGGTCCTTGGTTATGCTGGCTGCTTTGCCAAGGCAGCTGGAAGTATAGACAGAGTCAATGGATGGGATACTGGTTTGCGTGATGGATTGGCCTACATTCACAACTTTTTGTAGTTTCTTGTGATCTTGGGCAGAGCAGGAACCGTACCAAGCTGTGATACAACCAGAAAGAATGCTTTCAATGCTGTATCTGTAAAGGCTGATGAGAATCATAGCTGACATGCCGAATTTCCTTAGTCTTCTCAGAAAGTAAAGGTGTTGGCGGGCTTTCTTAACTATAGTGTCGGCGTGGGGAGACCAGGACAGGTTGTTGGTGATCTGGTCACCTAAAAACTTGAAGCTCTCAATCCCTCTTACTTTGTCCCCGTTGATGTTGACAGGGGCATGTTCTTCTTCACACTTCCTGAAGCCGATGATAATCTCCTTCATTTTGTTGACATTGAGGGAGAGATTATTGTTGCCGCACCAGCTCACCAGATTCTCTATCTCATTCCTGTGCTCTGCCTCGTCATTGTTTGAGATCCGACCCACTACAGTAGTGTCATCAGCAAACTTGAAAATCAAATTGGAGGGGAATTTGGCCGCACAGTCATAGGTGTATAAGGAGTATAGTAGGGGGATGAGAACACAGCCTTGTGGGGCACTGGTGTTGAGGATGATTGTGGAGGAAGTGTTGTTGCCTATCCTTACTGATTGTGGTCTGTGAGTTAGGAAGTTCAGGACCTAGTCGCAGAGGGAGGTGCTGAGGCCCAGGCTACGGAGTTTGGAGATGAGCTTCATGGGAATAATAGTGTTGAAGGACTTGTCGTATGAGGAACGGTTGAGGACCCTGGGCCTGTACTCATTGGAGTTTAGAAGAATGAGGGGAGTCCTTATCAAAACTTAGAGGATACTGCGAGGCCTGGATAGAGTGGACGTGGAGAGGATGTTTCTACAGTAGGAAAAACTAGAACCAGATGCCACAACTTCAGGCTAAAGAGAAGATCCTTTCGAACAGAGATGAGGAGTAATTTCTTCAGCCAGAGAGTGTTGAATCTGTGAATCTCTTTGCCTCAGAAGGCTGTGGAGGCCAGGTCATTCAGTGTCTTTAAGACACAGATATTTGGGTTCTTGATTAATAAGAGGATCAGGGGTTATGGGGAAAAGGCAGGAGAATGGAGATGGGAAAAATTTCAGCCATGATTGAATGGACGAGAAAACGCAATGGGCCGAGTGGCCTAATTCTGCTCCTATGTCTTATGGTCTAAGTGAGTTCTTGAATAATTTCCAACGTGTGATGGTCTTCCAAACGGTTTTCCTTTACCTTGCAAAGGTCACTTGCTTCACCTTAACTGTTCCTTGTCCTGTCCAGTTTGTACATATACATTATGAGAGACAGATTTTTTACTTGTCTTGCACATGAAGGTAGTTTGTGCCTTTGTGTGATTATATAGTCCAGGGAACAGTAAGTAACAGCCCTGTTTACATCTGTCCCCATTTCTATGTCAATTAGTTTAAATTTACGCAGTATTATTTCCACTTACTCCGATTTGTTTAAAGTTAATTTATTAGTGTCACAAGTGGCCTTAGATTAACACTGCAATGAAGTTACTGTGAAAATCCCCTAGGCGCCTGTTTGGGTACACTGAGGGAGAATTTAGAATGGCCAATGCCAGCACGTCTTTTGGAGTGTCGGAGGAAACCGGAGCACCTTTAGGAAACTCACGCAGACATGGGGGGAAGATCAGGATTCTGCACAGAAACTGCCCCAAGCGGGAATTGAACCCGGATCCCTGTTGCTCTGCTAACCACCGTGCCACCCCAAGTAATTCGATTTAAGTCAAATCTACACAATGTTATTCCCACGCACGTAACCCCAAGTTGAGCATTGATCCCGATCTCAGTGACTGACCTTATGAACTGATCTGATGTACCAAGTGCTGATATACTTGGAGTGTACAAGCATTGTCTGTAAAACCAGAGAAAAGTTTAAATTTTCACTGAGGGGATATATAAGCTGAATAATTGAAGATGCCAGAATGTCAGAACCATTCTATTAACAGACTTGAGTGCCTGAGCCTTTACTTGTGCACTGCCTGCTAAATGGTGGATCAGTACTAACATCTGCAACACATCGGATGAATTTGGTTCTGTGATAATAAGTTGCTGTTAATTACCACTGACTATATATAACCCGGGCAGAAGCCACAAAACATGCTTGCCGACACCTGTGGGTAACACATTAATTAAGTGTTTTTGTTCCTACTGCTAAAGGCCCAACTAACTCGCCACCGTTTCCTGTCTTTGGTCGCTTTCCAGAATTTATCCGCACCCCATCATTTTGTTGCCTCCCACACTAATGTCACCAATTTATTTTGCCCTCAGCCCTTTTGTTGCGCCAGATATGAACTCTGGATTTAATATTTGAGTCAGGACGCTTTAATTACCGGTTACTCGTGGAGGACGTTAAAAATGAAATAAGCGTGTCTGCTGCTCGAGCTAAAAATCCTAATCAAGCTCCTGACGCTTCCCCTTCCCCTGAAGGTTCACCCAGGCTGTTATGCAGCACATCAAATAAATATGATTTGTGGCACTGCAGAGGGAGAGGCTGCAAAGAAAACAACATCTGATGATTAATGCTGACAATGCAGGTTATAGTCAGGAGTGCCACAAAAAGAGAAGCAACAGATTTAATAAGAAACACTTCTGAACATGAGGGATTAGATGCTAACAAGAATCTTGGACTTTAAGAGAGGGAGGTTCACCCCCTTTTTGAATTGAATAGTGACCTGCAGTTGAAGGAAAACAGAACGCTGACCGCTTTGACAAGACGTTGATTTGACCATATTTAACAAGTTGGAGCGCAGCGTCTGATACTCCAGCTCTGCAGAACTGGTCCCGGCCAAGAAACCACGCAGAATTAATTAGCCAGCTACTGTGTACACCAGCTACGTGACTCTGGCTCCGAAGCCTGCAGATGGATCCAGTCTGTCAGCAGGAACTCTCTCGTGTGGTTATCAACGACATTACAAAGTTTCTCCCCTGCCTCCCCCAGTCTTATCTCAGCGGAGGTGAAATAGCTTCTTGGGTTTAATCAGGGCCCACTGGCTTCAGGTCACACTGCTGACAGGGGCTGTAATTGGAGTATTCGACATCCCCAAGGTAAAATAACATTTATCAAGGTGTCTTTCCAGAACAGTCCTGTCTTGTCTAAAGAAGTCTATCACTGTGGAGGTTTTTATTTCAAGCTGCTGCAGTTTGCGATCATATCCAGTCCCAAATCCACAGCAGAAAGCCTCCATCCCACACACAGCAGCACGGTGCCAAAATTAACACTCTGAAAGCCCCAATCAATTAATGTACAGCTGCATGCAATAAAACAGAGATTTCCTGTTGTAAAAATAATATGTTATTGTCATAACGCAGGAAGCCTGACTGGAAAGGAACATCATTTATTTACAGAACACAAAGTAAAGCCACTGCCGTGGTGTACACACACTAGTCCCTGCCTGGGACTGTAGCTCAGCAGGCCCAGTCCTGGGCCTGCCCTACAAAAGGCCCAGGTGATGAGTTCCAGATGGGTAGGTCACTCACTACCTGTTACCAGGGGAAGTCATATTCAATGAGCCCCACAGGGAGATCGATCAGTGATTCCCCATGGACCTCATTGGGGTTTTCACAGTTATTTCAAGATACACAAAAACACAATCCTATAGATTAGTGAGACAATTTTAAAGGCTGTGAAATTGTACTCTGTAGGGGTGACCAATAGATAGAACACACCATTCTTCCAGCCACTACCAGTTTAGCCCAGGCATTGCCCCCAGGCTGGAAAGGGTGCTGGTGGTTCCATGCCATGTGTAAGTCAGGGTGGTTGCATTATGATGTCAAGTCGCTATTCGAGCTGATTTGACACTGTGGGAAGGTGGACCACATGGATCCCGTGAACACCTGTAATCTCATTCCATTGTGCATGTATTCAGCTGCATGAGGAACCTCCCACTGTTCCTACTTAAAGGGACAACCTCTAACTTTCACCTTTTGAATTTTGGTAAACCGGGTGCATCCATTCATTGAGGACAGAGGGCTTTTTTTTATCCTGTCTGCACAAAGGTTGCAACAGCTATGAGAGGAGGAGGAAGAAGGGGCACACAGAATTCAGCCAGGATCACTTGCTCTGCGTGTGATGTCCCAGAGTGCCTGCTCAGACTCCACTTCCCAGTGGAATATCCCTTCACCATCACTGTGGCTCCAACACTCCCCATCTTACCATTGATATGGGATTTCTGATCACTAGCACTTCCCCTTGCACAAGGTCTCACAATAAAAGTGAGATGTATGAGGAGAGATTGACTCGGTTAGGATTGTTGTCGCTGTAGTTCAGACAATTGAGGAGGGGTTCTCATAGAGACTTTTAAAATTCTAATAGGACTAGACAGGGGAGATGCAGGGCGGGTGTTCCCGATGGTGGGAGAGTCCAGAAACAGGAGTCGCAGCCTGATGATTCAGGGTAGACCATTTAGGTGAGGAGACATTTCTTCACCAAAGAGTGGTGAGCCTGTGAAGTTTATTAACACAGAAGTAGTTCATGCCAAAACGTTGAATGTATTCCAAATGCAGCTGGATATAGCACTTGGGGCAAATGGAATCAAAGGTTATAGGAAGAAAGAGGTTCAGGCTACTGAGTTGATAATCAGCTATGATCATGATGAATGGCAGAGCAGACTCGAAGGGCCAAATGGCCTCCTCCTGCTCCTATCTTCAATGTTTCCATGTTTCTGTGGCATAATCTTCTGTGCTTTTTTTAATCAAAAAGCACATTCACTTACACAAACATCAGTTGAAGGCCTCATTCTTGTACATTCCCTGGTACCTGCATTATGAAGCATCATTATAAACAATCCCAGGGTGTGTTTCACAGAGACTGCTGAAAACAAGGCACCCAGGAGCTTTATTAACTAAATCTCAGGGATTAGTAAACACAGGACTCCTTCCAGAAGCATCTCTCTCTGTGTTCCAGTGACACGTGATCTAACATCACTAATGATGTATGTAGGTTATTAGCATATAGATATTAACTCTTTTAATTATATCCCCACATGCTTTTCATTCTACTCATTAAATATCTAAACATCTTATTCCAACATCATTCCCCCCCCCTCCCCGACTTTCAGAGGCTCTTTGTGGCTGTCAACTCTGACCATATTCTCACTCTCTTGGAGGACATATCTTCTCCATAGTCTTCTTCAAACACTCTTAAGTCAGTAAAGAGAGATTCCTGTTTGAGGCATACAGCATTCGAATTCTCTTCCCATATCTAGTGATGCACTAAGGCAGTGTTTTGTCTGTTTCCGTAGCTAGTAATTCCCAGGACAGATCTGTAGTCTATGTTCAGAGGCTTAGAGCTGATAGTGTGTGGCTGACCAGGAGACTCTCCCCCTCTTACTGCCAGCCATTGGCACACTTGGAAGGATTTGCAGGTTGACACTCAACCTGTTTGATCACGTTTTGAACTCCCCTTCCTTGACCATCCAGTCAGAGTTGAGGAGGAACTTCTTCACTCAAAGGGTGGTGAATCTCTGGAATTCTCTGCCCATTGAAGTGGTGGAGGCTGCCTCGCTAAATAGATTTAAGATGCGGGTAGATAGGTTTTTGACAGACAAGGGAATTAAGGGTTATGGGGAGAAAGCGGGAAAGTGGAACTGATCCACTTCAGATCAGCCATGATCTTATTGAATGGCGGGGCAGGCTCGAAGGGCTAGATGGCCTACTCCTGCTTCTATTTCTTATGTTCTTAAGTCCTGGGGTGGTGTTCGAACCTGGAACTTCTGGTTCAGAGGCACGGATGCCACTCACTGGGCCACAAGACCTCCTAAGGTGTACAGCATAAAGGCAATGAACTTGGGTTTGTGAAGGGTGGAATTTGGTGGAATTCTTTGACAACGATACATGTGCAGTGGATAATGGGGAACCTGTGGATGTGATGTATCTGGATTTCCAGAAGGCATTTGACAAGGTGCCGCACCAAAGACTGCTACATAAGACAAAGGTGCACAGTGTTACGGGTAATGTATTAACATGGATAGAGGATTGGTTAACTGACAGAAAGCAAAGAGTAGGGGTAAATGGGTGTTCTTCTGGTTGGCAATCAGTGACTAGTGGTGTGCCTCAGGGATCAGTGTTGGGACCACAATTATTTACGATTTACATAGATGATTTGGAGTTGGGGGCCAAGTGTGGTGTATCAAAATTTGTAGATGACATTAAGATGGGTGGAAGAACAAAGCGTGCAGAGGACACTGAAAGTCTGCAAAGGGATATAGATAGTCTGTGAGTCGGCGAGGGTCGAGCTGATGGAGTACAATGTTGGTAAATGTGAGGTCATCCATTTTGGTAAAATGGACTATTATTTAAATAGTAAAAAACTGCAGCATGCGACTGTGCAGAGGGACCTGGGTGTCCTTGTGCATGAATCTCAAAAAGTTGGTTTGCAGGTACAGCAGGTAATTAAGAAGGCAAATGGGATTTTGTCCTTCATTGCCAGAGGCATGGAGTTTAAAAACAGCGAGATTATGTTATAGCTGTATAAGGTGCTGGGGAGGCCACACTTGGAGTACAGTGTATAGTTTTGATCTCCTTACGTGAGAAAGGATATGTTGGCACTGGAGGGGGTACAGAGGAGATTCACTAGGTTGACTCCAGAGTTGAGAGGGTTGGCTTACGAGAACAGGCTGAGTAGACTGGGGCTATACTCATTGGAATACAGAAGAATGAGGGGCGATTTTATAGAAACATATAAGATTATGAAGGGAATAGATGAGATAGGAGGAGGGAAGTTGTTTCTACTGGCGGGTGAAACTAGAACTAGGAGGCATAGCCTCAAAATAAGGGGAAGCAGATTTAGGACTGAGTTGAGGAGAGTTGTCAATCTGTGGAATTCCCTACCCAGTGAAGCAGTTGAGGCTACATCATTGAATATTTTTAAGGAAAGATTAGATAAACTTTTGAACAGTAAAGGAATTAAGGGTTATGGTGAGTGGGCGGGTAAGAGGAGCTGAGTCCTCAGAAAGATCAGCCACGATCTTATTGAATGGTGGAGCACTCAAGACGCCAGATGGCCGACTCTTGCTCCTAGTTCTTATGTTCTTATATTCTTCTGAATAGTCTCCTTTATCGGTTGTCCTTCTGGCTGCCCTTTCTCAAAACAATGAGGCTTGGTCAGTTTTTGTTAAGGTTTGTAATGGATCTGTGATCTTCTGATCCCACATTTCCATTGACTGGCACAAGTGTCTATTGTGTAAGTAACTCAATCATTCCTGTACCAGGAATGAAGTGCTGTGCAATCCCAGTGTCATATTCAGGAATGAATTAGATGGACAAACAGAAGAATGAAGAATATTCTCAAATGGGGTTGATGCTACCTTTGTTGGCACCCTCAAGTTTCACCTTTCTGCTTGTGTTTGTTTGGCCTGTGCACACTCTGCTTTCACATCACTATCAGTTTACTGTTCACAAAACATTGGCATCGCTCGAGCTTCAACAGTTAAGGTAACAGTTGAATGTCACCTCAGGTTCTGTCACTATACAGTCATTTACGAGATTAAGCTGTTGTTCTGCTGTTTTTACCAGATTCAGAGAATCTTTGTCTATCTGAAGTGTGTGAGATCAGCGTACGCCAGTGGTTTCAGTCTCTTCTTGTTCTGCCCTGGTATCAGGGGAGTTAGTTTTGTGGTCTGCAATTGTCTCACTGGCCATTTTAGTTGCTTCTGTTCCTGCTTTCTCTTTGTGAGGGTCAGTGCCTGTACTAGGTTGTTCCACATCACTGATGTCCTTCTCAGAATAGTCAGGTGGATTGTATAGAATCCCTGCAGTGCAGAAGGAGGCCATTTGGCCCATCATGTCTGCACCAACCACAATCTCACCCAGGCCCTATTCCCATAAGCCCTCATATTTACCCTGCTAATCCTGCTGACACTAGAGTTAATTTAGCACGGTCAATGAACCTAATCTGCACGTCTTTCAGACTGTGGGAGGAAACTGGAGCACCTGGAGGAAACCCACACTGACACGGGGAGAATGTGCAAACTCCACACAGACAGTGACTCAAGGCCGGAATTCAACCTGGGTCCCTGGTGCTGGAAGGCAGTGGTGCCAACCACTGTGCCACCGTGCCATATCCTGGTCAGACACATCAGTGCTGTCTTGTTTGTCGTTGGCCTTATCACAGTGTGAGGTCCAAAATTTTCTCCTCTGGCTGGTTTCTGTCATTGGTGGTGATTCACTCTCCTCCTTCATCCACCGTCTCCTCAAAGGGTAACACGATTTCTATGCTGCACTCCTGTGGCTGCGTGTGTGGAGCTTTCTCGATGAAGATTAATTCAAACTGTTCTGGCTCGCGGTGAATAAAAAAGCGGCAAAGCGACACAAGCTTCTGTGAAGAAAGTTATTGATTATCAATAACATCAAGAGTGTCATTAAGATCTCAGCCTTTACATCAAAATGCAGTATTCATCTGACCTTTCACCTTCAGTGGGATGCTCCCCTGGATCATGGAGACGAACGGTAGATGGTTTGAGGATCTCAGATCTCAGCCAGGGCACTGGACCAGAAAGGATGGACTCTCTTGAGGCTTTGTCTGCCTTAAAATTAATCTTCTAGCCATATTGACTGTGATAGCGGCACTCCAAAAAGTCACCTTGGAATTTGCAGCTTCATCCAAGCAACAACACACTTCGTGTTCCTCTTTACCCTGGATTTCCTGAGTACTGCCTGATCGTAGAATCATAGAATCCCCACAATGCAGAAGGAGGCCATTTGGCCCATCAGACCTGCAGCGACAACAATCCTACATCAGCTCTTCTCTCTCCTTACAGATGCTGCTAGACTCGCTGAGATTTTCCAGTGTTTTCTCTTTGGGTTCAAGACCACATCATGGTGGAAGTTCTTGAAGCTTTATCCGATTTTCTGCAATCTTACTGAAATGTCATCTACACTATGACAATGAAATCGAGTCCTTTTAATCCTCTCATGGGTGTCATTGGGTGAGACCATCATTTGTTGACCATATCTAACTGCTATTTCACTGAGGGACTTGCTGGGCTATTCCAGAGGACATTAGAGTCAACCACATTACTGTGGGCCTGGAGTCACATGTAAGCCAGACTGCGTAAGGACGTTAGATTTCCTTCCCTAAAAGACATCAGTGAACCAGATGGTTTTCATGACAGTCGATGTTATTTTCAAGGTCACCATTACTGAGACTAGCTTTCAATTCCAGAGTTTAATGATTGAATTTGAATTCCACCAGCTGCCATGGTAGGACTTGAACCTGTCCCCCGAGGGATGAATCTGGGTCTTTGTAATACTGGTCCAGTGAAATCATCACCATGCCACTATTGCTGACCTGCTCTATATCAGGTATTTAAAACCAAGGATCTGTAGGTTTTTTTTTGATTTGATTTATTCTCACATTGGGATACAGTGAAAAGTATTGTTTCTTGTGCCCTATTCAGACAAAGCATACCATTCATAGTGTACAGAGAGGAGAAGGAAAGGAAAGGGTGCAGAATGTGATATTACAGTCATAAGTAGGATGCAGAGGTAGGTCCATTCCAAAGTCTGACAGCAGTAGGGAAGAAGGTGTTCTTGAGTCAGTTGACATGTGACCTCAGACTTCTGTATCTTTTTCCCGATGTGTGCTGCTGGTTCAAGTTGCCACTCAGCACTACCATCTGAGGAACAGCTTGACTTGCCTCGGCTGCCTTTGCCCACTGGCCCCTGCAGGGTGCACTCCCCCACCGTCACCTCAGCATCTCCACATGAAGCACTCAGCGAGCTCAGCTCAGCTCAGCAGTAGCCAGAGTCTGCCAAAGCAGCAGCTCTTTATCTTTCCAGCATTTAAGCAGGAGTGATTCCTGCTTCTCTGGCTGCAGGGAGACGTTGGAGTTAAGAAGACTTAGAGGCAACTTGACTGAAACAGGTAAAACCCTGTGGGGGCTTGACAGATGCTAAGGGGATGTTTCCTCTTGTGGAAGAATCTAGGACCTAGGGATCCCCCATTTAAAGTGAAGATGAGGAGAATTCTTTCTCTCGCGGAGGTTTCTCTCCCTGAAAAGTGGGTGGAGGTAAAGTCTTTGACCATTGCTACGGCTGAGGCGGATAGATTCTTGGTGTGCATGGGGGTGATAGATTATCGGGAATAGGCAGGACGCAGATTTGTCATTACTATCAGATCAGCTGTGATCTTATTGAATGATGGAGCAGGCTGGAGGGGTTGAATGGCCTCCTCCTGCTCCTTGTTTAGGTGTTCGTATATCGTAAGGCCCCCTACTGAGAGAACTGACAGCCAGGAGTGTGGGTCACACTCTGTAATCACGCACTGTAACCAGCCAACGGTAAGAGATTGTGCTCCTGCCCCAACAGGACTGGGCACAGGCAGGTTGCAAATAAAAGGAGCAAGGAGCTGGCCGTTCAGCCCCTCAAGCCTACCCCACCATTCAAGTAGACCATGGCTGATTCTCTGCAGCAGCACCAATTTCCTGCACTAACCCCATATCCCTCAGTATTGTTAAAATCTGGAAATCTATCGATCACTTTCTGAATAAATTTGGCAACTGACGTGCCACAGTCCTCTCCAGTAGGGAATTCCAAAGATTTGCCACCCTCTGAGTGAAGATTTTTTTTCCTCACCTCAATCCTAAATGGTCTAATTCCCCTTATTCTGAGATTGTACCCCCTGGTTCTGGGACACCTGTGCCTGAAAATGGGTAAGAAGTCTCACAAC
Source organism: Carcharhinus amblyrhynchos (assembly GCF_965287045.1). NCBI lineage: Eukaryota > Metazoa > Chordata > Chondrichthyes > Carcharhiniformes > Carcharhinidae > Carcharhinus > Carcharhinus amblyrhynchos. The sequence continues at coordinate 8,655,335 of NC_137340.1, read as the reverse complement.
ACCAGGTTAAAGTCCAACCTGTTTATTTGATAGTAAACCCACAAGCTTTCTGGGTTTGCCCCTTCATCGGGGGAGTGCAGAGTTCTGGTCTCAAACAGAGCATATAAAAGGCACAGTTTACAGAATACTGATTAGAATGTGAGTCTTTGCAGCTAACCTGCTATTCAAGTCTTAAAGATGCAGACAATGTGAGTTGTCAATGTTTTCACATCCTGAAAACGGGTACAGGTGAACCTTTACCTCTTTCAAACATGATTTTGTGGCCAAAGAGACAGTAAAGGTTCCTACTTTTTAACTTTAAAGAAGTAATTCTCCTTCCAGTGTTCCACATTGCATCCACAACACATCCCCATTTCTACCACCCTGTGCACGATGTGTTAAATTCCTTTCGAAATGTTCCCAAGTTTCAGGAATGATTAATGAGAGCCATTTTAATGGGCTGCAGCTGGATATCACCTCGCCAATATTTATGAAGCAGAATTGCTACTGAGTGGAGGACTGTATCAGAGCAACAATCACTTCTCTTTTTAAATGAGGTGTTCTCAGCTCGACTGATCATTAGAGTTTGCAGTTGGTCATCTCTTGCTGTCTGCCTTGCCCTCATGTCCAACCACTGGGTATGCGCTTCCAGTGAGTTAGTGTTGTGAGAGAGGAGAATTGAACTCAACAGAGGGCAAGGAAAATTAGCAGTACCCTCATTGTAGACTGGTTGTCTCTGCATATACATGAAATAGTCAGCGCAGTCAAAGGGGATGTTTCACTGTATCTATCAACAGCTGAATGTCCTTGCTAACAGCACTGAAACTGCGATTGAGACATGATTAAATGATCATTGTCCGAATGGACATTCCATCCGTCTACCACTAAAGCTTATGACATTACCAATGGAATGCAATTAAACAACCATTGTTTCGGCCTTACCTCTTTATATCATATGTAAATAATTTACCGGTGTGCGTGATTGGAAATAGTTATCTTTACTAGAAGTTGTTTCTTACAAAAAAAAAGCTGACTGTACACAATTGGGCAGGACAGACGGAAGAAGACTTAGTAATTCTACAGCTCTCCTTTCCTTATTGAAAAGAAGACAATAAAGGATCTATCACTCATGAATGCAGCGACCGAATATCTATTTATCTCTGACACTGTGTGAGAATAGATTAACAAGGAAACCAGTCTTAACCTGGGGCTGCAACCCACAAAAACCTTGGCATTGTATACTTTCAACACTTTGAACTGTATAACATGAAAGAATGAACTTGAAAGAAATTGTTTCCAATCTCACCTGACCGAGGTGTACAAGATTATGGGGGTCATGAGCAGAGTGGATAAGGAGCAGCTGATCCCCTTAGTTGAAGGGTCAGTCACAAGGGGATATAGGTTCAAGGTGAAGGGCAGGAGGTTCAGGGCAGATGTGAGGAAAAACACTTTTACCCCAGAGGGTGGTGAGGGTCTGGAATGCACTGCCTGGGAGGGTGGTGGAGCTGGGATGTCTCACATCCTTTAAAAAGTACTTGGATGAACACTTGGTGCATCATAACATTCAAGGCTATGGGCCAAGTGCTGGTTAATGGGATTAGGTGGGAGGTCAGGTGTTTCTCACACGCCAGTGCAGTCTTCTGCACTGTATGATTCAATGTCCTGATGTGGGTATGCCGGCGTTGGACTGGCGTAAACACAGTAAAAAGTCTGACAACACCAGGTTTTAGTCCAACCTATTTATTTGATAATATACTCACAAGCTTTCGAGGGGACTGCCTCTTCGTCAGGTGAATGGAGAGTTCTGCACTGAATGGAGAACTCTCCATTCACCTGACGAAGAGGCAGTCCCCTCGAAAGCTTGTGAGTATATTATCAAATAAATAGGTTGGACTAAAACCTGGTGTTGTCAGACTTTTTACTGATTCAATGTCCCACAGCACTCTATTGCGGATGAAGTATTTTCGAAATCTTGTCACTGATTTAATGTAGAAAGGCAGTAATTTGCTCCCACAAACAGCAGTGTATTACAGTAATGTTGACTGGGAGATAAATATTGGCGAGGACACTAAGGACAACAGCCTGCTCGTCTTCAAGTCGTGCCACGGAATCAGTGACACCCACCTGCCAGGCCAGCTGGAGCCTCCGTTTCACACCTCATTGAAAAGACAGCAGCTCCACTGAAGTGTCAGCTGAGGTTTTGAGTTCAAAGGTCTGGAGTGAGACTTGAACTTAATACTTCAGCTTCAGGGGTAACTCTGGAGTCTGCTCAAATATTGCAATGAAAGCACTCCATCCTACCCAAAAATCGTGGGATCCGATAACAGAGTAAACAGAAATTAAAAAAAACATACAGATTTGGGGATACAGGGTTAGGGTGCACAGGGGGGGAATCTCTACCTAACCCACTTGGCAATCAGAAGCAATTCAGGAAATTACTGTAACTCTGAGTTAGAGGAAGATAGTGGTAATGTCACTAGACCAGTAATCCAGACCCAACTTAATGTTCTAAAGACATGGGTTCAAACCCGACCACAGCAGCAGCTGGAATTTAAATTCAATTGATAAAATCTGGAATTGGAACCTTGTCAATGGTGACCATGAAGCTACCATTGATTGTTGTCAAGGTCCATCTGGTTCGCAAGGGTGGAATCTGGTGGCGCAGTGGGTTAGCGTCATTGCCTTTGAGCCGGAAGTTCTGAGTTCAAGTCCTATCCCAAGGCTTGATGGCTAAGGAAGTTACATTCAAAGTGCAAAATCATTTCAATGCACCAAAGAGCGGGAGAGACTCCTCGTCAGTCAGTCAGTCAGTCGAGTGATGCTCCTCAAGGTCCATCGAACTGTTGAATGACCTGTTCCAGGTAAAAACTGTGATGGAATCAGACAAGGTCTGTCTTGTGCAGCATTAGGGGAAGGACATTTTTTTACATGTATTCGTGAGACATGGGCATCACTGGCTGGCCAACATTTATTGCCGAGTTGCCCTTGAATGGGTGGCTTGGTATGCAATTTCAGAGGGCAATGATATGGAGATGCCAGCATTGGACTGAGGTGGGCACAGTAAGAAGTCTCACAACAACAGTTTGAAAGTCCAACAGGTTTATTTGGAATCATGAGCTTTCGGAGTGCTGCTCCTTCATCAACCTGTTGTTGTGAGATTGATTTCAGAGAGCAGTCGAGAAGGCGTTGCTGTGGCTCTGGAATCACATGTAGGCTGGACCAAGTAAGGATGGCAGATTTCCTTCCCCGGTTCCCATTAGTGAACCGAAAGGGTTTTATGACAATCAACAATTGTTTCAAAGTTATCAGTAGATTCTTAATTCCAGATATCCAGAAACAACATTGTCCTGTAGGGAAGAAACCCTGCTATCCTTATGTGGTCCAGCCTACATGTGCTCCCAGACCTGCAGCAATGTAGTGGAATCTTAACTGCCCTGTGAAATAATCCAGCACGTCACTCAGTCCAAGACGAACAACAGATACTGGCCTTGCCAGCGATGCCCACATTCTGAGAAAGAATGAAGAGTTCCTTGTAATGGCTGTACCTTTGTTGTCAGGTTATGTGGCCTTGGCCAGAAACAGAGCCAGGTTTCACTTAAATTAAACATAAAAAAATTAGACGTATAGCTTGTGTGACTCCATGAGCCAATTGCATCTGCCAAATAATCTAAAAAGGTAGCCAATATTTGCTACTGTGAATTATGGTGTTGGGTGGGAAGGGGGTTAGAGTGTTAGTTTCATCTGGAGGGTGGAAAGCAGAGAAGAGACTCTCTGGCCAGTGGAGAGAACAGAACCTTCTTATCAATAGGAAGCCATCTAAATCATTTGAAAACAATATAACAACAGAAAATAGCATTGACTATCTGAAACAATCTGTGATAGCTCTGAATGGGTCAAAGAAAAATTCCCACCACAATCTATCACATTGCAAGTGGTGAAATGGCAGGTTTATCTGCAGTTGATGTTATGATAACCTGGAGCCAACTGCGCTTTCAGGATAACTGCTTGCAATTGGCCTCTGTTCTGGACCCTTTCTGAACTGTCAGCTTTTTTGAGGCTCTGTCAGCATTTTTTTCTTGTTTGCTAAGCCGGAGTGTAAGCCCCAGGAGGGCTCCGAAACGTCTGCAACACCTTCCAGGAGCATTCTGAGCATGACCTATTTTCCCCCTGATTTTACTGGGGAGGACCCCTCATCATCTCCCTCTGTACAGTGGCAGTTTGGGAGTTGGGAATAGAATAAGTAGGTTGGATGTAACAGTGCACGGTGCGGAGTAAACAATAAAATGGGATCTTCTGGCTGAGCCGAACTTTCTGGAAACACCAAGCTCCCCGTCTTCTTTCGTGGCTCCGTGACATTCACTTATCGCAAAGCAATTCTCTGCTTCAAGGAATGACAACTTCAGGCAATGTCGTACTTTTGAAAGACTTTGACAGAATGTGACAAGGCATTTCTTGTCCATCCCTAATTGTCCTTGAACTGAATGGCTTGCTCGACCATTTCAGAGGGCAATTAAGAGTCAGTCACATTGCTGAGGATCTAGATTCACATGTAGGCTGGAAGGGGGTAAAGATGACAGATTTCCTTCCCTAAAGCAGATTAGTGAACCAGATAAGGCTTTATAACAATCGATAATGGCCACCATTACTGAGACCAGCTTGCAGCATGGTGGTTAGCACTGCTGCCACACACTGCCAGGGACCCAGGTTCAATTTCAGCCTCAGCTAACTGTCTGTGTGGAGTTTGCACATTCTCCAGTGTCTGCGTGGGTTTCCTCCAGGTGCTCCAGTTTCCTCCCACAGTCCAAAGACGTGTGGGTTAGGTTGGCTGGCCATGCTAAATTGCTCCTTAGTGTCGGGGGAACTAGTGGGGTAAATATGTACAGATAAGAGGATAGGGCTTGGATGGGATTGTCGTGGGATTGATGGGCCCAATGGCCTTTTCCTGTACTGTAGGGAAGCTATAATTCTATGATTTTTCCAATTAACTGAATTTAAATTCCAGCAGATACCTTAGTGAGATTTGAACCCATGATCCCAGGGCATACTAGCCCAGAAACATGAACACTAAGCCATCATCTACTCTGTACTTACAAAGAGGGATCCAATAATGTTCCAAGTTATTAGGTAAAGTAAGTTACTAAGTTATTCAGAGAGGTTACTAGTTAAATACAAAGCTGGAAGGATTCAAAGGAACTCTTTGGTTGTAGATAAGAGATTGGCTGAAGAGGGGAGAACAGTGGTTACTGCTTCGAGGAATAATGTCAGGATGGAGGCAGGACTGAGTGGTGTACCCCAGGAGTCTGTTTTGGTCCCACTGCTACTTCTAACTTACACCAATAAAGAAAAAATCTTGCATTTACATCATGTCCTTCACCTCAAGTCTTCCGAAAGCACTTTACAACCCATGTGGCAGTTTTGAAGTGTAATCACAGTTGGAATGCGTGAACTGCAACAGGCAGTTTTCACAATCACCACAAGCAGCAATGTGATAATGGCCAGTGCATCCTGGAGAATTTTCAGGCGCCAGTTTTGAGAGAGAAATACTAGCGGGGCCGCTGGAGAAAGCGAACCGTTCTTCTTCAAAATGGCGCATTGGGATCTCTTACCGGCACTCAAGAAAGCAGACAGGACATCAGGTCAGCATCTCATCTGAAAGATGGCACTTCTGAGAATGCAGCACTCCCTCAGTACTGTCAGGCTAGATCTACTGGATTCAGAAACTCGATGCAAATTGATTTAATGATGATGATTCCGGGTGTCTTTGATCTTTCTCTGTCTGTCTCATATGCATGGCGATAACCTCATTATAAGTTGAAATCAAAGCACTTGTTTAGAAACCTGATAAAGCTGCTCTGGAAAAAATGGGGTAGATGCCATGAAACCATGAACCTAGCACAGAGCCTCCAGCAATGACTAATATTTAGAGATTCTTGTGATCTCCACCTCAATATGCACTCAGTCGCATTCTGACATACTCTTGATTGACTTCATAAACTTCATTGAAATGTCCATCGCAGGTATAAGAGAGACTTGAGAGTTTACTCTGAGGGAGGCCATTCCTCTCATCACTGTCTCCGTGTATTGCTAGAATCCAGTATTAATCCCATTGCCCCCAGTGTCTTCCCATAACTTTCTCTACTTCAATACATGGGGCAAAAGATGATGTTTTTGATTTCGAAACATTCTAAGCAGGAGTTTCAATTCATCAGTTCCTTCTCTAATGTACGATTTCTGCTTGTGTAACCAGCCAGAACAGATGAGAATCTACTTCATGATGACTAGAAGCTGCCTGAATTGCCACCAATTCACTTCATAGTGAGCTCTTTCTAAAATTCTAGGGAAGAATAATAGCGATAGAAAAATAAGTTTTAATTACAGTAATTTCTTTCCCTACATTTCTACGAGAAAAAAACCCCTGGCAGTGTTTCCGTAAATGTTAAGCACTCGGTTATAAATAAACGGAGATCCTTAAAGGTCTTTGCATGGTTGTGAAATGGGATTTTTTTTATATATGTAGGGAAAAGGCAGGTATTTAAATCATCTTCCAAAGATGTCATTGCCTCAGGTGCTTTGCTTTAATTTTGAAACACAATTGATAAGGGTAGATTAGAGGTGATACTTCAATGACAGGACCAGAAGCTTCTCTCTACCTGTGCTCATATTTCCATTGCCTCCCCCTCAGTAATTGCATCCCAATGGCAGCTACTTCCAAACCCCCGTCAGTGTTAGAAGTTATCATCGGAACAGAGCACATTTGACACTGTGGTATTATCGTTGCTGTACTGTTAGAGCACATCAGTCTGACAAATTGAACTTCCTTCATTTGCAGTGCTGATATTTGCTGGTGCCATATCTCAATCTGATAAATGATTAATATTTTGAACTGTTATTTATAATTCATGCCTTGCGGTTAATTCTATTTTACATTCCATTCCTCTTTTCATTAACATAATAACTAACTGAAATGGAACTGTGCTGCAATCCTATTTAAGCACCTCCAATGTTGGCCAAGATAAGGATGCTCAATCTTCTTTCTCTGTTATTGTTGGTTGAATTATTGGTGTCTTGTGAATATGCTTAAATGATAGTTAAAGAAAAGCTCTGCTTCCTCCCCTACCCACTCACAAGCTGAATGATGTGATTAACGGGAGGGCAAATCTGACACATAGGATAGAAAGAGAAACATTAAGAACAGACAATGCTTTTTTCTTGGGGGATTACTCCGCTGCTTCGTTCCCACTTTGTGTGATGCCTGTTTGTCTGAGCTCTATTGTCGCCTAACATCCAGTCCCTCCACTATTTTGAAGCTTAATTTTAAATTGGTAACCGTTTGAACCTGGGTAAGAGGGTTATAGAGCGATATGGGCCAAATGCGGGCGATTGGGACCGGCTTAGGGGTTTAAGCAAAAGGGCAGCATGGACAAGTTGGGCCAAAGGGCCTGTTTCCGTGCTGTGAACCTCTAGGAGTATAATTCTATAACCTGGGGAAATGGAGAAAGGACTTGGATTCTTTATCACTGACTGAGCTCTCCAACCAAAGCTCTGCCTTCCTATCAGTGAGTGGACTCAGTGGTGACGCTCTCACCCCTGCACCAGGAGGTTGACACACCACTCCAGAGCCTGAGCACAAATTGTAGGCTGACATTCCGGTGCAGTACCGAGGGAATGCCGCACTGTTGGCAGTGCCATCTTTCGGACGAAGCACCAAAAAGAGTTCTCAGGAATATCATCCAACAGCACTATTTGAAGAAAGTAGGCGAGGCCGGAAACCTTCCAAACTTGAAAAAATATGAGTTCTTCAAATATCATAATATTCAAGGATAGGGGGCAAGTGCAGGCAAGTGGGGTGAGCGCGACTTTAGTGATAGATATTGTCGGTGCAGGCGCAATGGGCCGAAGGGCCTTTTCTGCACTGTACAACTCTAAGGCATCAGAGATCGGCCCAGGGTCCTAACCAATGTTTATCCCTCAAACAACATCACTGAAAGACTCCACCCGGCCATCGTCACACAGCTGTCTGTTGGATCCTTCTGTGCAAAGTCTTTCGCCTTGCACTGCCTGCATTGACTACATTTCAAAACTACTTCATGGGATTGTGAAAGTTTGGAACATCCTGAGGATGTGAAAGGTGCTATGTCAATGGAAATTCATTCTGTTGTTATTCATATTTCTTTGCTCCTCTAGTCACGCCAAACAAACACTCCACATGCGAATCATTCACAGGCCTCAGTTCCTGTCCCCCCTCTTATTTCTCATCTATATAATGCCCTCGGTGACATTGTCCTATTGGCAAGGTGTCAGTTTGTACTGGTACAGTGATGAATCTCAGCTCAAGATGTTATTTTTTCCGGATAGTGGGTAGGAATGCGGGAAACAACAACAACTTATACTTATGTAGCACCTTCAACATGAGAAAACACCCCAAGGCATTTTACAGGAGCATTATCAAACAGGATTTGACACATAAGGAGATCATAGAATGCCACAGTGCAGAAGGAGGCCATTTGGCCCATCAAGCCCAAACCAACTCTCGGACAGAGCATATTACATAAGAACATAAGGACGTAAGAAATAGGAGCAGGAGTAGGCCTTCAAGCCTGCCCCGCCATTCAATAAGATCATGGCAGATCTGTCGTGGCTCAGTTCCACATTCCCGCCCTCTCCCCATAACCCTTAATCCCCTCGCTTATCAAAAACCCATCAACCCGCGTCTTAAAAATATTTAGCAAGGCAGCCTCCACCGCTTCAACGGGCAGAGAATTCCAGAGATTCACCACCCTTTGAGTGAAGAAGTTCCTCCTCAACTCCGAGGCCTTATGCCCGTAAAGCCACATATTGACCCTGTTAATCCTCTGAACCTGCACATTTGGGAAACTAAGGGAGAATTTAGCATTGCCGATCCACTGAACCTGCACATCTTTGGACTGTGGGAGGAAACCGGAGCACCCGGAGGAAACCCACGCAGACATGGGGAGAATGTGCAAACTCCTCACAGACAGTCATCCAAGGCTGGGAATTGAACCTGGATCTCTGGTACTAATCATTGTGCCGCTGTGATGCCCCAAAATTAGATATGAAAGCTGTTGATCACATGGGTATGATTTTCAAAGAAAGAAGATAGAGAGGTGGAGACATTAAGGGAAAGAATTCCAGAGTTCAGGGATTTGACAACTGAATGCACAGCCAGCAATGTTAAGGTGATTAAAAATGCATGTCAGAATTGGAGGAGCACAGAGATGTCAGATAGGCTGGAGTGATTTAAAGGGATAGAAATGGGCAAGATCATGAGGCAATTTCCAAACAAGGGTGAAAACGTTGTTTGACCAGGAGCCAGCGTTAATCAACACACACAGGGGTGATTGCAATGGTGTGGACAGCAGACTCTAGGATGATCTCAAGTTTACACAGTGTAGAATGTGGAAGGTCTGGACAGATGGCATTATGTAGCTGAAAGTTTATCTCCAGATCAAACATGAGACTAGAGTTGCAAAGAGGCGGCTTCTTATAGGGACTTACAAAATAATGAAGGGGCGAGATCGGGTAGAGGTAGAGGGATTCTTCCTGCTTAGAAAGGAAAACCAAACTAGAGGGCACAGCCTCAAAATAAGGCGGGGGGGGCAGTTTAGAACAGAGTTGAGGAGGAACTTCTTCACTCAAAGGGTGAATCTCTGGAACTTCTTCACTAAGGTGAATCTCTGGAATTCTCTGCCCATTGAAGTGGTGGAGGCTACCTTGTTGAATATATTTCAGTCACGGGTAGATAGGTTTCTGATAGACAAGGGAATTAAGGGTTATGGGGAGAAAGTGGGAAAGTGGAACTGATCCGCTTCAGATCAGCCATTATCTTACTGTATGGCGGGGCAGGCTCGAAGGGCTAGATGGCCTACTCCTGCTCCTATTTCTTATGTTCTTATGACTTCAACCTCAGTCTCCAGGGAGAGGGAAGGAGTCAGCGGGGATTGGAGTGCGAAGAGGAGACCAAGTGTTGGCTGTAGTCTTCCTAGTAATTAATTGGAGGAAATGTTTGGTCATCTGACAGTGGATGTCGGACAAGCAGTCAAACAATTTAGAGACAGTGAGGAAATCGAGAGTTGGCAGTGAGGTATTGTGCGGATTTAGGATGCGTCATTGGACAATGTCAGTAAGGGCATCATGAAAGAAGAGAACGGGGCTAGATCATTGGGGTGCATCAAAGGTAATAACAAGGGAGCAGGAAGGGAAGCGATTGCAGCAGATTCTCCAGCTATAACTAAATAGATGAGAATGGAACAAGATGAAGGTTAGAAACAGTGCAGGAGGATGGAATGGCCAACCCTGTTAAAATCTGCATGCAGGCAGGCCAAGAAAGACAAGAAGAGAGAGTTTACCACTGTCACAGTTCCATGTCATTGGTGACTTTGTCCCAACACCAGTAAACTTGTAGAAATATCCTTGAAAACTGGGCACAATTTAACAGCATTAGAGCTGTAATGTATGTGGCATGGGGAAATTGGAGTTTATTTTGTCCTGCTCAAATCGTAGCCCATTTCACACACTGAATTACTGTCATGTCGACAGTTGTAGAGAAATCCATCAACTAGACTGCAAAGCCCTTCAAAACAGAGGACATTGATGAAAGAAGCCGGCTGAAAGTCCCAAGCATTTTGGAGAGAATTAGGAGTGAATTTTAATTTTTTTTTTGAATCGGTGTTTCAGGGGGGCAACCCCAAATCTTTGGAGAGGGATGAAAAGATTTTGCGACTGATGGATACCTCAGGAAATATTACAACAGGGCTGAGAATAAAATTGGAAAGTCAATCAACTGTACGAAACCTTTTGATGCAACAGGGGGGGTTATTTGCCACAGAAATTAAACCAGTCACAAAACCAGGACAATTGGGCAAGGACGGGGCAGATTCTGAATCCCTAACGGGCTATTCATCCCTAAACCCTCCACCAGTGATCTCCTGCGCACAGGGTCCATAAACCCTCGTGTTGATCTGCCCTGGAGTGGGGTCTTGTTACCCCGGCCACTGCTTTATCCCAGTGACCAGCAGAAGGGGGCCAGAAGTAATCTGGTGTAAGGTCCTGTGCCAGGAGTTATCACAGGCTGCATGGATTGTCGGGGCTCAGGGGGCAAACAGAAGATTTTCAGAATTATCAGGTAACATAATAATGTTGCCTCCCCCACACCCACCTCTCTGGGCCGAGGTTATTGTCCAATCCGCTAGGGAACCGCTAAGGTTGTAACTACACTCCATTCCTCCCCACTGCTGCCAACCACATTCACTTCGGGGAGGGAGGAGGAGGGGAATAGGCCCAGACCCTAGCATGAGGGCTGTGATGGTATGGGTATTGGTGGGTGAGGAGATCTGTAGTGCCTGAGGGCTTGCATGGTTCCCTTTCTCTGACTAGTACACTATATCTCAGGGGGCAACTGCAGAGAAAGATTATCACTTCCAAATTTGTCTACTGCTGGAAAACAATGGTGGCACAGTGATTTTGTCACTGGCCTAGCTGCCAGAGGCCCAGGGTAATGTTCTCGGGACCCAGTTTCGAATCCCACCATGGCAGATATTGAAATTGGAATTGAATAAAACTCTGGAATCAAAAGTTTAATGATGACCGTTGTTGATTGATGGAAAACCCCAACTGGTTCACTAATGAGAAGGAAATCTGACGCCCTTACCCGGACTTATATGTGACTCCAGACCCACAACAATGTCGTTGACTCTTAAATGTCCTCTGAAATGGCCCAGCAAGTTCAAGGGCAATTAGTGATGGCCTGGCAATGTCCACATCCCATAAGTGACTTTTTTTTAATGAATACTCCCCTCTTTCTCCTTGCCCTCCACAAACGAAGAGGATAAAGCTGTGAGGAAAGGAAGACATGGCAAGTACAGTTTTCAGTAAGAGAACCCAAAGACACACATCTAAAGTTCCCAAAGGTACAGCTCAGGTTCATCAGTGAAGGTAGTCAACGAGATGTTGTACAGTTCACAAGTGGACAGGACAGAATGAGTCAGGGGTGTGCGTGCGCGTGCAGGGGTGGTTGTAGCATATTGCTGATGCACTGGATTCTCTGGCCTCCCCATGGATTTTCCTCAGCAGTGGGAGACAGCACACAGGATCTCTTCTGGTCCTGCCATGGTCAGTGAGATTTCTCATTGATTCCACCCCAAGCTGCCAGGAAACACATGGCAGGGTGCGCCATCATCGGGACTAGAAGATCCCACCACTGTGAATAGTGGGAAGCTTGCATCCACTGGGTTGGATCTGTAGAACAGCCTGAGGACCCAGATCCCATAGTCCCTGCTTCTACAGTCAGTAAAGAACCTTCTCTTGGAAGTGTAGTCACTGTGATTTAGTAAACACAGCAGGCAATGTGTGAACAGCTTTGCTCACACTATCTGCAACGCGATAATGACCAGAGTATGTTCTCCAGTGTTGGTTTGGCAGAATGGATATTAACCGAGGAAAATTGGGGCGATTACCCCTGTCCTTCACCAAAATAACAGGATAGGATTTAAAAAAAAGGGAAAGAGGGATATCGGGAGCAGGTGGATTTGAGACCAGGGAGCGATCATCCATGACCTGATTGAATGGCAGAGCAGACTCGAAGGGCTGATTCTGCCTCCTTCCGCTCCTAATTTCTATGTCTCTCTGTTCCTCATGCCTTGGAATCTTTGACATAAACCTGAGAGCAGACAGGAACTCAATTTCATCACATCTGAAAGACAGCATCTTCAGTGGGGCAGCACCACATCCCACCCACCCACCCTCCACCCCTCCCACCCACCCTCCATCCCTCCCTCCCACCCACCCACCCACCCTCCCTCCACCCCTCCCTCCCACCCACCCACCCACCCTCCCTCCACCCCTCCCTCCCACCCACCCACCCACCCACCCACCCTCCCTCCACCCCTCCTATCCTCCACCCCTCCTATCCTCCACCCCTCCTATCCTCCACCCCTCCCATCTTAAGTGTCCACCCCGAATCTGATGCTCAATTCTCTGGAGTTGAACTGGAAGTGATACCAGCTGAGCAACCCACTAATCCTGAGGTGTATCACTTATCTGTCTGTCCTTGAAAAACACTTTGCTTTGAATTCTTCCAACAAAGGCATCAATCCTTCACACACACACACACACACATCTGAAAGTTGGGTGGCGATGCAGAGTTAATTCCAGGCATGCTAATTCGGTTTGGATGTCAATAGCAAAGCACAGTTTGCACAAAAACTGCAATTCTTACACTGCATTTTAAAATGTCACACTTCACTTAATTATCTGTACAGAATGTCGCACTTTCACAGGCAGCATCGCTGATCAAACTTGCCATTTCCTCCTAGATTTACTACAGTAAGATTGTGGATTTATTACCAATCGTAGCCGACACTTCTTAATTACAAAGCAAATGATCAACTTCATTTAGCAATGACTCATTGTGGGTTTAACTTCAAATGGGAACAATTTTCAAGCAAACGGGGCTGAAAGTAAACCCAGATTTCTCTGAAAGATTCACGCGCTGATTTTCAAACAAGCCGCAATGTTGTTTGTGAGAGGCATTCAAGAGGCATCAGATGATTATTTGAATGGAAGCAATGTGCCGGGGTACAGGGAAAAGGCAGGGAGGATATTGCACTAAGCAGCAATGCTAGTTTGGAGAGCTGATGCAGACGCGATGAGCCAAATGGTCTCTTTCTGCATTGTCTTGTGGCACAAGCCACTTATCACAGAGTCATAACTTTGTGGTTAATGAGTGATTTTTGCCACAAGTCAGTCTACAAATAGCCACCCACCCACCCTCGATTTTCAAACCTGGGCTCTGTGTATTCCCTGAGCACAGTAAGAAGTCTGACAACACCAGGTTTAAGTCCAACCGATTTATTTGATAGTAAACTCACAAGCTTTCGGGGTTTAAGAACATAAGAACATAAGAAATAGGAGCAGGAGTAGGCCATCTAGCCCTTCGAGCCTGCCCCGCCATTCAATAAGATCATGGCTGATCTGTCGTGGCTCAGTTCCACTTTCCCGCCCTCTCCCCATAACCCTTAATCCCCTCTCTTATCAAAAACCCATCAACCCGCGTCTTAAAAATATCTAGCGAGGCAGCCTCCACCACTTCAACGGGCAGAGAATTCCAGAGATTCACCACCCTTTGAGTGAAGAAGTTCCTCCTCAACTCCGTTCTAAACCGCCCCCCCCTTTATCTTGAGGCTGTGCCCCCTAGTCCTACTGTCTTTTTTGTCAGGCGAGTGGAGAGTTCTGGCCTCAGACAGAGCATATAACAGCACAGACAGTTTACAGGTTACTGATTAGAATGTGAATCGTTACACCGAACCTGCTATTCAAGTCTTTAAGATGCCGACAATGTGAGTGGAAGGAGCATTGAGCACAGGTTAAAGAGATGTGTATTGTCTCCAGACAGTACAGTAAGTGAGGTTTTGCAAACCCAGGCAAGTCACGGGGGTTACAGATAGTGGGACATGAACCCAAGATCCTTGTTGAGACCGTCCTCATGTGTGCAGAACTTGGCTATCAGTCTCTGCTCTGCGACTCTGCGCTGTCGTGTGTCGCACGATCTGTAACCCCCGTGACTTGCCTAGGTTTGCAAAACCTCACTTACTGTACTGTGAGGAGACAATACACATTTCTTTAACCTGTGCTTAATGCTCTTTCCACTCACATTGTCACCATCTTTAAGACTTGTATAGCAGGTTCGGTGTAAAGACTCGCATTCTAATCAGTGATCTGTAAACTGTGCTGTTATATGCTCTGTCTGAGGCCAGAACTCTCCATTCACCTGACGAAGGGATAAACCCTGAAAGCTTGTGAGTTTACTGTCAAATAAATCGGTTGGACTTAAACCTGGTGTTGTCAGACTTCTTACTGTGTTTACCCTAGTCCAACGCTGGCATCTCCACATCATTATTCCCTGAGCACCATTTGCAAACATGGAGTGGGATTTTACAGCCTCGCTCAAGCAAGACTGGAAATTCCCACCCAAGGTCAACGGACATTTCCGTTGTCCGCCCCTCGCCCACTCCGATTCCGTGGTGGGCAGGGCGGTAGAATTCCGGTGATGCTTTCCTGCAGATTTACAAATCCATGAATTCAAGAGGGTCGGCCCAGGGTAACGTCACAGAAATAAATCTCTAGCCCCCCCATCCGGCAGCATTTTCCAGTCCCGCTGAAGTCGCCCCCCCCCACCCCCCACTGCGGGTTCCCAGCAGCAGGACAAATAAGCCATGCAAATTGCCATTGACTTCAGCAGGACTGGACGATCCCGCGGCTGGTTAATGGCAGACCCCGCTGGGAAGCCCGCCAGAGGGGTGGGTGTGGGAAGGTCAGACCAAAACTAGCTTTGTTGATGGAGTAGGAATGGGATTTGTGCCAGAGTCACACCCACTTCTAAAGGACAGAGCGAATTCTGGTTTTGCATGCCAACAGAAAGTGTCTTAGATCCTGGATATATATATCGCCAACAATGCAATTGTGTAAACTTGCATGATATTATCTAATCACTTTGTGAGGTTGGCACTGAAACTTGCAGTTCTTGGTCACATCCAAGGTTAGCGAAATATTTCATGGTTATATAACCTCATGTGAAGCCCATGATTCACAAACACCAATCAAACTCAGATTTTTTTTGATCTATTATGTACCTTTCAGAGCTCGTGCCAGGAGAAGATATTAATTATGGTGCTAAATTAATTTGACACAGTTTAATCAACTTATCTCAGAGTTGGCTCCCCTATCTAGCCCAATATATCCATTTTGGTCTTTAGCCAAGTTCCACTAAATATTGTAGACTCTGTTAGTTCAGTTGTAGGGCAGTTCTATTCATGTATTCGTCTGTCACTACTCAATGAATCCTGCTCCGATCTGCAAACACTCAAACTGTCCTCTCGCTACCACCTTATACCAGTGACTCACATTGACTATCTACATAGAATGGGTTAGCACAGCTGCCTCATAGCGTCAGGCACCCAGACTCAATTCTGGCCTCGGGTGACTGTCCGTGTGGAGTTTGTACATTCTCCCCATGTCTGCGTGGGTTTCCTCCAGGTGTTCCGGTTTCCTCCCACAAAGATGTGCAGATTAGGTTGATTGGCCATGCGGCACGGTAGCACAGTGGTTAGCACCGCTGCTTCACAGCTCCACGGACCTGGCTTCGATTCCCGGCTCAGGTCACTGTCTGTGTGGAGTTTGCACATTCTCCTCGTATTTGCATGGGTTTCCTCCAGGTGATCCAGTTTCCTCCCGCAGTCCAAAGATGTGCGGGTTCGGTTGATTGGCCATGCTAAAAATTGCCCTTAGTGTCCTGAGATGCGTAGGTTAGAGGGATTAGCAGGTAAATATGTACGGATATGGGGATAGGGCTCGGGTGGAGTTGTGGTCAGTGTAGACTCAATGGGCCAAATGGTCTCTTTCTACACTGTAGAGTTTTTATGAATTCTATTTTTATGAAATTGACCTTTGGTGTTGGAGGATTTGCAGGGAGTTAGATTAGCTACAGGGATAGGGCCTGGGTGGGATTATGTTGGTGCAGGCTTGATGGGATGAAAGGCCTCCGTCTACACTGTAGGGATCCTATGGGAGAGTGTCAGAGCATATCGACAAAGAGCAGGGATTAGAGTAGATAGGTTTAGTAAAACAGCTGCCACAGGATCGATCATGTGGACAACCTCCATCTGTGTGAAAAGTCCTATGGTTCTATAAACAATGATCGCAGAGTTGTGAGGACACAAGCCTCAAGCAAGGTTAACAATTAGAGAGAAAAAAATACTCTCTTCCCCCAAGCAGCAGCGGATCTGTGAACCAGCCAGCCTGAGGTCGACTGACACTCGGATCAATACCTGTTGTGAAGGGGATTGAGAGTGATCAAGAATTATAGAGATATTGGTAATAGTGCGATCGCCTTGGTTTTCTCTGAGGACACTGTCGAAGGAACTTAGATAATTTTCTTTCACTTTGAGCTTCCTAGGATCTTGAATGCAGATTTTAATGCACGGTGCTATTTCAGTGTCACTCTCGGTCAAGAATCATAAAATCCCTACAGTGCAGAAGGAGGCCACTCAGCCCATCAAGTCTGCACTGACCACAATGCCACCCAGGCCCTATTCCCATCACAACACATATTTACCCTATTTCACAAATGTTTCACAAATGCTTTAAAGCAGACACTTTACAGACTCCAGGACAGGTCAGGTTGTGTTTTGTTGGAAAATTTACCCCAAATAATTATTTTGTTGGAAGGTTCATTTACACTTTGAGAAATTCGAAGGAATGACAGCAGCAGAGCGGCAATGCTTAAAAAAGTGCAGAGATATTGAAAGTCGAGTTGTCCCTTGGCTAAAGGACACCTCTTACTTTGTGAGTTAAGCAATATTAGGAGTTTAATTATGTGCCAAGCCTGGCAGTGAATCAATGCAGTGATGTGAGAGTGGATAACAAGAAGGGACGCTCCAACAAACTGCACAACACAAACAAGACACATCCAAGAAAGAGAAGATCAAAAGTCTTTTCAAGATCATCGATGCTGACAACTTCCCCCTAGAAACACAACATTTTGCATATAGCTCAGGCAAAGACAAGACAGTGCTGTAACTCAGCTGCATCACCAGAAATAAAACCATTGATAATGGGATAACATAAAAGCACTAGCTGAAACAAACAACTCAATCCATTTCTGGTACATCTGATGTACGAAGGTCATTTCAGAATGAAGAAGGAACTTGCATTTCCTCCAAGATATCAAAGCTCACGCTGCGCTAAGTAAACTAAACATTTATGAAGTGATACATTGAATCCCCTAATATGTCTTTTGTTCTTTATCTGAATTAAGTAGTATATTTTGAAAATATTAATCGACAGTTTTATCATATTATTACAGCCGCACAGTTAAATTGGAAGCATTTAATAAAGAGATGTTCTTTTCCAATGTCATACATAATTACTTAGCAATCTTTCCAGTCTTAAGGGGGGGGCATTGATCTCATTGTACTCAATCCCGATTCCATTTGATTGTCTGACTTACTGATGTAATATTAAAGCACAAGCTCATCATTGCAAACATCCTGATATTAATGAATCTTGGCCGTGGTACTTTTATAATGGAGTTGCACATCCACAATAAATGGCAGTCCTATCATAGCTACTTAGATATCACGGGTGTGTAAAATTATTTATTTAATGCTTAATCAATTTATAATTAAAAGTTTTATAATTAATATCCCCTTCAGAACTTCAGTAAATACACATGGTGACATGAAGATGGATTGTTTGCATTAATAGCATCCTATTTAAAACTTGCTAATTTGCCCCAGTGTGTATCACAATCATAATCTCGAATGCATGTCAGAAGAGGAATAGTTCAGTTCAAACATTCATTGATAAATTAATTTCAAAACACAATGGATGAGAATTCGCTGTGGCGGGGTGTCTAACGGTGTCTGCTGTTAATTCATTTGCCCCCTGCATACTTCAGCTGAAAGACGTAGGGCAGCACGGTGGTACAGTGGTTAGCACTGCTGCCTCACAGCAACAGGGACCCGGGTTTGATTCCAGTCACTGTCTGTGTGGAGCCTGCATATTCTCTCTGTGTATGTGTAGGTTTCCTCCGGGTGCTCTGGTTTCTCCCCACGGCCTGAAAGATGTGTTGGTTAAGTGCATTGGCCACGCTAAATTCTCCCTCAGTGTACCCACACAAGCGCCTCAGTATGGTGTCCAGGGGATTTTCACAGTAACTTCAATGCAGTGTTAATGTAAGCCAACTTGTGACACTAATAAGTAAACTTTAAGCTTCTTTTGCATGCGAAATTGTCGAACATGTGTCCTGACAGCAGCAGAGAAGCAGGCACCTTGGTCCAGGATGAACAGGGCAAGCAACAGGACATGTACTTAACCAAGCAGTGCGAAGGATTGGAAAGTAAACAAGGAGAAGGAGGTCAAATTAGAGTGGGCAGATTCATTGCCAAATCCAGTACAGAAAGAGAAGTAAAGAGAGGGAAGGAAAAATTGGATTAGGAAATTTAAAAAAAGAAGGAAAAGTAAGAAAAACACACTTCCATAATCTCAGAATTCACAAACTGAAGAAATGAGAGTTGATCATTAACAATGACCATGTTGTTTATGAAATTACTCACGGTGCTATTTACTAGATCTAAACATTGGTAACAAGTTGAGCCAGTACCTCTCTGCAAATACAACAACGTCACATTCAAAACTTTTCAAAGTTGAGGCAGTGAGACAGAGAGAGGGGGCTGGTATTTCCATAAAGCTTACAGTGGGGCGGTACAACTCAGCCACCAATGTTGGATATTCAAACCTCACAGCTCATCTGTCCCTTTGCCAATTACACATAAACAGTGTGGAATTGGCTCGCGATGAGGCAGGTAGGAGAAGGAATGATTTGATGTATTTTTGTCACATGTATTAGTACACAGTGAAAAATTTTGTTTCTTGCACGCTATACAGACAAAGCGTACCGTTCATAGAGAAGGAAAGGAGAGAGCGCAGAATGTAGTGTTACAGTCATAACTAGGGGGGTAGAGAAAGATCAGCGTAGTGTGAGGTAGGTCCGTTCAAAAGTCAGTTGTGCATTAGCTTCCCTGTCATTTTGACAGCAGAGTCTGGCCCATTTCCTGCTTCAATGCGGCTACGGGTATTGACATAAAAACCAAAAAATGCTGGAAATAGTCAGCAGGTCAGAGGGCAGAGTTTATGTTTCTGGTCGGGATGCCCTGTTGTCAGAACTAAGGGGGAAACTAACCCGTCCCGCCCGTCACGGGATAGGTAGTGGCAGGAGAGAGGATTGTGCAAAGGTCTGTTGACCTTGAGTGGGATTTTCCACTTTAGGGGTGAGCACAGCCGGAAAATCCCACCCAATACCTCTGCTCGCAAAACATGCTGTCCATTATCCATCAGAATTCTCAACAATGCCAGAAAGGGCGGCACGGTAGCACAGTGGTTAGCACTGCTGCCTCACAGAGCCAGGAACCCTGGTCCAGTTCCCTTGGGCCACTGTCTGTGTAGAGTTTGCATGTTCTCCCCGTGTCTGCGTGGGTTTCCTCCAGGTGCTCCGGTTTCCTCCCCCAGTCCGAAAAATGTGCCTGTTAGGTGATTGGCCATGCTAAATTGCCACTTAGTGTCAGGGGGACGAAATAGGGTAAACACATAGGGTTATGGGGATAGGGCCTGGCTGGGATTGTGTTCGGTGCAGACTCGATCGGCCAAAATGGCCGCCTCCTGCACTATAGGGATTCTATGAAGTTTAGCTTGGTGTATAAATAAATATCAATTTGTCTCAGTTTTGTTAGACACTGTAGGCAGAACCATTTGCCCATTGAAAAATCAAAGGTATTGGGAGCATTTCTGGATCCTGACCCCATGCAGACATGCTCCAATCTTCAAGGAAGCAGTTCATTAGCAGGCCAGAAGCACTCAGTATCCAATTGAAGACAACAAACTCCTGTATGAAGGGTCCAATAAGAGGGCTCGCAATGAGACAGGTAGGAAAAGGTGTGATTTGATTTGATTTGATTTATTGTTGTCACATGTATTAGTATACAGCGAAAAGTATTGTCTCATAGAGAAAGAAAGGAGAGAGTGCAGAGTGTAGTGTTACAGTGATAGCTAGGGCATAGAGAAAGATCAACTTAGTGTAAGGTAGGTCCATTCAAAAGTCTTATGCAGCAGGGAAGAAGCTGTTCTTGAGTCAGTTGGTATGTGTCCTCAGACTTCAGTATCTTTTTCCTGATGGAAGAGAGAATGTCCTGGGTGTGTGAGGTCCTTAATTATGTTGGCTGCTTTTCCGAGGCAGCGGGAAGTGTCAATGGGCCAGAGGCTGGTTTGAGTGATGGACTGGGCTTCATACACGACCCTTTATAGTTTCTTGTGGTCTTGGGCAGAGCAGGAACCATACCAAGCTGTGAAAGAATGCTTTCTACGGTACATCTAAGAGCTGGAGTGGACATGCTGAATTTCCTTAGTCTTCTGAGAAAGTAGAGGCGTTCGTGGACTTTCTTAACTATAGTGTCTGCATGGGGGGACCAGGACTGGTTGTTGGTGATCTGGACACCTAAAAACTTGAAGCTTTCAATCCTTTCTACTTCATTGATGTAGACAGGGGCACGTTCTCCTTTACGCTTCCTGAAGTCGATAACTATCTCCTTCGTTTTGTTGACATTGAGGGAGAGATTATTGTCAGCGCACACATCACGTGGGTCACTCAACACAGAGGTACCTTTGGAAACCTGTTGAATATCTGAAGTAAACAGAAGGCCTGCATCCCGTGGGGCCATCAGTGTGGAGGGGACACTCTGCTACGGGGAACGTCATGGCAGTGGCTGCGGCCTTCCCACTCTTCTCGCACATTCATGGACCGGGGGGGAGGTCATTGCCTCGGAGAGCTGGCCCAAGACAAAAGCTCAAAATCTTCCACCTGGTCCCATCTCCAAATTCAACTCCACGGTCACGAAGATTTGACCTGACCTAACAGAACAGACTCTTCACACTCAGGAAATGAATCTCAGGCAGACCCAGTGATCAGTGAAATTGTACACAGTGAGGTTCTGTATGCAAAGCACTGTGGAACTCTGCAGTGGGCACACCACATTACAATGTGAAGAATGACTATGTTAGGTGTTGTAGACATTGAAAACAGAATTAAAGCGGTAGGCCCCACTGAGTCCGAAGAGATTTCTCTCCCCTTTACTAAAAGCAGGATTCAGATTTGCTGTCCATGTTTCTATTGTCTCTGAGCTCGGGAGTTTGTGGGTTCAGAGGTTCTGTTGTCTCTGAGCTCGGACCTTATGGCTTCAAGTCCCACTGCAGTGACTTAAGCACAGAATCCTGACATTTCACTGAAGGAGTGCTGGACTGTCAGAGTGCTGTTGAACCCAGGTTGTCTTCATTGAATGTAAAGTAGATTTTATCTCTCAACCACTAAAAAGACTGTCTGCTTGTTGGCATGATTCTCACACCCAGGAGGGGACTAGAACATAGAATGTAGAACAGTACAGCACAGGAACAGGCCATTCAGCCCATAATGTTGTGCTGAACATGAGACCAAATTAAACAATTCCCTTCTGCCTACCCTTGGTCCATATCTATTAATAGGCAGGGCGAGGCGAACAACTGGATAGTATGATGACAGGTGCCATGTCTGTCAGCTACCCACTCCTGCTAGCATTTTATTATGTGGCCCACTCGCCCAACTGAGGAGGCCCCGTCTCCCACGGCCATTGGTTACTCCAGCCAGTCCCCACGTGTTGACCCATTGCCCTCCCCGATCACCATTGGGTGGTCCTGGTGGGAGCCAGCTATTCACCTTGTAATCCACCTCCATCACTAGTTATTGCTGGGGCCTGGCTGCAGTTCCAGCAATGGCCATTATACCTGGTGGCACTGTTGGAGTGCTGGCGGCCGGCCATTTGATTGGCTCCAGTAGGTGGGACTTCCAGATGCGTCACCCTGAGCCAATCAATCAAAATCAGTTCAGTATCTTCCGAGCACATAGGCTTGTTCCTGACTCCTCAGCCGGGGGGAGGGATCACCTCTTCCGGGTAAAATTCCAGCCATTGCTTCTTTCCTCTCTTTGGGATCTTGCTGGGTGGAACTTGGTTACTGTGTTTACCTGATTACAACCTTGATTGCACGACACATGTACTTCATTGATTGTGAAGAGTTTTTAAAGTTTGAAATTTATTTATCACTTTCACAGGTAGGCTTACATTAACATTGCAATGAAGTTACTGTGAAAATCCCCGAGTCGCCACACTCCAGTGCCTGTTCGGGTACCCTGAGTGAGAATTTAGCATGGCCAACGCACCTAACCAGCACGTCTTTCGGACTGTGGGAGGAAACCGGAGCACCCGGAGGAAACCCACGCAGACACAGGGAGAATGTGCAGACTCCACACAGACAGTGACCCAAGCCAGAACTGAACCTGGGCCCCTAGTGCTCTGAGTCAGCAGTGCTCACTGTGCTACCGTGCCACCCATGAGATATTTCTTCAAGATTTCAGTCGCTAAGTTATTGGATTTATGTTGTACATCTGGAACAAATAAGTTAAAGGGTTCTATCACGGTGGCACAGTGATTAGCACTGCTGCCTTACAGTGCCAGGGACCGGGATTCAATTCTTGGCTTGGGTCACTGTCAGTGTGGAGTTTGCACATTCTCCCCAGGTATGCGTGGGTTTCCTCTGAGTGCTTCGGTTTCCTTCCACAGTCCAAAGATGCGCCTGTTAGGTGAATTGGCCATGCTAAATTCCCCTTCAGTCTACTTGAACAGACGCCCAAGGGTGGTGACTAGGGGATTCTCACAGTAACTTCATTGCAGTGTGAATGTAAGCATTAGGGTTCGTCTTTAGTCTTAGCCTTGTGACTAATAAATTAACTTTAAGAGCTACATGGACTACAGGCATCAGCAAACGTGACTGACTGAGCCATTCATGTTGATTTTCTTTGTTACACTCGGCCTCAGTTTACTTTCCAGAGGGCTGCTGGGAAAGGTTAAAGGTAACATCACTCGTTAGCTGCAAGTCAGGCCTTCAAACGGCACACATTTAATCAGTGCACAAAAAGAGAGGCTGAGTTTGCTGAATATCCTTGTTATCGCTCCAGAATTCCAAGTCCGTGTGTTTCCCAAGGTCGTTGTACCCTTGTGGTAACATGGCCTGTTTCAAGGGTGACCCTGCGCGGGCCGGAGCTTAGAGGAGTACAAGAATACAAAGCTGAGCCAATCAGGAATGAGGGAAAGCAGTTCCGGGAGCTGGAGGGCTTCAGGTGGAGACAGGGCGTAGTTAGGACTAGACCTGAATTCGTCATCATATTGAACCCTTCATAGACGTAGTTCTTATGGTTAATGAACCCTTTTAGTTTATCGTTGCCACATCGAGTCACCTCAAATTATTACACTGGCGACGAGTAAAATTTGGATCAGTTATTCAGAGCCTGCAGTGCAGAGTTGGAGGGAGAGGAGAGTGATCACTCAAAGTCAAAGTGCAAATCAGAAGGAAACGATTTTACCAGAAAAATTCTAAGGACGGAATTTTATGAAAAAAATTCTAAGTACCGAATGAATGTGAAAAGGGGAAAGAATCGCGTTTGTTTTTTGCATGAGCTCCCAGAGGCAATCTTATAGCACTTAGTTTTAAAAAAACTGCCAGAATGTGTTTCCTGTCAACAAGAGGGTGGGAAGGGATGGAGTGAAGCTCATCGGTGAAGCCAGCTGGTGCCCCTGCAGAGCTCCCCCTACCCTGCATATTACTCCTCCTGCAGAGCTCCCCCCCATCGTCCCCTCTGCAGAGTTCCCTCTACCCTCCCAATCACTTCCCCTGCAGAGTTCTCCCCCCAGTCGCCCCCTCTGCAGAGTTGCCCCTACTCTCATAATCACCCCCTGCAGAGCTCCTCCCGATTGTCTCCTTGCAGAGGTCCCCCTACCCTCCCACTCACCCCCTGCAGACCTCCCCCGAATTGCTCCCCCACAGAGTTCCCTCTACCCCCCCACAATCACTACCCCCGCAGAGTCTCTACCCCTGACCACCTTCCCTGCAGATTTTCCCCGACCCTCACAATCACCATCCGCCTCCCCCCACCCCCCACCCCCCCCCCAGCCCCCCAAGCATCAGATTGGTTCAGTCACTTCCGGAGAAACTACTTTCAAACTACCCATGTCTTTAATCCCATTTTGGGTCATCAGCAAATCCCAAATTCAACCTAAATCATACATAAATGGAAGTTGAAAGCCTCATAATTAAAAATGAGCTCTTGAAACGGGGGTCCTGATGAAAGCCTACTTCAGTGCCACAAAGTTATTTCTACAAAATGGAGAAAAATGTTGATTCGTTGGCTGAAACAAAAAATGGAAAGCGCAAAAATGAGGCAGAGTTCAACAAAGGTATGTTTGTATTTCAATGTGTCCGTGCGTACTGCCACAAACCATTGGGATTGGCCAGTGTGGACACTGAGATTCCTCTCTCTATCTGTCTTAGCTCCGTGATACTTCTCCCCACGTCAGAATCAGAAGCCTTTGAGTTCAAATTCCACCACAAAGCCCTGAGTATTTAATCCTGATTCTGCAGTACGAAGGAAGACTACACGAAAGATCCCTATGACACATTCCGAGGAATGTGGACTGGGGGAGCGTGTTGGAAGGAGGGTCTGTTGAGGAGCAGTGGAGGATCTTTAAGGAGATCTTTCTTGGTGCTCAGCAGAAATTTATTCCGATGGTCAAAAAGGACCGTAGGAGGAGAGGTAATAAGCCGTGGATAACGAAGGAGGTGAAGGAAAGTGTTAAATTAAAAGCGGAGGAATTTAGAGTAGCTAAGAGTAGCGGGCAAGAAGAGGATTTGGAGAGGTTTAAATGTCAACAAAGATTGACAAAGAAGTTGATAAAGAAGGGTAGGAGAAACTATGAAGCTGGGCTAGCGCTTAATATAAAAAAGGATAGCAAGAGTTTTTATAAATATATAAAAAGGAAGAGGCTGGCTAGGGTGAACGTTGGTCCTTTAGAGGATGAGAAAGGGGACCTAGTGGTAGGGGATGGGGATATGGCTAAGGTATTGAATAACTTTTTTGTTTCTGTCTTCACGGAGGAGGACGTGAATAATTTGCCGGGTGTTAGCGATGGAAAGGTGGTAGGACTGGAGGGTGTTAATGACATTACTGTTACTAGAGAGGCGGTGCTCGACAGACTGGAGGGGCTGATTGTGGACAAGTCCCCAGGACCGGATGGAATGCATCCGAGGGTTCTGAAAGAATAGGCGGAGGTGTTAGTGGATGCCTTGGTGGTTATTTTCCAGACGTCGCTGGATTCCGGGGAAGTGCCGGAGGATTGGAAAACGGCTAATGTTACGCCGTTGTTTAAGAAGGGTGCCAGGCAAAAGGCGGGGAATTATAGGCCGGTTAGTTTAACGTCTGTGGTAGGTAAAATGTTAGAATCCGTCATTAAGGAGGAAATTGCGCGGCATCTTGAAGGGAACTGCTTGATAGAGCAGACGCAGCACGGTTTCATTAAAGGGAAGTCGTGTCTGACAAATTTACTGGAGTTCTATGAGGATGTGTCTAGGGCGGTGGATAGAGGAGAGCCGGTGGATGTGGTCTTTCTGGATTTTCAGAAGGTGTTTGACAAAGTACCTCACAAGAGGTTATTGCAGAAGGTCGAGGGACATGGAGTTGGGGGTAGGGTGTTAGCGTGGATAGAGGATTGGTTGTCAAATAGGAGGCAGAGAGTGGGGGTCAACGGGTGCTATTCAGATTGGCGGATGGTGACTAGTGGAGTGCCCCAGGGGTCGGTGCTGGGGCCTCAGCTTTTTACCATTTATATAGGTGATCTGGAGGAGGGAACCGAGTGTAGGGTGTCGAAATTTGCTGATGACACCAAGATTGGGGGAACGGCAAATTGTGCGGAGGGTGTGGAGAGTCTACAGAAGGATCTAGATAGGCTGGGCGAATGGGCCAGGAAATGGCAAATGGAATTTAATGTTGGCAAGTGTGAGGTGGTCCACTTTGGTAGGAAGAATGGTAGGAAGGACTATTACTTACGGGGCAAAAAACTGCAGCAGGCGACGGTGCAGAGGGACCTCGGGGTCCTTGTGCATGAGTCGCAAAAACCCAGCTTGCAGGTGCAGCAGGTGGTCAGGAAGGCGAATGGGATGCTGGCCTTCATAGCGAAGGGGATTGAATATAAAAGTAGGGAGGTCTTGCTGCAGCTGTATAGGGCATTGGTGAGGCTGCAGCTGGAGTACTGTGTGCAGTTTTGGGCGCCGCACCTGCGCAAAGATATTTTGGCCTTGGAGGGAGTGCAGAGGAGGTTTACTAGGCTGATACCAGAGTTGAGGGGGTTGAGCTATGAGGAGAGGCTGAATAAACTGGGCTTGTACTCGTTAGAGTTCAGAAGAATGAGGGGAGATCTCATTGAGACGTATAAGATGATGAATGGGATGGATAGGATAGAGGTGGAGAGACTCTTCCCGCTCAAAAAAGACAGTAGGACTAGGGGGCACGGCCTCAAGGTGAAAGGGGGGCGGTTTAGAACGGAGTTGAGGAGGAACTTCTTCACTCAAAGGGTGGTGAATCTCTGGAATTCTCTGCCCGTTGAAGTGGTGGAGGCTGCCTCGCTAAATATTTTTAAGACGCGGGTTGATGGGTTTTTGATAAGAGAGGGGATTAAGGGTTATGGGGAGAGGGCGGGAATGTGGAACTGAGCAGCGACAGATCAGCCATGATCTTATTGAATGGCGGGGCAGGCTCAAAGGGCTAGATGGCCTACTCCTGCTCCTATTTCTTATGTTCTTATGTTCTTATAAGTCCCCTTGTACCATGGCCAATATTTTCTCCTCAATCAGCATCATTAAGATGATACAGAAAATGCAGGAGAATCTCAGCAGGTCTGACAGCATCCGTGGAGAGCGAATACAGCCAACATTTCACATCCAGATGGTTGGCTCTATTCTCCCTCCACAGATGCTGTCAGACCTGCTGAGTTTCTCCAGCATTTTCTGTTTTAGTTTCAGATTCCAACATCCGCAGTATTTTGAACATAAGAACATAAGAAATAGGAGCAGGAGTAGGCCATCTAGCCCTTCAAGCCTGCCCCGCCATTCAATAAGATCATGGCTGATCTGTCGCTGCTCAGTTCCACATTCCCGCCCTCTCCCCATAACCCTTAATCCCCTCGCTTATCAAAAACCCATCAACCCGCGTCTTAAAAATATTTAGTGAGGCAGCCTCCACCACTTCAACGGGCAGAGAATTCCAGAGATTCACCACCCTTTGAGTGAAGAAGTTCCTCCTCAACTCCGTTCTAAACCGCGCCCCCTTTATCTTGAGGCTGTGCCCCCTAGTCCTACTGTCCTTTCTGAGCGGGAAGAGTCTCTCCACCTCTATCCTATCCATCCCATTCATCATCTTATACGTCTCAATGAGATCTCCCCTCATTCTTCTGAACTCTAACGAGTACAAGCCCAGTTTATTCAGCCTCTCCTCATAGCTCAACCCCCTCAACTCCAGTATCAGCCTAGTAAACCTCCTCTGCACTCCCTCCAAGGCCAAAATATCTTTGCGCAGGTGCGGCGCCCAAAACTGCACACAGTACTCCAGCTGCGGCCTCACCAATGCCCTATACAGCTGCAGCAAGACCTCCCTACTTTTATATTCAATCCCCCTCGCGATGAAGGCCAGCATCCCATTCGCCTTCCTGACCACCTGCTGCACCTGCAAGCTGGGTTTTTGCGACTCATGCACAAGGACCCCGAGGTCCCTCTGCACCGTCGCCTGCTGCAGTTTTTCGCCCCGTAAGTAATAGTCCTTCCTACCATTATTCCTACCAAAGTGGACCACCTCACACTTGCCAACATTAAATTCCATTTGCCATTTCCTGGCCCATTCACCCAGCCTATCTAGATCCTTCTGCAGACTCTCCACACCCTCCGCACAATTTGCCGTTCCCCCAATCTTGGTGTCATCAGCAAATTTCGACGCCCTACACTCGGTTCCCTCCTCCAGATCATCTATATAAATGGTAAAAAGCTGAGGCCCCAGCACCGACCCCTGGGGCACTCCACTAGTCACCATCCGCCAAACCGAATAGCACCCGTTGACCCCCACTCTCTGCCTCCTATTTGACAACCAATCCTCTATCCACGCTAACACCCTACCCCCAACTCCATATCCCTCGACCTTCTGCAATAACCTCTTGTGAGGTACTTTGTCAAACGCCTTCTGAAAATCCAGAAAGACCACATCCACCGGCTCTCCTCTATCCACCGCCCTAGACACATCCTCATAGAACTCCAGTAAATTTGTCAGACACGACTTCCCTTTAATGAAACCGTGCTGCGTCTGCTCTGTCAAGCAGTTCCCTTCAAGATGCCTCGCAATTTCCTCCTTAATGACGGATTCTAACATTTTACCTACCACAGACGTTAAACTAACCGGCCTATAATTCCCCACCTTTTGCCTGGCACCCTTCTTAAACAATGGCGTAACATTAGCCGTTTTCCAATCCTCCGGCACTTCCCCGGAATCCAGCGACGTCTGGAAAATAACCACCAAGGCATCCACTATCACCTCCGCCATTTCTTTCAGAACCCTCGGATGCATTCCATCCGGTCCTGGGGACTTGTCCACAATCAGCCCCTCCAGTCTGTCGAGCACCGCCTCTCTAGTAACAGTAATGTCATTAAGACCCTCCAGCCCTACCACCTTTCCATCGCTAACACCCGGCAAATTATTCACGTCCTCCTCCGTGAAGACAGAAACAAAAAAGTTATTCAATACCTTAGCCATATCCCCATCCCCTACCACTAGGTCCCCTTTCTCATCCTCTAAAGGACCAACGTTCACCCTAGCCAGCCTCTTCCTTTTTATATATTTATAAAAACTCTTGCTATCCTTTTTTATATTAAGCGCTAGCCCAGCTTCATAGTTTCTCCTACCCTTCTCTATCAACTTCTTTCTCAATCTTTGTTGACATTTAAACCTCTCCCAATCCTCTTCTCGCCCACTACTCTTAGCTACTCTAAATTCCTCCGCTTTTAATTTGACACTTTCCTTCACCTCCTTTGTTATCCACGGCTTATTACCTCTCCTCCTACTATCCTTTTTGACCATTGGAATAAAGTTCCGCTGAGCACCAAGAAAGATCTCCTTAAAGATCCTCCACTGCTCCTCAGCAGACCCTCCCTCCAACGCGCTCCCCCAGTCCACATTCGCCAATTCTTCTCTCTTTGCCTTCACTAAGACAGATTATTAGTGGGTCCTTGCTGAGGACATGTTGCCTGTGGTACCCCACATTTCCAAAGTGGCTACACTTATAAGTATTTCACTAAAACACCTGGCCATTCCTAAATTTCCTTCTTTTTCATAGCACTTCCAGATGTGCATCTGTTGTGGAGATATTGACGAGTAGAGCAACTTAATTGGTAACACAGTCAATAGATGGATCTCACTGATAGTCACCGCTTTTATTTACACAAAATTAATTTGTCCAAGGTCTGTTCACATCATTTAAATTCTTTTGGTTGCTAGGAGCTGACTCGGCAATCGGCTACATTGAATGACTTACAATGACAGCCATTTGTTGGTGAAAAATCAAAATAACACAAAATACTCTGGTGGAATGCAATGCCCTCCCCCATGGGTGTGTTAGGTGGCGGGGTGCCATTTACTCAGACAGGAGGATGGTGACTACAGACCCCCATCTCCACTGAGAATCGCAGAAGGGTTACAGCAGAGAAGGAGTCCATTTTTTTTATTCATTCATGGGACATGGGCATCGCTGGCTGGCCAGCATTTATTGCCCATCCCTCGTTGCCCTTGAGAAGGTGGTGGTGAGCTGCCTTCTTGAATCACTGCAGTCCATGTTCTGTGGGTTGATCCACAATGCCATTAGGAAGGGAATTCCAGGATTTTGACCCAGCGACTGTGAAAGAACGGCCGATATATTTCTGAGTCAGGATGGTGAGTGGCTTGGAGGGGAACTTGCAAGTGGTGGTCTTCTCATATATCTGCTGCCCTTATCCTCTCGAAATGTTGTGGGTTTGGAAGGTGCTGACTAAGGATCTTTGGTGAATTGCTGCATCTTGTAGACAGTACACACTGCTGCTACTGAGCGTCAGTGGAGGAGGGATTGAATGTTTGTAGATGTCAATCAAGCAGGCTGCTTTATCCTGGATGGTGTCAAGTTTCTTGAGTGTTGTTGGAGCTGCACCCTCCAGGCAAGTGGGGAGTATTCCATCACACTCCTGACTTGTGCCTTATAGATGGTGGACAGGCTTTGGGGAGTCAGGAGGTGAGTTACTCACCGCAGGATTCCTAGCCTCTTACCTGCTCTTGTAGTCACTGTGTTTAGTCCAGTTGAGTTTCTGGTCAATGATAACCCAAGGATGTTGACAATGGAGAATTCAGTGATGGTTACGCCATTGAATGTCAAGGGGCGGTGGTTAGAGTGTCTCTTTTTGGTGATGGTCATGGCCTGACATTTGTGTGGCATGAAAGTTACTTGCCACTTGTCAGCCCAAGCCTGGATATTGTCCAGATCTTGTTGCATTTGAGTATGGACTACTTCAGTATCTGAGGAGTCGCAAATGGTGCTGAACATAATGCAATCATCGGCGAACATCCCCACTTCTGACCATATGACGGAGGGAAAGTCATTGGTGAAGATTGTTGGGCCTAGTTCACTACCCTGAGGGGCTCCTGCAGAGATGTCCTGGAGCTGAGGTGACCCTTCACAACCACAACATCTTCCTATGTATGACTGCAACCAGCAGGGACTTTGCCCCCTGATACCCATGATTCCAGTTTCACTAAGGCTCCTTGATGCCACACTCAGTCAAATGCAGCTTTCATGTCAAGGGCAGTCACTCCCACCTCACCTCTGGAATTCAGCTGTTTCGTCCATGTTTGAACCAAGGTTGTAATGAGGTCAGGAGCTGAGTGACCCTGGTGAAACCCAAACTGAGCATTAATGAGTCGGTTATTGTCCAAACAGATACTTACTGTGTCTTCATTTAAGTCATTAATATAAATTGTAATATAGATTATTGAATGTCTTTTGGAAATCCAGGTACACTATATCTACTTGTTCCCCTTTATTGGTTCCGTCTGCAAAAACCTCTAATAAATTTGTCAAACAGGAATTCCCTCTAGTAAAATCATGGTGACTTGTTCTCATCATACTATACTTTTCTCTAAGTACATTGTCGGGACTTCCTTAATAATTATATTCTAACGTTTTCCTGATGACAATATTAAACTAACTGGCCTTTAGTTGGCCGTTTCCTCTCTCCTTCCCTTCTTGAAAAGCAGTACGATATTTGCTAACTTGCAATCTGATGGAGCCATTCCCAAATCTAAGGAATTCTGGAAAACAATGTGTTTAGAAAACTGAAAATTGGAATGTGCATTTCCCATGCATGATGGGGGTTTCTGGTGCTTCATACTGGTGCATCATTGCACTGCTTCATCACCTTGTGTTGGGTTACTAAATTATCATAGAATCATGGAATCCCTATAGTACAGCAGAGGCCATTTGGCCCATCTGGTCTGTACCAACTTTCTGACAGAGTAACTTACCCAGACCCTCCCCCGTCATATCCCTATTACCCCGCACATTCTAGATGGCCATCTAACCTATATGTCTTGGGACTCTAAGGGCAATTTAGCATGGCCAATCTGCCTAACCCATACATTTTTGGACCGTGGAAGGAAACAGGAGCACCTGGAGGAAACCTACACAGGGAGAAGGTACAAACTCTATGCAGACAGTCACCCAAGGCCAGAATTGAACCTAGATAGCTGGAGCTGTGAGGCAGCAGTGCTAACCATTTTGCCATCCTGGGATGGGACCAGTTTTTATATCTAACTGCTCACTGTTGCCTTGTACCATTTAATAATATGTGGGTCAGTTACAATTTGAAGTGTTCTGATTTGAAGGATTAAGGAATCAGATGATAACTACGGTGGGAGAAAATAGGTTTTTCTTATTCCAAAGGCTCTTATTCTAATAGGAATCTTAAATTAGATCTCTGCAGAATTAGTCATAATCCTGAAACTGGTTTCCATGATGTTGTATAACCCCTTCATACAGTAACTGGGAGGGTTGATTTTGGAATTTTAATGATGTCTTTTAGTGTGGACCCCTATGAAGATGTTATCCATTGCTGCTGTCCCTCTATATTTAAACTCTGTTGGAAATGATCACATGATGTGAAGATGCTGGCATTGCTCTGGGGTAAACACAGTAAGAAGTCTCACAACACCAGGTTAAAGTCCAACAAGTTTATTTGATAGTAAACCCACAAGCTTTCGGAACGTTGTTCCTTCATCAGGTGAGTGGAAATTTGCTGGACTTTAACCTGGTGTTGTGAGACTTCTTCCTGGAAATGATCACAGTCAGATAGTAAAAGGTAAAGTCTCCATTGTCCCAGATGGCCAGAGGCTGCTCTCCCCTCTGACAGCGAGTGCTGACTGGGGCAATTTAATCTGAAGATCACCACACACCAGGCAAGGGGCAAGGTTGAGAAGGTTTAAAAAGTTGAAAAGTTTATTTATTTATTAGTCACAAGTAAGGCTTATATTAACACTGCAATGAAGTTGCTATGAAATTCCCCCAGTGGGCCTACATCAATTCTTTTTAGAACTTCATTTTATCCTTACTGTTGGATCAAGTAAAACAGGAAGTGTTAAGATTTAATCCAGGAATGAACCTGGGTCAGATTTCCACCATGTTATTCCTTGTTTGTTACCTAATTGCTCCACTTGTTAAAATTGATATCACTGTAGAGATTGATAAGAGCTGGTGAACTATCCTCTTTTTATGCTGCTGTGATATTATTTACTCAGGCGGCAGATCTCACACATCTTGTGCGGTTCAGGGTTTCGAGGTATAAAACCCTTCTAATTAAAAGAAATCCAAATTCTTCATTTCTAAAAGTTGTGTTTGACCCACAAGGTACTAATAACTACTATTTATGAATCAAGTAGAATTTATTCAGCAGGATTTTTCACACACTCAACAAGGAGCAGTGAAGACAAGATAGAAATTTCTCATTGCTCAAGATCCCTGAAATTCTTGGTGTCATTAGCACAGCCAATGTCTCTGTCTTCTGTCTTTGAAATTATGTTGAGCTGTGTCCAGAATAGTCATACCCAGAAGTCACAATATTACTGCGCCAACAGAAGACATTAGTTCTCCAACTTTTATCCTTCAGACTCTTATTTCACCTTTCCGTTTTTGGAGATGGTCCAGATTCATCCCTCCTACTGGCTACAAAGTGCAAATCATCTGATGTCAATCCACCTTTGTCACCCTCGCTTTATGGGTCATAAACTGAGGCACAGCCCGATCGCTTATTTCCTCAGATCCCAGAAGTTTACATTTGATTACATATAAATGATATGTTTCCTTTTGATAGCAAACGGTCATAAAATAAGTCACATTCTCTTGTCAACATACTTTAAGCCTCGATTCAGAAAATAACGGTTCTCCTCTGGTACGGATCAATTAAAGCAATCCATGGTTTGTTTAAACATAGTGTCATGTTCACTACGCTTTTGTAGCCATTCCTTTAAACTGATCTTTGAAGAAAAGCACCAAAGTGTATTGTGGATCATAAAACTATGTACAGGACAATTGAACATGGGGGTTAATCAGGGGTAAAGGTCTGATGTTGAGATTCAAATTGATGTAAATGGGTATCCCAGCTTTTCAAGTCATAATTCT
Source organism: Carcharhinus amblyrhynchos (assembly GCF_965287045.1). Taxonomy (NCBI): domain Eukaryota; kingdom Metazoa; phylum Chordata; class Chondrichthyes; order Carcharhiniformes; family Carcharhinidae; genus Carcharhinus; species Carcharhinus amblyrhynchos. Next base: position 8,621,139 of record NC_137340.1, on the reverse strand, counting down.
CATTACGTATTGGCGGACAGGCAGGAACAATCGAGCATGAAACTCCCGCTGGCAAGAAAGCCACGTTAGGTCTCCCAGTCACTTCCCCTGCCACCCCCACCCCGCCGCCTCCCCCACCACCCCCACATTCTGACTCCAAATTTAAACTGTGGTTATAGAACAAAATCCATAGATATTGCAGATTCCAAAAAATAATAGATATATTATTATATTAATAATAGATATATTACCACCTCCAACTGATAGATGTGGCAGTACTATGCCTTTAATCAATATATTTTAAAATATATTCACAAAACACCTTGGAGTTTCTGGCGATAGCCTTAACACAGATATGATGTGCCTTAAAGGGGAAAAACAAGGAGTGTCATTGCTACATAAGTTGATGGGTACAGCTCGGAAGAATGAATTAATTGATGGATAGCAAATCTGAATCAACCGTGGATCAACAGAAGACATTGAGCCCATAAGGCACCATAGACACAACAAGTGTGTGTACTGCTGGATGTAACCAATGATAACATTGGATCTGCTGTAGTGACCAATTGTAACATGCTGTAAGGCTCAGCTGACTCAGTAAACTAAATAACCAATGACAAAATGATGTGGCAGTTAGCTGACCAGCTGACTCAGTATAAATAAAAAGCTGCTGGGGTTTCTGAGAATTTCGAATGGCCCAGGGTGAGGCCTCAAGTATTGGAGTAACGATGTTTCTTTATTAAACTTTTTTCTTTGATTTATAAATTGGAGTAAGTTTTGTTTCAACTTATTGCCTATAAAACTGAAGAGTTCCTTCTGTTGGATCAACATTTAGTAGTGTGTCAGATGGGAGCATGGGTTACAGATAGATCAATAACACCTTTGTGCTATTTGTGCATCCAGGTGGTTCCACGCTGGGAGTGAAGTCTCTCTAAATTAGTCTTTAAATATACTCAGCCTTCATAACACAGTGGTTAGCACTGCTGCTTCACAGTGCCAGAGATGTGGGTTTGATTCCTAGCTTGGCTAACTGTCTGTGTGGAGTTTGCATGTTCTCCCTGTGTGGTTTTTCTGATTAAGTGCATTGACCTGAGCAGGTTCTAGACTGTGCTGACTAGAGGAATTTCACAGTAACTGCATTGCAGTGTTAATGTTAAACCTTATTTGTGACTAATAAATAAACTTTAATACCTATAGGATTCAGAAATGCAGTTTAACTTTAATTGTAAAACTCAGGGTCTGACTAAGTATGAGACCACTCGAGGCACAAGTGCGTTCAGACCAGGCACACCAATTTACTAAGTTATCAAAATTACAGCAGAAATGACATTTAACCAGATTGGAGATGTAGCCTTGATCCATGATCCTTTACTCTATCCTAGCAGGCATCAGCATACCCCCAGTGCGATGGGCTAGCCTCAGTCCCCTGATCACGGTTTCACCCCTCTCCAAGATACTACTTTCTTTGAAATCCTATCTTTGTCTGCGCGCGGTCTCACTGAAAAACAGACCTTATTAACCCTTTCCAAATCACAGGCACAGCCTGACCCGTGGTACCTCTGCGCTATACTTGCCTCACGATTAGATTCTGATCGGCTAGTTGAGGCATGTACAGTGCACGGTCATCTCCTGATGTCCATTCTTCTGGGATAGGAAGGATGATTAGCCCATTGTCTCAGACACAGCATATTTAGTGTGAATTCCCATTTAAGTCTTAGTTATTTTATAGTGTCTGTAAGAGTTGTTGTTTTGATCTGCTTTTAAATGTTGTTCTGCTTTTTGGAAAGCCTCCTGCTAGGTGATATATCTTACTGTGGCTGCTGTGCTTAGAGTGGCTATTTTACTTCTGAGACAGATTGCAAAGTTGTTTATCATTTTAAACAGAGCAATATCAATCTGATACAGAGAATTACTCAGTGGCTAACACTTAAAGTCTAGACAAAGTGTGTGTAACATAAGTGGATTACAATCATCAACGTGGAAAACTTAGCATTAACATGAGTGATACTCAGATTAGCATAATGTATCTTATGAGAACACTGAATAAGATATTTCTAGATTTTTGTAGAGCATGACTTGGTTTGATAGAACCTGATCAGACATGTACACATAATAAATGATACTGTTGAGAAACCTCAATAATAAAGGAAGACTTTTCACCCACAAATCTGCTGTAACCTGCAATTAAGGGCTACTGGTAAAGAGTAGGGTGGTTAAGAATTGAATTGAGATAATTAAATACCACACCAGACACAATGAAGTTCGTTTTGATCTTGCAGGGTGAAACCAGTTAGAGGTGATTGGGGGGAGAGCAGTGGCCACCCAGAGACATTCCAGTTTCTCAATTGATTCATGCTTTCGATGAGTCACCAATGTCAGTCGGATTCCCATGTGCAACTCATTAATTAGGAAGTTGAAAACTGAGCACCATTGCAGTTTCTTTTTAATTAGTTTATGGGATTTGGATGTCACTGGCTACACCAGCATTTATTGCCTATTCAGAGGTGCCCTTGAGAAGGTGACGGTGAGTTGTCTTCTTGAACAGCTGCAGTCTCCGAGGTATAGCTACACCCGTAGTGCTGTTAAGTAGGGTGGGGGGAGAGATGTAAGAATTTTGACCCAGTGACAGTGACGGAGTGATGCTATATTTCCATGGCAGGATAGTGAGTGACTCGGAGGGGAACCTCTGGTGGCGTTCCCAGGTATCTGCTGCTCTTGGTCCTTCTAGATGTTAGTGGTTGTGGTTTGGGAGGTGTTGTCTAAGGAATCTTTGTGAGTTTCTGCAGAGCATCTTGTAGATGACACACACGGCTGCCACTGTTTGTTGGTGGTAGAGGAAAACAAAAAAGTGGGAAACATTTTTTCCAGGGTCTGGCTGTAGTGCATAAAGGAATGTTGCTGTAACCAAGGAAGTGTCATCTGTTTTAAATAACGAGACGTTGTACAATGGTGAAAACGATTGCTGTTCTGGACGTTTTCTTGATTATTGTGGAAGCGGAGGTAAGCGAGAAATGTTACATTATTTTCCTTTGTTACCAAGTAAATTGAAGAATCAACGTTTTGAGAAATGGTTTGTCGGAATAGTGTTTGATGGTCTGAGACCTTTGAAAGTGGGAATTGGCCATGAAAAGACAGATGAGATTCTAGGTTTATGCAAAGGACATCAAATGTGAGAAAAAGACAATCATATCGTGCAATCCATAGATTCAGCTGCCCCCAGTTTGAACCATCCCATTATAGAAAGATAGTCATGGATAAGAAAAATAGGAAGAGTGCAGCAAAGGCTCAGTAGAATGACACAAGGACTTAGCGATTGTATAGTTACCAAAAAAGGGTTTCAAATAAAAGCTTTTGGCATTGGAACAGATAAATTTATGCAAATTAATAAAGGATGCCAAAATTCGGGAAGATCTGTGAAGTTTTTACTGTTGGCAAATCGGTTGCAGGGAGGCAGATTATGTTTTTTTCAGAGTCATTAGAGAATTGAGTATTTTACCACAAGTTGCTAATGAGGCAAAGATTGTAACATCCTTTAAAATTGCATTGATTAGCCATTTGAAAAGAGAGAATAAAGACTGATGTGATGTGTGGAATGAAAATCTGAAGAATTAACATCAACACCAACATAATGGACTGAATAGAATTCTGCTCTGCTGAAATCTCTATGCCATCACGTGTTTTAAGGTTAAATTTGCAGAACAACTTCAAAATAATGGCCCACGGAACTGTAAACATGTCATTATCGAAGCTGCTATTTTGTGTCATGAGCTGTTTTTTTTTCAATTCCACAATCCTTTCAAAAAAGCACACTTTTATTGTCGGTTGCTGCAATTTCCCTGTAGCACCTAAAGTAAAATCCCAGCGAAGCTTTGTGGGAGCTAAAAAGCCCCATTGCCACAGTAGTGCACCTCTGTGTAACCCAATAAGCCTCCAAGCAGGGTCGAGGTCAAAAATACCAGATTCAAAGACCGAATGAAAAGCCGTAACTGTGTGGAAAAAGTCTTTATTCAATCTGTTCACACCTTACGCTGACCTGAGCTTGTAGAAGGCTGGAGTTTTGCTTTGAAAAATGTCAGGAGTTAGTTACGGAAATACCCCTCATCTTTTTCTACTCAGCATGCTGTCTTTGGACATTGCACAATCCAGTCCGCCACGTCTTCATTGTAATAAAGAGTGTTCTCACTTTTCTTGTTGCAGTGTGAAATCCTGGAACATCTCTCCAGTCTCTGCAGCAAGGGAAACAGGTGAGCGAGCGGACTGACATTCACTGGACTCTTCAGGGTCACCGTCTCCTCGGGCTCCTCAGTTGAAGAACGTATTGCACCGACAATGGCATCATCTGGCAGTTCCATCACTCAGCACGCTGTATCATCCATCTCTGTATGTCTCCAAGGTTGTGTCTGCTGGAACTTCCATGCCAGCCTTCAGTAGGTGAATAAAACAGCCTCATCCTCAGGTTGGTTGGCCTTGTTCTGTTCATCCTCGTTCTTGGCGACTTGTGCAGTCATCCTTGCACGGGGGCGGGTTTCAATGTCAAATGATGACTTGCCCAGAATTCCACGATTTCTTCCTCTTGTGAGGTCCAAATCCACTCTGGTCAGGGGGGGTTATATACCAAGCTTAGACAAGTCTGACTAATCTGCCAAATAAACCTGTTGGACATGGTGTTGTGAGACTTCCTACTGTGTTTACCCTAGTCCAACGCCGGCATCTCCACATCATAATCTGGAGTTACCTGTGTGGAATTTTGGTTAATCACGGGCATCGTTCTGTGGGATTTGTATTCTGCCAGCGGGTATGGTTGATGACTTCGTAATAACCAGGCTTTTGTGTCATCCAAGTTTGATTCAATGTGATTTCACTGTCTCTGTAAGCTCAGCTGGCATAGTCAAGCACATTAGAATTTGGTTTGATATGAGTGGTCAGTTATTAATGCTCAATATTCTAAGGTCACTCATTGCAGAGAGCCAGACTCCACCTTGTTGCAGTAACTGTGCAGGGCGGCACGGTAGCACAGCGGTCAGCACTGCTGCTTCACAGCTCCAGGGACCTGGGTTTGATTCTCGGCTCGGGTCAGCGTCTGCACATTCTCCTCGTGTCTTCATGGGTTTTCTCCGGCTGTTCCAGTTTCCTCCCAGAGTCCAAAGGTGTGCAGGTTCGGTTGTTTGGCCGTGCTAAAAATTGCCCCTTAGTGTCCTGAGCTATGTAGGTTAGAGGGATTAGCGGGTAAAATGTTAAGGATATGGGGGTAGGGCCTGGGTGGGTTCGTGGTTAGTGCAGACTTGATGGGCCGAAGGTCCTTTTTCTGCACTGTAGGGTTCTGTGATTCTATGAACCATTGGATCGATAGGATGGCTGCAGTTCAACGTCTGATTCAGCAATGGCCACCCAGAAATTGACACAGGAGTCAAAGGTTATAGGAGCTAGATAGGAAACCAGAGTTGAGGCCACAGTCAGTTCAGTCATGAACTTATCAAAGGGAGGAACAGGCCTGAAAGGCTGACTCCTGCTCTGAGTTTGTTTATTTATTAGTGTCACAAGTGAACACTGCAATTAAGTTACTGTGAAAATCCCCTAGCGTTTGTAGATAGTGAGGAAACATGTGGTGATGGTGCCATTAAAAGGCACTGACCTTGTTCAAGATATTAGCTGGCATTTATGTGCTGCCAATAGAATTGTCACATCAAACCCTGGTATCATGTGGGTAGTGCCATAAGCTGGCATGGGTTGCTGCCAAGTGCAGTTAGAATTCTGCACAGGTGGCATGTCCTCTGCCCTCTGCTTGTCCGATTAAACTCCGCAACATTTGCCACACTCCCTTAATTGAACAGATTGGAATTACACTTGGGAGTCGATAGAGAAATCCAACTACTGCTGCGGCTGTTCTTCAGTGTCTGGTGTTCCCGGGTGTCTAACACCTATTACACACGGCACCGTGCCAAAGTCATAGTCAGCTGGAAACACTACTTCAGATGAGACTCGTCCAAATACCTTGTGTAGTAAAATGCTTTCCTTCGTTCGACATTGCATCTTTCTGTGGACCCAGTACTTAATTTGCTACAGCTAAACTCAACATCCCCAGTTTCACCAGCCCAATAATAGAACCATAGAATGTCAGAGCAACAGAAGAAAGCTATTCAGTGCAGGCCGCTAACGTTTCCTTTCCCAGATACTTATGTACCTCCCTTTTAAAAACAATTATGGATTCTATTATTTCAGTTTGCACGTCCCAATATTCAGAACTGTTTCTAACCTTTCCCTTCATTTCCTTTTTGAAAAAGTAACAATTATGAATGTATTCTCTTGGTTTCCCTCATTACTTTCACAAGTGTTTTTGTTGTATTTTACAATTTACCGGTAATTGCCAGCTCCAGGCAGTGAACTATCACCTACATAACACAACATCTGTTTTTAATGCCTTGTTATGAGGACTGATAATTCTAGGCTCACTGTTCTAGGGCAAAGGATTTCTAAATATAAATAAGTCAAGCGGCAAGTGGATTTCCTGCACTTGACAAGCATGAAATTATCAGGTTTGTGGCTCCACCAAACCCAGGAATGGATCAGCCTCATATGACAGCGGCAGATATGATAAATATTGTCTTTTCTTCAAGGGGCTTTCAAAGTGGTACGATGGGAAGATTTTTATTCACCGGCTCTTCCACTTCTGAAAGAATTGAGTCCTAACTAACGGGGGAAAGAAGACCTTCAATTTTCTTTCTTTTCATTTGTGGGACACGGACGTCGCTGGCTGGCCAGCATTTATTGCCCATCCCCAGTCACCCTCGAGAAAGTGGTGGTGAGCTGCCTCCTTGAATCGCTGCAGTCCATGTTCCGTGGGTTGATTCACAAAGCCATTAGGGAGGGAATTTCAGTATTTTGACCCAGCGACTGCGAAGGAATGGCGATATGTTTCCAAGTCAGGACGGTGAGTGGCTTGGAGGGGAAGTTGCAGGTGGTGGTGTTCCCCATGTAGCTGCTGCCCTTGTCCTTCTAGATCGAAGTGGTCATGTGTTTAGAAGGTGCTGTCTGAGGATCTTTGGTGAATTGCTGCAGTGCATCTTGTAGATGGTACACACTGCTGCTACTGAGCGTCACTGGAGGGAGTGGATATTTGTGGATGATGCCAATCAAGCGGGGCTGCTTTGACCTGGATGGTGTCGAGCTTCTTGTGTCGTTGGAGCTGCACCCATCCAGACAAGTGGGGAGTATTCCATCACACTCCTGACTTGTGCCTTGCAGATGATGGATAGGCTTTGGGGAGTCAGGAGGTGGGTTACTTGCTGCAGTATTACAAGCCTTTAACCTGCACTCATTGCCACTGTTTATGTGGCTAGTCCAGTTGGGTTTCTGGCCAATGATAACCCCAAGGATGTTGACAGTGGGGGATTCAGTGATGGTAACACCATTGAACATCATGGGACAGTGGTTAGAGTGTCTCTTATTGGTGATGGTCATTGCCTGGCATTTGTGTGGCACGAATGTTATTTGCCACTTTGTCAGTCCAAGCCTGGATATTGTCCAGATATTGTTGCATTTAAACATGGACTGCTTCATGCTGATTTTATACGTAGAAACATAGAAAGTAAAAGAAGGAGTAGACCATTCAACCTTTTGAGCCTGCTCCACCATTCATTTTGATCATGGCTAATCATTAAATTCAATACCCTGATTTCCCCTCCCCCCCCTTCCCCCCCTTCCCCCACTTCCCCCATACCTTTGCTCCCCTTAGCCCCAGGAGCAATATCTAATTTCTTCATAGAATCCGACAGTGCAGGACGAGGCCATTCGGCCCATCGGGTCTGCACCGACCACAATCCCACCCAGGCCCTATCTCCATAATTCCATGCATTTCCCTGAGCTGGTCTGCCTGACACTAAGGGTCAATTTCGCATGGCCAATCCAACTATTGCACCCATCTTTGGACAGTGGGAGGCAACCAGAGCTCCCGGAGGAAACCCATGCAGACATGGTGAGAACATACAAACTCCACACACACGGTGACCTGAGCCAGGAATTGAACCCGGGTCCTTGGCGCTGCAAGGCAACACTGCTAACCACTGTGCTACCATGTCGCATCTTGGAATAAGGCAACGTTTTGGAATATAGTGTTTATCTACAGGGTGGCACAGTGGTTAGCACTGCTGCCTCACAACGCCTGGGTTCAATTTCGACCTCAGGTCACTGTCTGTGTGGAGTTTGCATCGTCTCCCTGTATCTGCATGGGTTTATTCTAGGTGCTCCGGTTTCCGCCCATTGTCAAAAGATGTGCAGGTTAGGTTGATTGGCAATGACAAATTGCCCCTTAGTGTCAGGGGGATTAGCAGAGTAAATACACAGGGTTACAGGGATAGGGACTGGATGGGATTGTTGTCGGTGCAGACTCGATGGACCGATTGGCTGCCTTCTGCACTGCAAGGATTCTATGTCCAGCCTCGGGGACAACTCAATGTTTTACAGCTATTGAAGTACTTGTGAAGCCGTATTCTCTCATATGTAAGGTGGGAACTACGCCAGCCAAATTGTGCACAGCAAGCTCCCACAAAGATGTGCTAAGGACCAGAATATCAGTTCGAGTGAGGGATAAACATTGGCAGGGGAGAAGTCCCCAGCTCTGACTCTGGGATCTTTTATGTTCCATATTATTCCGATTGCTTTTGTTGAGTGCAGATACTTCAGTACTCGTTACCAGACGCACAGTGAGTGGCCTTCATGTCATCGTCACCATCACGGTCAGCGCCAAAAAAAAAAATAATTATCTTCAATGATTCCTTCCACCTCCGGGCCCTGGCATGTCGAGAGGTACTTTAATTTGAGGTTTTATGTTTGGACTGGGTGGCACAGTTAGAAAGGGATCGTGTGGGCACCTCCAGGGTAACACTTAGCACAGCATGATGCACAATATTAGTTACTGGTGAAAATTCTGGTCACTGCAGTGACAGAAAAGTGCAGCCGTTTAAGTTTAGAGGCATCTTCAGCAATTTGCATTCTTGTTGAAATGGAGAGGGAAAGCAGTAGCAGCAAAACCATCGCCTCACCCAAGGCAATCAAACTTTAAATCACTTTTAATGAGTCCTTTTCTCAACACACGAGGAAAAAAAGCCACACAACAGGCCCTGATTTTCTGACGTGATTAGTTTTCTTCAGCTGAGTAATTATTGTAGGGCAAGCAAAAGATCACAACAACCCAAACGCACCATTCTCCCTCTCTCTTTTGTTGAGCGCTGCACTGTGTCAGCAGTTTAAAAAATACTTTAAATCAAAGAAGCTCCTCTCAGCATTCAAGGTTCTGGAGGTGGGAACAGGAGCAATCGGTGTGTTAGATGCGTTGAGGCGATTGAATGATTAGCCTGTTAGCTCCGGTCAAATGGCACTGGTTTAACACACAATCATAATCAAACAATTGTTTCAAAGACAAAGCAAGTTGTTCAGAGAGATAATAGGCTGCATCTAAATGGGGTCGGATCAGGAGAAATATCTATTAGTACAAAGGAACTGAGTTTCATTTGAATGAAATGACAGGAGGAGGGAGGATAAGACTTTTAATTATAGATAAGCAGAATTTGGAGAAATCCAGAGGAGGGGAAAGAATAATGAATAATTCCAGGCAGCGAGGAATACAATCAAGTCACTGGAAACGTTGGGATAAAATGCTCGAGTTAGAGAACGATGGAACAGCCGAAATGATGTCGGAATTACAGAAACAGGACTCACAGCAGGGGTGGAAGTGAATTCAATATCATGGGGTACAGGCTGATTAGAAAGAATTGAAAAAACAGCAAGGGAGAAGCAGGAGCTGTATTTAGTCAAGATTATTCAGAAATTAAGGGAATTGGATTTGGCATTCCACAGAAGACACATGAGACAGGCTGACTTAAATTAATGGAGCTCTGCAAAAGGACAAGATTAGATAAGAGTTTACAGCACAGAACCAGGCCATTCAGCCCATCTGATCGATCCTGTTATTTCTACTTCAACTTTACTGCGTCTCACCCTATTTGTGTATTCTCCTATTTACCTCACGTATTCATCCAATTACCCATTCATGGCATATTCATTAAGGACAAGGGTCTGGTGTATACTGCTCGGGAAGGGAATATAACATAATAAGAACATAAGAAATAGGAGCAGGAGTCAGCCATGCAGCCCCACACTGTTATTCAGCAAGATTATGGCCAATCTGATTGAGGCTTTAACTTTGCTTTCCTAACTGCCTCCTATAACCTTTCACTTCCTGGTCAAGCAGAAATCTCTGCAACTTACACCTGAATATATCCAATGATCCAGCCTTCACTGCTTTCTCAAGGATCAACGACCTTCGGAGAAGAAACTCATTCTCATCTCCCTCTTAAATATGAGACCCAATATTTTAAATATCTCTGTCTAGTTCTAGATTCCCCTCTGAGGGGAAACATTCTCTCAGTATCTAACCTGCCAAGCTTGCTTCAATAAGATCACCTCTGATTCTTCTGAACTTCAGTAAGTACAGGCCTGACATAATCAATCTTTCCTCACGAGACAACACCTTCATTCCAGGAATCAGCCTCATGACCCTTCTCTGAACTACCTCCAATGGAAATATATCCAGCCTTAAATAAGGAAACCAAAACTCTACGTAGTACTCTAGGTGTGGCCTCACCAGTCCCCTGTTCAGGTGGAGCCAAATTTCCCTCCTTTTATATATTCCCTTACAATAAAAGCCAACATTTGATTTATCTTCCTATGTTACGTGACTCATTTTCCTCATTACTTCCTGTACAAAGACCAGATCCCTCTGTACTGCAGCATTCTACATTCTCAATCTATTCATACGATACCACAGAATTGTTATGGTGTAAAAGGAGGCCATTTGGCCCATCATGTCTGCACCCACTCTCCAAAATTCACCTTAAATCAGTGCCCTTTTGTGCTTGATCCTTTTATGAGGAGGAACAGTTTTGCCCTATCAACTCTCTGTCCAGCCCCGTCACCATTTTTTTCCGTTTTCCTATTCCCACAACTAAAGTGGATGGCCTCGCGTTTCCCTATGTTGCCCAACTGCTCAACCTACCGGTATCCTTTTATAGGCTCTTTGTGTCCTCCTCACAACTTGTTTCCTGACTGTCAGCAAATTTAGCTACAATACTTTTATATCCTTCATTTTATAGTGTCATCCATATAGTTTGTAAATAACGGAGGCACCGTCTCTGATACCTGTGGTGGTTCCTCTTAAATATAGTTTGCCAACCTGAAAAAACCCATTTATCCTGCTCTCTGTTTCCCGATCAATAGTCAATTCTCTATCTATGCTAATGTATTACCCACTGCAGCATGAATGACAGCAATGACACAAAGGCAATCTTCTCACGAGTTAGAGTCATAGAAGTTTACAGCGTGGAAACAGGCCCTCTGGCCCAAGTTCTCCATGTTGCTCTTTTATTAAACCACTGAGCTAGTCCCAGTTGTACATGTTTGACACACATCCCTCTGTCCCCATCATCCCCATGTAATTCCTAAATGCTTTCTAAAAGACAAAATTGTACCTGCCTCTGCAAGCTCAATCCAGACACTCACCACCCACTGTGTGAAAAAATTGCCCCTCTGGAAGCTTTTGTATCTCCCTCTCTCCTCTTTTACCTTAAACCTACGCCCTCTAGTTTTAGGCTCCCGTATCTTTGGGGAAAAGCTGTTGACTATCTAACTGATCTATGCCCCTCATTATTTTATAGACCTCTGTAAGATCACCTCCTAAGTCTCCTACGCTCTGGGGGAAGAAGTTCCAGTCTATTTGATGTAGCCCATTGTAAAAAAAAAGTATAAAATCTTGGAAATCCCTCCCTAACAGCACTTGGGTATACCTACACCTCAGAGGCTGCAGTGGTTTCAGAAGGTAGCTCACTGCCACCTTAAGGGCGATCAGGGATGGCCTCACCACGACATCCACATCCCATAAATTAATTGTTTTTTGGAATTGCGAATGCTTAGAATGGAGTAAAATGACTGAATCAGAACCAGTGAATGTGCCTCAATATTGATGTTTGATTCCAAATGTGATGTCTCCACAGGGAGTAGTTCACATGTAGATCTGTTTCAAAGGTGGCAATTCATAATACTGAGTTTCTGGAGCTAGCGAAGCAATGCTGATTGAATTTAACACCGTCAGGTAACACCAGAGAGGTCTGACAACTTCAAAGAAATAAAAAAACATACTAAACAATATTGGCTGGAAAATTAGCTAATGTTAGCTGCTGAAAGATTTGGAGAGAAAAATGGGATTAGGTTTTTTGTTTATTGGTGTCATAAGTAGGTTTACATTAATACGGCAATGACATGACTGTGAAAACCCCAGTTGTCACACTCCGGTGCCTATTCGGGTACACTGAGGGAGAATTTAGCATAGCCAATGCACCTAACCAGCATGTCTTTTAGACTGTGGGAGGAAACCGATGAACCCAGAGAAAACCCACGCATACACGGCGAGAACATGCAGACTCCGCACGGACAGTGACCAAGCCAGGAATCGAACCTGGGTCCCTGGCGATGTGAGGTAGCAGTGCTGACCACTGTGGCACCGTGTCACCCAATAGGATTGAATTTGTAACAAAACCAAAGCTGAACTGAAGAAGCCCTCATGTTGGATGCTTAGGGCAATGAAAATGGGAAATCAGAAAATATACATAAGGAAAAAGAGTGGAGAATTGTGTAAGGTGTGGGCATCAAAGAAATACGAGAGATGTGAAGAGGAGGTAAGAAACAAGCTTTTAAAATATACAATTAAAGAAGATGAAAGTGTAGCACTGGAATTGAAATTAGAATATTAAATGAATAAGTTTTAGATATTCTGTAGGAGATTAGAGATGGATTGTCTCACCATGAAGGAGCCATTGGGTACACAAACCTACAATCTGGCAAAGATAATGCCTGTACTTAAAAAGTGTCATTGAACTTGATCCTAGGGTTGTCAGTCTAACATTAGCAATGAGCAAAATAATGTTTAAAGTTTATTTATTAGTGCCGTAAGTAGGCTTATATTAACACTGTAATGAAGTTACTGTGAAAATCCCCTAGTCGCCACACTCCGGTGCCTATTCGGGTACACTGAGGGAGAATTTAACATGGGCAGTGCACCTAACCAGCACGTCTTTTAGACTGTAGGAGGAAACTGGATCACCCAAAGGAAACCCACGCAGACATGAGCGCAACATGCAGACTCCACACAGATGGGGACCCAAACTGGGAATCGAACCTGCGTCCCTGGTGGTGTGAGGCAGCAATGCTAACGACTGTGCCACCGTGCCATCCTAAAAACTGAAGCCCCTGATGCCACCACATGGCCATCCCACAATGCTGTGATTCTGACTCAAAAGGAGGTTGCTGCAGCCACAATGCAGAGTACTAACCAGTATGAGATGACAGCGAGTTACTCAAAGTAATGAAAATAATTCAGAGCTGCTTCAGATTGGGCCAGTGGACATTTACTTAAATAGGTGAAACAGACACTTTTTTAATCATTCAAAGTCCAGTGTTTCTGGGATGAGTTGGCAGCAAGAGAATCAGGTTAGATCCATTCAAGGCATTCACAATGCATGAGGAGAAAGTAAAATAAATGTAAGATCACAAATTTCTTCATAAACTTTCTAATGCTTAACACTTCATGTCTTATTAAACTAATTTAATTGAAAATGTCACTCCTTTCATGAAAAAAATGGGGAGGGCAAAATTCTACTTAGTTGCATAAATTAGTTATTCCAGCAATCAGGGAGCAGCCATTGTGCAGAGACAGCTTTCGCATAGGGTTGTGAGAGCTCTGATCAGAGATCGCTGCTGGATTGAGAGGTAAAGCTGACAGGCTGGTATTAACTCGTGCCAAAGTGCTCTCCCGCAAACATCTCTGACATCTCGTCCCCAGCTGGCCCACTGCTATCTCAGAGTCTGGATTTCTAACCAATCAAGAAACAGATCACCAAAGTTGGGCCTCGTGCGAAGGTGATCTGTGAAAATATGTTTCTGGGCCATTCGTCAAAAGCAGGATGTATTGCGTGAAAAATGCACTCTGACTGAGGCGTGTGGGAGAAAAGGAACAACACAAATCATTTCGCTGGCAAGATCTAAGGGTTTTCAAGAAATGGGTTTCTAAAAATTATGCTCACCGTTCACATTCTTTAGTTCCGTTCATTCTGATCAATGAATTGAAATGAACAAGTGTCATAAATCAGGGTTATTGGATGACTGAACTCAGCTGGAAGGGCTGAATTAGCAGTTGCCTGTGATGCTGAATATCTGGATTTATGGCAATCAACGTTTTAAGAATTAAAACTTAACTTTGTAACATCAGCAGTGTAGGAAAATGAGAAGTTATGCACTTCGGTAGGAAGAATTAAGGAGCTGAATATCGTTTCAATGGAGAAAGACTGCAGAAAGCTGCAGCACACAGAGGGATTTGGGAGTCCTCATGCATAAATTACAAAAATCGAGAATGCAAGATCAGCAGTTAACGGGGAAGGCAAATTGAATATTGGCCTTTATTTCAAAGGGAATGGAATATAGAACAGGAAAGTCTTCATAAAACTGTACTAATGAGACCACACCTGAGCAGCTTTTGGCTCCTTATCTGGGGAAAGTTAGAATCATACAATCCCAATAGTGCAGATGGAGACCGTTTGACCCATCAAGCCTGCACCGATAACAATCCCATCCAGGCCCTATTCCTGTTAACCCCACGTATTTACTCCAGTAATCCCCTGATGCTAAGTGTCAATTTAGCATGGTCAATCAATCTAACCTGCATGTCTTTGTAATGTAGGAGGAAACTGGAGCACCTGGAGGAAACCCACACAGATACACGGAGAACGTGCAAACTCCACACAGACAATGAAGCGAGGCTGGAAACGAACCTGGGTCCCTGATGCTGTGAGGCAGCAGTGCTAACCACTGTGCTGCCCTATATGGCATTGGAGGCAGTCCACAGAAGGTTTGTTAGGTTGATCCTGGGTCTTTTTTTGTTAGAAGAGATTGAGTAGGTTGGATCTGTACTCACTGGCACGTAAAAGAATGCGTAGTGACCTTTCTGAAACATTTCCGATTTTCAGGGGGCTTGACAGGGTAGAGGGTCTTCCCCTTTGTGGGAGACCAGAAGGTGTCATCTCAGAGTAAGGGCTCACCCATTTAACACAGAGATGAGGATGAATTTCTTCTCCCAGAAGGTAGTGAATCTGTGGAATTCTTTACTGCAAAGGGTTGTAGAAGCTTGGTCTTTAAGTATGTTCGAGGCTGAGATAGACAGATTTTTAATCAGTAAGGGAATTAAGAGTTACGGGGACAAGGTGGGAAAGTGGAGTGGCGATATAGCACAGTGAGTGTACTTCAAGAGTATTTCAATGTCTGGACACAAAAAGCATCATATCAATGCAAATTTCTCCATTCATTTTATTTTTGCATCAACGTGTGAAAGGAGTTTTGCCAAACATACGGTCAGGTTACAAATTGTGTCTCCGAGTCTTGCAAAAGTCTCATTGTGGTAGAGAAGATAACGAGATGCTATTCGCTATCATTTCTCAGCCTTTTGGCTAAGATGAAGTGTAGGATCAAGCTCATTATCAGGAGTAATGCCTGCTCTTGTCAACTTGGATCTTGTTCATATCACTCGTGGGGCCTGCCCTCTGAAATGGCTGAGCAAGCCACTCAGTTCAAGGAATGGGCAACAAATGCTGGCCTAGTCAACAGTGCCCATGTCCCATGGAAGATGAATAGGGCATCGTTGGCTGGCCAGCTTTATTGCCCAAGAGCAGTTGAGGGTCAACTATGTTGCTGCGGCTCTGGAGTCAGATGTGGGCCAAACCAGATAAGGACGGCAGATTTCCTTCTCTGAAGAACATTAGCGAACCAGATGGGTTTTTCTGATAATCAACAATGCTTTCATGGTCATCAGTAGATTCTCAGTCCCAGATTTTTCTTTTATTGAATTCAAATTCCACCATCTGCTAAGGTGGGGTTCGAACCTGGGTCCCCGGAACATTAGCTGAGTTTCTGGATTAACAGAGGATAGTGGGGGTGTGGAACGCTCTGCCAAGTAAGGTTGTGGAGGCAAACATGCTCGAGTTGTTTAAGAGTAACTTAGACAGGCACATGAGTGGGTTGGAGATTGTTTTAAATAAGGGTCATTAGCACTGGGGCATCCCTGGTAAGGTAAATGGATATGGTACAATAGTAATTTTTTCTTTCCCTTTTCATTCACAGGTTTTAACTCGGTCCGCCTCGTGTCCAACGAGGGGCATACACGCGATGGGTCGTACTTGGGCTGCTCTTGGTTGTTCGAGATCGGCCTAGTGCTTGACGTTGTTAGTATGCGCTGAAACTGGACCAGACGCTGGGCAAGACGACAGCTCAGTGACTATCACTGATTGCTGTGCAGACACATGGGTTTGGGCCGGTGTGTGTGGGAGTTTGCGCATTCTCCCCGTGCTTGTGTGGGTTTTCTCCAGTTTCCTCCCACACCCTAAAGATGTGCTATTAGGCTGATTGGCAGTAATAAATTGTCCCTAAATCAGTTTGCCTCAATGTGGATGGCCATAAAACATTAGATAAGGGTCATGGGTGGAGGGGGGGACTGGTGGTGTTAAGATAGCGGCGTGGGCTCGTTGGGCCGAAGGGCCTGTTTCCTGGGCTGTTTTGTTCTTTGTTCTTTATAATATCATGAGGCCATTACCTCCCCTTAAGGTTCTAAAAGCAACACTGTGATCTAACATGCTAGGCAGCATCTAGCTATACATGTCAATCTTCTGACACAGGATGCCATCTATCGAGAGATAGACAACTTTCGTTGTGAAAAGACATCTGTTATATTTAGTGTCTATTGTCTGACATGAGCAGAATATGCCTGTTCATTTTTGTGCTAAAGACAAATCAATGACTGCCCAGGTCTATTTGCTGGTGCTAGTTTATTTGCATGGTGTGATTTATCTAGTTAATAATAGTAAGTGAAAGTGACTGAGGAGAAAGTGAGCAAAAGCTGCCTTGATCAGTCCAATTATATTTCATTGTTCTGTCATGCACTGGCAATTTTTGAGTGCTTTATTGATTAAACATTTCAAGATTTTTCAAAGCCAATGTTATTAATCAATGGTATGTTTATGCTAAGAATGTTAACAGTGCAGTTGTGAAGCTTTAAGAGTCAGGATGCTTTGTGTAAACTTGACCAGTTTTTTGAGAAGTAGAACTGAGTCATACAACACGTGTCCAAAAAAAGCATCTGGGAGATAAGGGGCACAATTCTCCCAACCCTCTGCACCAAAAAATTAGTGCAGCAGGCCAGGAGAATCCCACGTGGCCGATTTGCGGGTTTTGCACGAACATGCTTCTCCCAGTGCTGGATTCCTGGAAATTGACGGTGAGATGCACAGACCATTTCAATGGTCATTTTAATGTTATTTCAATGTAATTAGTAGGCTTGGGACTGAAGTCTCTGGGTACGCTAGCATCTTCTACCCTGCCCGAGTATTTCGCTCCAGTGGAGATGCTCCCCACTTCTGAGGAGCTAGCAGCCCGACCCTGCTGGAGTGAATGGAGGGCAAATGAAGCCACCCTCCCAGGGTTGGGTGGTGGGGGCTGGTGCCCCTTGGGCATTGGAACCCTGACAATGCCAGCCTGGCCCCTGGCACTGACCAAGGGGCAAAGTGTTAATGTCCAAGAGGCACCTTGGCACTGCCCACTGGGCAGGGCTTAGAGGCAATTGGGGAGGGGTGGTAGTCCTGCTGCCATTCTGCAGTCAGGATCGGTGGGGAAAGAAGGGGGATCAGTGATAAGGACAGACTGGAGGGGTCAGCTTGGGGTTAATGTGATAGATAGTGAAAGCCTGATTTTTTTTTTGCAAATTCAGATATAACATGCTGAATCATTGGACTTTCTTTTTGTCTTTCCAGGGAACTGAGAAGTTTTTGCTTCCTGCAATCTGTTTCTAAAGCAAAGATAAAGTGTCTTAGAAAGAAATTGTGGTCAGGAAAACACTTGCTTCCCACCTTGCTCAGTTCAGATAAAAGGGGTTCTCACTTAGAGAAAAAAAACTTCATTAGACAGTTCTTCAAAAGAAGAAATACTTCATAGCTAATGGACCATGGAAGTGTTTGTGTAATTAAACATCCCCACTGCCTGTTTTAAACTAGCCTGGACTTGCCAATCAAAAGGTTTGTAAAAGTTAATGATGAAGTGTGTAGTGATTGTATAAATAAACAGAGCTCTGACAGACACAGATCATCTGAATGTAACTACACCCTGATTTCGAGCAACCCTGCTTTTTTCACGATAACACTTTATGGACCCCCAACTATTATGTTATAACAGAGCCACATTGTGTGTGTATATATAAACATTTTGAAAGAATTCAACCTAGTGCCATATAAAAGGCTGATTGAGCAGATGGAAACTCATGATGTTGAGGGGAAAGTGATGATAAGGATAAAAATAATCAGTTCAGTGATGTGTGGTGTTATGCTGTTTATAGAGGCACTAATCACCCATAAGGGATCGGGTGAACATGATGTGGGTTCGTTTATTTAGATTAGGCACATGAACAGATAGACACGGATAGAAAGATTGAAGACGTTAAAGCTGCAGAGTTGTCTATCAATTGTCCTGCTGAAGGCAAAAGCAGAACGAGAACTGGATTGCATGACAAACTTCCTTGCCAGTGATATCATGCTGCAGTCCCTTAAAGGTAAATGATAACAAGTGACAGGAAGCAAAAGATAGATGGATGCATTACCAAGAGAAGGAAGTTTGAAGTGGTATTGCCCAGTGATCTGTTTTTGGCCCCATTACTCTTTCTTTCTAATGTTTCAGTGACTTACATTCGGTTTAGGGAGCAGCATTATCAAGTGTCCAGATAAATCAATCATGATGAGGCTCGCTCCAGGCTTCAGAATGACACAGATAAGATGGTGAAATGGGCAGAAACATCGAAGATGGAAATCATTGCAGGGCAGTGTGAAGTGAAGGCCTTTGAAAGATTAATTATGGAAAGAAAGAAAGACAGTATAGAGGCAGGCAAGTTTCCAAAATTTGAGGTACAATAAATGGTACTTATGATGTTTAAAAATTGATACCATTTTGGTGGTACTGTGGTTAGCACTACTGCCTCACAGCTCCAGAGACCTGGGTTGAATTTCTGGCTTGAGTCACTACCTGTCCAGAATCAGTGTAAGTTCTCCCTTGTATCTGCATGTGTTTCCTCCAGGTGCTCTGGTTTCCTCCCACAGTCTGAAAGATGTGCTGCTTAGGGTGCATTGGTCATGTTTCAGTATTTTTTTTATTAATAAATAAATAAACAAACTTCAATGTAGAAAATCAGTTTGACTTTACAATGCTACACCAACCCATCTTTTATATATATATATATACACACATATATATGATTCATAAATTTGATATAGTTTGAACTGTCCCAGGGGAATTATGAAATTTCCTGTTACAATGCCAGGCCTTCAGCACCCTTCACTCACTGTTACTTCAGACCCAGAGGTAAATATGGGGAATATTGTAGACTGTGTGCTGTCTGGCTAAGCCAGAACCAGAAACTGGAACACAAGTTGCTAAAAAGCCAGGAATGAGGCTGCAATTTGCCAGTAAAAATCCTGCCTTATCTTTAGTTGATTACAAGAGGCTATTGTTTGAAGCCTTTTATGGGAACAGTGACTGTGGCCCAACAGCAGAGGTGTGAAAGCATCAGGATCAATGTCTAAAGTCCATGTGGAATTAAGTTGCAATATGCTGGTAAAAATGCTTCCCAGTCCTGCTTATGGGAATTGGTTCTGAACAAATTGTGTTGCAAGTCTGTGGACTGTCTGAGAATTGATTGCATTTTGAAAGAGTGCAGATGAGTAAAGTGAGGCCTTGATTGCTGGAGAGGTAGCAAGGCAAGCTTTTAAAAAAAAAAATGGTTATTTGTATGTGTAAATGGACAAACAGAATATTATGATTGTGCACTCCCTCCACCCTAAAGTTTTTGGCACATCTGGTTAGGATTCAGTGACTTTCTGCAAAGTTTGAGATCGAAGGTAGTTTCTCCATGGATGAAGTCAGAAGATTCGTGAACAAACTTTCTACCAAAGTTCAAGTGTTGCAATATTTGTCTTATACTCTCACATTTAAAATTAACATGTGGGGAATGAACAGGCAAACATTCCATGCTGTGCAATGAATGGCAAATATGACCAAGTCATCTGAAAGTGATGAAATACAAGATTATTGCAAGATGTTGTTGAGTCAGATGACTCCAATAATGTTGATGTTCAATCATCTTTCTGAAGACTGTGGTCTGTATTGCAGTCATGTGGAGCAGGGTCTTCATGCTCTGATAGACTGTGGCATGAGCCTTCATTGTGTTAGGACTAGTGGGCTAGAGCAGAGCAGAGCAGAGCAGAGCAGAGCAGAGCAGAGCAGAGCAGAGCAGAGCAGAGCAGAGCAGAGCAGAGCAGAGCAGAGCAGAGCAGAGCAGAGCAGAGCAGAGCAGAGCAGAGCAGAGCAGAGCAGAGCAGAGCAGAGCAGAGCAGAGCAGAGCAGAGCAGAGCAGAGCAGAGCAGAGCAGAGCAGAGCAGAGCAGAGCAGAGCAGAGCAGAGCAGAGCAGAGCAGAGCAGAGCAGAGCAGAGCAGAGCAGAGCAGAGCAGAGCAGAGCAGAGCAGAGCAGAGCAGAGCAGAGCAGAGCAGAGCAGAGCAGAGCAGAGCAGAGCAGAGCAGAGCAGAGCAGAGCAGAGCAGAGCAGAGCAGAGCAGAGCAGAGCAGAGCAGAGCAGAGCAGAGCAGAGCAGAGCAGAGCAGAGCAGAGCAGAGCAGAGCAGAGCAGAGCAGAGCAGAGCAGAGCAGAGCAGAGCAGAGCAGAGCAGAGCAGAGCAGAGCAGAGCAGAGCAGAGCAGAGCAGAGCAGAGCAGAGCAGAGCAGAGCAGAGCAGAGCAGAGCAGAGCAGAGCAGAGCAGAGCAGAGCAGAGCAGAGCAGAGCAGAGCAGAGCAGAGCAGAGCAGAGCAGAGCAGAGCAGAGCAGAGCAGAGCAGAGCAGAGCAGAGCAGAGCAGAGCAGAGCAGAGCAGAGCATTCTGATAACCCTTCATTGATAGAACAAAAACAAGCCCGCAGCAGCATCCCCCTCCACATTGAGGGAAAACTAATTTAGGGATGATTTATTACCTCCAATCAGCCTAAGAACACATCTTTGAGGTGTGCAGGGGAAAAACCCACACAAGCATGGGGAGAATGCACAAACTCCCACAGACACTGGCCCAAATCCATGTGTCTGCAAAGCAAATAGTGACAGTCACTGAGCCATCATCTGGTCCAGTTTAAGCACACACTAACATGAAGTACTAGGCTACTCTCAAGCAGCCCTTGTACAACCCATCATATGTATGCCCCTCATTGGACAAGGCAGACCAACTTAAAACCTGTGAATTAAAAGAGAAATCCATTAGTATCATTCCACATCCTTTTGTTAGCAGGAATGTCCCAATGCTCATGAAACTTATTTAAAACAATCTCCTCAATCCTCCCATCTTCAACCCACTCATGTGCCTGTGTAAGTAACTCCAGCATGCCTGTGTCCACCTGCTGGCTTGGCAGGGCATTCCATGCCCTCAGTGGAAAAACCTCCCTCTAATATTCATTATACGTCTCCCCCCTCACACTGTGCATTTCTAACATAGGAAATAGCTTACCACTGTTTACTCTAGCTATACCCTTCATAATCTTACATACCTCTAGTAGATTCCCCCCTCAGTCACTGTCTTTCAAGGGGAAAGAGCCCCAATTTGCTCAATCTTTCCTCATAACCTAGTCCTTCCATACCAGGCAACATCCTGGTAAACCTCCTCTGCACTCGCTCCAAGGTCTCCACATCCTTCCAGTACAAAGGCAACCAGAACTGGACACAGTACTCCACATGCAGCCTAACCAACGTTCTGTACAACTGCAACATTACACTCCAGCTCTTATACTCTATACCCCTTCCTATTAAGGCTAACATACCATAAGCTTTCTTCACAACCCCCCCAGACCAGACATCAAGCCCCTCTCCTTACTGAATACCAACACAAAGTATTCAGTCAGGATCTCCCCCATTCCCTTGGGCTCTAAGCACAGTTCCCCTCCTCTGTCCCTGAGAGGACCGATTTTTCCACAGCCACCCTTTTGTTCCTAACGGCGGAGTAAAACAGCTTTGGATTTTCCTTAAGCCAAAACTTTTACATCTTTGAAAGTTTCCCAAGCTTCCTCAGTTGGAGAGGTTGGAGAAAAAAACAGACTGTTCTTGTTGAAACAGAGAGGGTTAAGAGATGACTTAACAGAGGTTTTAAAGCCACAAAGAGATCTGGATAAATTGGATGGAGCAAACTTATTTCCTCTAGCAAGTAGACCAAAACTATTGGCAAAATGAACAAAAGGAGAGGTGACTGTTTTCTTGTGTTACTTAGAGAACAATCAGCATCTGGAAAGTTGAATGTGAATATGTGGTGGAAGCTGATTTCATGAATCATTTTGAGAAGAAGTTGGATCCATACCTGAAGACGAGAAACTTACAGGGCTGCGGCGAAAAAGAAGTGTGGGATGTGACCATCACTGGCTGGTCAGCATTTATTACGTGGAAATGCCAGCGCTAGACTGGGGTAAGCACAGCAAGAAGTCTCACAACACCAGGTTAAAGTCAAATTGGTTTATTTGTTAGCACAAGCCACAAGTTTTCAGAGCACTGCACCTTCATCAGATGAGTGGGAATTCTGTTCACAAACAGGGCATTCCAACCATTATTTTGTACATTGAGTTTGTGTCTTCATATACCCTGTTTATGAACAGAACTCCCACTCACCTGATGAGGGGGCAGTGCTCCAAAAGCTTGTGGCTTGCGCTACCAAATAAATCTGTTGAACTTTAACCTGGTGTTGTGATGCTTCTTACAGCATTTATTGCCCATCCCCAGTTGCCCAAGGGCAGTTGAGTCAATCACATTGCTATGGCTGTGGAATCACATGTAGGCCAGACCGGCTAAGGGTAGCAGATTTCCTTCCCTAAACGATATTAGTGAACCGGACGGGTTTTTAAAACAGTCAACAATGATTTCGTGGTCATCAGAAGATTCTTAATTCCATGTTTTTTTAATACTTAACTCAAATTCCACCATCTGCCTCAGCTAGATTTGAACCCGAGTCCCGAGAACGTGAGCTGAGTTTCTGGGTTATCAGCCTAGCAATAATACCACTCGGCCATCACCTCCCAAAACGCAATGAATCAAAAGGCCTTCTATAAAGTTTGTGAGATTTGGAACACAATCTTAGATATGCTGCTCAAATATTTATCCATAACTTTCAAGAGAGAAATGGTTCCGTACAAGAGGGTGAATGAGAGTAATGCAGTGGGTGTAGCATTTATGGACTTTCAACGGGACACTTGATAGAGTGTCACACGACAGGTTGGTCTGTAAAGTTAAAGCCCACAAAATAAAAGGAACATTAGCAGCCAAAGCAGAGGCTCGTGGTAAACAATTGTTACAGGGACAGGAAAAAGAAATATTCTAGTGCTCCTCACAAGCAGCTGCTTTTCTCGATTATGCATTGCTGACCTGGACTTGGACGTGCAAGATGTGTTATGCTCTAATTTTGCAAATACAGAATGTGAATTATGAGGAGGAGAGTGGTAAACTCCACAAGAACTTAGAAAGGCTGGTGGAATGGGCAGACAAGTGGCAAAAAAAGTGCATACAGGATCCTGGCCTTTATAAATAGATACACAGAGTATAAAAGGAAATGATAAGAAATTTTTATCAAACCCAGGTTCAGCCTTGACTGGAGTAATGTACCCAATTCTAAACACACTTTAGGAACTCATTGGAAAGAGTGCAGGAAAGATTCATGAGAATGCTTTCAGGAATGAGGGACTTCAGCTCTGTGCGACAATGAGAAGTTGGAGTTGTTTGTTTTGGAGGAAACTGAGAGGTGATTAGATCAGTGATTCCCCTACCTTCATACTATAAAAGACAATCATGGCATACCTCCTATTTTCTGTCTTCCTCCCTTACTGGAACTTTGTTTTTAACATCTCCCCGGTTCTCTTGTTTCTCCCAAGGGTTTTGTGCCCTTTTTGAGTTTTTGCTGTTTGTTCGGCACACGGGCCCTTTGTCTTCAGCCCCTGTCCTGCTGGTCACGCGCATAGGCCAAAAAAAATCAATCACGCTGTGTGGCTATTACTCATACACAGGAAGCCCAATATTCATCAGGTCTTGACGACGCCAATCACAAAACTAAAGACGCAGGTTACTTTTAGTTTAATGACGTGGATTTTGAATTTTTTTTGGCAGCACACTTGGGGGAGGGGTCTTTA
Source organism: Carcharhinus amblyrhynchos (assembly GCF_965287045.1). Lineage (NCBI taxonomy): Eukaryota > Metazoa > Chordata > Chondrichthyes > Carcharhiniformes > Carcharhinidae > Carcharhinus > Carcharhinus amblyrhynchos. Next base: position 8,596,834 of record NC_137340.1, on the reverse strand, counting down.
GGCACACCAGTGCACCACAAAAAAAATCCTTTTCCACACAGCTAGCATGTGCCACCAGAGAGGCTGCTTATGGCTGATTCGATCATGGATTTCAAAAGGGTGATAGACAATTATCTGAAGAGAAAAAGATGTACGGGAGATTGGGACTGTCTAAATTGTTCTGGAATTAGCTTACAGGCAAATGGCCTCCCATTTAATGATTGTATAATTCTATATACTTGAAGAGGAGAAAATTGCATAGAGAGAAAGAACAATGAAATAGGATAAATTTGGTCACACTTTCAAAGGGCTGGCACAGGCAAAATGGACTCAATGGCCGTCTGAGTTCTACAATTCCATGAAGAATACCGATTCTCTGATTAGGCTACAGTGAATTTGCTGATATCTCAAGAGCTTCCAATTTAAATGGATTACTGTTTGAAGAAACCAGTTTGTCTCACTGAAATGCACTGAACAAATCATACTGTTTGTGAATGTCCCTAGAAGTTAATCTAACTGTGATTTGTTTGGGACTAGAGGAAATGCATACTTTCAAAGGTTGAAAGACGTGGAAAAGCAAACACAAGAGTAGAGATTGCACGTGAATCATCGGCTTGCTACTTCCTCAAGTTGATATCCTGAATATAAACTTGAATCGCTGCAAAGTTGTTTTGCCTATTAATCTGCCACTTACTCGAGTGCTGCTTAAGTACATACTCCCTGCAGACAACACATTCATATCTAGCTACCCACTTCGTTTATGCAGATTTTAGACATTGAACAGTTTAAGCATTTTCTTTTCGTAATGCTTATCTCTGTAAGGAACAAAGTTTTAATTTAATTGCTGTGTTTCTGAGGCAGCTCTCAATTCACGTGAACCTCCTACTCGTTTTATATCAATTGAAATACAGCTTTAGAACACACTTCTAGCTGGTCAGTAAGGCAATACGGAGCAGCGGTTTCCAACCAGTATCCTACGGCACACCGTGTGCTGAGAAGACCCCGAGTGGGCTGCAAAAGATTCAAAATTCATGTAATTACTTACATTAAACTAAAACTAACCTCCATCTTGAGCACGGTGGTTGTCGTCTCCAAGACGGGATGAACCTTGGGCCTACTGCACATGCACATCTGCGAAAGAACCACACACGCGCGGTTTAGATTTTTTATGTTGGTCAGTCCCAACTTGGGACTTGGAGTTGAAGACAAAGGTCCCACACACCCACTCAAAAAAGGGCACAAAATCCCTGGGGGAGGTTGTGAGAGATGCTGTGAAGATGCCAGCATTGGATTGGGGTAAGAACAAAGAACAAAAACAGCCCAGGAAACAGGCCCTGCGGCCCAATGAGCCCGTGCCGCCGTTTTAATATTACCAGTTCCCCCCCCACTCCACCCGTGACCCCTATCTATTGTTTTTATGGCAATCCACATTGAGGGAAACTAATTTAGGGACAATTTATTACTTCCAATCAGCCTAATAGCACATCTTTGGGGTGTGGGAAGAAACCGGAGCATCTGGAGAAAACCCACGCAAGCACGGGGAGAATGCGCAAACTCCCACAGACACCGGCCCAAATCCACGTGTCTGCACAGCAAACAGTGATAGTCACTGAGCTGTCGTGTTGCCTAGCATCTGGTCCAGTTTAAGCGCACACTAACGACATGAAGCACTGGGCCGATCTCGAACGTTCAAGAGCAGCCCAAGTACGAAAGAACAGTGAGCACAGTAAGAAATCTCACGACACCAGGTTAAAGTCCAACAGGTTTATTTGGTATCACCAGCCACAAGCTTTTGGAGCACTGCTTCTTCTTCATAAAGGGGCAGCGCTCCAAAAGCTTGTGGCTTGCTAACAAATAAACCTGTCGAACTTTAAGTTGTGAGACTTCTTACTGGGAATGAGAGAGAGACAGTTAACTAAACAGGCAACAGGGCAGAGAGAAGGCAAAAATAGAGTTCTCAGTAAGGGAAGAAAACAGAGAAAATAGGAGGCATGCCTCAATATTTTTTTTAAGTATAGAGGTTGCCAATGACATGTAAAAGACTAGGAAACAGTGATTATAGGCCAGCTCTCCCCCCACCTCCCCTTTCATGTTCCTGTGTGTGAACAGAGGATGATTCCTTCTTGCCAGACACTCAGACATTACACCTTTTCTTAATTTTTATTTAATGTGGATAAAAGAAGGTTGTCAGACATTTTTTTTGGCTGTTGTCCTATCTTCCGTTCACACGTCTGAACTATTAAACTGTCCATTTCCACCTCCGTTACATTATCCGACTCCTCCTCAGCCCATCTGCTACTGAAATGCTCATTCGTGGCTTTATTAATTCTAGAGTTCATTATTTCAATTTACTCCTGGCTGGCCTCCCCATGTTATTTCCTCTATATACTTGACACAATTCTTCCTCAGTCTCAGGAAGTCTTCCTCAGTTCCAGAAAACTGGAGAATTGGAATTGTTCCATAAGGTGGGATAGTTGTCAGAGTGGACTCAAAGGGCCAAATAGTCTCCTTTTACACTGTAGGAATTCTATGAAGCCAAGGCCTGCAATGACAGGCCTGTCAGTTAATCTTTGGTGGGAGCAAAACTTCTAGAAACAACAATTTGGGACAAAATTAATAGCCACGTTGACAAACGCAGATAGCTAGCACAGATTTGGTCAGTGAAGCAAGGTTTGATGAGGGCAATCCTCTACTTCCAACAAAAACACAACAGACTCGTGAGCAAAGTTAGAGCTCATGGAATAAACAAGAAACTAGCAACGTGGATACAAATTCGACTGAGTGAAACATAATATTGGTAAATGGATATTGGAAAAAGGTTTTAGTGGGGATCCTCAGGAGTCAGTGTTGGGATCCTTGTTCTTCCTGGTATACGTCACCACTGTATTGACCTAGGACTTGATGTCTAGGGCGTAATTTCAAAATTTACAAATGATGTGAAACTTGAAAGCATTGTGAACTGTGAAGAGGATAGCACAGAATTTCAAAAGTACAAAAATAGGTTGGTGAAGGGGCAGACAAGTGGCAAACAAAATTCAATGCAGAGGAGTGAAAAATGATTCATTTTGATAGGAAGAACATATAAAACAAAGGGTATAATTCGTAAGTGGCTGCAGGAACAAGGGGTCCTGGTATATGTGCACAAGCCACTGTCAGAACAGGTTGAGAAAGCAGTCAATAAAGCATACGGTATCCTACGGCTTTATTAACGGGGCATAAAGTACAAGAGTAATGTGTTACGTTGAATTTGTCTAAGACTCTAGTTTAAATAGCTACACTTTAGGGCAGATGTGAAGACAGCGTAGAGAAGATTTGGGAGATTATTCCAGGAATGAGAAACTCCAGTTACAAAGATAGATCGGAGAAGTTGTGGCTGTTCTCCTTCGAGAGGAGTGAGAGGCGTTTTGATAGAGGTGTTCAAAATCATGTGGGGTTTAGGCAGAGTTGATGGTGAGAAACTGTTCTCATTCATGCAAAGATCACGAGGCAGAGGTTTAAATTGTTAAAAGCAGCTCAGTGGCTGTGGTCAAGGCAGGTTCAATGAGGAATTAGACTGTTAATTGAAAGGCAGAGTGTGCAGGGTTACGGGGAGGCGGGGAAATCGCATTATGTCAATTGCTGAAAGAGCTGCAGCAGACAAGATTCTGCGCTGTTACAATTCAGTGAGTTGCTTCGGTCCTTTTCATCCGTCAGGCCTCCGCTTGCTCGCTACACTGACATCCAGATAAGCAACGACTCAAATTTAAAACACCCAACTTTGCTTTCAACTTCCTTCACAGCCTTGCCACTTCTTATTTCTGTCATCTTTTCCAGGCCCACGATATCTGTGTTCCTTTAATTCTGTTCTTTTCAGCATGCCCGATTTTAATCACTCCACCGTTGGTGGCTGTGCCTTCAGCCTTCACCGTGACCTAAGCTCTGGAAGATCATTTGCAATCCTAATGTTGTTTGACCCTAAAGCTTGTTTTTAAATCTCTTCTTGCCCCTTCCAATTTCGGTAACCTCCTTCAGCCCTGTACTCGTCCTGGATCTCGGCCCAACCCCAGTCCCAATCTCGTGCACCCCGACTGCCTCACCACTGACCTTCCCGAATCCCTCTTTCCTCTTTGGTCATTAAAGGTTACTTCTTTGAATTAGCTTTTGACCTCGTGCCCTAAAGGTTACTTTAGGTGGCTTAACGTCGATTTTTATTTGAAAGTCCTCCTCTGGTATCTTGGTAGTTTACAGTGATGGAGGTATGTGAAATAAATGTAAATTGTTGCTTGTTGAGAGCCGATGAATTTAAATTTCAGAACGTAACGAGTGATTCCTGAGGTAGCTTCACTGAATTTTACACTGGGGAAGGGAGTATTTGGCCCATCGTGCACACGCTGGTCCTCTAACAGGTTTCCCCATGTCACACTTTTCTCAGATTCGGTTCACTGAAATTTCAAAACAGAACCTGGAACAAATCTATCACATTTTCAAACAATCAGTGCGATTATTTGAGATCTTTGAAGTCTTCTTTTTAAACGTCACTTAATAGTATCAGAGTCGTGACTTCCGCTTTAGAACAAAGGGACTTACGAGTCAGAATCTCACTGACAGCCAGAACGTTCATATACAATGTCAAAAAATCCAAGAGGCAGAACTGGTACTAAGGCAGAAAGATCATTTGCCAGATCAATAAAGTGGAAGTCTGGCCTCACTTGTATGAGGAGCAAGTTGAGTGCGTCACGGTTGACTGATCAGGCAGAAATAAAATGCGAAATACAGTTAGAAACTTCACGATACTAGATGTTCTGGTGCACAGTCACAGATTCCAAGGGATTTGGTCTGTGCTCGAGGATGTACTGGGCTCACCTAAGCATTGTGAAAACTATGACAGCGCATCAGCAGAGTTTGTGAATACGTCTCGAACTACTTATCTGCATCGTACGGCACAGACTGAATAAAATTCGAAGGTCTCAGCTGTTCGTGTCCAGACCGCGTGGTGCAGCGGGCATTGTTTCCCGATGTAACGCGAAGCCTAAGCGGCAGCGCGATCGAGTAAATACGGTGATTCTCTTCGATCAGCGCTTCCGTAATAGCTGCGTCCGTAATTCCTAGGTCCGACAGATGACAAACTCAAGTCGCACTGCGTTGTTTACAGAAAATTTATTAGTAATTCCATTTTTGCCAAATATACAGCTATGTGATTTATCTAAATATCTTTTCATCATATTAAATTACAAAAGTAAGCAATCTTCATCAGTTAGTACTTTTGATTCCTCTGTAAAACAAGTAGCACCCATTACATATCAGCAGTTACCCCTGCACTCCATTCACAGCAAAACAAGTTATGCGTACAAATTCATCACAATCAAAAGAAAGGTAACGATGCATTACGTTAGAAGACGGATAAGTCAGGCTATACCGAGATATGTTATGGATGATCGATTATAAATAACCACAGTAAATGAATGTGCATTTGCTGCTTTTCTGATATTTTCATACCATTTCCAGCATAATTTCCCATTATACTAAAGTGTCTGTGTGCACGCTCAATGACAAAAGGGATAATGGTCCTCACTTGTTCCCAGCCAGGCTGCAGTTAAAATTGTACTTTATTCAAAATTAAGAGAAGACATTTTCAAAATGCCCCTGTTAAAAGCAAGCCACGGTTTATCCAAAGTGCAGCCAGAACATGAGCGCTTTCTAAATGAACTGTAAATTAAGGTGACTGATGAATTTTGCATTAACTTGTACCAAACTCTGCGTGCAGTGGTTTTAAAAATAGTCCAAAACCTATTCAAAAACCGATCCGCCTAACAGGAATGACGAGTAGGTTGCTCCGTGTTCAAATTTAACACCCAACTTTTATAGGCCAGGGTTATATAAAAGGATGCTGACTCACTGTTTAAAAAAAAAGGGAAAAGTAGGCTCATTTTGTGCGGCAGGTAAATTTCTCACTGTCGGAAGAGCGGGGAGAATTGAAGCTTCTCTCGATCCCACAGATCCCACCAAGGCCACACACTGAACGCTGGACTCTTGTCGTTTGATTTGAATCAAAGCAATTTAAATTAACAATCTTGTTTCACAGGTCATTCTCGGTTACGTGACAGCAAGCTTCCGTCTGGGAGAAGTCAAGCTGAAATCAGATCGAGGTCTGGTGCGTGCACCGTTCTCTACTCGATGCCACGCTTCACCACAAACGACAACTGCGTGCTGACGCGAGGAGAGGCAACCCTTCTTCACCTCGCTCCCCTTTCAACACAATGAATAGTGAACGCGGTTTCAATCGACGTAAAACCCCGTCACTGCTATAAAGTCAAGTTTGTACTCGGCGTCGATTTAGAAAAACAAAAGGAAAAAGTATTCGGCGCCACTTACGTGGAACACTGCGATCTGTATCAAATAGTGACTAATTTAATCAAGATTACATCTGCGAAAACGTGGCCTATTGATAATTTTAGGTTAGTTTCAAAGTAAAAGGCAAGAAATTTGAAGGTACTTTTAATAAGAAACTGATCAATTTAAATATTCTGTAGTTTAGCCGGTCAGAACAAGCCATATGTAAAATACATACACTGCATTAAAGGTACGCTTCACCTTTTTATACAGAGCATTTCCAAAGAGCAAATTTACAACAGTATATATTATCCTTTTTACAAAACAAATTATTTCATAATTGTAATTTATCAATAGCTCTGCCTGAAGGAACGCTGAATAATCTCACTCTGGGGGCATCTCGCCGAAAGACTCTTAAGGCCAGTCCAAGGGGGTTAACTTTGTGAACGCAGAAGCTTACGCTCGATTCTGCGGTGCAAAACTTCTGCCGTTTCACCGACCGGAGGTGATTTACGTCAAATGCGGAATTCCCGGTACAGTAGAAGACCGCAAGTGGGCGTAACTGGTCAAATAAAACTTATTCCAAACGCTTTTCAACGCATAAGCTCCAAAATGGGGAAGGTCTGATAAAGGGGTGCTTTGCTCACCTAGGACCGATTCCCGTAAGGAGGACTCTACTATATCAAACCAACATCTTTGACCTCGCAATAAAACGGGAGTCCAATGGCGTTCAAATGCTAACAAGTTTGTTCAGTGAACGTGTACCCAAATCTCTTCAGGCACGCGCTCGCTAACCAACGTAGAACTGCGATGAAATCGTAATGAGGAGCCGCAACTGAACGACCTTCAGAGCGTTTTTGAAAGAATTGAGAACTAATACAGCTCACAGAACTTGCATCCGTGTAAAATATATTCAGCGACACAGTAAAATTCCAGCAGTTGTTTGGTGGAATGATTCGTAATGGGAGTTTTATAAAAATAATTTGAGGTTCCGTCGTGTACATCGTTTTGCCAAAATTTACAGCGCAAACAGCAAGGACTCAAAATAAAACAAACGTATCCAAATTAGTGATTGCTGCGAATTCTCTCGCCGGCACTTGAAAGCATATTTCCTATGTTAACGTAACTTGCATTAAACAGTGCGACCCTGAACAGCACGACACAAATACAATGATGTTACTGGTATAAATAGACATATGAGATGATATAAGGTGAGATCTGAAATCCTCAAATAAATGGAATATATTCAAAAAGACGCAACGATAAAACAGAATGCCCAACGCCAACAGCCGACACGGGATAAGTCGACCGTCTGTTCGACCGGTCGTCTCCTCAGTAACGTTAACTTAAACAGCTGTAAATTCACGGCAAACCGAGACTCAAATTTTGGATGACTGTAATTGGAAATGTCAAAGAAAGCTAGGGCCAACACAGTGATCAAATTTTAAACCCCCGAGGCTACTAAATGAAGGAATTTTGGCTCCTTTAAAATAGAAGCGAGAAGGCGTTTTAAAATGGTTTGTTTTTAAAATCGCCCAGGCCTGTTTGACGGTCGTCGAGAGAGGGGGACGTCTTCGCAACTCGCCAAGCTCTAGTCGAGCTCGCGTCCAGCAAGAGGATCGATTTTCAACTCCAACACGGGTGGACGAATCGGTTAGAACTGCGCAAAGAGGGCAGTCTTAGGGGGAGAAATCGATTCAAAACTGGTAGAAGAACGGGCAAGATTAAGTGAAACGGACGACTAACAGTAAGTAACGTGCAAACTAAAGCCTGCTGGTATTCCCAACCTCAATGGTTATTTAGCAGTTATTTAGCATAATTTCTTTAGAATCCGACTGTTTACGTAAAAGGCCAATTGAAATCTTGCTCTGTTTTTAATTAAAGCCATTTCCGTCTGCCCCTTATGGTGCACGTAGCCGATCAGAGGAGACAAACTGACAGGTGAACCAGGTAGAAAATCATCAAGACCAAATCGTCCTGATTTTTCAAGGATCAAAACAAGCAAATTTAAGTCGTCGCGAATAATCAGTAGTACCGAGGGACAAGATGTGTGACGAACGGGTCGGGCCTATGAGGAATGTACAGCTGCACAATGTAAACCTCTGTTAACAAACATACAAAAAAGCATAGTTTACAATTAAAAAATATTTCAGAAATAACTTTTTTCTTTTTTTTTTAGAAAAAGCACACATTTGGTAAATACATTTAAACGACTAACAATCTTCACATGCGTCGTTCACCAGAACTATTAGTTACTGCCCCGTAACAGTTCCTGCCACAAAATTCACCTCTGAAGCCTGACAAAGTGATAGCGATGTGGAAATCATTTAAAACGCTATCGAAACATCAAAAGTACATTGATTTGTGCAAATGTAAACTGTAACGAAAGGAACCCAATATTCTGGAATCTAGTGCATTTTAAGAACAGCAAAAAAGGTTTTCGTATTAGTGCTTGCACGTCATTGTCAAATACACAATGTGACCGGCGCCAAGAATTTGGCCATTCTTTTGATACGAGTGTAAATAATGAAAATGAAAACAGCTACACAACTAGCAACAATAGGGGTTATCTTGCTAAAGTCACAAGTCAGTTACGGTGACATAAACACACTGTACCAAGTGCAGATGCTCGTTTCACTCAGTATTCTAATAGTGAAGCCTACAAGGCCATTAGTAGTTGTTCTGAGAAGTTAGTTAGTGTTCAAGTACAGAGTATTCTTAGACGTGGCTGTTCGAACACAGCGACGATTTTCTTTTAGTGTGCCAGTTTTGTAAAGGCAAACCCAAACACATCAGCCCGGAAGATAATGAGAGCGAATCAAATCGCCAACTTGTAAAAATTGGGCGTGCAAAAGTTAAATTTGGAAGTTGTTACACAAAGTATCGCTACTGGTAGATGACCGAATCAGACGTAAGAACAAATTAAAATCTCTGCAATTCTGGAAGTAACCCAGTGTCAGGAAAGAATTTGCTTAAAGATTAATTAAAATCTCATGGAATATTTCAGTTAGAGGCTTCCTCCCCTCACCTCAGCTGCTGCAGATTCCAGCATACTTAAAAATTAAAGGAAAAAAATAAAGTTTTTAAAAACGTGATGAGATGCATTTGTTGCCCTATCCCATGGGAACTCTTCACCAGAAGGGCTCCAGGTGACGTGACGGCGATCTAACGCATTAGCTTTCGTTAGGCCGATCAACGAACAAGCTATCGCGGGACTGAAATTCTCCCCGGGTTCTAGCTGAATGCATCAAAACGTAGACAACCGACTATTTCTATTTTACGTGGTCGGGAGCAAACATTTCACACAAATTTCAGTAATTCGACTGTAAGAAAAGGCAAATAAAATACACGTGTCCAGAAAAGTGGCAGCGACGTCCCCAAAACAATCTAAGTCTGACTAACCTGGTCTTCACTGAAGATAGCATTAGTCCATAGGCACAAGTTCCATGCCTCGGATTGGCAGGCAGTTGGTTACATATCTGAAAAACCAATTACCGTCATTGAAGTCTGCGGGTTTGTTACAAACAGTGGGAGCTCGTAAATTTCCTTGTCAGCAGTTGTTAAGTTTCAGCTGCCCTCTGTAGGTTTTTGGAACTGTTTCAGTGGCTGTCAATGATGAGTTGGTAAATTTTCCTGAGCTATTATAAATATCAAATCAATCACCAGAGGTACCATACAATGAAAAGCACATACAATACACCTGGAATCACATTAGAAACACAAAATGATGCATCAGAACTTGTGCAGAAATCAATAAAATTGCTCCTTATTTATTTCCTTGCTCTCGATATCCCCAAAATTAGAAAAAATTAATCATCCAGCATATTTCGTAACACACTGATTAAATGTCTCAGCCCATAAATGTACTCCTCGTCTTTTGTGTTGCTCGGGAACACGTGTGCAAAGTCTATCATTCTTACGTCGACCTCCGGAGGCTCCTGAAGCGTGCTCGAGGTATGCACCAAATCCTTCTCCAATTGTTTTATTTCGTTGCCGTTTGGCTGTCCAGGCGAAACAAGAGTTAAGCATTTGCATATGCTGTGGTCTTGCTCTGCATTCTTCAGCTGTAGCGGGACCACGCTTTGGTGCGCCCTGGAACACCCTTTCCTGTGAAGCGCGTACATATTGGAGAGGCTCTGGCCGACCGAGGCCTCCATCATCCCGTTCTCGCTGGAGCTCAATACGTGTACGTTATTATTGTATTCCACGACTTCTCCAGTTCGCTTTATTCCCTTTGGTGGTTTGTGGGATTCGTCGCCGACGCCCATCGCTGTCAGCTGAGGCAATCCCTCATAAACAAACAGTAAGGAGCTTGCATAGAAACAGAGCTTGCTTTGATTCTCAAACCACTGCAGTATATTCTCAACCTCTCGAATACTCGAGGCGACAGCGTCCTTTCTCAAACAGCTTCCGTCGTGGAAGAATCGAGACAGACCTGCAAAACAGAATCCTAATGAGAAAAACCATTGACCGTCCACTTCGGGGCCTGCTTTTACGTTTAAAATAAAAAGAAAATCTGTTTTTCTACCGAACAGCCCTGAAGACATTAACAGTGTGTTTTTCAAAGTGCCCTTCACGACCACAGGCCCTCCCGGGGTGCTTTACAACCACTGAAGTACCTTTGTAATTTGGGAAACACAATAGCCAACTCGTGTACAGAAAGTCCCACGTACGACAACCCGAAAACGAACAGTGAAACTGTTCAGCGACCTTGACTGAGGGATAAACATTGGCGAGAGTATTCAGCAGAACTCCCCTACTCTTCTTCAAATAGTGCCGTGGGATCTCTACGTCCGCACGAGGAGGCAGATCCAGGGCCACGGTTTAACACCTCTGAAAAGGTGGCACCGCTGAAGGTGCGGCATTTCCCTCAGCGCTGCACTGAAGACTCGGCCTCAATTACTTTCTCAAGTCTCCAGAGTGGGATTTAAACCTGCAGCTCTCTCGCTCTGGTGAGAACGGCTGAGCCGCAGATGGCACCGACGGATAAGACCGAGGTTCCCTGCGACGCAACCGGGGAGTCTAACTGCAGCAGCGTGACTCGATCCATTTAAAGTAAAGCTTATTTATTAGTCACGAGTAAGACTTAGATTAACACTGCAATGAAGTTACTGTGAAAATCCCCTAGTCACCACACTCCTGTGCCTGTTCGGGTCAACGCACCTAACCGTCCTGTCACTTTTCACCTAGCTTCCGGGGGAGGAAACCCACGCAGACGGGGACAATGTGCAAATTCCACACAGACGGTGACCCGAGCCGGGAATCGAACCCGGGTCCGTGGTGCCGTGAGGCAGCAGTACCGCCGAACGGTCCGGACAAAGCAACGGCGCAAATTAAACACGACGCCTCCACGCCTGCTTTGTCAAAGTATCAGTTTTGGAAAATGCAACGGAATATGCTGCCAGCTCGTTTAGGACCTATATAGCCTCCCATCAGCACTCACAAATAAATGTCTCCAGGCTGCCACTCAACATACAGCAAATTAGTTAAACTTTGTTCACAGTAGAGTTCACAGCCAGATGTTTCTCAAGCTAAACAGTCCGCTTTTATTACCATCCTCATTATCAGTATCACTTTGGTTTAAGTTGTAAAGAGCATTTGCCAATAACAGTTAAAGCTGCATGCAAAAATTTATTGCTACGAAAAGATATTAAATTCACTGCCTGTATATATTTAATTGCTCCATTTCACCACACAGATTAACTCTCATATATTCGCATTATGCAGTTTATAGAATACATCTCTAATACTCGATTTCCAGAACAAAAAGTGCCAATCTCTGTAATTATAACACTGAAGTTATTAAATGCAATAGGAAATTTACTAAACACATTCAAATCGCTGAGCAATCTAAGTACAAAGCTAATATAATCGCAGGGTTAAATGCCTCCCCCTCAGGGAATGTGCATCTCATTACACCAATACAGAGGCACTTGTCCATATGCAGAGTTTTACTTCAGTTCGATAAGGGAAATGGTATTTTTACGGTTCTAGTTTCTCTGCATCTGTTTACAGTCATTAACTTCGGTGAATCTGTCGTGTGGCTCATCGAGTGCCATTTGGCTTCTTACAATGCAGCGTCACAGGAGGCCATTCGCCCCGTCGTGCCTTTGGCAGTTCATTGGTAGTGTTTTCCGATGCTCTTTGACCATAACCCTGTCACGTTTTATCCTTTTACATATACGTCCAGTTGCCTTTTGCAAGTTCTCGTTGAATCTGCTTCAACCGACCTTTCAGGCAATGCGTTCCAGGGCGTAACAACTCACCGTGTACCTATGGATGTCTCTTCACGTTACGACTGGCTACTTTGGCAAACACCTTACGTTTGTGTTTGGTAACTGACTTTTCTGACACTTGAAATAGATTGAGTGAGAAGAAAACATCTAAACCGCTCCATAATGTTGAACATCTCAAATAAATCTCTTAAAACGCTGCTATTCTAAGAAAAAACACAACTACCCCAATCTCCCCACTAATTTGATTCTATTCTCCATGGAATGCGACATCTGTAGCAAGGCCAGCAATTATCGCCGACCGAGAAATGCCCTTGAGGAAGTGACGGTGTGCCATCTTCTTCGATCGCCACCGTCGATGTGCCGTAGGTACACCTCAGTGCAGTCAGCTAGGGAGTTCTGGAATTTTAACCCAGCAACGATGAAGGAATGACAAAAGTTAGAATGGTGCACGAGTTGGAGGGGAACCTGGAAGTGTTCCCATACACTCTGCTGCCCTTGTCCTTCCAGGCAGTAAAGGCCACGGGCTCGAAAGCCACCTTTGAAGGAGCTTCGACGAGCCGCTGCAATGCATCTTGCAGAGGATATGTACCAGCCACCGTGTGTCAGTGACGGAGAGAGTGAACGTGGTAGAAAGGGTACCAATCAAGCAGGCTGCTGTGCCCGGGGTGGTGCTGAATTCTTTTGAGTGTTGAAGCGGCAGTCATCCAGGCAACTGGACGCCGTGCCACCACACGCCCAACCTGTGCCTCAGGTCGTGAGTTATTCTCTACAAATTCCCAGCCTCAGACCTATTCCTTTCACCGCAGGATTTATGCCATTGGTCCAGTTAAGTTTCTGATCAACGATGCACCCCCTCAACTACCCCTCAAGTTGACGGTGGGTCATTCAGCGACAGAAATCTTGTTGAACGTCAAAGGGAATTAGTTGGATGCTCTCAGTGGAGATGGTTACTACCTGGCACTTACGTGGCTCCAAGGCTCCTTGTCATTTATCAAGAGTTATTGTTGTCCAAGTCTTGCCACAGACAGCAACTGTAACTATCCGAGGAGTTGCGAGTGGAACTGAACACCGTGCAACTGTAGAATTCCCACGGTGCAGAAGGAGGCCATTCGGCCCATCGAGTCTGCACTGACCACAATCCCAATCAAGGCCCTATTCCCATGACACCACTTATTTATCCTGCTAATGCCCCTAACACGACGGTCAATTTAGCATGACCAATCCACCTAATCCACACATCTTTGGACTGTGGGAGGAAACCGGAGTACCTGGACGCAGATGTGGGGAGAATGTGCAAACTCCACACAGACAGTGACCCAAGCTGGGAATCGAACCCGGGTCCCTGGTGCGCTCGGGCAGCGACGCTAACCACTGTGCCGCCCCAACAGCGAACATCCCCACTTCTGACCTTACGATAGACAGAAGGTCATTGACGCAGCAGTTGAAGATTCTTGGGCCTAGGACACAACCCTGAGTGATTCCTGCAGTAATTATCTCGAGACATATTGCTATAGCGGGGAAAGGAAGGGCATCAGATATACAGCTCCCTGGATGATTAAAGATACTGAGATGAAATCATGATAAAAAAAGACAACAAATATGAGGTTCGTTGGTTAGGTGAAAAATCACTGAAGGAGTGATCAGTGTTCAATAGAGTTCATATCGTGCCTGCAGCAGTACAGTTTAAGTTTTAAAGTTCATTATTGTCACAAGTAGGCTTACATTAACACTATAATGAAGTTACTGTGAAAAACCCTTCGTCGCACACTCTGGCATCCGTTCGGGTAAACTACGAGAGAATTTAGCGTGGCCGACGCACCTAACCAGCACTTCTTTCGGACTACGGAAGGACACTGGAGCACCGAGAGGAAACTCACGCAGACGCAGGGAGAAGGTGCAGACTCCACACATACAGTGCCCTGAGCCAGGAATCGAACCTGGGTCCCTGGTGCTGTGAGGCAGCAGTGCCCCCTATATCCATCATACCAATGTAACTGTCTCAATGTTTTCTAAAACATAAAATTGCTCCTGCCTCTTTTACTACCTCTGGCAGCTTGTTCCAGACACTCACCATCCTCTGTGTGAAAAAATTGCCCGCCTGGACTCTTTTGTCTCTCTCCTCTTTTACCTTAAACCTACGCCCTCTAGTTTTAGGCTCCCGTATCTTTGGGGAAAAGCTGTTGACCATCGAACTGATCTATGCCCCTCATTATTTTACAGACCTCTGTAAGATCACCTCCTAAGTCTCCTACGCTCCGGGGGAAGAAGACCCAGTCTATTTGATGTAGCCCATTGTAAAAAAAGTATAAAATCTTGGAAATCCCTCCCTAACAGCACTTGGGTATACCTACACCTCAGAGGCTGCAGTGGTTTCAGAAGGCAGCTCACTGCCGCCTTAAGGGCAATCAGGGATGGCCTCGCCACGACATCCACATCCCATAAATTAATTGTTTTTTGAATTGCGAATGGAGTAAAATGACTGAATTGGAACCAGTGAATGTGCCTCAATATTGATGTTTGATTCCAAATGTGATGTCTCCACAGGGAGTAGTTCACATGTAGATCTGTTTCAAAGGTGGCAATTCATAATACTGAGTTTCTGGAGCTAGCAATGCAATGCTGATTGAATTTAACACCGTCAGGTAACACCAGAGAGGCCTGACAACTTCAAAGAAATAAAAAATATACTAAACAATATTAGCTGGAAAATACTGCTGAAAGATACGGACAGAAACCAAAAATGGGATTTTTATTTATTCGTGTCGCAACTAGGCTTACGTTAACACGGCAATGAAATTACTCTGAAAATCCCTTAGTGGCCACACTCTGCCACTTGTTTGTGTACACCGAAGGAGAATTTAGCATGACCAACGCACCTAACCTGCACGTCTTTCGGACCGTGGGAGGAAATCAAAGCACCCAGAGGGCACCCACGCAGGTACGGGGAGAATGTGCAGACTCCAAACAAACAGCGACACAAGCTGGAATCGAACCCGAGTCCCTGATCCTGTGAGGCAGCAGTGCTAACCGCTATGCCACCGTGCCATCCAAAGAGGCTTAGTAAGAATCACTCATTCATAAAAATGGGCAAATAGCAAGTTATCCTCCACGTGTAAATGAAACACCAAAATGTTTTATTACTAGATTTTGTTTTTATTCTCAGGATGCAGGTTCACCTGGCAAACCTACATTTACTGCTCATTCTCTGGTGCCACGCCAGATTGCAGGAGGGCATGTTAGAGTTACCCAGAGTGTGGGATTAAGAGTCATATGACTGTAACAGGCAGGGATGCAAAGTTTCCTGCCAGACATTAATGAAGCTGTTGAATTTTGACAAAGATCCAGCAGCGTTCCGTGACTCATTACCAAACGTGTCGAGTTCAAGTTCACAACTTGTCGTGGTGGGGCTTAAACTCACATCCTGTAGGCTATTACTCCAGCAACCTATGCACGGGAGCTAGCGTTCCAAAATCAAATCAACTTAAAGTCCAACAGGTTTACTTGGAATCACGAGCTTTCGGAGCGCTGCTCCTTCATCAGGTGAGTAGAGGTAAGTTTCACAAACACGGCATAAATAGACAAAGACACAATTGCAAGATAACGGTTTTAATGCGAGTCTTTACAGGTACGGACGGTGTGAGTAGAGAGAAATAATCACAGGTTAAAGAGATGTGAATTGCCAGGTCGGTTAGAAGGATTTTGCAAGCCCAGACAGTATGGTGGGGGTGACACGTAGTGTGACATGAACCCAAGATCCCAGTTGAGGCCATCCTCACACATGCGGAATTGGCCATCGGTTTCTGCTCGGCAATTCTCCATCGTCACGCGTCTTGTGTCTACATTGTCATGTGTCTTTGTCCATATATACCTCATTTGTGAAACCTATCTCTCCGCTCACCAGATGGAGGAGCGGTGCTCCGAAAGCACGTGATTCCAAATTAACCTGTTGGACTTTAACCTGGCCTTGTGAGATTTTTTAACGTGCCCACCCTAGTCCAACGCCAGCATCTCCACATCAAAATCAAATCAGTCAAGGAAATGTCCAGGGTGCTCTCATTGGTCATCACGTTCCTTGGCTGAGAACAAAATTTAAACGCAGCGACAGTCCCCAATTCGGCTGAATAGTAAAAATGTGTAATCAGGTAGGAAGGATAAGATTCCTTTGCAATGCTTTTCGTAATCAAACATCCTACAAACAAATCGTCATCTGGGATCAGCCTGGTCACTTGAGCTGAAGGTCCTTAGAAAGAAAGCCCTCAGGAACGGGCAAGGAGAAAATTGGGAGAGGGAGGAAGACCCTTGCTCAAAAAATGCAAAAGACAATTTGGACAGAGTTAGATTGAGTCTTGTACGTATATATCTTAAAGTGACTCAATTAGAAATAAGTGGGAGGGATAAATTGGAGCTTCGGAGAAATCTGTGTGCAAGGATGACACCCTGGAATTGCAGAATACCCACGGCTTCTTCAAGCTTCACGATCTAGTTTGTCGCTACAGCACCCGCTGCTTTCATTGAAGCCTCTCCAGGATGCTCCACGCTGGCAAAATTGGCAAGGCGCTGATCCAAATTTGATTAAAAAAACAGGAATTGATTTTGACTTATCAAGCTTTCTGATCACAGGCACCGTCAAGAAAATACAAAAAAATCTTCAACGTTTAATCAATCAACCAGGGCTCTGCAGCTTCTGAATATCGGTCAGAACAGCCAGAAGAAGATTTATAAGAGAGTTCTTCGTTCCTGGGCGAGTTGAAAAATCTACCCTATTTATTGGGATAAGATAGCGTGCACGTGTGTGTCTCTGCACACGTGTGGCTTGTGTGTGCAGTGTGCGGACAAGGGGAGGGCGGGGGGGGTATGTACATGAGGGGAGAGGAGAGGGTGCTGTTGTGGCAATCTTCCCTTCCAAAAACAGAAGGATCAGGTCCTGAAGACTTGGAACAATATTGTGTGATACTATAAACTTTCACCAGAAGCAATTTCACCTGCAAGAATCCTGGGCAGAGAGCAGAGAAGTCAGCGAATTAATGAAATATTAATGAATACTACACTGATGAGACAACTAGAATGTTTCTGATGAGCAGGTTGGCCATCAAAGATACATGTTACTAAACTCAATCAGCTCCAAATCCCATTTAAATTCCACATGTCCTCAGGCCATTATTCAACTATAACCCTACATCTGAAAAAGGTCTCTTATCCTAAAACGTTTTATATTCTACTCATATTTTCAGGTAAAAACGTATTCAGTTAACTTAGAGGAAAGACAGACAAAGTAAATTATTTCAGTTCAATGCACATCCCCGGCCCATTTAGAATCACAGAATCTCTACAGTGAAGGAGGCCGTGTGCCGGTTGATTGGCCATGTAAAATTGCCCCTCCGTGTCCTAACATGTGTAGATTAGGGGGATTGGCATTCTAAATTGCCCTATAGTGTTCCAAGATATATAGATTAGGGGGCTCAGCGGGCTAAATATGTTGGGGGTTACGGGCTAAGCCTGGACGTGAGTCAGGCAGATTTGATGGACCGAGTGGTCTCCTTCTGCACTGTAGGGATTCTGTGAAGTGCAGCTGCTCCTTTGAACCTAGAATTCAACACATTGTAGATTAAACACAGAAGGGATTTCACACCACATCTTGCAATTGCGTAATGACGTGGTAGGCAAAGACTCATTAATTTCCCAGAAGTTACATTCTTCACTTCAATGAACACGAACGTTTTACAATATCAACTCTCTAAGGCAATTGGCTGTGCCATCTGTATTCTGCACCATCCCCAGCTTTGTGCACTGTCTTGGACACATGCCTCTTTGCCCATTGCAGTTGTCTGATCACTTCAGAGTTGCAGGTTCAAACAAGGAGTGGGCTTTGAAATATCTTAAAACCTCCCAAAATACTCTCAGCTCCAGCCTCTTCATACAGCAACTAGCGATAAGTGGTAGCTAAGTGTCTTGACACATAGGTAGGCACAAAAAAAACCAATTATCCTTTGTTCTCTCCCGAGAAGACGCTGCAGAAGCTACGAGGGAAACGTAATGACACACAGCAATGTAGGAATTAGAACTGGAGGACACTGTGCCCTGGTCAGTTGAAGTGGGTGTTAAGCACAGCTTGATAATGGTAACCATCACTGAAGCAAAGTTCAAACCGGGCAGCAGTCGAGAATCCACTTCAGAACAGCAAACGTCAGACACGCAAGCATAAATCCTCGGATTCTGCCTCAAACGGTAAAACATTAACGCTAAGTACCAGCAGCCACCTTCAATGTTTCTATATGGTACAAAGCAAATGAAGAATACCCAAATGTTGTATTCTGCAAGTTACCCTCTACAACAGATTTGGGGCAGATTGCTGCATTGTACCAAGTGACCTTGTACTCGATCCTCATTTGCTCCAAGTCCTTAAGACCTTGTTAGATGCAGAGTAGAATGTCAGTAATGTGCATTGTTCAATATTCCATTTCACTTGTCTCACTGAATACCTTAAAATAACCAGAAAATTTTGACAGAAGTCATTTATCAGAAACATTAGAAGGGCTGATAATACGTTACATAATAAAATTGTGTATATATATATATATATATATGTTTAATGTCTGCATCCCGAATCGCCCAGCACTTTCATGTCAGAACCCATTGCTTATAGATATTTCTAAAGGTTATGGGAATGCTTCTCAAATTAACCTGGGAAATGCAAACTTATTTCTTCCTTGAAGTTATTGCCCCTTTAGATTGGGGGGTTTAAGGGGCAACTTAATAGATGAATGCAAAATTGAAGGTTTTCGACAAGAGTAGATAAGGAGAAAACGATTCCACGAGCTCAAGTACCAGTAACCAGGGGAGCACGGATCCGAGATCGTCGGCAAGATGTCAGAGAAGGAACCGGAGATGTTTTTACGCTGCAAAATCTACTGATCTGGAACAAGCTGCCTGAAAGGATGGCAAAAGTAGATTCAAAAATAACTTACAGAAGAAAATTGAAGAACTGTTTGGAAAGGAAACAAATTGTGGGGTTATGGGGAAAGAGCACAGCAATGAAACTAATTGGACAGCCCTTTCAGTAGCAAGCCAGCACAAATAGGATGAATCAAATTACCACCTCCTGTACCAGATGATTCATTTCTATGAGGCATTGTCAGCAGATATTAATTAAAAAGGCAAGATATTTATAACGTAATAAAGTTGCCTTGCAGGAACATTATAAAAGCAAATGACAACAAGGCACAGGAGGAGATATCAGGGAAGACAAAGAGGTAGCCTTTAAAAGGTGGTCTCGAAGGTGGAAAACAAGATGGAAAGAATTCCAGATTTTATTGCCTTGGCAATAGAATCATAGGATTCTTACAGTACAGGAGGTGGCCATTCGGTCTAAATGGGAAATGCAAACTTATTTATTCCTTGAAGTTACTGCCCTTTTAGGGCACGACCGCCAATGGCAGAATAATTAAAATTGGGGTGCTCAGGATGCCAGAGTTAGAGGAGCGCCAATATTTGACAGGATCATAGGGTTGGAGGAGATTACAAAGATAATGAGGTCATGGAGGGATTCCAAAACGAGGACATTGTTCGACCGGGAGCCAATATAGGTCAGTCAGCACAGGATAATTAGGTGAATGGGACTTGGTGCGAGTTAAGACACAAATAGCAGAGTTTTGATAACTCAGAACTGTGAAATACCAACCGGGAATGAACTGGATAGTAACATGGAAGGTGTATAGGTGGAGACCCTGGTGCTCCTAACTATTAATGTCAAGTACCATTATCGGTAGGTCAGCAAAACACCTAAAACAGCAACGTACTCTTGATCCAAATGGTAATGATGACAAGAATCCGCTATTTCCCATTGATTCACTTTGCTTTTACTTTCTAACCTATTTTTTGCAGAATCCACTATTGGAGTTAAAAGAAACTGAAATAAATGAGGTTAAATGATCTCTGCGTATTCCACAACTGGAAAAATGTTCATCCAGGTGAGGTGTCCAAAATACAAAAAAAAATGGGAGTTAAGGAAGCGTACGTCAACGTGGACTGGAAATCTTGTGGCGTGATGGGTTTCGTCCCTGCCTTTGTGCTAGAAGTTCCCACCCAGGACTTGATAGTCAAGGGATGCAGCCAAATAGGTTGAATATCAATCTATAAAATCCTTCCAACGTGCCAATGACAGGCTGTAAGAGCAGGAGAGACTCCTGGTTATCAACGCTTTATGTGGAGCGGGGCTCGTCAAGCTTCGGCAACAGACAATCAACCTGTTCCAGGAAAAAGCTTACGACAGGAACAGGCTCCCTCAAAGGATGTCTTCACCACAGAGGAGGTACAATGAAGGTTCATCAGACTTGTTCCAGGGACGGCACAACTGTCTTACGGCGAGAGATTTGGCAAATCGGGTCTGTGTTCTCTCGAGTTTTGGATAATGAGAGGTGATCTCATTGAAACCTACAAAATACTTAAACAAATAGACAGGTAAGATGTTTCCATTAGGTAGGGAGTCTTGAACTAGGGAAACAAGTTCAAAATAAGGGGGAAGCCACTTAAAACCTAAGTGAGAAGAAATCTTTTTACACAAAGGGCTGTGGATCTTTAAAATTTTCTACCCTAGAGGGCTGTGAAAGGTCAGTCGTTGAGTATATTTAAAGCAGAGATTGCTAGATTTCTGTTTAACAGTAACGTGAAGACTTATGGGGATAGCGGGTGTAAAAGGCACAAAAGTGGCTGATCAGCCATGACCGGATTGAATGGCAGAGCAGACTCGATGGGCTGAATGGCCTTCTCCTGTTCCTATATTCCTCTGTGTGTTCTAGGTGTGGGAAAAGAAACAACATCAATGGAGACTGAACAATTGTTGTCAAGTAACATAATACTGGTTGACAACACCAGATAATGGCCCCAATACAATAATAATGAGGAAGAGAGGCTGAGGAAAGCAAGCAATGAGAGAAATTCCCTGGCAGGTATTAAATTCAATGGAGGATTGGTCCCCTAAATGTCAACGACACAGGTTTGTTTAAGTTTTGATCGTGGGGATTATTTCACAAAAGAGATGAACTAGTCGTGACAATGTAGGTTCAACGTAACTGGTATAGGAGAGGCAAGACAGCACTGGGCAGCTTTTAGACAACTAAAAATAATAGCTATTGCTTTCCATTGTTTTTAAGTACTGAAATTTAAAAAAGACCTTTAAAACTGAATAGAAATTTGGAAGCTCTTCATTTGCAAGGACATCCGACTGGCTAGCCAGTTACCCACTGAATTCAGAAAGCTACGTTACTATAGAAACCTCATCGATGAAGGAATGCAGATCCTTTGTGGCAATACTGAGATACATTTAAAACCAGTGCTCTGCAGCAACTCAGAAATGTGTGATTAAGACTTATAAATTGATTGATTACAGTCAATTTGGAGGGAAAAACCAAGTAGAAATAAACGCTCAACCGAATATACTTGCAGCACAATTCTGTAACTGAGCTGAAGAAATATAATTCATATTCACACATCACTGAGCACTGCTGCAATTTAAGATCGTTCCCAATCTGGTGGGCTGAGGGATAGAAGGGGACGTCACTGGTGTCGGTGTGATTAGTCTCTTTAGGCACTTGGGCCATCCACGTGTCTCCTCCCTCCGACTAGTTTCTCTCAGTGTTTGCGGAAACGCAGATTTATCCTGACTCCGTCATTAAAACGTGAATTCAGCTGAGCAAGTTTGACAAATGTAAGTACTTCTTGTTACCAAACAGCATCCTGGCCAATATTCAGCCCTCAGTCAACAACACAAATAAGGGAAATACCTGGTGATTACCACATTGTTTGAAAGATGCTTCTCTGTGCTAAGTGTTGAACACTACTTAGAGGGAAGCACTGAGGATGGCAAGGCTGCAGAGTGTATTCTGGGTGGGGGATTTCAATATTCATCATCAAGAGTGGCTCGCTATTAAAGTAAATGGAGGATCGGTCACCCTAAATGTAATACAGCAAAGTTGTCAATGACACAAGTTTGTTTAAGTTTTGATTGTGGGGATTATTTCACAAAAAGATATGAACTAGTTGTGAAAAAGGAGGTTCAAGACAGCATTGGGCAACTTTTAAACTAGTAAAAATACCAGCTATTGCTTTCCATTGTTCTTAAGTTACTGAAATTTAAAAAGACCTTTAAAGCTGATTAGAAATTGGGAAGCTCTTCATTCGCAAGGGCATCTGACTGGCTAAGTACCTCTCACCACAGACTGAGCTGGCTGATTCCTGAAGGACATAGCTGCGAGAAAGTGATGAAGGAACCAAGAGGGAAAAAACACACTTGACCTCATTCTCATCAACCTGTCTGCCACAGATGCATCTATCAAATATCGGTAGGAACGACCGCTGCGCGGTCCTTGCGGAGACGAAGTCCCGTCTTCACATACGAGTATACTTTTCATTATGCTGTGTGGCTGTTTCGCTGTGCTAAATGGGATAGACTGCAACAGATCTAGTAACTTAAGGCCAGGCATCCATGAAGCACAGTGGACCATTAGCAGTAACAGAACCGTAGTCAACCACAATCTGTAACCTCAAGGCCTGACGTATCCCCCACTCTACCATTAGCACCAAGCCGGGGGATCAACCCTGGTGCAAGAGGGCATGCCAGGAGCAACACCTGGCATTCCTAAAAATGAGGTATCAACCTGGTGACACGACTGTGCAGGACTATTGAGTGCCAAACAGCAAGTAATGAACAGAGCTAAGCAATTCAATAACCATCAGATCAGACCTAAAGCTCTGCAGTCGTGCCATAACCAACCATGAATGGTGGTGGAGAATTAAACAACTTACTGGAGGAAGGGGTTGGAGCATGTAAATACTAGAGATCAAAATGCAGCAGGTCGAACAGCGTCTGAAGGGAGAAACTGCCAAAGTTTCAGACCAATGAACCTTTGCAGAATGGGAAAAGAGCAGAAACGTTCCATCATCCTCTGTCACTTAATCACTTCTGACTTCCACTTTATCTCAGAGCCTTAATTCACATCTTTTCCCACCTCAGTAGTCGTTTAAAAACATCTCTAAACCAATGGTCACCCATCAGAATTGTTAACTCGGCTTTCTCCCTCTACGGTTGAATTTGATAGAAAGTAAGTACTTTATTGGCTGTAAAGAGTTTTGCGAACATCCTTGGGTCACGGAAGGTGCTATATAAACACAGCTCATTCTTAACTTTTGTCCCTCTTCTCATAATAATCTGCATGTAAAACAAGTTGAGGATTTTTCAGGAGCTAAAATTAGGAACAGAATGTTTCAGCTGGTTTTGAAAACTCTAAAGGCTCCACTCATCTCTGAGTTAAATTTAAGCAAACACTGTATTCTTTGGGCGTAGCGGTCACGTTATTTTGCAAGTCGCTCAGAAAGACATGTCTGCTTTGTGGAATGATAGTCTGCATTAGACTGCCACCAGGACACAATGTCTGTCTGGAAAATACATCAAGCATCTGGGTACTAAATGTCAGCAATCCAGGCTCAATCTGCTTGGTAAAAATGATTGATTTAAAAAAAAGTTTTTTTTGCTGTTAGATTCTGGGACTTCTTCAAAGGGAACTGACTAATGAACCAGTTGTATGGCTCAAATCCAACAGTGAGGGGGGGGGCTTGGTGTCTTCAGTTCATACAGAAGCCATAAGGCATCAGGACAAGAAGCAATTCCTTGGTACATACAGCCGCTTTATCTGAAATTCTGGAGGCGGGGTGACAATGAGAAAGGAATTTTAGAAATATTTCAAATTATAAAGCAAGAGAAAGGATTAGGTATTGAAAGTCGGCTACCAACTTAACTCGCTCCCGTGTCCATCTCCAGCTGGACAGGCTGACACTGTGACCCTAACCCCCCACCCACCTACCCCCAGACAACGGCATTAGCAATACAGCTACAACTTGCATTTTAAAGCACCTTTATTGCTGCACAGGAGCTTTATCACACAACACGTCACACCGAGTTACACGAGGCGATATTAGGGCAGGTGCCCACAAGTCTGGTTAATGAGGCAGGTTTTAAGAAGCACCTTTAAGGAGTACAGAGGGAGGGGGAAGTGGAGAGGTTTCTTGGGGAGGGAATTCCAGAATTTAGGGTCCTGAGGAATGAGAGAATGACCACCCTGGAATGGAGCAAATAAAACTTGGGATGCTCAAGAGGCCAGAAATCTGATCCCACGTGCTTCTGTTCATGAGAGCTGACAGCTGCAGTGGGCAACAGTGAGACAGTATTGGGAAAGCTGTCTGAATTGTAACAGAGAGATTATTCTCTTTGAAATGGTCATGAAAAATTCCCATCGTTATTTTACGTCTACTGCCCTTTAATGGGTTGCACTTGATCTGCTACTGCCCAAATTAGTCTACATTCAACATCCACTTAGCAACACGAAGCAGTAAAGTTTAGGCAGTTAATAGCTTAAACGAGGAGCATTGTTCGCTGAATCGTCCCCATTATAAATGCCATAAAGGGAATAATATTCACAGTTACCAGCCTGAACTCTTCAGTGACGACATTCCATCGTGTAGCTTGCTGATACTCAGCGGTCGTGCTGTTCCCTTATTCGCTTACAGCGCTGGTTAGAATATAAGCATTGCAGTTTCCTATTTATTACGGGAACACAATATCTGCCTCCTCAACTGTTTCCATTTCAGGAAATGTAACAATTTTGAAAACTAATTCGACAACAGAGATTGGCATTGGAAGCGAGTGGTGAAGAGGATGTCTGGAGGGTTCTCAAATAAACTGGGGTGGAGCAAGCAGGAGAAAGAGACAGAAATCCATCGTCAGATTGAAACCGAACAATTAAAGAAATCTGCAGCTGCAGAACTTGTGGGGTACGAATATCCAACTTACACAAATCGAGAAAGATCACGCACATGGCTAAGGAACATCCACGGGACTACTGCTGGAATGAGATCAGCTAAAAGCACGGATGTAAACAGCACTGATAATCTTTCTGCTGTTCCTAACTGCTGTTTGGTGGCACGATGGGACAGTGTTTAACACTGCTGCCTCACAGTGCCAGGGACCCGGGTTCAATTTTGGCCTTGGGTCACTGTTCGTGTGCAGTTTGCTCGTTCTCCCTGTGTCTGCGTGGGTTTCTTCTGGGTGCATCGGTTTCCTCCCATTGTCCAAAGATATGCTGGTTAGGTGGATAGACCGTATTAAATTGACCCTTAGCGTCAGGGGGTTTAGCAGAGTAAGTACTTGGGGTTATGGAAATAGTGCTTGGGTGGAATTGTAGTCGGTCAAGACTTGATGGGCTGAATAGCCTCTTACTGCACTGTAGGGATTCTATGATTCTAATTGGATCCATTGTTTAAAGAATTAGCTTGCAGGGTTATCAGGAACTGGGTAGAAAGAATCAGGGTTCCATTTGAACCAGAAAGACTAGGCAATTACCAACAATCCCCTGTAGGATCACTAAGTCTGCTAAGAAGTGTTGATCGCAATGTTCCCTTTAAAGTTTCTTTGGATCAAACAGGTTACCGACTCTGAGCACTGCATTTTCTTGCCTGTGGGCAGATTGTAATCTAACAGTCACTGAACTTTCACGACTTGGTAAGCAGCCTGTTTAGTGGGTGGTACATTCCAGGTCACTGCACAGCCATGCACGCTCACACCTGAGAGAGAACATTGACTCACTCGATTTTAAACTCCCTTCGTCAGGCAAATCGACTTCAAGTCAGCTCAACTCCAGAAAGATCATTTTTACTTGGCTTTTTCCATTCATTATAGCCTCTCCTCAAAGACAGTTACTAATTCAACATTAGGCAGCATACCAGTAGAGGGACCTTTAAAGATAATAAGAAATGTTCCAGGCACATCTATATGCCAATATTTGAAATGTATTACATCCTTAAGTGTCTCCTAGCTAGACTGGGAAAGGGAAGGCACTCTCTTTTCACTATACATAGCTCTCTCTGGTCTCGGCTGCGCTCCCTCCCATCCATTTATAGCTCTCTCCGACCCATTCATTTATAACTCTTCGTGCCTTGCTATCACTCCCTCTCCCGTTCCACTCCTTTATAAGTCTCGAGTCCTGCTGTCTCTTTCCCATCTCGCTCCTTTTTGCCTCTCTCCAGTCTCACTCTTTCTCCCTTCCCATTCCTTTATGACTCTCTCCTGTCTAACTGCCTCTCTCCCATCTTTATAGCTCTGTCGAATTAATAACGGTCATTTTTCTGCTACCCGATGCAGAAAGTTAGAATTAATTGGCAAGTTAATCTCGTATTGAATGTCACACGTAACCAAGCTAAGTGAGCCTCTATTTCGTTTGTTCATTGTCTTCACTTTTTCTTTGCTGCTTCTGGGCATGTGTTTTCCATTTACTTAGTCAACAAACCAACCAAACACCAATTTAATAGACCATTAGTGGCAGTTCCAATGCTATGAAGTAACACAGATGTAAACAACTTGATGTAAAAAAAAATCAGTATCTGCTGCACACTGGGAAAGCAGTGACTTGCAAACTAGTTGGAGCCGAACTACATTTTTGCTTCTGAGCAGTAATGTCTCACATTGTCGGTTACAGGCAGCACAGAATTAGTCACTGACGCAATCGAGCCAATCCGTCTCCTCCCAGGGCAGCACTGGATTCTCTTTTAATATCTTTTTAATATGTCAATATTAAACCTCATTTTTCTTAATTTGATGTTTTATCTTCTTGCTGTGGGCAAGAACATTCACTCTGAAAATCAGATCAAAGAAACCGGGAAAGGGGGGAACAAACGGTGAAGGAATTTAAGCTTGAAATCATTTGGCTTCCAATTTATAGACACAACTGGTTTTAAATAAAATATATTCTCATATGTCAACAGATTTTATTTTTCACATTGTTCAGAGCAAGGTGGCGGGCAACACATTAAATATTAAGCCTGGAAGCCTGCGAAAATCCTTGCAAATTGCGCATTTACAAAGTTAGACCACAGCACCACCTGATGGTTAATATAACCAAAAGCAGCCCTTTAAAATTGCAGCTTGCTGCAATCTGGAGTAAACAGATCTCTTCCAGAAAGGACAAGCCTCAATTTCTGTCACACCTTGTATTAGGATAACAGATGGGCGATTACTTGTTTCAGTCCCACCAGTCCTCAGCAGAGATTTTAAGGGTTTCTCTCACTTCCAATGACGTGTTGATACTTTTGATTTGATTTATTGTCACATTATTAACATACATGTGACAATATTGTTTCTTGTGCGCTACATGGACAAAACATACCATGCATAGAGAAGGAAACAAGACAGTGCAGAATATAGTGTTACAGTCATTGTTAGGACGTAGGGAAAGATCAACTTAATGCAAGGTAAATCCATTCAAAAGTCTGACAGCAGCAGCAAAGAAACTGCTCAAGTGGTTGGTACGTGACCTCAGATTTTTGTATCTTTTTCCTGAAGGAAGAAGGTGGAAGAGAGAATGTCCCAGGTGTGTGGTATCCTTCATTATGCTGGTTGCTTTGCCAAGGCAGCAGGAAATGTAGACAGAGTCAATGCACGGGGGCTGGTTTGTGTAATGGATTGGGCTACATTCACAACCTTTCGTAGTTCCTTGCGGTCTTGGGCAGGGCAGGAGCCATACCAAGCTGTGATACAACCAGAAAGAATGCTTTCTACGGTGCATCTGTAAAAGTCGGTGAGAGTCGTAGCTGACGTGCCACATTTCCTAAGTCTTCTGAGAAAGTAAAGGCGTTGGTGGGCATCCTTAACTATAGTGTCGGCATTGGGGGGGCCAGGGCAGGTCGTTGGTAATTTGGGCACCTAAAAACTTGAAGCTCTCGATCTTTTCTACTTCGTCCCCGTTGACGCAGACAGGAGCGCGTTCTCCTTTACGCTTCCTGAAGTCAATGACAATCTCCCTCGTTTTGTTGACACCGAGGGTGAGATTATTGTTGCCGCACCGGTTCACCAGATTCTCTACCCCGTTCCTGTCCTCTGTCTCGTCATTGTTTGAGATCCAACCCACTACAGGAGGGTTGTCAGCAAACTTGAAAATCGAATTGGAGGGGAATTTGGCCGCACAGTCAGAGGTATATAAGGAGTATACTGGGGGGCTGAGAACACAGCCCTGTGGGGCGCTGGTGTTGAGGATGATTGTGGAGGAGGTTTTGTTACCTATCCTTACTGACTGTGGTCTATGAGTTAGGAAGTTCAGGATCCAGTCACAGAGGGAAGGAGTTTGGAGGTGAGTTTTGTGGAAACAATGGCGTTGAAGGCTTAGCTGTGGTCAATAAATAGGAGTCTGAAATAGGTGTCCTTGTTATCTAGGTGTTCCACAGTTGAGTGCAGGGCCAGGGAAATGGCATCTGCTAAGGACCTGTTGTGGCGATAGGCAAACTGTAGTGGAGACAGGTAGTCCAGGAGGCTGGAATTAATTTGTACCACGACTAACCTCTCAAAGCACTTCATAATGATGAATGTCAAAGCCACCAGCTGATCGTCATTAAGGCACGCTGCTTAGTTTTTCTTCGATAACAGGATGATGGTCACCTTTGTGAAGCAGATAGGGGCCTCAGATTGTTGTGAAGAGAGGTCGAAGATGTCTGTGAAAACCTCTGCCACTGATCCGCGCAGGATCTAAGTGTACATCCGGGTACCCCATCCGGGCCAGTTGTTTTCTATGGGTTGACCTTCAAGAAAGCTGTTCTGACATCAGCAATGGTGGGATTTATCAGTCAGTCAGTTTGATACTGGATTATAGGAGCCTATGGGGTTCATCCCGGGCTTCCGGGATGGAGGGCATGCTCTTGCTAACCTCTCGCTCAAAACAGGCATAGAATGCACTGAGCTCCTCAGGGAGGGGTGCGTTGGAGCTGACGATTTTACATGTCTTCATCTTGTAGCTTATTGTGTCTCGCAGACCTTGCGTAGTTGGCGGGAGTTGGTATGGCTAGCCTGGGACTCTAGATTGGCACAACGGGAAGGAGACAGAATCAGATGCCGAGGAGAAAATCCTCCTTTGCAAGAATTTCTGCTTGCAGAGGTTCTCAGTAAAGATCTCCAGTGTCATAATTTATACAGCGTTCTCAGTAAACCCTCAAAGGGTGACTCAGTGGCACAACGGTGAGCAGTGCTGCCGCACGGAGCCAGGGATCTGGCTTAATTCCAGCTTGGGTCACTGTCTATGTGGAGTTTGCACATTCTCCCCGTGTCAGCATGGCGCTCAAGGTGCTCTGGTTTCCTCCCACAGTCTAAAGATATGCGGGTTAAGTTGATTGGCCATGCTAAGTTGACCTTGGTGTCAGGCAATTAGCTGGGTAAATATATGGGGTTACAGGACAGGGCCTACGTGGGATTGTGGTCGGTGAAGACTCGATGGGTGAATCGCCTCCTTCTGCACTGTAGCAATTCTATGATAAACATTTCCAGGGTCATGCTTGAAACAGGATTCTCAGTAAACATCTCCAAAGTCATGATTTGTACCTTATTAAAACCACCAATAATGGCTAGGAGACACAGCCTTTTCATCCCTCGGGCAAATTGAGTGTTTGTCGAGGCATGCAACAGGAAACTACTCAAAATACGGCACAAGTCTCGGAAAGGTCAATTGGTGAGTTGCGTTGGGAGGATTCATCCAAGGTAGGAGAAACTCATAATCCGATTATAAAGAGAGGGGGGAAGTTGAGTTGAATTAGTTTGCACTGGAACTAAGATTTATTACTGGAGGGTGGGACATAATCTTCAAAACGCGACAGGCAAACGTGATGTCACTTTAAGGTTTTTCGGACTGATGTTCCTTTCGTATTTTGCGTAGAATCCCTACTGTTCAGAAAGAGGCCATTCAGTTCCATCAATGTCTGCATCGACTTCCTGAAAAAGCACCTCACCCATGCCCTCCCCTTCACATCATCCCCATAACCCCACACGATTACTATGACTAATCCACGTAACATACCATTTTTGTGTACTAAGGGGCAATTTAGCGTGGCCAATGCACCTAACCTTTGAACTGTGGGAGGAAACCAGAATAAATCCACACGGACACGGGGAGAATGTGCAAACTCGACACAACTCAAACCTGGGTCCCTGGCACTCTGAGACAGCAGTGCTAACTACTACATCACTGTGCCATTCCTGCTCTGCCACCCCATTCTATGTTTAAGTTTGGATGAAATGGTCTCTACGAGCCAGCTCCCAGCATTCATGCCATGGGCTCCTATAACCCAGTATCAAGCTGACTGACCGACGAACAATTAGTTATCTACCAGGTTAGGAAAGTCAGAAGCCAGATGCAGCAGCGTGTAAACAGTGGGAGACCCCAATTCAATGCAAATCTCATGAAATTGTAACAAAAAGAGCAACTTGCATGGAGTATAGACAAATATAACATTTATAAAAATGTCTTGGTAGACTTCAGCCAGGAGAAATGCTCCAGGTCTCCCTATTCCCAAGCATCAACGGATGGAACTCATTCTCAACAAAATCCATTGATGCCACTTGGATTAATGCATTTACAGAGGTAAATATTCCACTGTGGAATACAGTGATTTTATAGTGGGTGTAGGTGGAAATGTGAAATTGAGACACAATCAGATCAGCCATGAACTAACTGAATGGCAGAGCAGGCTCAAGTGGCTAAAACAGTTACTCTTGCTCCTAATACATACGTTCATATGTAAATTAACTGAGGGTTTCAAAAACAATTTGCATCTACGTAACTCCTTTAGAATCACAAAATGTCCTAAGGCACTTGACAACAGTGCGATCAATAAATACTTAACACCAAGCTACTGCATGCAATATCAAGACAGATGACCAAAAGCGTGAATCGAGAAGTAGGATAAAAGGTGGTGAAGAGAAGGATAGAGGCAGAGAGGTTTAGGGAAGGCATTCCAGAGCACAGCTCCTAGACGACTGCCATCACAGCCACCAATGGCAGAATGACCAAAACTGGGGAATGGACAAGATGCCAGAATTGCAAGAGCACTGGGATCTTGAAGGAGGAAGTTACAAAGATTAACAGAAGCAAGGTCTCTGAAGTGTTTGAAAACCAGGAAGGATTTAAAATTGATGTCTGTTGCCAGACTGGGAGCCAGCTGCAAATCAACAAGTAAAAAGGAAACGGTCGAGTGGGATTGAGTATGAAAAAGAGACAGATACCCACTTCAAAAGTTAATATTACGGGATAAAGGAAAAGCGCAGAAGAAATTGAGATGAAACAAATAAAGCTGCCATGGCTAACAAAATGATTCAATGGGCTTGAAAATTCTATTCCTGTCACTTCTTAGAAGCACTGACATTGGGGGTGGGGAAAGGTAAAAACACTTCAAAGGAGCACAACGGATAGTCAGTTTAAACAGAAGAGTTTATACTGACATCCATATTCCCCTATCAGATTAATTCCCAGGGTTCACATACATGTCTGTTACATCAACAGGATACACAAAACCAAAAGTTTGGAGGAGCAAGGCCACAGAGTGATTTGGAAACAAGAATAGGAAATTTAAAAGTCAACAACTGAAAAACAACAGTTTCCCTCTCCATAGATGTTGCCAAGCCCTTGAATTTTTCCAGCACTTTGCACTTTTATTTCAATGTCTAGCAACCGTAGAATTGTGATTTTATAAGACGTGCACAACACTCGTTAGGGAACATGCTCAAGAACTCACATTAGAGCCTTAGGAGTTAATTGGGAAAAATTTACATTGGATAATGAGTAGCTACTAGCTAATTCAGACAACTACCGCAGGTCACACATTTCTTTTTCAAGGTTTGGCACAACTTCAAATAAATCCCGAAGTATTATACTAATAAATTAACCATCCAGGCAAACGTTGGAGTTTGCATCATCTGTGTAAGAATTTACAAGGCAAAGCAGTTTCCCTCCCCTATAAGTACAAGAACTGTATTTACTTCTGTAACTAATGTTGCATTGTTTCCATGGGGAATGCTCCTCAGGCATCTCCTGAAAGCAGCACTAAGGTTTCTTTGCTGAACCAGCATAGATACAATATTCTGTATTCAAAGCAAATCATCAGATTAACAGGTACAACTAATTAGGAGTAAATCAAAATATCCATAAACCATTATAAAACACCTTCGCCTTCTTACCATTTTGCTTCCACTCAGAAGAAGCTTACCGTTACGACACTTATAAAAGCTCTTCACAAAAATTCAATAGAAAGTAGATTACTGTATTTGAGTATTTTGCTTTTGTATAGGTTGTTCAGCAGACACGTTTCAACCATTTTTGCTATCATACCACGAACGGCAGATCCTCAGAACCCACCGGCATCGGAAACGCATCTCGCCGATGATCCGCTGTGAACTGTTGTGTTAACTAGTCTGAGGCCAACGTGCCACAGACTATCGGGGTTTTCTCTTAGGTAATGGGTGAAATAGGATTCAGCAGAGCAGACAAAAGAAAGAACTGAAGAGAAACATGGGCAGTTCTGCCTGTCAACAAGTCTTTCAGATTGCATTCAATGCTGCACTGGTAAGATATTTATAATGACTAATAATTCGATAACCACATTTTGATGAGTGGGGATTGGAGGGGAGGGGGATAAATAAATTGGACTATTAGCAATTATGTGCAATGACTTTACAAGCCGTTTGATGTTGCTTGAGGGCCTGACTGGGCTCTGCTGTCATGTGGATTAATTTGCCATCTGCACTCACCGCGTAGGCTTATGCTTCAAAGATGATCAAATGAGTGAGGTCGTGTAGGGTGAGCGTATGAGCTACCAGAGGGGGAAGGCCACGGAGAAAGGACCACAAGATAGGATGGGTGAATAGAAACGGCACTTCCACGTTCGCACTGTGAAATATTAGTCATATCACCTAGGTTTGCTTTTTCTAGATGTCCGTGGTATTTTCTGACACCTTTGGAGATTTAACAATAGTTCCTTTGTTGGGGGTTGAACGGTGAGCACAGATTTTAAAAACATGAGCTCTTCCTTGGCTGTCTTTTACCTTTTTTATGTACGTACATATTGCTCTCAAGGGCAGGAGATTTTTGACTACTTATCACTTTTCAGTAATGAACGCTAAGCATGAGGATGGGAGGCATTAGCGTCACAGTTAAATATGGCTTCCACTGTAGTCCCAGATTACATGAAGGAATATCAGAACAAGATGCAATCTTGTAAGAATTTAATCTCACCGTCTTTTAAAGTTTCCTTTGTTAAACCTCTTCCGTAGCGCTGGTCGTATGTCATGTAGCTATCAGATGAGAACTGGTAGACCTGGGTAGAAAAATTTTCATTAGAATCAAGTGTTAGCATTCCTTTCATTTAAAATATCTGCTGGCTACTAACATTCATTGAGAATAGCTAAACACAATTAAAAGTTTCAAAAGTTTTTTTTAATTAGTGTCACAAGTAGGTTTATGTTAGCACTGCAATGAAGTTACTGTGAAAATCAGTTAAATGGAAATGAGCAGAATTTATCTGCAGGGAATATCACAAAGTTCGAATGCCCACAAAGAAGAATGAGGAGGAAAGTTGGTAGTGGGGGATGTGTTTAGAAATCCTTCAGTGTGCAATAGATCAATGCGGATGATATCAGTACAATCAGAACCTTACATTATTACCCAATTAGTTGGACAATTATGCAACAAATGCAATCATAAAAATCCATTGCTTTAGAGCATTGTTAGGGTCTCTCAGAGTCTCTTGCACCATTCTGATTCCGATGCTACTCACCTGAATGTCATTTAAACCAGGGCCCCTTGCCTGGGGCACATATCTGAATGCAATGAAAACAGCTGGTCTGTTCCATTGCTCCAAATTCATTTGCAGTGAGGCATAATCACAGCTCCAGACAAAATTCACTCCCTTGCAAAAAACCCCTGCAAATGAAGTTATTGAAGGGGGCGTGTGTGTGTGTGTGTGTGTGTGTGTGTGTGTGTGTGTGTGTGCGCGCGCGTGCGTGCGTTCAGGAGGACAGTGGGGGAATGATGAAATTTGGGGATGGGATGCTAGGTAAAAGGATAGATTGAAAATGTTATAGGAACACGAAATGTATAGCATTCAGGTTTTTAGTGACTATTCTGTACATAACAGAGTTATAAAAGGAAGCTTACAAGGGGAACAAACAAAATCCCTACAGAGAGAAGTAATGAGAACCTTCTAGAGTTTGAGTGACCGTGAACCACATTGAGGAATGATCATGGGAATTTGGAATTACATTGAGCCATGTCTAAGAGCAACTGATAAATCTGTCCTTCTGATCAGCCTAAAATCCAACAGGTTTATTTGGTAGCACAAGCCACAAGCTTTTGGAGCGCTGCCCCTTCATCAAGTAAGTCACCTGATGAAGGGGCAGTACTCCAAAAGCTGGTGGCTTGTGCTACCAAGTAAACCTGTTGGATTTTAACCTGGTGTTGAGAGATTTCTTACTGTACTTCTGGTCAGGGTAGACATTCAGACAAGAAATAATGAGCAAGCAAATCATTAACATGCTCAGTTTGAGGAGATGACAGGTTTCAAACTGCGATCCATTGTAGCACTGTGCCAGAAGAATCCATTTTCGGCTCTTGTAAATCTGAGGCTGTTAAATCTACAATAAAAATACCTCAGCTGGATACTGACATCAGAACAAATAATCACAAAAAAAAGTGCAACATTTGTAGTATTAGTACAATTACAAAAATAAATTGACCTGACAAACCTACACAACTACATGTAAGCATGTGGTAAACATTGGCATTAATTACAATCTTTATAACTTGGGGCTAGGAAACACACTCAAATCTGGATCCTGAAAGCTATGCATGATTAACTTCAGTCCTTTGCAATGCAATCGAGCCAGTCAACAATAGCTACTGAAATGTCAGTGTATCATATTGGCCGAACTTTCAAAGCTGCTGAATGTTACTTGCAGAACTTACCAACTAAAGGAATTGTTTCCTTCCATCAGCATTTGTAAATATTTTTGTCTCAGTTATCCGCATTGTAATAAATGTCAGAAATACTGGACAGCGAGTAGATCCTCGTATCCCGTGTATCTCAGTTACCCGGACACCATTTTAACAGATGAGCGGTTATAAATCAGGTCATCGACTAGCCTCCTAATCAGGCGTAAATTTCACACCAAGAGATTAGCATTTATCTCGTCTAACACTTCAGTACAGTACTGAGGGAGTGCCGCACTGTTTTTCAAACAAGATGATAAATAGGGATTTTTTAAAACCCATGGTACGATCCTACGAGAACCAGGGGGAAGTTAGAACATAAGAAATAGGAGCAGGAGTAGGCCATCTAGCCCTTTGAGCCTGTCCCGCCATTCAATAAGATCATGGCTGATCTGTCGTGGCTCAGTTGCACATTCCCGCCCTCTCCCCATAACCCTTAATCCCCTCTCTTATCAAAAACCCATCAGCCCGCGTCTTAAAAATATTTAGCGAGGTAGCCTCCACCACTTCAACGGGCAGAGAATTCCAGAGATTCACCACCCTTTGAGTGAAGAAGTTCCTCCTCAACTCTGTTCTAAACCGCCCCCCCTTTATCTTGAGGCTGTGCCCCCTAGTCCTACTGTCCTTTCTGAGCAGGAAGAGTCTCTCCACCTCTATCCTATGCATCCCATTCATCATCTTATACGTCTCAATGAGATCTCCCCTCATTCCTCTAAACTCTAACGAGTGCAAGCCTAGTTTATTCAGCCTCTCCTCATAGCTCAACCCCTTCGACTCCGGCATCAGCCTAGTAAACCTCCTCTGCACTCCCTCCAAGGCCAAAATATCCTTGCGTAAGTACGGCGCCCAAATCTGCACACAGTACTCCAGCCGCGGCCTCACCAGTGCCCTGTACAGTTGCAGCAAGACCTCCCTACTTTTATATTCCATCCCCCTCACTATGAAGGCCAGCATCCCATTCGCCTTCCTGACCACCTGCTGCACCTGCAAGCTGGGTTTTTGCGACTCATGCACAAGGACCCCGAGGTCCCTCTGCACCGTCGCCTGCTGCAGTTTTTCGCCTCGTAAGTAATAATCCTTCCTACCATTATTCCTACCAAAGTGGACCACCTCGCACTTGCCAACATTAAATTCCATTTGCCATTTCCTGGCCCATTCGCCCAGCCTATCTAGATCCTTCTGTAGACTCTCCACACCCTCCACACAATTTGCTGTTCCACCAATCTTGGCATCATCAGCAAATTTCGACACCCTACACTCGGTTCCCGCCTCCAGATCATCTATATAAATGGTAAATAGCTGAGGCCCCAGCACCGACCCCTGGGGCACTCCACTAGTCACCATCCGCCAATCCCAATAGCACCCATTGACCCCCACTCTCTGCCTCCTATTTGACAACCGTTGTAGGTAAAATGTTAGAATCCGTCATCAAGGAGGAAATAGCGAGGCATCTTGAGAGGAATTGCTTGATAGAGCAGACGCAGCACGGTTTCGTAAAAGGGAAGTCGTGTCTCACAAGAGGTTATTGCAGAAGGTCAGGGGACATGGAGTTGGGGGTAGGGTGTTCTACTGATCTTGGCCAACATTTATCCTTCAACTGACATCATGAGAAAGGATCAGCTGTACTTCATTGTCGTTTCGAGAGATTTTACTGTGCACCGACTGACAGGCACGCTCTGATAAATTACAACAGCAACGGCACACAGGCTGGGAAGTGCATCAAGGCATCCCGAGATCATGCAATATACAAGACTTCCGTTTTTTTAATTTTCAAATATTTTTGGGAATCTAACGTACCTTTCAAATGCGCATTAAAATCAGGAAATCCCCTACCCCCTATCACTCTTCCTCTGTTGAGGAATCAGTGCTCCTCCATTTTGAACATCACTTATTAGAAGTACTACACAAATATATGCGGAGATTACAGATAGCTCCGAGAAAAATAGGATGGTAATAGTGGAGCATTTTAACTTTCCCAACTCTGACTGGGACAGCCGTAGTGTTAGAGGGCTGGACGGAGAGAAATTTGTTGAGCGTGTTCAGGAGGAATTTCTCATTCAGTACGTAGATGGCCCGACTAGAGAGGAAGCAAAACTTGAACGCCTCTTGGGAAATAAGGAAGGGCAGGTGACAGAAGCGTTAGTGAGGGATCACTTTGGGACCAGTGACCGTAATTCTATTAGTTTTAAGATAGTGATGGTCTGGCCCAAAAGTTAAAATTCTAAATTGGGGCAAAGCCAATTTTGATGGTATCAGGCAGGAACTTTGAAAGGTTAATTGGGGGAGTTTGTGGGAAGACATAGGGATATCTGGTAAGTGGTAGGCTTTCAAAAGTGTGTTAACCAGGGTTCAGGGTAAGAATATTCCTCTTAGAGTGACGGGCAAGGCTAGTAGAAGTAGGGAACCCTGAATGACTCAGGATTTTGAGACCCTGGTCAAAGGAGGAGGCGCATGACATGCAAAGGCAGCTGCGATCAAGTGGATCCCTTGAAGAGTATAGAGGATGTAGAAGTAAAGTTGAGACAAAAATCAGGAGGACAAAAAGGGGACGCAAGATTGTTTAGGCAGGTAAGGCAAAAGGAGAATCCAAAGAGCTTCCACAAATACATAAAGGGCAAAAGAGTAACAAGGGAGAGAGTAGAGCCTCTTAAGGATCAACAAGGTCATCTATGTGCGGATCCACAAGAGCTAGGTGAGATCTTAAGTGAATGCTTCTCATCAGTATTTACTGTTGAGAAAAGCTGGACGTTAGGGAACTTGGGGAAATAAACATGTCTTGAGAAGTGTACATATAACAGAGGTGGTGGTGCTGGAAGTCTTAAAATGCATCAAGGTAGATAAATGCTCAGGACCTGATGAAATGTATCCCAAGACATTATGGGAGGCCAGGGAGGAAATTGTGGGTCCCCTAGCAGAGATTTTGGAATCATCAATAGTCACAGATGAGATACCTGAAGATTGGAGGGTGGCAAATGTTGTGCCTTTGTTTAAAAGGGGCTGCAGGGAAAAGCTTGGGAACTACAGGCCAGCGAGCCTCACATCTGTAGTGGTTAAGTTGTTAGAAGGTATTTTGACAGACAGGATCTTACAGGCATTTAGCAACTTAAGGACTGATTAGGGGCAGTCAGCATGGCTTTGAGAGTGGAAAATCATGTCTCACAAATTTGATAGAGTTTTTTGAAGGGGTAATCAAGAAGGCAGATGAGGGCAGTGCAGTTAAAGTTGTCTACATGGACTTTAGCAAGGCCTCTGACAAGGTATCTCATGGTAGGTTGTTGCATAAGGTTAAATCTCATGGGACCCAGGGTGAGGTAGCTAAATGGATACAAAATTGGCTTAATGACAGAAGCTATAGAGTGCTTGTAGAGAGTTGTTTTTCAAACCGGAGGCCTGTGACCAGCAGCGTGCCTCAGGGATTGGTGCTGAGTCCACTGTCATTTGTCATTTATATTAACGATTTAGATGAGAATATAACAGGCATGGTTAATTACTTTTCAGATGACACCAAGATTGGTGGCCTGGTGCACAGTGAAGAAGGTTATCTTGGATTGCAACTGGATCTTGATTAATTGGGCCAGTGAGCTGACAAATGGCAGATGGAGTTTAATTAAATGTGAGGTGATGCATTTTGGTAGATTGAACCAGAGTAGGACTTACTCAGTTAATGGTAGGGCACTGGGGAGAGTTATAGCACAGAGAGGTCTCGGTACATGTTCACAGCTCCTTGAAAGTGGGGTGATAGGTGGAAGAGTGGTAAAAAAGGAATTCAGCATGCTTGGTTTCATTGGTCAGAACATTGAATACAGGAGTTGGGACATCTTGTTGGAGTTGAACAAGACATTGGTACGGCCACGCTTGGAATACTGTATACAGTTCTGGTCACCCTATTATAGAAAGGATATTATTAAACTAGGAAGAGTTCAGAAAAAATTTACTAGGATGCTACCAGGACTTGACTGTTTGAGTTGAGTTATAAGGAGAGGATGGATAGACTGGGACTTTTTTCCCTGAAGCGTAGGAGACTGAAGGGTGATCTTATAGAGGTCAACAAAATAATGAGGGGCACAGATCAGCCTGATCGTCAATACCTTTTTCCAAAGGAAGGGGAATCTAAAACTAGAGGGCATAGGTTTAAGGTGAGAGGGGAGAGATACAAAAATGTCCAGAGGGCCAATTTTTTCACACAGAGGGCGGTGAGTGTCTGGAACAAGCTGCCAGAGATAGTAGTAGAGGTGGGTACAATCTTGTCTTTTAAAAAGCACTAAGAAGTTACATGGGTAAGATGGATATAGAGGGATATGGGCCAAATGTGGGCAATTAGGACTAGCTTAGGGAAAAATAAAAAGGAGCGGCATGGACAAGTTGAGCCGAAGGGCCTGTTTCCATGCTGTAAATCTCTATGACTAGGAGTGGCAAGGACACACAATGTACTCCACATAGGGAACTTCAACGTTCAACATCAAGAGTGGCTTAGTAGCGCTACTGGCCCACCGGTCGAGTCCCTAAAGGCAACGCTGTCAGACTGGGCACATGGCACAAAGTGGTGGAACCAAGAGGGAAAAATCTACTTGCTCTCGTCCTCACCAACCTTCTGTGATGTATCTGTCCATGCTTGTACTGATAGGAGTGACCACTGTACAGTCCACGTGGAGATGAATCCCATCTTCACACTGAGGATGCTCTCCATTATGTTATGCAGCATTACCATCATGCGAAATGGGATAGTTTCAGGACAGATCCAGTAGCTTTAAATGGGGCATCCATCAAGTGCTGTGGGCCATTATCATCAGCAGAACTGCATTCCATAACAAACTGTAACTTGATGACCCAGCCCACCTCTCACCCAACCATTAACGCCGAATGTGGGGATCAACCCTGGTTCAATAAAAAAAGTGTCGGATGACATGCCAGGAGCGACATGTACCAACCTGGTGAAGCTACAATACAGGACCACGTGCATGCTAAACAACAGAAGTGGCAAAGATCTAAGCGATCCAAAGGGTCAGACCGTAGCTCTGCAGTCCATCCACATCCGTTCATGAATGGTGGACGATTAAACAATTGGAGAATGAGGTTCCTCAAACAACTGCGTCCTGAGCCCAGCACAACGGTGCAAGGAACAAGGTTAAGTGTTTGCAACCATCTTCAGTTAGAATACTGAAATGATGCTCCATCTCAGCTTCCTCCTGAGGTGTCTGAATTGGCTTAGGCTGGCTTGTATTAATTCCCCACGTCATCAAGAGATGACTGAGCGTGCCGAATACAGCCGAGGCTGAAGCGGCCGACAACATCCCAGTTATAGTGCTAAAAACCTGCGTTCCAAAACTGGCCATCGATCTCGCCAAGCTGTTCTCGTACAATAACAACACTGGCATCTACCAAAGTGGAAAATTGCCCAGGTTCAATTCCAGAGTGTGACAAAGGCAATTAGGGATGGGCAATAAATCCTGGTTTTTGCCAGGTTGGCCCACATCCCATAACTCAAACAAAAACTCACTATAAAATCTTCAGTTGCCTGCTGCTAATTATTGCTGCGCTGGTTAAATATTCCATCAACTTCAAATGCAACATGCCCCTTGGGAGGTAAGCAAGCCAGTAGTTCAAACTGATCGTTTTCATGCACAAAAATATGCTTTACAAAAGTCAGCAGAACCAAAGGCAGACTGAAGTGAATTGTATAAGATGATGGATGTGGATGCAGATGCAGCAGCACAAAACAAGAAATCACTGCAAAGAGTCTTGTGTAATTCAACGGTCACAGGTTCCAAATCTCAAAGGAAGGCTTACCTTATCGACCATAATAGGAAAGAGCAAAATGTAAATTTATTAACAGATTTCTTCAGAAGTTGAGTCGGCAAGATCCACGCTTTATAAACTGGTTGAAATTATTGACGTATATGCTTTATTTGCCGAAGTTTTACGCTATAAAAACTTCTGCTGCCTAAACTGATTTGTGAATTCGAGGGCGACGTCTGGTGTGCATACTAATCGCTCCCCAGCACCTTCCGGTACTCGGGGCGCTTCTCTCGGACAGAATCATTTGGGAAATTTTGGAGACTCTCAGTGAAAAATCAAAACACAAAAAAATCTTCCAAAAATGACAATCATGCATACCAGCATCTTGCTAACTGACAGCTCTTGATAATTTATCAATTCTGAGAAAGTTTGTATCTAAATTGTGCAGCAATTTCGTGCGACAGTAGCTCTACCCTTAGGCTGTCAGACTATTCCTGGGACTAATCTGATTTGCATGAATGAATATCATTCTAATTTCTTGTGGGTCAGACCTTTCAAGTCACAAGCTTGCTGCGTGTACAACTTCTTTTGAGAGGAGGATCCACAATGGGTCATTTCGCTAATGTTTGCGAAAGACTTCTTTTGCAAAGTTAATAACTGGGGTGCTCCAGCAGCTTTGTAAATCATTCCAAAATCTAAACAGATCATCAGGGCAATACGCTAGACTTAAACAGTGGTGTCGTCAAAACGAAAGAGATGTTAGATCAGTAAAATAATTTTACGAAACTACTTTAAAAAACTGCTAAAAAGATTGTCTAAACATCTTATACGATTGACATGTTAGAGTACAACACGTTTAAAATGTCTGC
Organism: Carcharhinus amblyrhynchos; assembly: GCF_965287045.1. Classification (NCBI taxonomy): domain Eukaryota; kingdom Metazoa; phylum Chordata; class Chondrichthyes; order Carcharhiniformes; family Carcharhinidae; genus Carcharhinus; species Carcharhinus amblyrhynchos. The sequence goes on along the minus strand of NC_137340.1, from coordinate 8,554,864 downwards.
AAACAATTTTAAAAAAACTTCAAATTGGATATTGCATTTTATAAGCATTCAGTATTCACTACAATTTGCACATTGACAGCCTTAGTGACAAAGCAAGCAGAAATCATTACAATCCTGTAAGCCATACCTTAATGTCCATTTTAACCCTTAACGTTTAGATGAATAAAACAGCACAATCTACAAATATACATAAAAGTCTGCAAGAGGTTGTTTTTAAAAAAAACTAAAAATGTAGCCAGAGCAAAGTTGTGACATCTTACGTTGTGTGAAAGGCATTACATAAAGGGTGGTACAGCTGTGAGGTAGGTGTAGTGGTCAGACACATTTGAAGCCTCTTGTGTTAGCACAGACTAAACCTTAGACAACATTCATTGCTAAACAGGAACTACACATGCCAAGTGATGCATCTTCTGGTGTTTGTGTGTGAAGTGGCACTTTTGGATTAGCATTACTTGTAAGTGGATACATGGTAATCTTAACATACCTGGCATTTATTGGTCAGAAATGCATTTTACCCATAAAAACAATACTTTCCTTTACTGCCTTTATCGATAGGAAGCTGCAACCTAGAGAAGGATGAAGCAAACTAACTGTCAAAATGTTACCTACAGCCTTTCATACTTACCCAGACATCCTGTGGGAGGCTTTAGTTTGCTTTCAAACTAAGCAACAAATGAAAATCTGGTTTAACAAGCAGTATACATTCTAATTTCCACAATTTTAATTTCATAATTCTGAATATAATATTTTTGTGTAAAGCACTTAAGCCACAGCTTTAAAAAAAAGGTTTATATATAGAAATAGGACCGAGAATGAAAGCCTTGCACACAGTACAATGTCCTTGCTCCTTTTTCCTTCGAAACTCATTAGCAAGGCTCATGAGCGGAGTTTATAAACAAGCCTCCTGGATGGAACTGTCCTATGTTGTATCGCTAGCTCGCACGCAGTAAGGTCACATTAACCATGACTAGGGACAGATTGTTGGAATTGGCTTCAGCGTCCTGGGTTCAGGAGGGGAAGACTAGCCTGGAGCTCAGCTCCCAATTAGGATCCTTTCCCGAAGGACACCACTGTGGACCAACGAATGTGACTTGACTGTAGTGCTCTCCATTGACTCACAAGTCTGTCAACTCTGTCAAGCTTATGTAGGAACAATGGCTACCTGGGTGAGACACCCCAGAACACCTGGCAACCTGTGAAACCACATACTAGCCTTCCCTGAGGGAGAAGCAGCAAAGGAGAAAAAAAGCAACTCCAGATTAATTATTCCAGTTAACCATTGCAAAATGTTGGGAGTCTCATATAAAACTTGACTTAACCTTTATCCTTGTAAAATACCTTGATTGATAAAAAAAAATTATTAGATTGATAAAAAGGAATTATTAACCACACCAAGTCCTAAGAAAACAGATTCAAACCAAGACAGTTTTAGAGTTTCTATGTTGAGGATCTGCAAAAACATAAAATTTGCTTAAACTGTACAAATTAAATAAAATACGGTCGATACCGGTCACCATTCGACACGAATATATCACCGATGGGGAACAAACTCCAATACTGCATTCAGATTATTATATCCACAACCTCGACTCGAACGTTTTTTGCGTCTGTAATTTCGTCTTTTTTTTGTACGTCAGTGCTTAAGGACATTAACCTCAAATACCCATGAATCCGGACCATTACAGCAAATCTGAAATAAAGATTCAGAAAAACAAGGGGTGGCAAATGAGATGCCTCCCGCTTGAAGTGCCGCTTAAAACTGGTCACCTATTAATCACCATGTCATCAGTTCACCATGACCTGTAAATGTTCAAACCTTGACATTAAGATCACTCATCTTGGTTGTCGAAAGGTTATCTATGATACCAAGGTACGGCCAGGGAAACCATTGATTTCCAGCGCTGATTATTCCAAAGGCAATCAAAGGCTGTAATTTTCCACATGCAACACACACTGAAGTTTGCTCCCACTTTGTATTTTAGATGTGTGCGAAATACAGCAGAATTTTATAGTGGCCACTGATAACACTACCTCACAATGTAAACAAAAGTAAATCTTGTAAACAAAAGTAACCCTTGGCCATATGCAAGAGATTGATTTATTGGTTGGCTTCATTCTCACAATTCAAACAAATCATCATGCTTTTGCATCTAAAAATCTGACGTAGGAAATAAGAGTAGGCCATTCAGCCCCTCAAGCCTGTTCCATCCACTATTCAATTAAATCATGGTTCATCTATCTCAATGCCATTTTCCTAGACGTTCCCATAATCCGTAATGTGTCTTTATGAACTAGAAAGCCATCAATCTCAAACATACTCAATGACTGAGCATCCACAGGGGTAGAGAATTCCAAAGATTCACCACACTCTGACTGAAGGAATTCCTCCTCATCTTGGTCCTATCTACATAGTCTGTCACTTTTTGTTTAACTGTGTCACCTGGTTCTACACCTATACACACACACACACACATCCTCCCTCCCACCTTGGCAAATAAGCTTCCACATTCACCATGTCAAGCCCTGTGAAAATTTTGTATGTTTCAATGAGATTGTCTCTCATTCTTCTGAACTCAAGAATGCAGGCTCAGTCTCCTTATTCTTTCCTCATAAGACAATCCTGCCAGCTAACTGGGGTAAGCAGTTAAGTGAAGCCCATTTTAACTAAAAAGTAAACAACAAATGTGTACTCTGACACTAAATTTCAACTGAAATGAGCCAGTTACAATCCTATAGCTATCACAAAGAGTATTTCTTAAAAAAAATCATAGAATCCTACAGTGCAGAAGGAGGCCACGCTGTCCATCAAGTTTGCACCAACCACAATCCTAGTCAGTCCCTCTCCCCACAGCCCCATGCATTTATCCTAGCTAACCTCCCTGACACTAAGGGGCAATTTAGCACGGCCAATCCACCTAACCCGCATACCTTTGGACTGTGGGAGGAAACCAGAGCACTCAGAAGAAACCCATGCAGACACAGAGAGAATTTGCGAACTCCACACAGGCAGTGATCCAACCTGGGAATTGAACCCAGGTCTCTGGCGCTGTGAGGCAGCAGTGCTAACCACTGTTCCGCCCAAATCCTGGTTCCTGTAATAGCGAAATTGTATTGTGAAAGCTCTCCAAATTCTTCCATAAGCAGCTGTGCTCCAGGTTCACTCTGCCAGTTCTGTGCTGAGGAGCTGTTCTCGGTCAGGGAGGCATTAGGCACATGGCAATTAGGACTCTCCACCGCCCAAGTTAATACAGACTGAATGGCCAGCGTTCCCACTCCTCACCACTATTGTGCAATTTCTGCTGCAGGTGCCAGTCATAGAGTAGTGATAGCGCAGGAGAAGTCCATGCAACCCATCAACTCCATGTTGGTCATGGCAGTTCGGTCACTGGGTGGGAGCAAGACTGATTCAGCCATGATGACCTGATGATCAAATAGCCCACCGCATAAGGCTGACTCAAGAACATTAGAAAAATACTTCAAGAAAGCACAAAGTGTCTGAAGAGGAGACAGGAAAATGAGCAAGCAAAAAATAAATTCTTCAGCAAAAAAGTTAAAATACCTTAAACTGAAAACCACATCCCTAAAAGCAAAGTGGATTTGTTTATGTCCCTGGATAATTCTGAATCATATAAATTAGCTGTAACCACATTACCCTCTCAGATTTCTGTTCCTTGATCACTGTGTAAACAGTGCTGGTCAAAGACAGTCTGGAAACAGATGTTTGCTTTGGATTTTTACTTTCATTTATAATTACAAAAATGAAGGTTCTACACAGAATGCCTGCTCCTCATCTATTAAAAGCAGCATTGAATATACAGAAGTAGAAGGACAACAGACAGCAGCAACAAGTACAACACATTCCTGCACAACATGCTGGATAATGTCTCAGTTTCGAAAACTATCTTGCCCTCCAATGATAGTGTTGTGAATTATGGCACAGGTAACAGCTAAAGATGGGGAGCACGGTCACTTCACACCCTTATCGGGTGGGCCTGGCACACAACAGGAATGCCTCTTAGGTATCTTTCTCCCCAGTGGAAACGGGACACCATTTTTTTTCTTTATTCACTCATGGGACACGGGTGTCACTGGCTGGCCAGCATTTATTGTCCACCCCCATTTTGGCCCGAGGGCAGTTGAGAGTCAACCACATTGCTGTGGCTCTGGAGTTACACGTAGCCAGACCAAGTGAGGACCGCAGGTTTCCTTCCACGAAGGACATTAGACATGGGCTTTCACAACAATCGACAATGATTTCATGATCGTCAGCAGATTCTTAATTCCAGATTTTTTTTATTGAAATCAAATTCCACCATCTGCTGTGACGGGATTCGAACTCAGGTCCTCAGAATCGTAGCGGAGTTTCTGGATTAATAGTCTAGCGATAATACCACTCAACCGTCATCTGTCCCAAAAATGGCTTTGTTGGATGAGACAGAAATGAGTCTCCATCATGTTTTTAATTTGAGGATGATAATCCTTTCGGGATTTAAATTTTAGTGATAATTTTGAAGAAGCGCACAAGTATCTTTTGCGCTTCACTCTACTGTTAGCACCCTCATCTCTAATGACTATGACGGGGAATTTACATTCTCTTAATTAGAACTGGTGCTCAACGCTCTTTTCACGAGAGGAAAAAACATGTGAACTCCCAACGATTAAAAATATCACTGAATTGTTATTTTCCATTGTAAGAGATTTGGTTATTCTTACACGTAGAAGTACAGAAGTGCAGAAGTTAACAAAAAGGTTTTTATTGCTCCAACAAAACGTAAAATGTGAATATTGAACAGAATTATTCTTACAATTTGGAGCTCTTCCAAATACTGACTTTACCCAAAACACATCTTGGAAAATTTTTAAATATTAAGTTAGCCTATAAAAATGAGTGCATTTTCTCTTTTGTCGCTTAAAGTAGTAAGGAAGGCTGGGAAGTATTTCTCAATCTCTTAATAAGTATTGAGATTTCATAACCAGTTCGAAGGTATTCTGCATTCAGTAGCACATTCTCAACTTCATGGCGGCACGGTGACACAGTGGTCAGCACTGATGCCCCACAGCGCCAAGGACCCAGCCTTGGGTTACTGTTTGAATGGAGTTTGCTCATTCCCCCTCTCCATGCCCGCGTGGGTTTCCTCCGGGTGCTTTGGTTTCCTCCCACTGTCCAAAGATGTGCAAGTTAGACAGATTAGCCACGGTAAATGCGTGAGGTTACAGGGACTGGGCAGGGGAAAGGGGCTGTTACGGGAGTCAGTGGTACCTTGATGGGCTGAAAGGCTTCTTGTGCGTGGATGGGATTCTACGATACGTGATTCACAAAGACAGGGCCATTGTGGCCTATTTTTCAAAGGGAATCTTTTGCAATGGGACCTTGAACTATGAAATAGAAATAAAGAAAAACTGTGAAATAGACTGGGAATAATCTAGAGGGCGCTTAACTGCAGGAAAAATCAGTACTGGTGTATGATGCATTTCTTTCAGCAATGGAACAAGACTCAAAATGGTGAACCTTCACAGCAGGGATCACTCCTAACACTTAGATGATTCAATTTGTTCTTGGAAGACCAGGAAACTGAGTGAGATGGTATTTTGCACAGTATGTACTCACCCAAAATTTCCTTTATTATTGGCTCCTTACAGACTGCTTCTGACAAATGCTGGTTTGACCCATGTTACCCTCTCTCCTCTATTCTTCTCCACCTATATCTGTAAACAACTAAACCCAGCAGGTGTCTATCTTTTGTGCAGCAGCAGCAGCTCGACGCAATACATTTCAAAGGCAGTATTTAAATACTGGAGCTTTGAATAATCAGTCAGTTAGTGCTGCTGGAAGCTGATGCATCATGCTCTGCATAACCAACACTGATATTGATTAGGGCTTTGTCTCACTTGCCACTGTCAAAATTTGTTGTGTTACAAAACCGGCTTTCATTATAAACGAGACAGCTACGGCAAATTACAGAAGTGACTCAGCCTTTTCAAAGGCAGGCAGTCTTCAAACTATAAAGTGAGATTAAAACCTTCAAGTAGTCCTGATCAGCTGTTTGTAAAACATTTGGAATTAAAATGAGTAAACATTTATGAAATGAAAATTGTCAAGGCTGCGTCAATCACTGTATTTTTGGAACAGCCATTTGATCCTTCAAGTAGTGCCAGAGACGAGGAACTTCAGTTGTGAAGATCGACTGGAGAAGTTAGGGCTGTCTTCCTTGAAGAGAAGGCGGAGAGGAGATGTGACAGAGGTGTTCAAAAATCACGAGAAGTCTGGACAGAGTAGATAGGGAGAAACTGTTCCCGCTCTTAAAAGGATCAAGAACGAGGAGGCACAGATTGAAAGCAATTTGTACAACGAGTAAAACAGACACGAGAAAAATAAATTTCACACACAGGCATTTCAGATCTGGAACGCGCTGCCTGAGGGGGTGACGGAGGCAGGTTCAGTCGAGGCTTTCAAAAGGTAACTAGCCTGTTATGTGAACAATGAACGTGTAGGATTATGAGGAGGTGGGGGAATGGAACTAAGTGCATTGCTTTTCCATTGAGCCAGAGTAGACACGATGGGCTGAATGGCCTCCTTCCACACTGTTACGATCCTACGATCGTGAAAGTGCCGACCTCATAGCAGACTTCTACGTCACGGAATAAACAAGTACTTAAAGATAAATGGCATAAGCAAGAACTGACTCAATGGTTGGGTTCAAAACTTAACATCATAGTTTCTTCCCGTGTCGACTTTTTATATTGTCTTAGATTAAATCTAGAGGGGTAAAAACAAAGCGGCTTATTAGGCCCAACTTCTTCATTTGTCAATTCCACAGGACAATAAAGCAGGAAAAAGTCAGTTAGCCCCATAATTGTGATCTGTAATTCAATTAGACCACGACTGGACCATTACATACCATATCCCATGATACATAAAGTTAAGTTTATTTATTAGTTACCAGCAAGGTTTAAATTAATATTGCAATGAAGTTACTGTGAAATTCCCCTAGTCGCCACACTCTGGCACCTGTTCGGGTCAATGCACCTAACCAGCACAACTTTCAGACTGTGGGAGGAAACTGGAGCACCCAGAGGAAACCCACACAGATATGGGGAGAAAGTGCAAACTCCATACAGCTAGTGGCCCAAGCCAGGAATCAAACCCGAGTCCCTGGCGCTGTGAGGCAGCAGTGCTAACCATGTATCACCATGCCACCTACTGTACCCCTGTCTAGCAAAAATTTATCAATCCCAACATCTATAATCATTTGGGGGAGAGAATGCCAAATCTCTACTGCACTCTGTGGATGAAAAATGCTTCCTAATTTTGATGGAAAGCTTAAAATTTATGTTCCTTTGTTCTCAATTTTCCCACTAGAGAAAATAATTGCTCTGGAGTTAGCCTATCAAATCCTTTTTAATATTTTAAACATTTCAATCAGATCACTTCTCAGATCTGCCACTCTCAGGGGAATGCAAGCTGAGTTTACACAAGCTATCCGCTTCATTTAGTGCTCTAAGCTTCATCTGTCCATCTTTTCATTATACCTTCCATCCCTTTTCTTCTGAAACCATTTATACTCTCTGCATTGAAGGGCTTGTCACAGCCAATGGTACTCTGGCTGGAACTTTGACAAACATGGGATTTCACAAGTCAAATATACCAGCTGTTGCTGTAATACTGTGGCTGATAAACCAATTAAAGCTCAACCCATGAAACGACAAAGGTAATTCCATCATTTCTCACTGAGGGCTCTTCAAATTTTCCTTAAAACCTAGAGAACAAACAGTCTGGCGATCAAAGACAATACATCAGAACAATGTCACAGTGCCATTAGAAAGGTTCATAAAGGCAACTCAACGCCACCTTATCGAGAGAAATTATGAGGTGGATTATAAACGCTGGCCAAGCCAGTGACACCCACGTCTCAAAAGTAATTTTTTGTAAATGTTAATGGAATTTAAGGTTCTTATATTTATGTCACCAAAAAATTGCCAAAGCTTGACTGTAACAGCCCAAGTGGTCAACTATCCATACTCCACAACATATGTAAATATCTTTAAATACAAACCTAAAGCTAGATTCTTCTACAGAAAAAAAATTTACACCAAATCACCAAAGTACTATATAGAAGATTCAAGAGAAAGCATATCAGTCATATCATTGCTTTGATAGTATGTTCTGAATCCCTGATGATAAACTAAAACTGCAATGCACAATTCGCAAATGGATATGATCCAATTAATTACATGCAGGCATCTTTTCAGAATAGCCATGAAATATCAAACTCCGAAACAGTCCAAGTGTTACAGTGGGAATGGCGTACTCCCCCAGTACTAAAGCTACTACTCCGTTCAGCTTCGAAAGGACATCAGCCAAAGGCAAGTCAGAATATTTTGTAAAAGGTGAGAGAATGGATGCTCATGTGCACAAATCACTAAAACCTAGTGTCCATTTACAAAAATTATTCAAAATAGTCAATGGAAAGATGGCCTTTACCACAAGGGAAATACAATGCACAAGTGAGCAAGTAATGTGTCAATTGTAAAACACCCTGGACAGACCCACTCTGAGGTACTGTGTTCAGTTTTGGGCAACATACCCCAGTAAGGATATAATGGTCTTGGGAGGGGGCACTGTGCAGATCCACTTGAACGATACTGGGATTTTATGAGATCAGGTTGGATAATGGCTTCCATTCCCTTTAGCTTAGAAGCGGGAGCGGTGATAAGAATACGCGATTCAAAAAGGTGGTTGAGAGAGAAAGCATGTCCTCTGGTGAGGCCAACTGGAACTAAAATTAGAGCAAAGCCATTTATGATTGAAATCAGGAAGCACTTTATCACACAAAGGGAAATTTAAGTCTGAACACATGCCCCCAAAAAGTTAAGCTAAAATAGATTTTCAACACTGAGATTACTAGATTTCTGTGATGTTTCAAGGTATATCGATTTAAATTAGGGTTGAGATACACTTGACCAAGCTTTAACAGAATGACCTAACAGGCTTGAAGGGGCAGAAGGCCCACTTCTACTCCAATGTCACTCAGAAACAGCAGTACCACTTAAAGAGTAGGGTCCTACCCAAGAAAACAAGTCGGAAAAGGCCTGGGGCTTAAGCCGGACCATTGAGACATTTCAGGTGAGCAAAAATACTCACATTTAAACATCACTATCTATTAGATGATTACCTATAGTAACCAGGTTTTAAAAAAAGTGATGTTTTTGCTAAAAAAAGAAGACATCCTGCATGTCTGCTTTTCAGCACTAAGTCGCTAAAGTCCCAGATGAGCATAGGCTGCTCTCCCCTTTGGAAGGGAAGAGCTGCTGACTGGTGATAATTTAACCTGAAGATTACCACACCTAAGGCAAGGGGCAGGGTTGAGACGGCGGACCTTTCCAACAATACTCACATTCTGTACTACCGAATGATTATGGGGAAATGTTTAGTGCGATATTAATGTTAGTAATATAAATGGCATCTTCTGGCGATTTATCTCAAAGTAGGAACAAATGCTGTTTTCAATAAAGGAGACATTTTGGAACATTTAATTTGTAAATTAACAGAAAGACAACAATCCCATGAAACTGCACTGTCAACTGAGAGCCTCGTTTATCCAGGAGGGTGAACTGGCAATTCAGCTGCACGCTGCCAAGAACAAGTAGCTGTAAAAGCTTGGACAGAGTGCACTCAGATTTACGAATACCAATAAGTATCTCAACTACTGGCCCCGTAAAATTCTAACTCTCCGTTTCTTTTCAACGATTACTACTGTTTTTTCTTTTCAACTGCGTGGGCCGATGAATCGATTTGCTTGGGTTTGCAACATTTTACTTAGCCCTCAGTTTGAGTGCTGCTACTTCAAATAAATCACAAAGACCATGTAATTGATCATGTGGAAATGTTACATATTTCGTTGCAGAAGGTGGCGTAGTGATATTGTCACTGGACTCGTCATCCAGAGACGCAGGGTAATGCTCTGGGCTGGCAGGTACGAATTCCACCATGGCAAATTGTGGAATTTAAAAGTGACACAATGATCCACACTGCTGCCTCACGGCGCCAAGGACCAGATCTGAATCCTGTTTCCATGGGTTCCCTCCGGGCGCTCCGGTTTCCTCCTACAGTCCAAAAAATGTCAGTTTCTCGTTAGTAACACGGTTAGTATCCCTGCCTGTCACACGAGAGACCAGGATTCAATTCCCCAATGGGGAGATTGTTTCCTTCGCCATTCCCTGGTGCCTGGTGATTCAGTTTCAGTGTTTTGCCCGCCACGGCCTGTGTTCAATTCCTGGTCAGGGAAGCAGATTTAATCGTTCACATGATTAGGCCTACACCTGCTATCGTAATGGTAAATGACACTCTAATCAATAACACTACATCAGGAACCCATCATCTTTAGAAACTTAACAGTTCATCTTTACTAAACAATAGATAAAAACAAACACATTACAACTTGTGGTTCTTGGATTTGAGATCAAATTTCTCTTACCCTCATGCCAAGTACTAAGAAACCAATTTCTTCCATCAGCGGATATTTACTGATCTGTTGCTGTATCTTCTCAGCCGATGCGTCCGGGTCATAACTTTTCTTCCCTATTTTAACATCCATGATGCACGGTTTGTTGAACTTCCGTGTCACATCTTCCAGTTTAAGGTACAACTCTGAACTCGGAGGTTAAAGAGCAAATCCTCAGTGTAATTCCTTGAAACAATTTCCAGTGCCTCATTTTGTTTCTTTACTACTACCTTCAAGGTAAAAACATCAAACCTCATTTACTTACCAAAAGTTTCATGCTCATTATGATACTTGGCCCTTCCAGCCATGTACACAAGATTCACCTCTTGCTCACACGACTCTATCTCCACGGAACATTTAACTACAGAGTTTCCCTCCTAGTCCTGGTGTCAGCCGATATTATTAAAGATCCCATCTCTTCAAGTGCTGCCCCTCTTGTCTTGCTTATACCATCCTTCTCCAATGCTTCTCCAGTTTTGTAACCTGTGTGGCTCCGCTCTTGCTTGGTTTCATTCTTATCCACCTAACATTATGACTTGCAATGGCTCCTCTTCCTGCTCCCACACTGTTACCTTTGGCCTTCTCAAAGATCTATCCTTGGCTGTTTCTATTTCTCAGCTACATGCCGACCCTTGGTGATATCAACTGGAAGTTTAATTTACTGAGCTCTATCTCACACTACCACCTCTCTGGAATCCTTCGTGGTTGCTAAATTATCAGGCTGTTCTTTCAACATCCAGTACTGGAGAGGCAGAAATTTTCTCCAGTTAAATACTAGGAAGTCTGAAATCATAGAATCCCTACAGTGCAGAAGGAAGCCATTCGGCCATCAGTCTGCACCAATGAACCCATCGTGGCCCAATCCCTGTAACCCCACATATTTACCACGCTAATCCCTCTAACCTACGTGTCCCAGAACACTAAGGGGCAATTCAGGACCAATGCACCTAACCTGCACATCTTTGGACTGTGGGAGGAAACCGGAGCACCCAGAGGAAACTCACACAGACACAGAGTATGCAAACTCCACAAAAACAGTGACCCAACCCAGGAATCAAACCCAGGTCCCTGGAGCTGTGAGGCAGCAGTGACAACCACTGTGCCACCATGCTGCCCACAAGTCATTGCTTTTGGTCCATTTCAAACTCTGTTCCCTAGCCAGCAATTCCATCTCTCTCCTCTTAAACCTGTTAGAGAATTAATCAGATTGTAGGCAAAGCTGGTAGCACATCTGACTCTGAAATGAGCAACCAACAACTATGTCTGTATCATTACCAAGATCACCTATTTCTAATTCAGTATCACCCGACATTTCCCTTAGCCTCAACTCATCCATTGCTGAAACACTCACCCATCTTTGTTACTACTGGACTTAACTATCCCAATGCACCACTGGTTAGTTTCCAATGCCCCCCTGGCTGGGTTCAATGCCCCCTGGCTGGTTTCCAACACTCTGCCCCTTGGAAACTGGAGGTCATCCAAAACTCTGCTCCCATATTCTAAACCGCACTAGTCACATTCACCTGACCTAAACCAGCTCTGGGTCAAGCAATGATTTGACTTTAAAATTCTCAATCTCAAAACCCTCCCACGGTCTCAGCCCTCTCAACCTTCATAATCTTCTCTCGCCTCAAAACTGTTTGTGATGTCTGCACACATCTGATTCTGGTCCCTTGACCTATGGTGACCTTGCTTTCAGAGGTGGCACAGTGGTTATCACTGCTGCCTCATAACGTTGAGGACCCTGGTCCAATTCCCAGCTTTGGCTCACTGTCTGTGTTGAGTTTGCATGTTTTCCCCATGTCTGCGTGGGTTTCCTCTAGGTGTTCCTGTTTCCTCCCAAAGATGTATTGGTTAGGTGGATTGGCTATGCTAAACTGCCCCTTCGCATCAAGGGGAACTAGCTAACGTAAATGCATCGGCTTATGGGGATAGGGCTTGGGTGGGAATCATGGTCGGTGCAGATTCGATGGGCCGAATGGCCTTCTTCTGACTGTATGATTCTATGAATCATGAAATCGCGATAGTGCAGAAGAAGGCCTTTCAACCTATCGAGGCTGCATCTAAGCTCGAGAATTCCCAACCGAAACCTCTCATCCTGCTTTTTTTCCTGCAAGGCACATCTTAAGAAGTGCCTCCTGGAACTGGCTTTTGGTCATCTCCTCATGTAGTTCACTGTCACACTTTGTTTTAAACCTGCCTGTAAAGAACTTCTCGTCATTAAAGATGCCAAACAACACTGGCCACTTAACGATCATAAAAAATTTTAATGGAGTAGATATGGAATGCAACTTTTCCAACTTCATCTTTAAAATATTAGTTGAAATATCACGAGGGCAGAGGAACAACAGTAACAGGTTTCAGAAATAAAAACTGAATAGTTTTTATGTGGTACGAGGTAATCAGGTCTACTCAAATTGGATTTTTTTTTAAACATAAAACAAGGACCCACACAAACCTGAGATTTTTGTTTCTGCGTGAACAATTAACTAATATTGGGGCAAGAACAGAAAATAGCAACTCCGGTCTATTCTTCGGTTACTCAGCACTGATCAACAGTTGGAGATTTTGTCTCTGTTGATCACAGATGGCACCAGCAGCTGTTGTGTAGGAAGCAGTGGTCAGGAATGTGTTTGCAGACCAATTAAGTGTGTGTCAGTATACGGTTATTGCAATGCAGTCTAAGCAGTGATTAATTATTGTGAGCATTACTGCCGGAATGATCACACTAACTGAATTCAATACGACGGCTAGGTTTACTCACAGAGGGATACAAGCATTTCCAACATAAACAAAATCGCCACAAAGCTTTCAAATAAAAAACAATCAAATGGTTCTTTTCCAAATTCTGAATGCATAGATTACCTAAACAATTGTCTGCACAACAGAAGGGGGGAAAAATCTTTTTTCCGAAGCATGTACAGCGCCTCAGCTTAAACAGTATATTGCAATGAACGGAAATAACAAATATTGCCCACATAAACTTTTGCTGAAGAGGTTGGGAAAACCCAGAGAATGGCAGGGCACAATCATCACAAGGCACTTCACAGGAAGATTATGGCACCAAGCCGCATGAACAAATACGTCAGGTGACCAACAGGTTGGTGAAAGAGATGGGGATTAGGTGGGCAGGTCAGGACATTTCATGAGTCAGTGCAGACTCGATGGGCCAAAGAGCCTCTTCTGCACAGGAGTATTCAGTGATTCGGTCTTTAACGAGCTTCCTGAAGAGGAAAGCAAGGTAGAACAAAGAGAACATAGGATTAAGAAAAATACAGCACAGGGACAGACCCTTCAGCCCTCCAAGCCCATGCTGATCATAATGCCCTAACTAAATTAAACAAAACCTTCTGCCCTTACTCGGTTCACATCCCTCTATTCCCTCCCTACTCCTGTATCCATTCAGATGCTTCTTAAATGTTGCCAATGTGCCTGCTTCCACCACCCCCTTTGGCAGCACGTACCAGTCACCCACTACACTCTACGCAGAAAATCCTCCCCCACACACCTCCCTTAAGCCGCCGGCATCCCCCCCGCCCCACACCTTAAAACTGGGCTCCCATTCTGGGAAAAAGTCTCTGACTATCTAGGGCAGGGAGGATATTCCAGGACTTGGTACCCATACAACTGGAGGCATAGCCACCAATGCAGCAATTAAAACTGGGGTTGCTCAAGAAGCCAGAATTGAAGGAGCGCAGAGGTCTGAGATGGTTGTGCGATTAGAACAGATTGCAAAGATCAGGAGGGGCAAAGGCCTGGAGCGATTAGAAAACAAGGATGAGAATTTTAAAATCAAGACGTTGCTTGACTGGAAGCCATGGTCAGTGAGCGCAGAATAATAAGGGAACTGGACATGGGCGAGTGAAGTCCAGTTTTGGATGAACTCGAGCTTACAGAGGATAGAGCGTGGGAGAACAGCCAGGAGTGCATTGGAATAGTCAGGTCTGAAAGAAACAAAGGATAAATAAATGAGGGTTTCAACAGCCGGTGATCTGAGACAGGGCCACGGTCAGGAAATGTTACGGAAGGAGAAACAGGCAGTCATATAGAACCACAGAATCCCTACAGTATAGAAGGCAGCCATTTGGCTCATCAAGTCTGCACCAATCACAATCACACCAGGGCCCTATCCCCATAACCCCATGCATTTACCCTAACTAGTCCCCCTGACACTATGGCCAATCCACCTAACCCGCACATCTTTGGACTGTGGGAGGAAACTGGAGCACCCACAGGAAACTCACAGAGACGCGGGGAGAACATACAGATTCCACACAGACAGACCCCCAAGCCAGAATCAAACCCGGCTCCCTAGCAATGTGAGGCAGCAGTGCTAACCACTATGCCACTGTGCCATCAGAGTTTAGTGGATTGGAGGTTGGAAACTCATATCAAGATCAAATATGACACCAAGATTGCAAACAGGCCGGCTTAATCTCAGATTGCTGCAGGGAAAGAGTTAGAATCAATAGCTCGGGGAGAAAATTTGGAGTGGAAACTCAAAACAGTGGCTTCAACCTTCCCAATATTTAACTGGAGGAAATTTCTGCTCATCCAATTCTGGGTGTCTGACAAGCAGTCTGATAACTTAGCAACAGAAAGGTGGTTCTAAGTATTAGAACTGGGCATTGTCAGTGAACAAGTGAGTGGTGTGTTGCCAAGGGGCAGCAGGTTGCTGAGAAGCAGGAGGGGGCTAAGGAAAGATCCACCAAGGGAACACCAGAGGCAATGGAGTGGGAAGAGAAGACAATACAACTGATTCTCTGATGATGGTTAAATAGATAAAAATGGAACCAGATAACAGGAGTCACACCCAGCTCCACACCATTAGCTTTGGAGGATGGTGTGGTCACCCATGTCACAGGCTGAGAAAGATCAGGAGGAAATGTTAATCTTAGTGCAGTTGAATAGGATGTGGGTTGTGACTTTGCTAAGAGCTGTCGCAGTACCTTGGGAAGGACAAAAACCTGATTCAAACGATTTCAACAAGTTCTAGGAAAGATGGGAACAATTCAGAATGTGTTCAGGATTTCAGAGAGGGAAAGGACGCTGGAGATGAAATGTTAGTTTGCAAGGATAATGGGGTCGAGTATTGTTTTGAGGAGAGGGAAGATTTACAGGAGACAAAGGCAACAGCTAATGGGGAAGATAAAGTCACATGATTAGCAGTTTAATGGGAATAAATTTGGGCTGGGTCTCATGGGAAAGATGTGCTGAGGGAAGGGAGATGAGAAAAAAATTGTACAGCAGTATCAAGACAAGAATCGTCAGGGTACCAGCCCATACTGTACGCAATATTACAGTGCAGTGTAAAGGATACCATTCGGTGCAGTAGTCGGTGTCCAGGTGCCAAGGAATTTAGGCAGGAACTTTCGTAGCTCTAAGAAGACATGCTCATGACACGATGAACCAAACACCTGAAAACAGAGAAAAGTCTATTGAGAACCAATATTTCAGCATCACAAGTACAGCAAAGCTTTTTTGTCTGTAGAAGTTTCTCAGGGTATTTTTTCAGGGACTGTGACTTAAGGAAATGTCGTAATTCAGGAATCTTAGAAATATCTTTCAGTAGGCAATTGTAGTTAATAGCAGTTAACTGCATTTCAACCTGAACGTAAATGTAGTTTTTATTCCACAGCCTTTTGGGCCACAGCTCATTGTCCAACATTTAAAAGTTCAGACATTGTTTAAACTTTACCACATTACCAAATCTGTGGCGAGGTGACGGCCTAGTGGTATTATTGCTGGACTATTAACCCAGAAACTCAGTGTGGCACAGAGGTTAGCACTGCTGCCTCACAGCACCAGGGAAATGGGTTCGATTCCTGGTTTGCACATTATCCTCGTGCCTGTGTGGGTTTCCTCCAGGTGCTCCTGTTTCCTACCACAGTCCAAAGATGTGCTGGTTAGGTGGACTGGCCATGCTAAATTCTCCCTCAGTGTACCCAAACAGGCACTGGAGCATGATGACTACAAGATTTTCACGGTAACTTCATTGCAATGTCAATGTAAGTCTACCTGTTGACTAACAAAATAAACTTCAATGTTGCAGGGACCCAGGTTCAAAGCCTGCCACGGCAGATGGTGGAATTTGAATTTAATAAATAGATCTGGAATTAAGAGTCGACTGACGACCATGAAACCTTTGCCGATTGTTGGAAAAACCCATCTGGTTCACTAATGTCTTTGAGGTAAGGAAATCTGCTGTCCTTACCCGGTCTGGCCTTCATGTGACTCCAGAGCCACAGCAACGTGGCTGACTCTCAACTGCCCTCAGGCAACTGGGGGTGGATAATAAAATGTTGGCCGACCGGTGATGCCCATGTCCCACGAATGAATCCAAAAAAATTAGATCTTCCCAATACAGAGCTAATGCCTGCAGGAAAAATGATACAGCAAGAAGTCTCTCAACACCAGGCTAAAATCCAACCAAATTATTTGATCGCAAACTCTCAAGCTTTCGGGGTTTGCCCCTTTGTCAGGTGAATGGAGAGGTCATCTCTCCACTCACCTGACGAAGGGGCAAACCCCGAAAGCTCGTGAGTTTACTATCAAATAAATTGGTTGAATTTTAACCTGGTGTTGAGAGATTTCTTACTGTGTTTACCCCAATCCAACGCTGGCATTTCCACATCAGGAAAAATGATACACCGTATTTGAACGTCATAGCTTCAGAAAGGTGACTGAACAACTAAGGTTCAGCAATATGTCAACTGGAAACATTATATCAACGTGGGGTGGTGGGGGGACTATGTGAGATGCTGGAAATGAAAAATACATTGTTTACATCATGTGTATGAAACCAAAGTCCTGCATGCAACAGCTGTAACCGTGCTCCAATTTATACCAGTGTGTCTGGATTGAACACTGATGAGTTGTATGCATCATTGCACTGATGGCGCAGAATCACATCCCAAAGCAAAAGCAGAAAATACTGGTGAATAGTAGGGTTAAGGTTTCAGGTCAACGGGCTCGCGTTGTCTGACATGCAGAAGTGATTCCAGTATTTTCTGTTTTTATTTTAGGTTTCCAGTATCTGCAGTATTCTGCTCAATGCCCACGGAAACCAGTAACCTAAAATAGCCAAACGAGCCGCACAGTGTCTCACAGCACCAGGGGCCCGGGTTCGAGTGTGGTTTCCTCCCACACTCCAAAGATGTGCACTTTAAACTGGCCACGTTAAATTGCCCCTTTAGTGTCCAAAGATGTGTATGTTAGGCGGATTAGTGGGGTAAACATGTGAGGTTTCAGGGATAGGGCAAGGGAGATAGGTCTGAGTAATGTGTTGTCAGAGACTCAGTGCAGACTCGATGGGCCAAATGGCCTCCTTCTGCCCTGGAGGGATTCTTTGATTCTAAGCAAAGAAATTGATGAACAAGATTTCATTCTTCGTAACGTTTACTTTAACGATCGAGTCAAAATTAACATAAATTAACCACTAATTAACAAGCAAACTGCACTCAGTAGAAACAATAAATTACATGTTAAATCGCCGCCACAACAAAGATAGATCTCTTGGATTTTGTGGCAGTTGCCTAATGGCACCACATACAGCACAAGGTCTGTCACAATTCTCCGTAAAAAGTCTGACAACACCAGGTTTTAGTCCAACCTATTTATTTGATAATATACTCGCAAGCTTTCGGGTTAGCCCCTTCGTCAGGTGAATGGAGAGTTCTGGCCTCAGACAGAGCATATAAAGCACAGACAGTTTAGAGATTACTGATTAGAATGCGAATCCTTACACCTAACCTGCTGTTCAAGACCTGAAGTGGCTGATAATGTGAGTGGAAGGAGCACTGATCACAGTTTAAAGAGATGTGTATTGTCTCCAGACAGTACACTAAGTGAGGTTTTGCAAACCCAGGCAAGTCACGGGGGTTACAGATAGTGCGACATGAACCCAAGATCCGCATTCTAATCAGTAATCTCTAAACTGTCTGTGCTTTATATGCTCTGTCTGAGGCCAGAACTCTCCATTCACCTGACGAAGGGGCTAACCCGAAAGCTTGCGAGTATATTATCAAATAAATAGGTTGGACTAAAACCTGGTGTTGTCAGACTTTTTACTGTGTTTACGCCAGTCCAACGCCGGCATACCCACATCATGACAATTCTCCGTCCACAGAGAGTGTTTAAGTCTTTTTCTTCATGCAGGGTTTGGCCAGTCACCCCAAAAGAAGCTTTACGCCATCGTAATTCCACAGATACAGTTATCACCTAAAAAATGGTACAGACTTTGGTCCAAATGGCCTCCTTCTGCACTGTAAAGATTCTGTGAAGGGTGAACCTCATTTGCTTGGCTCACGACAGTGTTCAGATTCCAGTCTTTTCAGAGTCTCACACACACAGCATTCTTCACAGCCTGCCTATTTTGACCTCTTGTTAAAATGCTATCTCGGAGAGTTTTGCGCATGTGTATTTTTACTTTCCTAAGCAGTTTCAGTTTCCTTCACAACCTAAGGCCGGCCACAGCCTGATTTCCTACAAGTCTGATGTCACAGCCAAAAGGTACCATACCCACCAATCACAGAAATTGACGTTTCTGAGTTTCTCCTTTCAGTCAGGGCCTGCTGTGAGAAAATGCAGACTCTGAAACCATGGTCAGGGTAGATAACAGTTCATGTACACTTCCCTGCTGGTCTGGCAAACAGCAGATTTCATCACATTGAAATAAATGATCCTTTATTTAACCCCTGGTTCGGCAGAAACTTCGATCCACACTGTGGAGCTGCTTCTTCAGACAGATAGACTTATGTTAACATTTCTACATTTAGCAGCACCCCAATGTTTGAGGAGGGCAGATATTGCCAAGAACAGGAAAACTGATAACAAAGAGAAGTAGCGAGAGATGAACTCTGAGCAGACCAGCTGAAGGTCGGCCATTCCCAGACTAAAACCATTTGATGGTACCAACTGCCTCCAGCAGCCTTGAATGATTTGCATTTACACTGCTGGCTTGCTTCCAACTCAAAATCTGCTGCCTGTGGCAATCCAGCAGTGTCAAATTATTAGAAAATGGAAGAAGCAGTGCATTGTTATTTATAGCTTCTAATCTTTTGATAGAATCATAGAATTTCTATAGTGCAGGAGGCCACTGTTTGGCCCATCGAGTCTACACCAATCACAATCCCGCCCAGGCCCTATCCTCATGGCCCCACACGTCTACCCTGTTAACCCTGACACTAGGGTTTAGCATGGGCAATCCACCTAACCCACACATCTTTGGACTGTGGGAGGAAACTGGAGCACCCGGCTGAAACCCACACAAACAGGGGGAGAACGTGCAAGCTGCACACAGACAGTGCCCCGAGGCTGGAATCAAACCCAGGTCCCTGATGCCGAGAGGCAACAACGCTAACCACTCTGCCACCTTGCCGCTCTCTTTTCCTCTTTGAAAACCATGTTTTCTCTGTTTAACCTCAACACATTGACCTACCGAGGTTTGTTTGAAATTAGTTTGTATCTTGTCCTCACTCGAGAACCAACAGGAAAAATTAGAACAAGCAGTGGAATTCAAGAAGGTAGTTCTTTCAAAAAAGCCAGCACAGGCTGAATGTCCTCCTCCTGTGTTTTGTGAACCCATGGAGGGAAGGCCAACCAATTTCAGCAACTGGTATTTTGGATGAAAACAGAAAATGTTGGATAAACTCAGCTGGTCTTGGAGAAAAAGTGTTAACATGAAAAGGATGTAGAAGGGTCATTTAGATTCAAAACATTAACTCTGTTTTTCTCTCCACAGTTGCTGCCAGACCTGCTAAGCTTATCCAGCGTTATTCTGCTTTTATTTCAGCATCTGCAGTCATTTTGGGCAAGAAACAGAGATCAGCCCACTCTGAGCCAGGGCAGGATGAAGGCCCATGGGACAGCCTGCAACTGCCACACAGCAAAACTCCTACCACCAAGGGCTAATACCAATGCTAGGGCATTCACATTTGTCACACCACACGCCCCCTCAGATGAGATTCCCAAAGCTGTTGATCCTGGCAAGACCTCTCAATTTGATTTGATTTATTGTCACATGTATTAGCATCCAGTGAAAAGTGTTGTTTCTTGCACGCTATATAGACAAAGCATAATGTTCATAGAGAAGGAAAGGAGACTGACTTTACCCTTCAGAAGTAGTTTGATTTAAATTTATTATTGTCACGTATCGGGATAGTGTAGAGTATTGTTTCTTGCATGCTCTACAGACAAAACATACCATTCATAGAGTACATAAGAGAGAAGGAATGAAGTGGCTCCCTGTTTATACAACCCCCATTGTGAGCAGCAATAAGGCTTAATCTAAAAAGGATCACTTTTCACAGATACCATTTTCCAGATCCAATATTTATATTCTAAAATGAACCAATTCAACTAGGCTTTCTTGAGTTGAAGATAGAGAGAGTTTATTATCTGCTAAAAAGGCAAGGAGAAAAATGGTAAAACACGTACATACATACTCAGACAGATTTGAAGTGAGAATTGAACCCAAAGTTGGTAAATCTAAATAAAAAGGTATATGGAACAGTCCTGGACTCACGAGGAGTAAATGATGAAGAGTACTGCCATGACCATTCAAGATTCCTGTAGAGTTGACTTCAGTCGGTGAAAAGCTGGTTCTTTAATTTAAGTGTTCTGTAGTCTGGCAGATATATTCCCAAGTTCTTTTTACAGCTGTAATCCTTTTGCTGGCTGGGGGTGACTTCAAGTCTTAGAAAGAGATTCAAGATATACCTGCAAAAATGGCTATTTTGCAGGGGCCCTCTGGTTGCTTTTGTTACCACATCAAGTACTTTCAGTGTGAAAAACTGCTTATCCTCTCAGACCTCTCAGAGACAGACTGGAGCTGCTCCCTTTGCTGACTTTAAACCTATTTGTTGTATATTCCAAATGGATGGTGAATCCACAGTTGTACCTAGGCATTACTCACATCCCTCGAGATGCAACGACCATTATTGTCTTTTTGTCTTTCCTGGAAATGGTCATCCATCTCTGGATGCTTTTAGAAGTACTTGGAAACAGAGAAGGGTCCCATTGTTCCTTCGAGAAATACCCTGCAGTACAAGCCAGTGGCTTGGGTGTACATTCTCAGCCATCTTTGGGTTTATATCCATTAAAAAAAACAAAACTCACGACTTTTTTTTAAGTTCAACACTTTGTTTGAAATTTTGCCTTAAAGTTCAGCATTTTGTTTGAAATTCTGCCTTTTGCCCTTCCATCATCATGACATTTTAAAATGCAACATTCTAACAGAATTATAACCTAAATTAACCTTGTAAAACAAATGAAATATTATCCTTTTTCTCCTTGTTGCAGGCGTCAGAATGCCCTGTGCAAATTAAACTGATCACTCGTTCTGAAAAGCTGTAGAAATCCCTTTCCTTCAGCTAAGGATAATACATTTGTCCCATCTAGGATTTGATCCAGCTCATCCTTCCCTCAACCCTTATCTGATTATAACTCAACATCCCTCTTCTGTATCCTTACAGATTGCAGTGTGGCACAAAGTATTTAAAAACACAACAAAATAATTCAATAAAATATTTAAACTGTGAAATACACAGTCAACTACCTGTCTGTAACATGGACATGTAATGGCACACTCAGTAATCATCTCAGTTAAGTACTGGAATGCCCTTCCAGGGACCTCTCCAACTCAGCACACGCAGTTTAATTTGAAAGTACAGCTCTTGAGATTTTCTGCAACTGAATCCCATCTGCACTTACAAGAAGAATAAATCACCTGGATTAAACCGTTCAGACAATTTTCATTGCTGTTTATCAAATGTTATTTTAGTTCACGTTACTGAATTCAAACTTGCCTTCCAGTGTCGAGGGAAACACCTAATAAAGATAATCTTTCACAGCTCTTTATGCCATGATGTCCTTATTAGGGTTGAACAAGGAGTGTGTTTGGAGCTTCTCTGATGGTTCAATAATTGACTGGGCCATGGGAGGGAGGAATCCATTCAAGAAGTATAAGAAGCCAAAGCAGATAGGTCCCAGCTTTGTACCCAACCTTTTTTTTTCCTTTGCTCATGGGATATGGGCATTGCTGGGCCAGCATTTATTGCCCATCCCTGAAGGCATTTAACAGTCAAGCACATTGTGGTGGATCTGGAGTCACATGGAGGCCAGACCAGGTAAGGATGGCAGATTTCCTTCCCTAAAGGGCATTAATGAGCCACATAGGCTTTTAAAACAATCAACGATGATTTCATGGTCATCATTAAACTTTTAATTCCAGATTTCTATTGAATTCAAATTTCACCATCTACCATGAAGGTATTCGAACCCGGGTCGACAGAGAATTACTCTGGGTCGCTGGGTTACTAGCCTAGCGACAGTACTGCGCTGCCACCACCTCCCTGATTAACTGAGTTGATCAACCTCAGCTAAGATGTCAGTGAAGGCACTAAAATCTGGCCTAAGAGATTAATCATCAGAAATGCCAATCACTGACCAATATCCAGCAATTCCCACCCAAAAGATGTATAAGTGAACATCAGGCTTGCGTGCCGTGTTAGTTAGTTAACCAGCACAGACTGGAAAATCACATGGAAGAATGGCGCATTGAGGAAAGGTAACTCAATCTATGGAACCAAATCCAGTACAGCAAAGAAGAAAAATAACTAATATAGTGAGTACTCAGTATGCAATAGCTTCACACTGGAGGGAGGAAGTATCAGAAGAGCACTTTAAAGTATGCCAGAGTAAGTATCAAACTAAGGAGGCCACAATATTGTTTAATTTCCAGGAACTCAATGTAGGTGGCTCAAAATCAGAAATCTTGCTAAAAGATTTGTGTTAATTATTAAAAGTACCTTGGATGATATTGGAGAACATAGAAAATAAGAGCAGCAGCAGGCCATTTGGCCCTACCTGTTGTGCAATTCAATATTATCTCAACTGCAAACTCCCATACTCTCCCCATACCCCTGGATGCCTTTAGGATCTAGAAATTTATGTCTCCTTCTAAAATATATATTCAGTGACTTGGCTTTCACAGCCTTCTGTGCTAGAGCATTTCATATGCTCACAACCCTTTGAATGAACAAGTTTCTCCTCATCTTAGTCTGAAATATTCTATATCCTGAAATTATGATCTTTTGTTCTTGATCCCGCAGCCAGAGGAAACAATATTCACGCATCCAATCTGTCCAAATCGGTTAGAATTTTATACATTTGGATGGGCACTTGAAACACCACAGCACAAGGGCTAGGGACGAAGTGCTGGAAAATGGGATTAGAATAGTTAGATGCTTGATGGCCAGCACAGACACGATGGGCAAAAGGGCAAAGTTTTACTGTGCTGTAAAACTTAAGGGCCTTACTAGCGGAGGAAACAGACAATGAACACATGCAGGCAGTGGGTGAGTTGGAGGAATTTGGTGTACAAGTGCAGACATGGTTCAATAGTCAAATGGCATCCAGCATTAGTTTTAGTGTGGACGATACAGCGAGAGGCAGAAGACAAAGGAAGCGCTAAGCCTAGACTCGCGGTTGTCTCCTCAATGCAACTGTCGAACCTGAAGCACTCAGAAGATCTCCGAGGGCAGTGGCTAGCCAAGATATGCAGGGATGGGAAGGTGTAGCAAAAGACGTGAGAAAACTTGTGCTGGCTAAACATACCAGTCTGGCTACACTACTAAATGAGATCAATAATGTGATTCATGCTATCAAGGACAGCCACCGTACTACATACAAGATTATCGAGTGGCCTTCAATAAAAAGATTAATTGTGAAGGGGCTGCTCACCCAGGAGATGCCCAGGCGTCCGATTGGCTACCAGAAGGGTGTTAGCCTCTTTGGGAAGACGCTTATGAGCCATTGTTTTCCAGGCTCAGATGATAGCCCAGAGATGTCACAGAGTGGCAAAGCTGGAGCTGCCAGAACCTTCTGAAGTTGGGGTTCAGAATCTGCTCACAGCTACAGCACATCTGCATAGTCATGCAGTATACTGGTTAAAAACCACTGGTCAAGCGATTGAGGGATCTGGGAGGCAGTGCGCAAAGATCTTTGAAGATGGCAGAGCATATTGAGAGCTTGGTTAGCAAAGCTTTTGGAATCTGAGGCTTCAAAGAAGTATCGACTACAAAATCAGGGAAGTTATGCTATACCTTTGTGTGGTTAAGCCACACCAACAGTACTCTATTCAGTTCTACTCACCACATTTTAGGATCTGAAAGTCTTTGACAGAACACTAAAGTGGTGAAAGGGTTACAGGGAGAGTGAGAGAGAATAGGACTGACTGGTTTATTCTACAAAAAATTAGCACTGACTCATTGGGTTGAATGACCTCCTTTGGTGCCGTAAATGACACGATTTATGCAACAAGTATTTGACTCGGGGTGGATTTTTTAAGATTAAACAGCACTACAATGCGCCCTTTTGCATGTTTTCAAAATGACAGGAACACCAAATCCCGAGTAATGAAGATGAAAACAGCACTTTTTCCTAATTAGGTGATAAACATCTGAATGCAATCAGTATCTCAGAAACAAACACACACAGAGACACACTCGCGCACGCACGTATACACACACACACACACACAATCTGTTATTTCAACGTGTCTGAAGGACATCAGAGGATCTCAAGTACTAAACAGGCTTTACAGTCAAGTTTAAACTTCTTCAAATTGGTGTTTAGCTATGCCTCCTTTTTAATCACGTGACAATGGCCATGTGATGTCAAACACATCAAAAAAAAATCACAGTATTTAACCATTAAAATTAGGGTTCGGGATTGTGTGTACACTACGGTGGCATCTATGTTTTAATTATAAAAGACACTGCTACGGTCAAACAATATGCACAACGGCAAAACCAGCTGCATCATCATTTAACTCGAAGTACTCCCACGTCAGTATCTGTTTATTTTGGATTGTAGAAACACAACCCCCTAATTTATGTTACTATAACAGGCTTTCCTTAAATGGATGGAAGAATGGTGGCTCAAAGCTATTGGGCTAAGATACAGTTGGAGTTTATAAGTG
This sequence comes from Carcharhinus amblyrhynchos, assembly GCF_965287045.1. Classification (NCBI taxonomy): domain Eukaryota; kingdom Metazoa; phylum Chordata; class Chondrichthyes; order Carcharhiniformes; family Carcharhinidae; genus Carcharhinus; species Carcharhinus amblyrhynchos. The sequence continues at coordinate 8,529,379 of NC_137340.1, read as the reverse complement.
CATTAATATTTAAATCCCCAACAAAACAGGTTCAAGAACCGCAGTAGCTGAAGTCAACACAACAGCAAAACTGAACTGACAGGATTACTGTACATGCTTTGAATTGGCAGTTTTTATACTCCATAAAGTATGGACACAGTTGTTAAAGTCCTGCATCAATTCTTGTACCGAGCTGGCATTATAGCATACGGGTGCTGAAAATCCATTTTGGGAGTAGTACAAAACATGAAGTGGCTAACTGGCAAATAGTATCATACGAAGAGCAAGTGTGGCATAGGGTCATAGAGATTTACAGCGTGGAAACAGGCCCTTCAGCCCAACTTGTCCATGCCACCCTGTTTTTAAAATTAAGCTAATCCCAATGCCCATATTTGCTATTTGTCTCTACACCAATCTTATCCAATGTACTGTCTAAATGCTTTTTAAAATCACAAAATTGTAGCCACCTCTACTACTACCTCTGGTAGCTCGTTCCAGACACTCACAACCCTCTGTGCGAAAAAATTGCTCTTCTGGAATCATTTATATCGCTCCCTTCTCACCTTAAACCTATGCCCTCCAGTTTTTGACTCCTCTACCACTGGAAAAAGATTTTGAATATATACCATATCTATGCCCCAGTTGCCATTTCACTACCAACTGGTGTGCCACCAATCCAGATCAATTTCACCTCAAATTTCTTACAGGTGAAAAATTACCACGTACAGAAAGATTGCTGTTTTATCACATCAGATTCTGAAAGTCACCCATTGTGTTTCTTTTTAAAAATTCTTCTCATTTAAAATACTTTTAAAGATACGTATCCTTCATATACTTCAGAGATTTCTTCAAACGCATTAGCTGCTCTCTTCCTGTCCTAACTCGAAGTGAATTGGAGTGCCTTGACACATCAAGGCATTACCCCTGCAATTTAACCCACCTTTCCTCACTGCATTTATAATTCTGTCTTCGTCTTTACGATGTAGCAATCACAACTGTGAAACAAATAACATTCACACAAGTGCTGGACAATGACCATCTTGAACAAGAGAGAATCTAACCATCTTCCCATGACATTCAATGGCATTACCATCACTGAATCCCTCACTGTCAGCATCCTTCCTGCAGGTTGTCATTGGCCAGAATGTAAACTGGACGAGCCATATAAATGCTGTGGCTACAAGAGCAAGTCAAAGACTAGTAATTTTGAGGCGACTAGCTCACCTCCTGACTCGCTAAAGCCCGTCCACCATCTGCAAGCCACGTGATGGAATATGCTCTACTCCAACAACAATCGAGAAACATGACACCATCCAAGACAAAGCAACCTGCTTGACTGTAACCCAGCCAACACTTTCAACAACTCCCTCCACCACCAGCTCACTGTGGCAGCAGTATGTACCATCTACAAGATGGATTACAGCAACTCACCAAGGCTCCATTGACAGCACTTTCCAAATCCGCAATCTCTACCGCCTAGAAGGACAAGTTATCTGCAAGTTTCTCTTCCAAGCCGCACCATCCTGACTTGGAACTATATCACTGCTCCTTCATTGTCTCTGGGTCAAAATCCTGGAACTCCCTCCTCCAACTGCACTGTGATGTATCCACATCACATGGACGGTTCAAGAAGGCTGCTCAAAACCACCTTCTCAAGGGCAATAAAAATGTTGGCCCTGCCAGCAATGCTCACATCCCATTAAATAAAAAAAAATTTCATCTTTGAGAGTGGCTGCAGAGATTTAAAAAATAATTTTCATGTTCTTGTGGATTAAACCAATGCAGAGATGGTTTATTTGCCTTTTTCCTGGGAAGAAGGGATTATTGTATGAAGAAAAGTTGACAATTGGGTCTGCATCCAATGGAGTTTTAGAGGAATGAGGAGTGATCAAAATGAAACATACAAAATCCTGAGGGGCTCAGTATGGTGGCTCCCCTTGTGGGTGAGTCAAGAACTTGGGGACACAGCTTAAAAATAAGGGGCCTCCATTTAAACAGAGATGAGAAAAATATTTTTTCTCAGAAGGTCAGTTGTATGTGGAATTCTAATCCCGGAACAGCAGTCGATCCTGCATCATTGAGTAATTTTAAGATTGTGCAGATTCCGGGCTTGACAACAGAATCAAAGGGGACAGAGGGGAAAGATCAGCCATGATTTCATCAATTAGTAGTGGGGGGCCAAATGGTGCTCTTAATCCTGCTACTAATTCATATGACACATGCAAGTCTGTCCCTAAATGTTCAACACGAAGAGAGAAAGACAGAGAAAAAAATCTGATTTGTATGAGTTAGGTTATCTTCTCCCACTCGATCACAGAATTCCTACAGCGCACAAAAGGCCATTCACCCCATCAAGTCTACAGCCTCTCCCCGCCCTATCCTTGTAACCCCACACAATTACCATGGCTAATCCATCTAACCTACACATCTTGAGACACTAAAGGGAAATTTAGCATAGCCAATCCAAACTGGAACACCCAGAGGAATCCCACGGGGAGAATGTGCAAACTCCACACAGTCACCCAAGGCCCGAACTGAACCCTGGTCCGTGGAGCTATGAGGCAGCAGTGCTAATCACTGTGCTTCCCACAACGTTCCACAAATTTCACCATCTGCCTTGGTGGGACTTAAACTCAGGTCTTCAAAGCATTACCCTGAGTCTGTGGATTACTAGTCCATTGACAATATCACTACACCAACGCCTCCTCCAATGATACCAAAGAACTTGAAAATATTCGCGTAGCATCCTCATTTTTTTGGTATCAATGGTGTTTAGAAATTAACCCGACAAAATAATTGATACACAAATATAATAATTTTATTCCATTAAATATTGGCTGCAAGACAACACGCACATGTAGCTAAAGTTTCATCTCTGTGATTACCACATGGTAAATTCCCATCTCACGTCAGTCACCAGAAATGCAACATACTTATGAAAGATGGCTATACATAGCTAGAAGCCTGGAAGAAGATGGACTGAATGCTAAGTCAACAAAACTCTGGCAAGGGCTCAGTCATCACAAAGTGAAGTTAATGTTAATTGCTATGCTCTTATTAAACTTTAATTCTGAGTCTAAACAACAGTTTATTCTGTTAAATTAGTGATACAAGTCAAGACATATCCCTCAAGGTAGACTATTCCAATTCTAATGTTTCCAACAGATATGCAACTCTAACACATTATATCCCAGTTTAAAGCAGATGATAGTGTAACCACAGTAGTGTCAAGCAGTTACCTTGATAATTCTTTCAGGGAAGCTTAAAACTGAATTGGAACCATCTGTGTTTTGCTGTTACATCTGAATGAAATGCACTCCCGCCAAACCAGAAAATGGAGGCAGTCTATGGACATTCCGGCCAACAACGCTAAGCGTATGCACCTACCTATAGCAAGAACTCTGTCATGTACCTCAGCTCACCTGCAATTTTTCATCCAAAACAACACTTTGCAATTTTATCAGGGCATGGAAAGTCTTCTACTATTGTTTCGCACAGGCAGCGATAGAGTTTGTGTATAGGTGCTAATTTAGCCAAGCAGCTGCAGAGTACTTCAGACAGGCTAAATTATAAACTTCCTCTGGTACAAGCACACAATGCAACCTGGTGTGAGAGCACTGGGCAATCAAATGGATGGCTGAGCACCTCAAACACTGACAAATCTTGCGAGGAAGCTGCATTAGCAGCAAATTAACAGCAATTCTACCCATCACACAGCTGCTTCCCAAAGGCTTCCTGCAATGTCTTTGGTTGACAATATATGCAAGGTTATCAACACAGCAATTGTCACACATTTACTAAAGAACCCAATTTAGCTGCAGTACAGAACATCCTGATCACACAGTCAAAGAACATATAACCCAGTGGGAGGTTCTGATCCCCATTGTAGTGCCTTGCTCTTGAGCTGTATTTTCCTATGCTTTTGCAGCTTTTTATGTACTCCCTTACAAATGCTTCAAGTTCTCTTATTTGAAGCTACAGTCTTTACTTTAACCATAATTGTGGTAAAGTGTTTCATGATCCAAGCTCGGCATGAGACGTTCTAACTTTTATTATGCTGTTTAGCCATCTTTGAATCATGTGAAAAATGCATTTATAAGCCTTTATAACCTCTCATTCCAGGCAAAACTCTAATGAATCTTCCCTCAACTATTTTACACAGCCCTCATATGTCCTACCTTGAGTTCCCAGGGCTGCAAGCAATCCTCCAAACATTACTCAGCCAATTTCCTGTACAAATTCAACACCTCGATGACGAGATTCGGCATTCCACATAAAGATCAGAAACCCATTTTTTAAAACCGTCTAGGTTCCCCCTCGAGGATGCAGCCTCCACCTTCCAACCATTGCCTCATTGTCCACCACGACTGCATGAGGCAGGGCTGTAAAGTTTTGGTCTGCTCCATCAGCTGAGGGGTCACTCAGCTGATTATAACATGCTGATGTTCAGGATGCATCTGACATACCACAGCTTCACCTGGCTGGCACCTCATTTTCAGATATAGCTGGTGCTTCCACCAATATCTTTACTGAACCCAAGTTATTTCCTAGCTTGATGGTAATGGCAGATCAAGGGCTATGCGGGGCCATGAAGTCACTGGTTATGATGGAATACAATATTTGTGGACACTACAATCACGATACATCAATGCCAGAGGAACTTGATTGAGTATGACCATCTCAGGCTGTTACTTGACTAGTGGCAGAACAGCTCTTCCAACTTTAGCACCTAGATGTTAGAGAGTTGCCACTTTATTGTGGCAACTAAGCTTGCGTGCCTTCATTGTTGCCCTGTTCAATGCCTAGGTTTATAAGCCAGTAGTTCAATTTAATCTCTCTTATTCTTTGTAGCAGTTTGACAGAACTGAATGGCTTGCTGGGCAATCTTAGAAAAGAATGATTTAGAGCACCTTTCGTCATTTCAGGATGTTCAAAAGTGCTTCACTTTGGGGCATGTGTTTCCTATATTGCAGCAGCATAGTCAGTCACCGCTGCAACATAGGAAACAAACTAACCAATTTTCACACAGCAAGGTCCCATAAACAGCAATGTTCCATCCTGGGCAACATTAGTTGACAGATGAATTATGGTCAGATGGATGTTAGCCAGAACACTGGGAGATTTCCACTGCTCTTTAAAACATTCCCTTTCACATCACCTGACAGCAGATGGAGACCAAATTTAACAGTCGTCTCAAAGGCATCACCTTTGGTAGTGTACTCGCTCACGGGTCAGTCTTGACTTTATGCTCAAGTTGCTAGAGCTAATCTCGAATCCACAGACTTCCCACTAAAGCACAAGGGTGCTACGCAGTGAGCCACAGCTAACAATTTACATCTTAGAGCAATTAACAGTCAACCACATTAATGTGGGATGGAGTGACACAAACTTGACTGGATAAGACTAGCAATATAGTTTCAAATCAATAGGAAGGTGGAAAAGCATGGGCTGCATCATCACAAACAGGTCACCGTGCAGCATCACAGAGTATTATGCAGAACCTATTACGACAGACTTTATTGCAATAGCCTGTCGATGAGGCACATCGTTCAAATAACAAGTAAACACAGCTTCTCTTTTCGAAAGCAAACTGCTTTCACAAGGCCTATCCGGCCTCAACGTTCATTCGTGGGAATGGAACAAGAAAACGTTCAAATGGAAGAAAACTTTTTTTTTGAAGTGTCCAAAATTCCCTAATGAACTATAGAGTAATTAGCATGATGGCTTTGTATTTAAATTATGAAAACAGCACTGCATTAATGTGTGTCATGATCTTCTGGCAGAGTAGAATGAACTAGCTGGGTATCTAATGGTTTTCTGATTAATTGAGTAACTGCTGTGGAATTGAAATCTAGCAAGAGGTTTCATTTCTGAATTATTCACCACACTGAATTGTCTGTTAAAGGTTCATTAGAACGATACAGGTCACTGCTCTGACCCACTGCAAAATTGCACTATATTCTAATAAGCAACATGACTTCAAACTGAGTAAAATACTTTCTGTGTAATTGTAACTGGAATGGTTGGGAAACAAAGATTTAACTGAACATCAAATACAGTGTAGTAATCAGGCCTTAGAAAATTGTGAAGGGGGTTAAGAAGATAAGGAGGAAGAGCACTATGGATAGTTTAACCAGCACAAACCAACCTTCCTCCACTTGAAAGCAGGGTTGCAAGTTTTACTGGGCCTTCCTTGGTGCCATACACAGTCAAATGCTGCATGATTTCAAGAGCAATCACTCTCTCCTCACCTCTGGAACTCAACATTTTAGGTCCATGGCAGAACTCAAACTGAGCATTGATGAGCACACTGTTATGACTAAATGCTGCTTGATGTCCCTGTTGTTCTGAAAATGTATTATATACATGGCTGTAAATTGAGAGAGGGGAGTGTACAGCAGAACCTTGGTGCCCTTGTGCACCAGTCACTGAAGGTAAGCATGCAGCTGCAGCAGGTGCTAAAGGCGGCAAAAGGCATGTTGGCCTTCGTTGTGAGAGGTTTCAAGTACAGAAGCAGGGATGTGGTGTTGCAATTATACAGGGCCTTAGTGAGGCCACACCTGGAGTATTGTGTGCAGTTTCGGTCTCCTTTTCTGAGGAAGGACATTCTTGCTCTCGAGAGTGTGTAGCGAAGGTTTACCAGGCTGATTCCAGGAATGGCGAGACTGATGTATGAAGAGAGATTAACTAGGTTACAATTGTTTTCACTGGAGTTCAGAATGAGGGAGGATCTCATAGAGACTTATAAAATTCTAACAGGACTAGACAGGGAAGATATCTCGGATGGTGAGGTCGTCCAGAACTAGGGGTCACAGTCTGAGAATTCAAGAAAGACCATTTAAGACAGACGTGAGGAGACATTTGTTCACCCAAAGAATGGTGAGCTTGTGGAATTCATTATCACAGGAAGTAACTGATGTCAAAACACTGAATGCATTCAAAAGGCGGCTGGATATAGCACTTGGGGCAAGTGGGATTAAAGATCATGGGGAAAAAGCAGGATTAGGGTATTGAAATGGATGATCAGCCATGATCCTAATGAATGGCAGAGCAGGCTTGAAGGGCCAAAAGGCCTCCTCCTGCTCCTATCTTCTACATTTCTATACAATATTAATTTACAATGTCATCAGCTGCAGATAGAACTTTTTTTGAAAATAAAACTTTTCCTAAGCAAAGGACTGTCTTATAGGAGGCTACAATGTCGTATTTATAAAGGACAAAATGATTTTATGAAGACAGAGTTTATGGAACAAAGGTCACATGATCCAACTCACTAATGAAAAAAAGATATTGGATTTTTGGATAGTCAGATGCTGCAGGGAAAATTCAAAAATGTGCACATTAGATTTATTGGCCATGCTAAATTGCCCCTTTGTGTCCGTGGGACTAACTAGGGTAAATGCTTGGGGTGATGGGGAGAGGGCCTGGATGGGATTGTGGTTGGTGCAGACTCGATGGGCTGAATGGCCTCCTTCTGCACTGTAGGGTTTCTATGACTTCTATGACAACAGCCTACTCCATCTCTCTTTCATCTGAAACCTCTCTCAGCAAAGCTGAGGTGCTTGTGAAGTGGAAAAACACCACCAGACTTAATTGCTGCAAACCAAGAGTTGTTAAAGAACTCTGAATTAACTAACCATGACTCCAGACCAACTGCTCCACTGTGGTAAGGGACCATATAGTTATAAACAAGCCTCAACAACGTTTTTTAAAAACCTTACTTGTTTCTTGGCCAAGTTTTTGAAGACCTGAAACTCAGAGCTTTGCTTCTTTTTTGCATGCCTGGGAGGATTTTGTGGGTGGACTTACGGTAACATTTCAAATCTTTTGTTAATAATTTCTACATCTTTATCTTAGTGCCTTATAAAACCAATCCTTTACTTGTTAACTTATGAAATCTGATTGACTTAGTTCTTGCACCATGCTATGCATAGTTAAATATCTATTAAATTGGCAATATCCCCCACCTTTAAATTCAAACTCTGTTATAACCAACTCAGGAATGGGGCAGGGACAGGAGTCAGTTCATCTCTGCGAGTCTCCTCTTAACACTGCTGCCAACATTTTACATCACTTTGCTTATGACCGAGAGTACGTTAATACAGCTTTAATTGGCCAAATCAAATCTGTCTGGCTTTTGCGCAAGCAGAACCATAATGACACATTGAAGTACACTTCAGAGGTTAAACAACAATCAAATGATATTTTAGTTGTGAATGCTCATCATGACTATGAATTCCACCATATTGGAACAAGTACCAAAGAGATATTACCTGTGTGGTGTATCCCTTGATACTCTTGGCTAAAAATTATTTTGGTCTTAAGCATTTCAATAATCAGAATCTTTTGGTAGAGTTTTTTGGATTTTTCTAAAAAAAGGCTTCCTGACTTTGCTCTGAAAAGGCCAGCCTTGTGCTTTGTTTGGTGATAAATGTATTTTGCTCATGGACAATTTAATATTCTTGTGTACACGTACTGTACTTTTCCTGACTTCCCAGAGGAATACTCATCGGCCATCTTAGAGTCATAAACACACTATCCAAATGTTATCGCTGCAAAACTTCACTTTGGAGCAATGCAACATAAATACGAGACTGAAAAACACATGCTGCTTCTGAATGCAATACTGGCTATTTTGTTGGCTTGAATCTAAACAAACATACAAAACAGTCTGTTTTCTATAACAGTAAGAAAATAATGACTCTGGCTCATTTGTTTGTACTTACAGAATCTAGCCCACAGATTTTGATATATCCCTAAAAAGAAATGGCAATATATTTTGTCAGGCTGCTGTGTGACTTGGAGGAACTTAGACACATGGATTCCATGCTCTTATACTCTTGTTCTTAACATTGGAGATGAAAGAGCTGGGAGGTCACGTTAACGGAAGCTTAGCGAATTGCTGCAGTGCATCCTCAATTGTACGTATGGCAGTCATTGTTGGGAGTAAAAAAGGAAGTAACTATTGAGTGCAATAGCAAGTTGGCTGATCAAGCAAACTCCTCGAGCTGAGGTCCGTCGCACGCAGTTCCAACAGTACCCATCCCAGGATATGTTTAAGTTTATTTATTAATGCCACAAGCAGGCTTACATTAACACTGCAATGAAAATATTGTGAAAATCCCTTATTCGCCATACTCCTGCCCCTGATTGGGTACACTGAGGGAGAATTTAGCATGGCCAATGCACCTAATCAGCACATCTTTTGGACGGTGGGAGGAAACCCATACAGACACAGGGAGAACGTGCAGACACAGGGAGAACAGATAGAGCCCCAAGACAGGAATCGAACCTGGGTCCTTGGCACTGAGGCAGCAGTGCTGACCACTTGCCACCATGCCACCCATATGGGTATATTAAGTCACATTCCAGAAGTAACTTACTGAAGTATCCAGCCTGCGTCCTGCTCTTGTAGTTATACTTTGATATGGATGGCCATTGGTGACCTCCAAAATGGGGGATTATTGTTATGCTATTGAAGGTTACGGGAAGGTGACAAGGGCCTGACTTGTCGGAGGTGGTCTACATGCAGTCAGGCTAGATTTACTCTGCATTACATTGTGCTCTGCTTGGAATCTGTTCTTTTAGTTGTTACACATGCAAGTCTCCAAGGTATTTAAAACCATCTGGAATAAGAATGAGCAGATACAAGTGATAACTGCCTCTGGATGGAAATCTGGAACAAAGCACAAGGCTGGCCTTTTCAGAGTAAAGTCAGGAAACCTTTTTTTCAAAAGGCCAAAAAGACTCTACCAAAAGATTGAGATTGTTGAAATGCTTAAGATAATTCTTAGCCAAGAGAATCAAGGGATATACCACACAGGTAATAGTTCAGTCATGATCTAACAATGATGGCGTGGACTCCAGGGTTTGAATTGCTAACTCCTGTCCCTATAGTTCCCCCACCACATGTAAAGTGATTCACATTTTAGTGCACTCAGTAAACAGAGGGAGTTAAGCACAGGGATAAAGAGAGAGAAGCGTTTTTCAGAAAACCACAACACTCCAGCGTCTGCAATCAAGATACCTAAACACGAGCAAATTAACTATACGAAAGTAACTCATTACATTTTCATGCAAATATTCCAGTTAGTAGCTGCCCATATAATTTCTGGCTCAGTTACATCATTCTAATGATCACTTAAGTTAACCAAATTGGTTTAATATTTTATTACACAATGTGAATTGTGAGCAATTACTGTAGACTTTGTTTGAAACAATTAAATATTAATGAGAAACTAAGCATTCAGATAGAACTTAAGATGATGAAAAACTAATCTCAGTCAAGAGGGAGTCAGCCACCTCATTTGACGGAAGTGTTAGAGAAGAGTGGGTAGAATAAAAATCCAGAGACAAAACTTGCCGATGGTTCAGCTGCACATCTCTCAGCAACAAGTTCATAACAAGGTTTTAGAGACGGCAGTCATTGCTGGAGTTCTAAAGGACACAGCATCGAGTTGGTTAAGGAAGCAACCAGTGTAAACTGGATCCTTATTGCAAGCAAACATACCTGCTGTTCAGTAAAGCAGTCAGATGCTGAACTAAAACTCAGTGAAGCATTTGCTAAAGCCATCATGTGTTACATGACATGCTCAGTTGAACAATACAGATATTGACAAAAGACCCAAGCACAGGTCATCAATCTGCCATCAGAGGTCTGGAACTTGTGTAGTGTGGCACAGAACAGGGAATTGAAAATGCTGCTTAACCTAAGGAAAGGTATACACCCAGGGGAAAGATTACATGCAGTTTCACATTCATCAGCAAAAACTGTTGATGATGAACTAACAGAATTCATTGACAACACGTGGATGACAGGCAGAAAATATTCAAAACAGCAAGTGCCCAGCAAAGATAGGCGGCAGGGCTTTCCAAGTTAACGTATTGAATTCATTACTCTTCCTTGTCCATATTTTTCACTCAAGTAGCTACAACATAGGCTCAGGTTTTCAGCCTGTTGCATTTGTGCTCGCCTCTAAGAGAACAAAGAGCAAAGAAAATCACAGCACAGGAAGAGGCCCTTCAGCCCTCCAAGCCTGCACCGACCACGTTGCCCGAACGAACTAAAACCCCCTCCCCTTCCGGGGACCATATCCCTCTATTCCCATCCAATTCATGTATTTGTCCAAATACCCCTTAAAACTCACTATCTCATCTACTTCCATTACCTTCCCTGGCAGCGAGTTCCAGGCACCCACCACCCTATGCGTAAAAAAAGAGCTATCCATTTAGTCTCCTTCTACCCTTTATAATCCTTCCACAATTCAACATTTTTCAGCTATTTCATCAACTTCCATTTTAACAGCTATTATGGACGCTGCATCTACCATAATTTCTGCATTTCAATTCAAACATAATTCCTTCTAACTTGTTTGCAAATTAATCCTCTTGTAATGGAGCTAAGGCCTCACACTGCATTTTTATAATCTATATTGTATACATATATATATCCTCACGGCTAATTTATAAAATATTAAAAACTGGAGAAAGGCTTTAAATGACTCAAGTCCTGTCTGATTGTGACTGTCAAACAAAAGGAGCTTTCTGGGGTTATCAGAGAAGGTGACAACTTCTTACCTCTAAAGACATGTTAGTGACCCAGTGAGCCGCAGAAATTAAATTCAAAGGGGAATTATACAAACGTCATCTACATTTCCTCATCCAAGGCTAGCCAGCAGAGACTACTATTTGACTGAGGCACAATACCCTACAACCTACTTTCAAATTCTTAATGATTAAAATATTAACAATCTCCAGAATCCAGATAAAGTGGAGAGCTGGGAGTCACATGCACCCCGCAACACTGCCGCCCACCCCCATCCCTCCTCAAGTTGGGAGAACAAGTTACTCTTGCTCTACTGCCTCTATCATCGAACAAGCTGGAGGTCAGAACAAGAACTCAGTCCATGTGAAGGCTAGACCCTCACCTACACTGTTTCTATTGGGACTTCTGGATGTTTATACACCAGTGGCGACAAAACTAATTTGTTTCATTTGCCTCTTCCATTGTAGAAGTTATCTCTACTCGAGAAGTGACTTATCTAACATCAGACTTCAGTCTACCAACCTTAGTAAAAGAACACATCATTGGGCATGAATTTTGGACTCTGGACTTGGGTGAAACAATAAGTCTTTATTCTGTGGCCTTTGCCCTGCAGATCTTTCTTTTTCTATCCCTCCCCTCTTTTATTGCCTTAATGTAAAAAAAGACTAGACTGTGCCCCTCCTCTTACGTTTGAATGTGTGTGAATGAACGATTCCTAAGAGTTCACCCTACTGCAAATTTGCTGTGGGGTTATTAATAGAAATTGGATCACCCCAAAACAGTAGGGGTTAGGAAACTGAATCATCCCAAAACCTATGAGTTGGGAAATACACCAACCCTTATACAGTGGAAGGGGAGAAATCAAAATCAAAACACTTGTTTGTGTGGAAATAATGAGAGGAGAAATCAAGGCTGTTTAAATTAAACCCCCCCCCTGTTGTAACACTCCTGAATCGCCAACACATTGTGCACCCAAATAGATTTGCCCTGTTTACATTGTCCAGTACACCACTGTTTCAAACACCATCATTCACAACATAGCCTTATAAAGAAAGACCACTCTCTCATCTTCCATACCATCCATGTGAATCTTTTGATCTACCTCCATGGACTTTCTTCCTAAAGGAGAGTGCTCAAAATGTCATCAGAGGTTTAATCAATATTTATGTTTAATTGGACCTTTGTGCTCTATACCTTTATAAAATCTTTAAAAGTGACTTTATAAAGAAGAAAATAAAAAATGTGTATCTGAACCGCTCAACCTTCCGTTCCACTAATTCTTCATAAGGTTCTCAGAGATTCATGCACTTTTCTCTTTACCACGTTTTTCAACTTGTAAAGTGTTACACTTCTTCTCATTAAGTTTCATGTGACATCTGACTGGACAACTACTAGCCTGAGATAACCGAGAGATTAGCTGGAGAATACTGAAGAGTCAAATCACACTATCTAACTCGGAAAAACACAACAGATCATTGCCCTTTTGAATAAAGTGGTCAATGTGTTCTGATTTCTAACGGGAATTCTAATGGAGACCGTGCACATTTAGTGGGCTGAATTAGAAAACTGCTCCAAGGGCTAGATGGCCGACTCCTGCTCCTATTTCTTATGTTCTTATGTTAATGGAATTTAATGACTGTTAAATAGAATCACGAGCAAAACATATAATACAATGCTCTCACATGAAAAGTGCCAGTGTCGATGTGTAGTGAGCACAGATTTAGATTCAGGAAGAGTTCATAGTTAAATACCCTGGTAATGCTAATAATGAAGGATGAACAAGGTATCCATGGAATTGAACACCACCATGAATGGTGTGAAAAGCAGATCAAAACATACTGCAAATTACATTTGAAGAAAGAGGACAAGATAGTGAGAATAATTTCCTGCTGTCTTTATATTCAGTGTACGGGACAAAGGAGGGTGAAAATCAATAACTATGTACTTCTTGCATTGGAAGTTGCTTAAATGTGTGACAGAGGGACACAATGGTTAGCACTGCTGCCTCACAGAGCCAGGACCCAGATTCACTTCCCAGCCGAGGTCACTGTCAGTGTGGAGTCTGCACATTCTCCCCGTGTCAGCATGGGTTTCCTCTGTGTGCTCCCGTTTCCTCCCACAGTCTGAAAGACATGTTGGTGAAGTGCACTGACCCAAACTGGCGCCGGAATGCGGCGACTCGGGGAATTTCATAGTAACTTTATTGCAGTGTTAACGTGAGCCTTACTTGTGACTAATAAATAAACTTTACTAACTGCTGTTGTTTTGCACCAACAAGAAAATTTAAGTCTTTGCCAGAGCTAATTCAGTGACATTGTGAAAATAACTTGTCTCGAAGAAACACTGCACATTTAATCACCAAAAATATTCAGCTTCCTTCTCCCAAGTCTGTGAGATGGCATAGAGAATCTGTGTGGGGAAAATTAACTGCTGCTGATAAAGATGATTTGACATTAGCAACGCACATCATAAGATTCTACAGAGTGAGGACAGCGTAAGGCAATTTACTAAACCTAAACCTCTGTTTGTCATTTTCGTAAATGACCTAGATGAGGAAGTGGAGGGATGGGTAAGTAAGTTCGCTGATGACACGAAGGTCGGTGGTGTTGTGGATGGTCTGGAAGGATGTCAAAAGTTGCAGCAGGACATAAATAGGATGCAGGACTGGGCGGAGAAGTGGCAGATGGACTTCAACGCAGATAAATGTGTAGTCGTCCATTTTGCAGAACCAATGGGATGAACGAGTACACTATCAAGGGCAGGAGTCTTAGTAGTGTTGAAGAGCAGAAGGATCTTGGGGTCCGGGTCCACAGGACTCTTAAATCGGCCTCGCAGGTGGAGTATGTGGTCAAGAAGGCGTATGGTGTACTGGCCTTCATTAATCGAGGGATTGAGTTTAGGAATCGGGAGATAATGCTGCAACTTTATAAGACCCTTGTCAGGCCTCATTTGGAGTACTGTGCACAGTTCTGGTCGCCTCACTATAGGAAGGACGTACAAGCTATTGAACGGGTACAGAGGAGATTTACAAGGATGTTGCCTGGACTGGGAGGCATGCCTTATGAAGTTAGGTTGAGGGAGCTGGGACTCTTTTCCCTGGAGAGACGAAGGTTGAGAGGCGACCTGATAGAAGTTTATAAAATGTTGAGTGGAACAGATAGGGTGGATTCTCAGAGGCTATTTCCCCGGGTTGAAATGGTCGCTACGAGAGGACACAGATTGAAGGTGCGGGGAGGCAAGTACAGAAGTGATGTTAGGGGTAAGTTTTTCACTCAGAGGGTGGTGAGTGAATGGAATCGGCTGCCGTTAGTGGTGGTGGAGGCGAACTCGCTGGGGTCTTTTAAAAGAGTTCTGGATGAGCATATGGGATTTAATGGGATTGGGGGTTATAGATAGGTCTATAGATTGGTAGGTGTTGATGTGATCGGCGCAACTCGTGGGCCAAAGGGCCTGTTTGTGCTGTAGTGTTCTATGTTCTATAAATAGAATTTCATATTTTGTGTCCACAGGGTCCTGTTGGAAGACTTTGCACTTGACCAGTAGAGTCTCTATATCTGAAACAATTCGTTTGTATATAGTGATTCATCATTCACACCACTCCTTCACAACCACCTTCCCCCAAGAGCTTGCTGCATTATCAAATTAATACTTCATATCTCCGTGAAAAGCCAAACATTCTGGCAAGAAGATTAGAAGTTACGGTTACTACAAAAGCCTTGCATTTCAGACCTTATCGCAAATTCCCAAGCTGTGGCAAAAGCTGGCAAGAATTTACACATGTTTTTCAAACCAAAATGCCTCCTGCAGATGTCACAAGATATCTAATAGTGCCTCCCTTTGAAATTGTGTGGGATTTTCACAGCAACTTCACTGCTGTGCTAATGTAAGCTAGCTTATGACGCTGATAAAAATAATCTGTTCAGAAGGAACACAACACAAAGACATCAGCTGGTACTGTAGTTTAATGAAACCATCCAATAGAATGTGCATGTTGTGGAAGAGTGTTTCAAAAAATAGAAATCATTTTAAGATTACAGAAAGTGATGCATACATGCAGGCTGCAAAACATTCTTCTCCTGAACTTGACACGGAAGATTATTTTAAAGGCGGAGTACCACACTCAGTTTCATAGAAGCAAAGGAAATCACTAAGGGGCAAACTAATTCACTCCAATTTGTCAAAAGAAATGTTTAAATAAATGTTTAAAGGTTTGAAAATAACATTTTCAGCAACTTTTGCACCATCAGAATTTTTATGTGGACATAAGAACATAATAGGAGCAGGAGTAGGCCATCTAGTCCTTCGAGCCTGCCCCGCCATTCAATAAGATCATGGCTGATCTGTCGTGGCTCAGTTCCACATTCCTGCCCTCTCCCCATAGCCTTTAATCCCCTCTTATCAAAAACCCATCAACCCGCGTCTTAAAAATACGTAGCGAGGTAGCCTCCACCACTTCAACGGGCAGAGAATTCCAGAGATTCACCACCCTTTGAGTGAAGAAGTTCCTCCTCAACTCCGTTCTAAACCGCCCCCCCTTTATCTTGAGGCTGTGCCCCCTAGTCCTACTGTCCTTTCTGAGCGGGAAGAGTCTCTCCACCTCTATCCTATCCATCCCATTCATCATCTTATACGTCTCAATGAGATCTCCCCTCATTCCTCTAAACTCTAACGAGTACAAGCCTAGCTTATTCAGCCTCTCCTCATAGCTCAACCCTCTCAACTCCGGTATCAGCCTAGTAAACCTCCTCTGCACTCCCTCCAAGGCCAAAATATCTCTGCGCAGGTGCGGCGCCCAAAACTGCACACAGTACTCCAGCTGCGGCCTCACCAATGCCCTATACAGCCGCAGCAAGACCTCCCTACTTTTATATTCAATCCCCCTCGCTATGAAGGCCAGCATCCCATTTGCCTTCCTGACCACCTGCTGCACCTGCAGGCTGGGTTTTTGCGACTCATGCACAAGGACCCCGAGGTCCCTCTGCACCGTCGCCTGCTGCAGTTTTTCGCCACGTAAGTAATAATTCTTCCTACCATTATTCCTACCAAAGTGGACCACCTCACACTTGCCAACATTAAATTCCATTTGCCAGTTCCTGGCCCATTCGCCCAGCCTATCTAGATCCTTCTGCAGACTCTCCACACCCTCCGCACAATTTGCCGTTCCACCAATCTTGGTGTCATCAGCAAATTTCGACACCCTACACTCGGTTCCCTCCTCCAGATCATCTATATAAATGGTAAAAAGCTGAGGCCCCAGCACCGACCCCTGGGGCACTCCACTAGTCACCAACCGTCAATCCGAATAGCACCCGTTGACCCCCACTCTCTGCCTCCTATTTGACAACCAATCCTCTATCCACGCTAACACCCTACCCCCAACTCCACGTCCCCTGACCTTCTGCAATGACCTCTTGTGAGGTACCTTGTCAAACGCCTTCTGAAAATCAAGAAAGACCACATCCACCGCCTCTCCTTTGTCCACCACCCTAGACACATCCTCATAGAACTCCAGTAAATTTGTCAGACTTCTTGTCAGTATATACCCTAGCAAGGTCAAAGGCTCCACACAGCTGCGTAGCTTGCCTGGGACATCTGCTCAGGGCTGGAAAGGAACTTGCAGTAGGAGGGGGAAGGATCCAGAAGTTGCAATTCACCAAGATACCAATGATATTTGTAGAAGTAGGAAAGCTCTTCTGATTAGAGAGTATGAGGAACTAGACACCAAATTCGAACCATGTGCAAATTGGCAAAGGGTGCATAAATTCAGAGGTGAATACGTGGCTCAAAGATTGGTGTAGGAGTGTGGATTCCGGTTTGTGCGGCACTGGCATCAGTACTGGGAAAAACAGGAGCTATACCGTTGGGATAGTTTACATCTGTAATGTGTTCCTCAGAGCTGCATAATTCAGGGAAGGAAGAGGATTTTAAACTAAGCAGGTTGGGAAACGGATCAAATGGGGAATGAAATGGTACATCAAAAAGTAGAGACAAGGTAACAGAGAAAAACAGTAAATGGGAAATTAGAGAATGACAAGAAGGGCATATAATACAAAAATAACAAAGACAAAACCAAAAGCTCTGTATCTAAATGTGCATAGTATTCATAAAGTCACTGAATTGATAGCACACACGGAAATAAATAAATATGATCTGATCGCACTCAGTGACAAACATAGCAAAGATGGCACCAGAGTATGGCAACTTCTTGCAATCTGTGCCCAGCATACCCTCTCATTCTATCTTTTACTCTCATTCTGTGCTTTTAAAACTCTATTCTAACTCTTCACTACATTCTGCATCCTCTCCTTTCCTTCTCTATGTGCAGTATACTTTTTCTGTATAGTGCGTGAGAAACAATACTTTTCACTGTATCCCAATACATGCGACAATGATAAGTCAAATCAAAATATTGTTTGAAGTAAATAAAAGTGATCTGATTGCGGGAATGAGTCCTGAATACTTAGGAGGATGTGATATTCACAAAGAACAGGAAGTTAAGGGGGAGGGGCAGGGAAATTAATCAACTACAGTGTTTGTGCACGTTAGAGATGGCATTATCTCACATTGTAATCCACCTGCCAGAAATCTGCCCACTCACTCAATCTATATGCATTAGTCTACAAACTCCTTATGTCTTCTTCACAACATACTTTCCTAACTATCTTCGTATCGTCTGTAAATTTAGGTACCATGCCTTTGCTCCCTTCATCCAAGCCATTGATTTAAATTGTAAAAGTTTGAGGCCCCAAGACAGACCCTTGCAGGTCTCCACTTGTAAAATCCTGCCAATCAGAAAAAGATCCATTGATGTGCACTCCAGTTGGCTTGTCGAAAACAATATTTTATCCAGAATTATATGCTATCCCCTAAACATGAGCTTTTATTGTGGTATCTTATCTAACGCCTTCTGTAAATTTAAGTACGGGACATCTCAGGCTCATCTTTATCCACAGCAAGTTACTCCTTCAAAAACACTAACAAATTGGTTAAACATGATTTCCCTTTCACAAAACCATGCTGACTCTTCCCGATTACCTGTTTAATGATCAACTTCCTAAGACAGACACCAAGCTAACTTGCCTATCGTTTTCTGCCTCCCTCCCTTCTTGAATTGAGGAGTTACATTGCTGCTTTTCAGGCTGATGGAACCTTGCCAGAATCTAGGGAAATTTGCAAAATTAGCAGCAATCCATCGACCACCCCGTTTAAGACCCAAGGATGAAATCTGCAAAGCGTGGCTTTCAGCCACAGCTATATCAGTCTGCTCAGTACTGCTTTCCTAGTGATTATAATTTCATCACGTTCCTCTCTCCCCTCCACTTTCTGATTTACAGCCATTACTGGAATACTCATGTACCCTCACGGAAACAAAATATTTGTTCATGAAGGGCCTATCTGCAGTAACTGGAGAGGATATTTCAGTGCTGATAATGAAGGGGCACAGATTTAAGGAGATTTGGAATAAAGTCACAGAGAAAAGCAGGGAGAAGTTTGTTATTCAACAATCCAACAATTTGAAAAGCTGTGCCTTTTTGAACTTGCTGGACACAATCCAACTTCTCCCATGTCTCGACTCATCTGCTGCTGAAACCTTCATTATACCTATAACCCTGGACTCAGCTATTCAAATTCACTCCTGGTTAATCTCCCACATTCTATCCATTTTAAACAGGTCATCAGAAACTCTGTTCCCCATCTCAAAATGCACAAGTCTCATTCGCCCATCACTCCTGTACTCACTGAACGACACTGGCTCCCGATAAAAAGGCAACTTGATTTTAAATTCCCTGTGTTTTCTCCACAATCTATCTTTATGATCTCCTGTCCCACAGTACAGCAAGGGGCAGCAGGGTGGCACACTGGTTAACACTTTTGCCTCAAAGCGCCAGGAACCTGGGTTCAGATCCCAGCTTGGTTCACCATCTATGTGGAGTTTACACATTCTCCCTATGTCGGTGGGGGGGTTCCTCTGGGTGATCTGGTTTCCTCCCACAGTCCAAAAGATGCACGGGTTAGGTTGGTTGGCCGTGCTAAATTAACCCTAGCGTCGGGGAGGATTGGCAGAATGAATATGGTGGTTTACGGGAGTGGATCCTGGGTGGGATTGTGGTCAGTGCAGACGCAATGGGCTGAAATGGCCTCTTGCACTGTCGGGATTTTCTGATTCTAAGATCTCTGCACTCATCTAATTCTGGCTTGTTCAGGATCACTAATGCTAATTACTTTTTCATCAATGGCTGTGCCTTCAGCTGCCTCAGCACACTGCCCAGAAATTCCCCTCCTGACATCTCTTCATCTCGCTACCTCACTTTCCCTCCTCTAAGAGGCCACTTAAAACCTGAAAGAACTCAGCTGGTCTGGCAGCATCTGTGGAGAGAGAAGCAGAGTTAATGTGTCGAGCGCCAAAAGGACTCTGCTTCAGAACATTCCAGTCCTGCAGAAGGGTAATACTGAACTCAAAACGGTAATTGTTTGAATCTCCATAGGTGTTGCCAGCCCTGCGTGCTTTTCCAGCACATTCTGTTTTATTTGAGATTTCCAACATTCATAGTATTTTGTTTTACACCATATAAAACTTACCTCTTTTACCAAACTTTTGAAAATCTGGCCAAATATCTTCCTATTCAGCACAGCAACATATTTTGCTTTATAACACTCCTGTGAAGCACTTTGGGACATGTTCAAGACGCTATACAGATACGAGCTGCTGTTACTGGCCAAGCTGCGGATACTGGCCTTCCAATGGGAACTCCATAATTGTTTGGAGAAAAAAACTGCAAGGATATGGGGACAAAAGCAGTGGACTGAAACAAACAAACTGGATTTCTCTTCAAAAGAGTCGGCATCGACTGAATGGGCCAAACAGCCCCCTTATATGCAGTACTATTCCATAACTCCAATATTTAAATAAGCTCAAAGTTGCACAGGTTTCACATTGAAAGAGGTTTTTAAACATACATTTCTCACAAAATAACAATCAGAGAGCTCGGAATCAGAGACTGCATGAATATGTTCAAACAGAAATTAGTTGTAACTACTATTTTTCTGTGCTCGAGGGCCAACAGTGAAAATACTTAAGATAGGAATTAACCATCAGTACCAGAGAAACTGACATTTCTGTTCAGAGTCACCAAGCCAAAAAGATCCAACAAATGTGGGTTGTAAACAACTAGAACATTGCCAAGAAATGCACACGATGATGGAGCACTAGGAACATAACAAATACATTGCTGAGTTAATAACCCATAAAAATTGCTTTCAATTCCCAGCTAATTAATTTCAGCTGATTACAACTCTAAAGCCCTTCAGAATATTTTTCAATTCGCTACAAATTTAATTTGATCACAATTGTTTACGAGTTTCGCCTCTCTCTTCATACTTTCCTACCCAACACGACCAACATTTGTCAGCCCGTCCTAACATTCAAACTGGAGCACTTTGATTTTTCTATTCTCTCACCACACCCCACACGAAAAAAAATCCTATTTCACAACGAGTTGGCTGATGATGTGCTCACAAATTTTTGGCGGAACAATTCTAAGCTTGGATGAAGGGGCCTCATGGTAGCAGTATCAGTGGGCTCACTCACCACCAGGCATCCCAGCGCAGATGAGGGTATGGCAATTGTGTCACAAACCATGAGCTACGTCACATCTGCCCGAGTGCAACTCGGTAGTGCAGATCAGTGTGTAAAGGCTGCAACTCCTATGTTAGGTTCAGTACAGTAACACTGCAGGTCAATTCACCCTTAAATCATGTCCCATCAAAACAGTAATTACCATGTTGTAGAAATTCAACTCCCTGGGACCACGTGGAGGAGGCTGCAACTGCTTCAAGACTGTGCCATCTGGATGCTGTAACATACCTGGAAAGAAGACCAAAGAATAATCAATGAAATTATGGTTTCACATTTCGAGCGCTATTGTGTCCACACGTTCACCTTTACTTCAGAGTCAAATGTTAATCATCTTCTGAACATCAGGCCATTCTGACCACTCACAAGGAGACATGAAACATCCCAGCACTCCTTATCCAGAAAGGATAGGAAAAAGCAGCATCAGATTTTAAGTACAATACCTTTATCAGTGCCAGGACATTTTTGAGATAAAAAAATTGGCAAGTCAAATGCCTTAAGCTTTTTTTCTTGATTAAATACTCATTTGTAACATCACACTATTTTTCACTAATACACTCAGATTTATTCTTTTACATTTGAGAAATGCAAAGGAAAAGTTAGGGCTCCAAACATGGTCACTAGACCAGAGAACGTGTGTTGTTAGATAACACAGTAAAGTGGCGCTTTCAGTTGCATCAGCTCAGCTTGGTCAGTGGCTCAGGAATGGGGCAGAACCATTTGTTATTAGGACAAGAATAACCTAAATACATAATGGGACCAGAACTGAGAGATTAGATCAACTGGAAAAGACTGGACTTGTTGGGGCCATTTATCTTTAGGAAAAGTGACAGGGAGAGGGCTTTAAAATTACTAATTATTTGGGTAGGGTTGATGTGGAGAGGCCAGAAGTAGTAATACAAATACAAGATAATGACTCGTAAACTGTATAGTTAGGCTCTGAATGCACTGCTTGAGAATGTGGTGGAGGCAGACTTAACTGTGGCTTTCAAAAGGGAATTGGACTATGTATAGGGAGAAAACGTGCAGGGGGTGAAGGGGAAAAGGTGGAGAATGGGACAGGTCCTTGCTCTTACAAGGAATCAGCATGGGCACAACACACCAATGGTCTCCTTCTGTCGTGTAACCATGCTACAATTCTAAGCAACATCAACATTGAACAGTGCTATTGTCTTTACATGTTCATCTTCACTTCAAAGTCAAACTCCTTAGAAAGTTGGTGCTGTTAGCACCAAGGTCACAGGTTAGGCAGCACAATGGCAGAATGGGTAGCACTGCTGCCTCACAGTGCCAGGGGCCCAAGTTTGATTACCAGCTTGGATCACTGTCTGTGTGGAGTTTTCACATTTTCCCCGTGTCTGTGTGTGTTTTCTCCGGGTACTCCGGTTTCCTCCCATGCTTCAAAGATGTGCAGGTTAGGTTGATTGGCCATACTAAATTGGCCCTTTGTGTCAAGGGGACGAACAGGGTAATTAGGCGGGATGAAGGGGATAGGCACTGGGTGGGATTGTGGTCAGTACAGACTCGAAGGGCCAAATGGTCCCCCTTTGCATTACAGGGATTCTATTCTATGAACAGTCTATCATTTAAAAAAAATGTTCAGCTTTACTCAACCTTCTGAATTCCTCTCTCCCCCCCCACCCCACATTATTATGCTCTATCCCCTCATCTCAGTCATCATTATAAGTAACTGAAGGCCCAGCACTGATCCTTACAGCAACCCACAAAACCCACTGTCAACCTGAAAATTATTCATTTATTCCTGTTCTGTTTGTTGCCTTTTAACTGATTCAAAATTCCAGCTAATATATTACTCCCAACGCCAGAAGCCATTCTCCAACGGAACAACCTTTCTTGCAGCATTTTATCAAATGCCTTCTAAAAATCTATTTACTGATTCCTCTTTATTCGCCTCAGCAGCTTAAATCCTCAAAAAAAAGCTCTAACTGATTTATCAAACACGAGTTTCCTTTCATAAAAGCATGCTGACTCTGCCTAATTACGCAGTTTGAGTGCTCTGTACTACTTACTCAGTTATATATTTTGCATTGCTCTTACAACTGATGTCAGGCCAACATTTTCCCCTCCTTTCTTGAGCAACAGGGTCACATTTGTAACCTCACACACAGGGGACGGTATTTCACAACGTGGAAGGTCACAACCAATGCACCCACCGTCACTGCAGCCAACTCTTTTAAGACACTGGGAAATGGGCTTTGAGGTTTACAGGAATTGGACTGCCGTTAAATTAATCCAATACCTTTTTTATCTAACATTCATTATTTACATTCCCCACTCTCATTACACCCTTGGTGGGAGGCTCTTCTGGAGAATCAGACCAGATTTGATGGGTCAACTGGCCTCTTTCTGCACAGTAAGGATTCTATGGTAAACTTATGAAAGGCTGCAAGCACAATGAACCTTTTTCTGGGCTTTACATAGCCATGGCTTTGTATGCACTTAAGCAGGATTGAGGCTAGCACTCCCCAAAGTGACCAGTGGTATACTTCTACTTCCTGAAAGTCGAATTCCTAATGAAGAGTGGGTGGAGAATGGAGAGAAGGGGAAAAAACAGACAAGAGAAGTACACACCCACACGGTACCAGAGTTCGGAAATGGGGACACGCCAGTGACTTTCAAGAGTGGATATTATGGAGAAACCCCGTCTTTTGATGTTATTCAGAAACCTTCATCATCTCTGTTTCTGGGATATTCTATATAGCACTAAAAGGTTCCTCTCCTACACAGTACTCAAAACTGTTTTAGGTCACAAAAGGTCTGTGACTCTGTTCAAGGAACCCATCAAAAAAAAAGCTTCATTTTATATTTGTTGTACAACAAACACATTTTAAGTCTTCTTCATATTTTGAATTTTAATGATCACTGTCATTTGCAAAAAGGCAACTGCGCATGGTCAACATTTCATAAGCAAAAAAAAAATCCTTTGTGCTTTTGTTTCCTCTTCTACATCGCAGAGCACACGAAGACGGGGGTGGGGGTAGAACCGTAGGCACAATATTAAACTTTCATTCCTCAAACCAAAGCTCAAATCTGGTGCATAAAAGGCTTTGTTTGAACAGCAACAACTCCACATAGATCGATTCAGTGGACAGATGCTGCTCTGTCCCAGGTGCGTGCCTGTTCTTGGCACAAAGCGGAGATTAATAGATTTTTGTTAAATCATAAGAGTCCCACAGTGCAGGAGGCCATTCAGCCCATCGAACCTGCACTGACTAACAGAGCATCTTACCCAGGCCCTATCCTCAAAACCCCATGTATTTATGCTCACCCCGCCTTAATCTACACATCTTGGGACACTAAGGGGCAATTTATCATAGCCAGTCCACCTAACCCACGTGTCTTTGGAGCGTGGGAGGAAACTGGAGCACACAGAAGAAACCCACGCAGACACAGGGAGAATTTGCAAATTCCACATAGATAGTGACCAAGGTCGGAATTGAACCCGGGTCCTTGGAGCTGTGAAGTAGTAGTGCTAATCATTGCGCCGCCTTAAGGAAGGGTATTAAAAATCTGGCACCATGACAGGGAAATGGAGTTATGAACCAGACCAGTCATGATCTAATTCGAAGGCAGAACAGGCTCAAGGGACCGAGTGGACTATTCCGTTCCTATTTACTAAAGCTTCGTAGGTTCATGATAAACCTCAGTGACTGAATAACCGAGGCAGAACATCGGAGGTTACAAATGTGACCCCTTTGTTCAGGAAAGGAGGGGAAAATGTTGGCCTGACATCAGTTGTAGCTACGCTGGTGTCAACAGATCCCAACTCCTGAATCACATACGTCCAACAGAAAGCCAAAATGAGGGAAACAGCAGAGAAGCCTTGTTTTCTTTTAAATTGTTCACCTGTCTGACAGCCTCAACAAATCCAGGAAGTTAATTCTGTGGGTGGCGCCAGTTGTAAAATGTCCGTGCACCCACAGCCATCAGCCTGACACCCAAAACCTACACACAAGCAGATTGAGACTGACTGCGCTATACTTGACCTCAACACAACACTGAATGCAAAAGCCAGCTATGTGTGGCTGAGTAGGTTCCAATCCCTTGTGCACACACATGCCTTATCTTGTTCAGCAGTAAAATTCACTAAAGCAGAAAACGCAGTTTATCGCCTCACATAGCCTGGAGCTTATCACTCTACTCCGTGGACTTGGCAGAAATTTGAACACTTCTAAAATTTGCCCTTTTTTTTACATCAATCAAAACCCAAATTCAGCTGAAATCCAGTTCACATTTAAAGGAGACAAACAGCTGATTGACATAAATAAAAGGAGCACTGCACGACAGTTTAGACACCATTTCTGAATAGTAATTGTTGCGATAAGCCTGTTTCATATTTACAATGAGTGCAAAATGGAAATTTAGTTCCTCAAAGTGAACCCCAGAACAATCCCAAAATTATCGGGAATTGTCCCGGCTGCACCTCACTCCAATTAAAATCTTGCTGATCATTTGGGAACATAACTTTTAGAAAATAAGTCACTTTTCTGACAGCTTCCATATATACAAAGGCATGTCAGAAAATTAATTCAACTGTGGATTTTGTAACTGTAGTATATCGCAAAACATTTTATTAACACGTTTGAAGTGTTGCAGGAAACTGGGAACGACCAATTCATACTTTTTGTTTTTAAGTGACACAAGGAACAAATATTGCATCGGCCACCTTAATAACTTCCCTGACTTCTCCAAAAGGACCAGGTAATCTTGCACTTACATCCAGGAGTCAAAACAGCACTGCCTCAGTCCTAGGCTCACTTTTTGTTTCATGGTTTTTTTTGAATGGCACGGTGGCACAGTGGTTAGCACTGCTGTCTCACATTCTCGGCCACTGCCTGTGCGGAGTTTGCACATTCTCCCCATGTCTGCGCAGGTTTCCTCCGGGTGCTCCAGTTTCCTCCCACAGTCCAAAGACGTATGGATTAAGTGGATTGGCCATGCTAACCTGCCCCTTCGTGTCAGGGTAAACTAACTGGGCTAAATGTCTGAGGTTATGGGGATAGGGCCGGGGTGGGATTGTGGTCGTGCAAACGCAAATCAACCAAATAGTCTCCTTCTGCACTGTAGGATTCTATGGCTCTATGATACACTGGATTGTCAGCTTTGTGCTCCAGCCTCAGGGAGTGAGAGCTTCCAACTTAAAGCCAGGAGGGCTACAATGAACCACAACTAACATCCAACATTTGGATTACTAGAGTTGATTGCTCATTGAAATACACCAAATCTACATAAGCTTTAGCTTGCTGCACCCAGCACCTGATTACAGACAGAGTTCCACACATCTACTGAGTGTTTTCTGACTCCCAAAGTCTGATAATAAACCGGTCAAGGACTAATACACTGCCCAGCTTAAAAATCTTAAAGAACCATCGAAAGCAGTCCAACCACACCCATCACAGCATTGTATTAACCCTGTTAGAAAAACAGGCAGTAAGAAGTCTGACAACACCAGGTTTAAGTCCACCAGCTGACATCTGAGTGTAAAGTCTAAGAGCAATCACCCCATTCCCAGGTTCAATGTCATTTTTCACAGAAAGCTGCAGGTTGAGAAAGTGCTCAGATTTTTCACACCAGTGTCTTGGTTATCACAAAATGACTAACGCAAAATGGACAGCTAATGTAGAAAAGCTAAAAGCAAGTGGTCTTGTCACTATCACTAGGAATAATCTGGGACATATGCCATGGGAGTGATAAAGCGACATAGATAAGTCTATTGCTTATTTTATAAGTGATGGCAATTTGTTGGAAGCAATCAAAGTGTTCACCGTGTCTTTGAATCACTATGTTCTGGTACCTCATGGACTTCAGTACTTGTACTTTAGGATCCTGGAGATGGCCTCAGGGTGTGGCAGAAATTGTGTGAAACCCTACAGGTACTGATAGCTTAGCAAGTCTACCCAGCAGGAGGCTGAGACACTCAGCCCAGATTTAACCATGGTCTGTGCCGAGCTAGCTCATACAGCAATAACCTGCACTTATACCACACCTTTAACGTGGTAAAACATTCCAAGCACTGCACAGCAGCATCATCAAACACAAACTGACACCAAGTTTCAAAGGAAATATTTAAGCAGCGAAACAAAAGCTTAGTCATGGAGTCAGGTGTCAAGGAGCTTCTCAAACCCCTAACCCGCACATCTTTGGATTGAGAGAGGAAAGCGGAGCACCCAGAGGAAACTCACACAGACACAGGAGAACGTGCAGACTCCACGCAGTCACCCAAGCGGGAAATTGAACCCGGGTCCCTGACGTTGTGAGACAAGCGTGCTAACCACTGCGCCACCGTGCCACCCATATGGGTACATTCTGTCACATTGCTGACTATGACATACCAGTGGTGACTGTTTAATTATCAGACTGAATTCAAACAGATGCACCATATAATCCCTTTGATAACATATGGTAGAGATGTTATCCTGGAATGCAGTCAAGGACACCTGCAATGATTACAGTTAATATGCTCCAACAACACAGCGTAACTAACTGTCTGGGCTCAGACATGACGAGCAACTCCTTAAGTTTAAATTCATTTACTGGTGTCACAAGTAGGCTTACAGTGTCCTGTGATGAGGTTACTGTGAAAATCCCCTAGTTGCCACACTCCAGCCCCTGTTCAGGTACACTGAGGGAGAATTTTGCATGGCCAATGCAACTAACCAGCACGTCTTTCGGACTGTGGGAGGAAACCCACACAGACACAGGAAGAACATGCACACTCCACGCAGTTAGTGACCCAAGCCGGGTCCCTGGCACTGTGAGGCAACAATGCTAGCCACTGTGCAACCATGCTTAGACAGAGTGTGTGCAAAAGCACAATGCAGGACACAGCCAATACCTTCAAACCGATAGGAGTGATCGGTTGTAGAAAAATACTCCCACCATGCTATCAAATAAAGATTCCCGCCCCAGACTGGCAGAATGCAGGCCAGTAACTAAAACATTCTTCATGGAAAAAGAAGCTGGGTCCCTTTGCTGGGAGGAGACATCACTGGCTAGTGCAGCATTTGCAAAACCAGTTCATCAGCTTTTTGGTTCCTTTACTTCACTGATTTACCCTTCTCCCTTTGGCTTCTGCAGCACAAAACCTTTTGTTATTTAGTCGCTCCTGTCATTCTTCTTTATTCCCCTCTCACTTGGTCAAAAACGATTACATTTCTCTCTTTCCTCAGTCCTGAAGGGTCATCAATCTGAAACGTTAACTCAGTTTCTCTCTCCACAGGTGCTGCTGGATCAGATGAACATTCCCAGCATTTTCCTTTTTCCCATTGCATCAGCTCATCCTTCATCTGGAAATCCCTGTTACTCAAACAAGGCCCGGTGCCATAATCTGAAACAAAACCTTGTCAGTAACCCTACCCGCACCCCACCCTGGCAATCTCTGGACCATTCTAATAAGTATCCTGTGTCTCCTCTGCACCCTCTCAAGTTTACTCATCCTTCCTCAAGTGTGGTGACCAGAACAGAACACAATGCTCGATTTCCTCTTGCCCGGAAGCGCAACCAATAAACCAATTTTGATACTGTCTACTTTCAACCGAAAGAAAGTTATCCAAATCGTACAACAACCTATATTTGTATTAAAGCATCTATAATGTAATTAAGGTGTTTCACGGTGGGCATTTTCAGATGGCACCTGACAAAGAGCCATGTAAACCTCAGGACAAATAACCCGAAACTTAGTCAAAGGGATCAACTTTAAGGAATGTCTTTAAGGAACAGAGAGAGGTAGAGATGTGAAGAGCATTAGGAAGAGAGGTTGAGAGTTTAGGAACGCGACAGATAAAGGTATATTCTTCTTCTGAGGCAGTCCCTCAGAACGGAGGGCAGTTTGCTTCCACTCCAGTTTGATGGGTTCTCAGATGGTGGGCAAATCCAGTGTGTGTACTGCAGGCTGTGAGGCAGGAGGAGCAGATGGTGATTGAAGATTTGGAGGTTTGTGCACTCCCCTCCAACACCTTGACTTCACCCTTGCACTCTCCTGATGAACCCTCTCATGTGGCCCTTCCAAATGAGCTTTCTCCACAAGCCAGGGTTTCCCACGAGTCCGTGATGATGTTTGACCTTTTCTCAGAGATGTTTTGAGGACCCTCTCTCCCCCCTCTCTAAAGCGATCCCACTGTCCTCCTGGGAATCTCTTGCTGCACCGGTATTCCAAGCAGAGAACTTCCTTCAGGAGCGTGGTGTCAGGTGTATGAACAACATGGGAGAGAACATTTTGAAGAACTCCACAACTGAAACGCTGTTTTCTGATAGAACATCCTTGACCCCATTCCTCAACACTCTGGCCACCTCAGTCTTGGCGCTAGCCCAGTCCACAGCGAAGCAGGGAAAGGCCATTCAATAGTTGAAAAATAATCATCTGCAAACTCACCAGCTCAAAGTCGGGTGCAAAAAAACCACAGTCCATTGTATTTCTGCCATAGCTCTCGTCTTGACAGTCGTGTACCCAGATGAGCCCCAAGTCATCACATCAAACTGACTGACACAACCTCACTCAGTAATGAGAATAATCCCTGAAGCTCAGAATAGTTACTCGTTCTCTTAAATGTCACCCCACCCTCTCATTTGACAGGACGCAGCAATGCGCAGAGAAACAATTCTTATCGGCAGCAACTTAAGAACCTCCAACTCGCCACATGGCTCTACGCATCCCCTTCTGGACACAAATCGAGGATCTCCAACTTCGTAACACTGGTAAAAACCTGGAGGAAATCTTGGGCAAAGAGCACCCCACCAAATAAACACAGTCTTTGACCTAACATTTCAAAGGCCAGGCTTCAATCTCCGGTGGAGTGTGTGGACAACCCTCAACAAAATACTGACTGGGCCTAGCTCCTATGGCCACCTGATATACACACAGCACTGCAAAAATGTCTCCTGGCCACCACTACGGAAATCCTGACCAAACCACAGAGCACATCATAACCATCTTGCCCCACCTCACGTTTTGAGGATGGCACCTTGGGAGTTCCAGCTGCTCTCCAGTAGGGCATTGGACATGTTTGGAAACTCAACATTAAAACTGTGACAACATCTTCTGCCCCTGAAGCCATATGAAAGGATAACTAGTCCCTGCCATGCCTAAATGGAAGGATTTGTTTTGTTTTTCTGAAGGAGGGAGGGGGATGTTTAGGTTTTACAATCACAGAATCCCTACAGTGCGGAGTGAGGCCATTCAATCCATCAAGTCTGCACCAACAACAATCCCACCCAGGCACTATCCCCGCAACCCCATACATTTACCCTGCTAATCACTCTAACCTACGCATCCCAGGACAGTAAAGGGCAATTTACAGTGGCCAATGCACCTAACCC
Organism: Carcharhinus amblyrhynchos; assembly: GCF_965287045.1. Taxonomy (NCBI): domain Eukaryota; kingdom Metazoa; phylum Chordata; class Chondrichthyes; order Carcharhiniformes; family Carcharhinidae; genus Carcharhinus; species Carcharhinus amblyrhynchos. The sequence continues at coordinate 8,498,885 of NC_137340.1, read as the reverse complement.
GCACATCTTTGAAATGCAGGGGGAAACTGGAGCACCCGGGGGAAAACCACGCAGACACTGAGAGAACATGCAAACTGCACACAGACGATGATCCAAGACAGGAATCGAACGAGGTCCCTGGGACTGTGAGTCAGCAGAGCTAACCACTGTGCATCGTTAAAAAACACAAAATTTCTGTCCTGCTCATAGACACGTTTGGGGGCATGAGCACAAACCTCCAAATAACTCATCTCACCAATGCTCCAATATCACCTGCCCTGCACGTGGCAAAGTTTTCACATCACATATTTGACTTATCAACCATCGCAAAGACCCCCCACCTCCCTGCCAATTTGGAGTACGAGCAAGTCATCCCTCATCCTGAGACCTTACTCAAGGAAGATGCTGTAATAAATACTGATGGCAGCTTTTGACTGTAACAGTTCCGCCGACTGCTTTGTCCACACCATTGCCCCAATTAATTTCAACATCCTCCATTATTGTACTGCAACGTAACTGCGTCGTGGTTTCAACCGTGCCGGATGTAGCAGGGACATCCTCCTGACATCCAGGGCCACACTACCCAAACGTTCGGGGATAGAAAAACCATCAATGTAGGAGTGGGAAGACGTTCTGCCTCGACGGCGAAGGGTTGTGATGAGGGAGACAGATAATATGAAATTGAGGTTTGGGAGTGACAATGGGGAGCCTATGGCAAAGGGCTGGGGTGAGAGAGCAGGGCAAGGAATGGGAGCGAGGAGGAGAAGGGTGAGAACGGTGGGGCAAGAGGTGGGAGTGAGGAGGGCAAAGGTGTTGATGGTGGTGAAGGGGGCCAAGGTAGTGGGGAAAGGGATACAAGGGGAGGGCGCCAAGGGGAGAGGCAAAGGTTTTTGGGGTGGGGGGGGGGGGGGAGCAGGCAGGTGGAGGAGCAAGGGTGCCAGGTAGGGCAGGGGGGACAGCGAGGACGGGGCAGAGTGGGGTGGGGAGACAGGGAGGGTGAGCTGGAGGGTAGGGAGGTGGGGGGGGGCGAGGGTAGGGAGGTGGGGGGGGGGCGAGGGTAGGGAGGTGGGGGGGCGAGGGTAGGGAGGTGGGGGGGGGCGAGGGTAGGGAGGTGGGGGGGGGCGAGGGTAGGGAGGTGGGGGGGGCGAGGGTAGGGAGGTGGGGGGGGCGAGGGTAGGGGTGGGGGGAGGGGTGGGGGGAGTGAGGGAGGGGAGGGGGTGGGGGGGGGCGAGGTTAGGGGGGGTGGGGGGGGGCGAGGGTAGGGGGTGGGGGGGGCGAGGGTAGGGGGTGAGGGGGAGGGGAGGGGGGTAGGGGGGGCGAGGGGGGTGGGGAGGATAGGGGAGGGGGGTGGGGGAGTGGGGGGAGTGAGGGAGGGGAGGGGGTCGGGGGGGGTGGGGGGGTGTTGTTGAGGTGCTGACCCACCCCCGGGTACTCACCCAGCTCCGATTTCCCGTACTTGTGTCCGGCCACCTGGTGGCTGAGGGGGGTGCAGCCGTGCGGGAAGCGGTGGAGGCCGAGGCCGAGGCCCGGGCCCAGGCTGCGGGCCGGCCCCGCCGAGCTCAGGCCGCTCTCCATCGGCCGCGCCTAGCCGCCCAGAGCGCCCGGGGCCCGGGACAGGCCGGCAGCGCGGGGCCGGGAGCAGCGCCTCAAATCCATGGAGCCTCCGGCACCGAGAGAGGGAGAGCGGGCCAGGGACTGGGCGGCAGCCCGGGGAGCCAGGCTCTGGCTGCCTCCCTCCCCCTCACTCACTCACTCACACACTCACTGCCTTCCGTGTCCCTCCCGCCCGGAACTGACGGCAACACGCAGCAAATACACTGTGTACACACCCTGGGATAGAGAGAGAGTGTACACAGTCTGGGGTAGAGAGAGTGTACACAGTCTGGGGTAGAGAGAGTGTGCACACAGTCTGGGGTAGAGAGAGTGTACACACCCTGGTAGAGAGTGTACACAGCCTGGGGTAGAGAGAGTGTGTACACACCCTGGGGTAGAGAGAGTGTGTACACAGTCTGGGGTAGAGAGGGAGTGTACACAGCCTGGGGTAGAGAGGGAGTGTACACAGCATGGGGTAGAGAGAGTGTGTACACAGCCTGGGGTAGAGAGAGTGTGTACACAGCCTGGGGTAGAGAGAGAGTGTGTACACAGCCTGGAGATAGAATGTGTACAGTCCCTGGGAGAGAGTGTGTGTGTACACGTCCTGGAGATAGAGATGTACACACACTGGGATAGAACTGTGAGGAGAGGCTGAATAAACTAGGCTTGTACTCATTAGAGTTTAGAAGAATGAGGGGAGATCTCATTGAGACGTATAAGATGATGAATGGGATGGATAGGATAGAGGTGGAGAGGCTCTTCCTGCTCAGAAAGGACAGTAGGACTAGGGGGCACAGCCTCAAGATAAAGGGGGGGGGGGGGGCGGTTTAGAACGGAGTTGAAGAGGAACTTCTTCACTCAAAGGGTGGTGAATCTCTGGAATTCTCTGCCCGTTGAAGTGGTGGGGGCTGCCTCGCTAAATATATTTAAGACGCGGGTTGATAGGTTTTTGATAAGAGAGGGGATTAAGGGTTATGGGGAGAGGGCGGGAATGTGGAACTGAGACACAACAGATCAGCCATGATCTTATTGAATGGCGGGGCAGGCTCGAGGGGCTAGATGGTCTCCTCCTGCTCCTATTTCTTATGTTCTTATGTAGAGAGTATACACACCATGGGATAGAGTTGGGTACACACACCATGGGATAGAGTTGGGTGCACACCTTGGGATAGAGAGTGTACACACTGGGGAGAGAGTAAGGCAAAATAGACAGGGAGTGTACACACACTGAGGATAGAGCAATGCAGAATCAACAGGGAGCGTACTCACACTGGGGATGGAGCAATGCAGAAGAGATGGAGTGGACACACAGTGGGGATAGAGCAATGCAGAATAGACATAGTGTACACCCCCTGGGGATAGAGCAATGCAAAATAGACAGAGTGTACACCCACTAGGGATAGAGCAATGCACAGTAGATGGGCAGTATACACACACTGGGGATAGAGTAATGGCAGAATAGACACACATTATAGATAGTGCAATGCAGAGTAGACATAGTGTGCACGTATTGGGGAGAGAGCAAAGCAGATACACAGAGAATGTACACACATTGCTGACAGAGCAATGCAAAATACATAGGAGTGTACACACAGTGGGATAGAGGAATGTAGCCTGTGCAAGGTGTGTACATGGGTCATCACAGGTTGGGGATGGAGCTGTGTTATTTGTTTAGTGTGCTCTACATGCAAGTTATAGATGCTGTGAATGGGGCATTGTTGTGTAGGGGTGGAATTGGACCAATGCTGCCACAATAAAATGCTGGAGTAAAGACTGCAATGTTCAGGAGCGAGGACTTTGATTCCCAAGAAATTTCAGTGTTTCCCAAACTATTTTCCAAACTGCTAGCATTTTAATGCTTGAAGATTGATGTGACCCCAGATGCCAATTGTGATAATCCCCATAAGGTCCATGGGGATTCACTGATTGACTCCCTGTAGGGTTCATTGAGAATGAGTTCCCTGGTAACAGGCAGTGGCCTATCCAGCTGGAACTCATTCCCTGAGCCTTTTATAAGGCAGGCCAGGACTGGGCTTGCTGAACGGTATTTCACAGGCAGAGACTTTTTTGTTCTCGTTGGCCCCACAGGACTGGGTGTATTATTGACCCCTTTAACCACCTTTGGCTTATTGCTTTAAGTTTCCTTCACACTTTGTTTTTTTGTGTTGGGATGGTTTCCACCACCCTCCTCCCCACCCCCCCCACCTCCTTTAAGGAGCTGCACCTTTACTTCCTCCTTCAGTTTCTTTAGTTTAATCATTTTGCCGAAAAGAATGATAGGGACTGGTGTGTGTACACCACAGTACTGGCTTCACTATGCATTCTGTAATAAACTATGTTCCTTTCCAGTCATGCTTCCTGAGCCATGACACAAATAGACAGAAAAGAACAATAAAGAAACATTCAATATATAATCATTTGTATCTGATAGATCAACATTTGATACATCATCTAAATATGAAAATATGTATTTTAAACCATTTTGTAAAAATGTTAATTCATACACTTATGTAGGTTTCCATTAGTAAGACCATAACACATAGGAGCAGAATTCGGCCACTCGGCCCATCGAGTCTGCTCCGCCATTCAATGGCTGAATTGTTTCTCATCCCCATTCTCCTGCCTTTTCCATCTCTGACTTAAAGACACTCAATGACCTGGCCTTCACAGCCTTCTGCGGCAAAGAGTTCCACAGATTCACCACTCTCTGGCTGAAGAAATTCCTCCTCATCCCTGTTTTAAAGGATCATCCCTTTAGCCTGAGGTTGTGCCCTCTGGTTCTAGTTTTTCCTAAGAGTGGGAACATCCTCTCCACATTCACTCTATCCAGCCCTCGCAGTATCCTGTAAGTTTCAATAACATCTCCCCTCATCCTTCTAAACTCCAATGAGTACAGACCCAGAGTCCTCAACCATTCCTCATATGACAAGCTCTTCATTCCAGGGATCATTCTTGTGAAACTCCCTTGGACCCTTTCCAAGGCCAGCACATCCTTTCTTAGATATGGGACCCAAAACTGCTCACAATACTCCGAATGGGGTCTGACGAGGGCTTTAGACAGCCTCAGGAGTACATCCCTGCTCTTGTATTCCAGCCCTCTGGACATGAATGCTAACATTGCATTTGCCTTCCTAACTCCCGACTGAACCTGCACGTTAATCTTAAGAGAATCTTGAACAATGACTCCCAAGTCCCTTTGTATTTCTGATTTCCTAAGCATTTCCCCATTTAGAAGATAGTCCGTGTCTCCATTCCTCCTTCCAAAGTGCATTACCTCACACTTTTCCACATTGTATTCCATCTGCCACTTCTTTGCCGACTCTCCTAACCTGGCCAAGACCTTCTGCAGCCCCCTGCTTCCTCATTACTACCTGTCCCTCTACATATCTTTGTTTCAGTCAAGATCTCCAGGTTCCCCAACGACGGAAGACTCTCCTTCTGCTTCCTGACCCAGTATAGCCACATTCTCACCTTGTTGAATGAACATTGCCCCCTTAAAGATGGCAGCCATTAACCTTGACCTAGCACTGTGAACAAACCCCAACTGCCAACTCACACATGGCAAACAGGAGATGGTAGCTTCTTATTCAGGGTTTACAGCCTGCACAAGAAATCGCTGAAACTTCCCTGGTCACCCATCAGACCCATCGCTTCCTTCTGTCGCAGCTTGGAGCGAGATCAAAAGAGGAGCAGAGAAAGGGCAGAGTCAGCTGCCATTTGGGCCTCAGTGCAGGGCACAGTCATGGAATTACAGGAGGGTGTGGCGTACTCACAACTCCATTCACCATGACTCCAAACAGGAGGCTGCAACCCTTGGGAAGTGCGTACTGTAAAGCTCGAATCATTCTGCTGGATGCAGCTACACCGGGGAAACCCTGGACTGCAGAGTTCTCTTTTCCTCGACCACAGCCTATCCCAAGAACTTTCCAAAATGACCTGCACCTCCCAGGCAAGCAGTGGCTCGCAGCCCAGGATATTTATATATTTTAAATACAGTGGCACATGACTCCCTGGCAACAATAACCATTGCCCCGGAAAGCCAGGTCGAGTTGGCGTTCTGCCAACAGTCTGGGGTGGGCCACTGGAGCAGGGCCAGAGGAGCAGTGGGCGAGCAGAGTGAGATCAGGAACGGAGGTGAAGAGACTGGAGAAACTTGGTGGGAGGAAGGGGTAGAGTGATGGGTGGGGAGAGAGGGGGCAAGGAATAAATAAATGTCTCTCCAGTTCAAACTGAAGATCCAGAAAATGTGAAATCACCAATGGCAGAGTGGTACAATATACAGAGTGGCAAATTTACAAAGGCAGATTTGATTATTTGTGTTAACATTGTAATTTCTGCAGGCAAAGTTGACACACAAATGAGTAAACAGGAAGTAAGGTTCCATAGTCAACAAGTGGATTTAGATATCAAATATTAATACATTAAATACAAATAGCTGCTTATTTTCTCTGAAATGTATCATTTTGAGAATTGATGAACTTGAAGTTTATTTATTAGTGTCACAAGTAGGCTTACATTAACACTGCAGTAAATTCACTGTAAAAATCCCCTCTTCGCCACACTCCGACACCTATTCAGGTACACTGAGGGAGAATTTAGTATGGCTGATGCACCTAACCAGCACATCTTTTGGACTGTGGGAGGAAACCAGAGCACCTGGAGGAAACCCATGTAGACATGGGGAGAAGGTTCAAACTCCACACAGACAGTGACTCAAGCCTGGAATCAAACCTGAGTCCTTGGCACTGTGAGGCAGCAGTGCTAACCACTGTGCCACTGCATTTAGAAACTTAGAATTTAAGAATTTAGAAATCACAGAGAGATAAAGAAAATATTTTCCACTATGATTTGAGGGGATTATTACTATTGTTTCTCATCCCGCATCCAGTGGTGCTCTAGGGCTGAATGCTATCTATTTCTATACCAAGGTTTTTTCCTGGAATAGGTCACCAGCTTGTCTCCAGACACTTAAAGCTTGATGGGCTTTACTCCACATCAAGCTTGGTTGACCAAGAGTTCTTCCTGAAAGGTTGAATGGGTTAGGACTTTATTCCCTGGAACGTAGAAGAATGAGGGGAGATTTGATAGAGGTGTATAAGATTTTGATAGGTATCAATAGAGTGAATGCAAGCAGGCTTTTTCCACTGAGGCTCAAGGAGAAAAAAACCAGAGGGCACGGGTTAAGGGTGAAGGGGGAAAAGTTTATAGGGAATATTAGGGTGAGCTTCTTCACACAGACAGTGGTGGGAGTGTGGAATGAGCTGCCGGATAAGGTGGTAAATGTGGGCACACTTTTAACATTTAAGAAAAACTTGGACAGGTACATGGATGAGAGGGGTGTGGAGAAATATGGTCCAGGTGCAGGTCAGAGGGACGAGGCAGAAAAATGGTTCGGCACAGACAAGAAGGGCCATAGGGCCTGTTCCTGTGCTGTAGTGTTCTATGCTGTCAGCGCAGGCTTGGAGGGCCGGAGGGCCTGTTCCTGTGCTGTAGTGTTCTATGCTGTCAGCGCAGGCTTGGAGGGCCAGAGGGCCTGTTCCTGTGCTGTAGTGTTCTATGCTATCAGCGCAGGCTTGGAGGGCCGGAGGGCCTGTTTCTGTGCTGTAGTGTTCTATGCTATCAGCGCAGGCTTGGCGGGCCGGAGGGCCTGTTTCTGTGCTGTAGTGTTCTATGCTACCAGCGCAGGCTTGGAGGGCCGGAGGGCCTGTTCCTGTGCTGTAGTGTTCTATGCTATCAGCGCAGGCTTGGCGGGCCGGAGGGCCTGTTTCTGTGCTGTAGTGTTCTATGCTATCAGCGCAGGCTTGGCGGGCTGGAGGGCCTGTTTCTGTGCTGTACTATTTTTTGTTCTCACCACGAACCTATTCAGCGATATTATGAACACACCTTCCTTGGGCATCAAGTCCAGGACTGGGACCTGAACCTGGAGCTTCTAGCTCAGAGAGACAAGGGCACTACCCACTGCACCACCAGACCTCCACCTGAGACGGTGCCAACCTTGAAAATAATTAGTTTTCAATACTACATTTCCTGCATTTTATGTTGCTTTGGAGCTTGCTGTAATTCTCTTTGAAATCCAAGATAAAGTCTGATGGAATAAAATTTAATCTAATGGAATTTTACCCGGTCCAGTTCTTTTCTTTAAGGATCATGACTTTGCATCTTTCGTGTTCTTGACAACTCGAAAATCCTTGCCTATCCTTTCTGCTTCAAAGCCTGTCCACAATCTACAAGACACAAGTCAGGAGTGACTCCCCATTTGCCTGGATGGGTGTAGCTGCAGCAACGCTCAAGAAACTCAACACCATCCAGGACAAAGCACTCCTGCATGCTTGGCACCCCAACCACAAACATTCACTCCTGCCACCACCAATAAACAGTGGCAGCTGTGTGCACCACCTCCAAGATGTACTGCAGGAAATCACCAAGTTTCTTTAGGCAGCACCTTCCAAACCTAAAACTGCTACCATCTAGATTAAGGATTAGGGCAGCAGACACATGGAACTGCCACCATCTGGAAGTTCCCCTCCAAGCCACTCATCATCCTGATTGGAAATATGTCACCATTCCTTCACAGTCGCTGGGTCAAAATCCTAGAACTCCCTCTCTAACAGCACTGTGAGTGTACCCACACCACATGGACTGCAGCTCACCACCACCTTCTCAAGGGCAATTTGGGATGGGCAATAAATGCTGGCCTATACAGAGATTCCCACATCCTGTGAAATGAATTTTAAAAATCTCTCCAACAAATTTGAAGGGGCCCTAATCAATGATCACTAATGACATTCTCTGTGAATGCAATCCCCCTCCTTCTCTATTTCAGGCAATCAGTAGCTTTTGAGCAATCAGCCACACTATCCTTCTCCAACACTTCTCCCCTGATGTCCAGCCCAGTGAGAATTCCCTTACTTTGTTCTGCTGTTTCCTATCTCATCATAGTCAGAATATCTCCAGTGATGGTTTCTCCTCCTATCTCCAACATCACTGCTCATAAATCCCTCCATCTCTCTCACAGCTACAGGCCATTTCTTAGCAGCATCATCACAAGACGCCTGAGGACCATTCATCTGTACGCTGATGACACTTAGCTCTACCTTTCCAGCACCTCTCTTGATCCTTCCCCTGTTATTACATACATATCTAACCTTAGATGGGCTGCTCCTTCATCAGGTTGGATTCCATTCACCTGATGAAGGGGTAAGGCTCCGAAAGCTCATGATTCCAAATAAACCTGTTGGACTTTAACCTGGTCTTGTGAGACTTCTTACTGTGCCCATCCCAGTCCAATGCCGGCATCTCCGCATCATAACCTTAGATGAGCGACGGTTTTCTCCAGTTAAATATTGGGAAGTCCAATATCATAATCTTCAGCTTCCACCACATCACTTGTATCTTTGCCTCCAACTCTATTATGCTCCCTGCTCTAGACACACATTGAACTAGACCTCACTATTCCATTTGACCCCGAGTTGAACTTCCAACTCCATACGCTCCCCATTAAAAGCACTGCAAATTCCGCCTGTGTGGCATTGAATGGGTCCAAATTTCACTACGCCCGGTACAGCTTTGGATAAGCTCCCGTTTGCAGGATGGGCAGACACCTGGGAAAACACTGGATTAGTCAAGTCTGGTAATAACAATGGCATTGAGTGAGGATTTCAGCAACAGATGAATTGCGGCAGGAGCAGAGTCAGGCAATGTTACAGAATTGAAAACAGGCAATCTTGATGGTCACTTGGACAGGCAGTGCATAGCTCATCTCAGAGTCAAATATCAATGGGACCGTTGTGACAGGGATCAAAAACAATTGCCTTGCCTTCCCAATATTTGGTTGGGGAGTGCTTAGCTCTTCAACATACTTTTTGTGTTGTAGGATTTGTTTTCAAGTTTATTCTTGCTCCACAGAAACCATTTGGATATCATGTAGTTTTTAGTTCAAACTAATAAATCCAATACAATACTGATGTGAAAACTATTGTAGTAAATAAAGCAAATAAATGGAATTAATATTTTGCCAAATGTGAAACGAACCAGAAGTTATGCAAGATTCTTCCCCAAATTATTCCTCGTTTTGAAATACAATTTTTAAAAATGTATGTGCAACCAGTTGAATGCAATGCTTTTTTCTCTTGTACTATGTATTACATAGGCTTCAGAAAGTGCATTTGTCTATGGAGGAGACACTAGATGTTTGATACAAACATTGATGACACTGTCCTAAGAATTCCTGCTCATCCAGTACTAGACATTAGGTCAGCAGTTTGCAATGTAAAGACAATATAAAGAGGTTGCAGGAGGTAGTGGGGAGGCAGACCTGGGAGTCATCAGCATACTTGTAGATTCATAGAGTCATAGGCATACAGTGCAGAAAAAGCCCTTTGGCCCATCGAGTCTGTACCAACAATAACTACTATCAAAGGCTAATCCCATTTTCTTGCACTGTAATCCCGTTTTCTTGTCTCATATCCATGAATGTTATAATATTTCAGGTGCTCATCCAAATATCTTTTTAAAGATTGTAAGGGTTCCAGTCTCCATTATCTTCCCAGCGACTGGGATTCCCATCACCCTCTGACTGAAAACATTTTTTCTCAAATCCCCTCTGAATCCCTGCCCCTTACCCTAAAACGATGCCCCCTCGTGATTGACCCCCTCAGCCAAGGGGAACACCTGCTCCCTTTACGCCTGGTCTAAACCCCTCATTCTGATGCTGTGTCTTCTGTTGAGGTCATCACATTTACAACGTGGATGAAAAATAGGACAGGACCAAAGTTAAATCCTTGGTAATGGAGTGAGAGCAGGGAGGGGGGAACTGAGTGGTTAGGAACCAGGTGAGTGCAGTCCCACTGAGCTGTAAGACGGAGGAAGACCTTTGACAAAGAAAAGGAAAAACTTGCAGTTATTAAGCCTTTCGTGACTCGTGACATCTTGAAGCATGTTACAACCAATGAAGCACTTTGGAATGCAGCCACGATTAGAAGCAGGAAACACCGTATCAACTTCCACACATGATGTGGAGATGCCGGTGTTGGACTGGAGTGGGCTTAGTAAGAAGGCTCAGTACACTAGGTTAAAGTCCAACAGGTTTATTTGGAATCACAAACTTACGGAGCGCTGCTCCTTCATCAGGTGAGTGACTCACCTGATGAAGGAGCAGTGCTCCGAAAGCTCACGATTCAAATAAACCTGTTGGACTTTAACCTGATCTTGTGCAATTTCCACAAAACAAGCTCCCACAACTATGATCATGACCGTGTAATCTGTTTTTGATTAAGCAACAAATGTTGGCTGGATCACTGGATATAGCAGTCTTGCTTTTCTTCAAATCAATGCCACGGGATCCTTTGACCTGTGAAGGCAGGCTGGGGGACTCAGCTGAAGGGTGGCAGCTTTCACCAGGATGAATCACCCCACCCAAGGGGGCATCGTTTTAGGGTAAGGGGCAGGGATTCAGAGGGGATTTGAGAAAAAATGTTTTCACTCAGAGGGTGATGGGAATCTGCATTCAATTTCATTTGCCCTTTGTCCACCCATTCCGCTAGCCCTGTGTCTATATCCTCCTAACGTTAATCACTCTCCTTCTCTCCACTCACACTACTTGCCAGTTTTGTGTCATCTGCAAACTTTGAAGTTACACCCAGTACACTCAAGTCTAGGGCATTAACATGAATCAGGAAAAGCACCAATCCTTGGGGAAAGCAACTCTATATCTTTCTACAGTCCGATGAACAACTGCACAGCACTACACTGTTCCAATACTCAGCTATTTTTATATTTATACTGTCACTTTCCTTCTTCTTTTACAAGATGCAACATTGCTGACAAACCTGCTATGTGTCATTCTTATCAAATCCCTTTGGAGGTCCATGCACACCATATCAATCACATTGCCCTTATCACCCCTTTCTGTTGCCTTACTAAGAACAGCAATCAAGTTGGTAAAGGCTGCATTTGCTGATTACAGAAGGCAGACTCCCCACACTTGTGCACGTACGGTGGCCGCACCTGTGACCTCCCAGGTAGCTGCCGACATCAAAGATGGTATGTATCAAACAAGGACAGGACAGAACACATAACACCATCCTCACTCTCTCCCACACCCACCATGCCACTGTCTCCTGCCCTCTTTGCTGCTTGCTCCCCTCCCCACAATTCCCTCGACATCCTTCGACGCTCCCTCCCATCCTCTGCCCACTGCCCTCTTCCTCCTCCTTCCTTCGCCGCAAAGGCTTGTGACAAAAATGCAACAGATATTCCGCTGTTCAGACCTTTATTTAGACCCAAACAAGTGATACAAACACTAAAAAAGTCACTGTGCTTATCTTGTACTTACAGCAAACAAGAAATAGATGCAGTGCAGTTGCCACAGCTGATGTAGGACAGTTGAAAACGTCACACCTGCCCCTTCTCCACCTCTCCTGTGTCATAAGGGAATCCTGGCATGCGAGGGTGGCATCGTGACCCACAACCCATACTGCAACCCACGTTTGGCCAGTTGAAGCAATAAATGTGCACTCGAGTCGCCATTGTTGATGCAGAGTGATGCTTGTAAGCATCGTAGATCGGAAGGATTAGTTCGGACAGGGAACTAAAAACTTACTGAATTGAAACTGCTGTGAATTTCTATTCAGAAGCAACTCAAGCTGTTTGAGTTTGAAAGACCACCTTGTTCCCAAAACATGGAGATAACAAAGGCAGTTTGGCAGCAATCCAATTTGATCCTTTCAAAGTACTCAAGTTTAAAAAAACTTGTTGGGATGAAAAATACGTTTCACAAGGTTTTGCTTTCAACTTTGGTTAAATACCAATTATTGGAAATCAAAATCGGTTTAAAGAGGAGAAAGGGATTGAGAAAGGAAACGAAATTTGAGCAAAATTGAAGAAAATAGAAGATTTAAAATTAGGTAAAGTTTCGATAGAACTTTTAGGTTCTATCGAAATTTAATCATTTCAGCAGACAGTTGATTTGTTTTAAAATCCACCGGAAATTTATGAATCTATGGTTCTGTATCTATGTTCTGGAAGATGAGGAAGTGAATAGGGTAAGGGAAAAGCAAGTGGTTGATTGTCCGACAGTGAATCAGCTCAGATAATGGAATTAAGGACTCTAATATAGAGGCATTGCTAACATCTAGACATAGGGTCATGAATGTAACCCAATCTATCACACAAACCAGCCTCCCATCCATTAACTCTGTCTACACTTCCTGCTGCCTTGGAGAAGTATCCATTATAATTAAGGACCCCACGCACACCGGACATTCTCTCTTCCACTTTCCTCCATCAGGAAAAAAGTACAAAAGTATGAGATCACATGCCAACCAACTCAAGGACAGCTTCTTCCCTGCTGCCGTCAGATTTTGAATGTACCTACCTCGCACTAAGTTGATCTTTCTCTACACCCTAGCTATGACTGTAACACTACATTCTGCACCCTCTCGTTTCTTTCTTTATGAACAGTATGCTTTGTCAGTGCAGCATGCAAGAAGCAGTACTTTTCACTGTATACTAATCCATTTGACAATGATAAATCAAATCAAATCAAATAGGAGGGTTAACACCTGTACCAATGGGTGATAGCTTTCAGGGTAGTGCACGACTATGAGGGACTGTGGAGCTGGTGGGATTGTGTAACACCTCATAGGCAGCCAATCCAGATGAAGAATTTATTTTTATGGGAATCTGGGAGTTTAATTTGTTTTATGTGGATGTTCGTAGATTTGTGTTACTTTGTTTTGGGCTTATCCTTCTGGAGAATTAACCTTATCTATTACAGGCATTTTAGAAATTTAAGTCAAAACAGCAAAGAAAAGGGAAATGTGATTAATAAAGTTTTTTTTAAGTTAAAAATCTGGAGTCAGCTTTACTGGCTAGAGGAATGATTCCAGCATATTTTGATAAATATGTGGGAATTTTAATCTGGATACAAGATGATAACCTCCGATTTGATGTGGGAATTTTAATCTGGATCCAAATTCACACACACAAGAATGAGATTGATTTAATTTGATTGGGTTAATTCAATTCAGCTAAAGTCCATTTGTTTATCCCAATTTTAAGAGTCTCCCTGATACAAATGACCCTTAGAAGCCTATTGGTAAAATTAGTTCTAATATTTACAGTGGGAACTATGTGATTTGGTTCGTTCAAATGCTTTAGGAAAGTGTATTCCTTAACATCATTGGGTGCATGGAATGGGCTGCCGGCAACGGTGGTGGAGGCAGATTCGATGGGATCTTTTAAGAGATTTTTAAATAAGTACATGGAACTTAGTAAGATAGAGGGTTATAGGTAAGCCTAGTAATCTCTAATGCAGGGACATGTTCAGCACAACTTTGTGGGCCGAAGGGCCTGTATTGTGCTGTAGTTTTTCTGTGTTTCTATCCAAGTCTCCTGATGTGAACTGTCTATTGGTAAAATTAGTTCTAACATTTACAGTGGGAACTATGCGACTTTGTTAGTTCAAATGCTTTAGGAAAGTGCATTCCTTAACAACTAAGTCTCCTGATGTGACCTCGCTATCTGACAGGTATAGCAGAATCCAATGCAGATTGAAAATCTGGAGTGGTGTTTCACCATTGATATCTCATGCTTTTAGCTTGGCTTCTCAACTGAAGTTCTTTTAAGGCTACGATGCAGGTGCAGCAGAGACAGGCTACATATATAAGGTACAATTTTTAAGCAGAATCACACCCCCCCGCAGCTCCACCCTCTTCATATCCCTCTCTCCCTTACCTCCTTGTTTGCAGAACTGTTGCGCTAATGTATAAAAATACTTTATTGATCATTGTGTTAAAGAGAAAAAAATATATTTTCTAAGAAATTTGAAAAGACTCGGCAATTAAACAAAACGTCATGCTGCAGCTGTGAAAGTAAAGTGTTTGGTTAAATGTTGACGCGGTATCAAAGTTCTGTATTCAAAACATTATTCAAATATCAGTGTTGCTGGGCTGACAGATTTTTTAAATAAATGTTTTCCATTAGACATTACAAAATTCTGCTAATGCTTTATTGAAACATTAAAACAAAACATTTAAATATGAAATCATACAAACGCTTTCTTGAAACATCAAAATAGACCAATTAAATATGAGATAATTATAAATGAAGTAAGCAAGGCAGAAGAATACTAATGATGAACACATTTAGATTTTCCTCAGCCTAAAATGTGAACTTTCTTTTGCTCAACCTCAGGCAGTCAGGAATAAGGCCATAAGACATAGGAGCAGAATTAGGCCACTCGGCCCATCGAGTCTGCTCGCCATTCAATCGTGGCTGATATTTTTCTCATCCCCATTCTCCTGCCTTTTCCCCGTAATCCCTGATCCTCTTATTAATCAAGAACCTATCTATCTCTGTTATAAAGACACTCAATGACCCGGCCTCCACAGCCTTCTGCAGCAAAGAGTTCCACAGATTCACCACTCTCTGGCTGAAGAAATTCCTCCTCATCTCTGTTCTAAAGGATTATCCGTTCAACCTGAGGTTGCGCCCTCTGGTTCGAGTTTTTCCTATTAGTGAAACATCCTCTCCAAATCATAGTCTGAGAAGTTCCAGTTTCCATATTCTAAATTGAAACATATAAACACTTATAAGCATGACACACACAAAGTAATATTATAATACAATGCAGACTTCGAGAATAGTTGCACAGATTTAAAACAAATAACAAAACCTATGTTTAATAATACGTATTAAATAATACTTATGTTCCATCATAAAAATCAAATTTAAAATTACACTTTAAGTAACAGTTTAATAACAGTGAGGTTAACTGCTTAAATGAAATAGCAAAACTAAAGAAAAAAATCAACATAGACCCATAGAGTCATAGAGGTTTACAGCATGGAAACAGGCCCTTCGGCCCAACTTGTCCATGCTGCCCTTTTTTTTAAAACCCCTAAGTTTATCCTAATTGCCCGTGTTTGGCCCATATCCCCCTATACCCATCATACCCATGTAACTGTCTAAATGCTTTTTAAAAGACAAAATTGTACCCGCCTCTACTACTACCTCTGGCAGCTTGTTCCAGGCACTCACCACCCTTTGTGTAAAAGAATCACCCCTCTGGACAGTTCTGTATCTCTCCCATCTCACCTTAAACCTACACCCTCTAGTTTTACACTCCCCTACCTTTGGGAAAAGATATTGACTATCTAGCTGATCTGTGCCCCTCATTATTTTGTTGACCTCTATAAGATCACCCCTAAGCCTCCTATGCTCCAGGGAGAAAAGTCCCAGTTTATCCAGCCTCTCCTTATAACTCAATCCATCAAGTCCCAGTAGCATCCAAGTAAATCTTTTCTGAACTTTTTCTAGTTTAATAATATCCTTTCTATAATAGGGTGAACAGAATTGCACACAGTATTCCAAGTGTGGCCTTACCAATGTCTTGTACAACTTCAACAAGACGTCGCACTCCTGTATTCAATGTTCTGATCAATGAAACCAAGCATGCTGAATGCCTTCTTCACCACCCAGTCCACCTGTGACTCCACTTTCAAGGAGCTATGAACATGTATCCCTTGATCTCTTTGTTCTGTAACTCTCCCCAACGTCCTCCCATTAACTAACTAAGTCCTGCCCTGGTTCAATTATTCAAAATGCATCACCTCGCATTTATCTAAATTAAACTTCATCTGCCATTCGTCAGCTCACTGGCCCAATTGATCAAGATCTCGTTGCAATTGGAGATAACTTTCTTCACTGTCCACCATGCCACCAATCTTGGTGTTATCTGCAAATATGTCTTTACCATAACAAGGAAATCTTTTTAATCTCTGCCTTCACTTTGAAACTGCTCTTACCAAGCTAGACCTTATTGGGCGTTCCCAGACTAGTGCCATCACGGTAAGGGTGGCATGGTCAGAATCCTCCTGCTGGGCCTGTGGAGATTGCCACGCTCAAGGCTGCTGCTACAATCGGGGTTTGGAACACAATCTTTCAGCGTAGATAAATGGGCAAAAACATCTCCTATTTTTGGCAGCCCATGACTTTCTGCTGCCAATCGAAAGTTATGGGCTTTTGTATTTTTTAACCCAAGTCCTTAACCTATTCAGGTTACTTGTTAATTCCAGAAACAAGTGCTAGCTATGGGAAATCTGACCAATGAATATCCAAGAAATTGGAAGTGCTGAATTAATTCTAATTCATTCCAATTTTTATTCTAAAGAAAAACACATTGAAAATTAAAGGGATTTTAAGAAAACAATAAAAAACACACACAGTGTGGGTGGTTTCTACAGATGGAAGAACAAAGTTTCTTCTGAAGAAGAGGTAAAAGAAACATTAATAGAAATCTGTCAGCCCAATAACACTGATAATTGAATTTGAGACAATTCTAAGATGTAAAAAGTGCAATGCAATTTCGCAAATTACTTTTGAATTGATGTCATCTCAGATGAAGAACAAGTGGGCAAAACATGTTACTGCCTGGAATCAAACAGAGATGTTGGATTTCTGTTTCAAAGATATGAGAATATTTTTATTGGACTGCAAGGTTTCTCCAGGACTGGTGACTGGGGTAGGATAATAACTGGTGGAACGCATCTAATGATTGAGTAATTGAGGGTAGGGGATAGAGATTGGTAACCGAAACAACAAATGGGATACTGAGTGCAATTCAATGGAATATTTCAAACTGGTATTGATGGATATTCTAACGAAAGGTAAGAAGAGACGGGGCTAATAAATTGATAACTTTCTCTTGGTGATGCTCGTGCCTTTGTACATGTGCTTTTTTAAGAGAACAAAATTTGATACTCTGGCCACTACCCGAGGCATCTGAAGCATTAAGTGGAGAGATAAACAACAACTCTGAGATCTTCTGGTAAGATCTCAAGGAGTTCAAGCATGTGTGGTGTGACAGTTGAGGCAAGTGTGCAGATGAGTAATGTGTGAAGTGACTAATGCAGGAAACCAGTTCAAAACAGGCCTAGTCAAAGGTTTGGGTGTACGTGCAATAATGCATTGAAGAGCAAGTCTCATGTGTGCACCCTATGTGACAAAGAACCTGGCATGAAATTGCTGATGGGGCCAGTGAAGTGAAACACCACCATTAAATGATCAAGGCCCTGACACATACTCCATAGAGAAGCCAATTTTTAAACAATTGGGAAAGAATTAAACACACCAATATCTGTCAAAATGAGCAAAATTAAAGTGCAAGGATAAATAATTTGGATTCAAATGTCTAAGGGCCTAGTAGCAGGTAAATCTGGTGGGTACAGATGGATGAAGAACTGGAGACTATTTCAAGTCAATGCATGTTGTTATTAAGGATTAGTCTGTCGCCTTATTTCAGAACTATTAACTGTAATTGGATATTAATGACTCCAGATCAAGTGTACACTTTGTGTTTAAACGACGAAAAGTTAGACTGGAAGGGAAGTTAGCGATGGAACTGTATGTATGGAAGCTTGAATGAATGACAGATATAACTAAATGTAACATAGCAGGGATTTGAATATCTGCTTTCGCGAGGTGGATACAATCAGGTTCCCTTTGTGGTCCAAATCACTAACACTTCATGCATCAAAGAGGGGATTGTAGCTGGATGTCTAACTGCAAAATACAATGGAGGAAGTAGCCAATCTTACACAACACATGGTCTGTGAAATAGCTTCTTTTTGCAAGCAAGGTGTATTCGATAAAGATAACAAAGCCAACAGATGTGGCCTTTTTCTTTTTGACAAGCTAGTATTGAGGAAAATGGGTAACAGGTCACTGGGTACGTGGAAAAAGACCTGCTTGATTTGATGCTGGAAGAAACTGGACAAAAGGGAGAAATGAACAGCCTCAGCAGCAACGACCACTGTCCCTTGAGGAGAACCTCTGCGTTCGAAACTCAGGAGACAACTCACTAAGTGAGACCGATCAACTCACCTTGCAGAGGACAATGTTAGATCCAAGCCGTGAGATTTATTGTAACAAATAATCTGCATTCCAACAAGCGGAAAAAGGAGCGGTTCAGTGTTTATCAAATGGTTAAAATTAGATAACGAGTAGTTTAAACCAGTGATTTAAGTATCAAAAAAGAGCGTTTTGTACAAAACATCTCACGTTAAGTGTCCCTTTGTCCGTTTCATCAGTTGGTACCCCATTTTGAGGGTCAGTGCTGCAGAAACCCTTGCCCTTCTCTGTCCTTTATACCATCACTATCAAAACATTACATCGGTAATGAAATGAAAAAAGAAAATGCTGGAAATATTTAGTTCGTCTGGCCACATCCGTGGAGCGAGGAACAGAGCTAATATTTCAAGTGAATCTTTCATCAGGATCCCGATAATTTTTGCACCTAGAACCATAGAAAATTACAGCCCAGAAACAGGCCTTTTGGCCCTTCTTGTCTGTGCTGAACCATTTTTCTGCCTAGTCCCACTGACCTGCACCTGGACCACACCCCTCTCATCCATGAACCTGTCCAAGTTTCTCTTAAATGTTAAAAGTGACCCCGCATTTACTACTTTATCTGGTATCTCATTCCACACTCCCACTGCTCTCTGCGTGAAGAAGCCCCCCCCCCCCCCAATTTTCCCTTTAAACTTTTCTCCTTTCACCCCTAACCCATGCCCTCTGTTTTTTTTTCTCCCCTAGCCTCTCTGTAATTTCCTTGGTTATTTATTCCTTGCTATCTTCCCCACAATTTGGTAGCTGATAAACCACATTTATTGTAAAGTACTGGCGATGGTGACTTTCTTGATTCTGAGCTCTAACTAATTAGATTCTGTCATTAACCAATCAGGGGCATATTCTCTCTCCAGGACTGTAATGTTGGCTGAAATCAATCCTGCTACCCTTCCTCCTTCCTTCCCTTCCCTCCAATGTTTCCTGGCCACATTGTATCCAGAAATATTCAATACCCAGTCTTGCTGTCTTTTGTTTTGACAGGATCACATTCCCACATAGATGTCTGCACACACCAATCATATTTACCACATTCCACACATTCACATGCATGTCCTGTAAACAGGATTTACATCCTGTTATATCCCTTCTTATTCTGACCGCACTTCCGACCCAAATATTTCTTACTCTAGTGCTCTTTGTCTTTCCTAATTATCTGTGCACCTTGGTTTTCCTTTGTAATATCGCCTCCTGGTTCACACACCTCCTGCCAGAATTACTTTCATCTTTCCCATTAGCATTAACAAATCATCCCATGAGAACATTGGTCCCTGCTCTGTTCAGGTTCAACCTATCCGGCCTGTATGGGTCCCACTTCCCCGAGGACCTGTCCTGATGGCCCAGGAGAGTAAAGCCCTCCTTTCCAGGCACGCATTCATTCGCTCTACCCTTCTATTTTCACGCTCCACACAAGGAAACTAGGAGTAATAAGCAGATTCCAATCTTTGAGATCATACTTACTAGTCTATTTCCTAGTTCCCAAACTCTGCTGCTGGGACATCACCCCTCTTTCGAGGGCTGAAGTGTACCGTGGCCATGGCTGGAGGTTGTTGCCTCAAGGTTTGACGATTCCAACGTTGGCCTTCCCTCCTCCAACCTTCGTAAACTTGAACTCATCCAGAACTCTGCCATTCCTTCCCGAACTCTCTGCAAGTCAGTTCACCATTACTTGCTATCCCTTCATTAGTTTCCATTCCACCAAAGATTTGATTTTACTCTTGTCCTGGTGGTCAAATCTCCCAGTGGCTTCATTCCTCCCTCTTCCAGCCCTACAACTCTCCAAGAAATCAGCATTCCTCCAAGTATAAACTTGTGCCTATTCCCCTTTATCTTTGCTTCACCATTGGCAACCATTGATTTGCCCATCTATGTCATGGATGCGATGTTACCAACCATTCATGCCACGCCTCGCTCCCATGGTAGCAAAGTCAGAGAATTTGGCACCCAGATAGGAAAATCCCGTTGGCATGAATGGCCGTAACATTCCACAAAACTCTAAACCTCCCCTCCTTTTATCTTTCTCTCTTTCTCTAATACACTCTGTCAAGCCAATTCTTTGGCCAAGTCAGGGTCATCTATCCTTGTGTTTTCATCCATTTCTAATTTGTTTGAATTCGCTCCTGTGAAGTACCTTGAGTAATTTCATTACAGTGAAGGTGCTATATAAAGGTAAGTGTTTGTTGTTCTGGGATTTTAATATTGTATAAGCCCAGGTGCCAGCAAGCTGCCTCTGGGGGCTCTGTTTCTGCATAGCCAGTTCATTGGCTTGGTTTAAAATCAGGCTTGGTTGTTTAAAAGGACTGGACCTTCCACTTCTGGCTGATTTGCTCATCTGTTCTGCACTGCAGAGAGTGACTATTTCCTGAAATCAGTCTTCAAAAAATTACTTTGTGAATGTCAAGAGACAATGCTCAGTGAGGCTGAGTGAACAGTTGATGACAGAAAAAGGAAAGACCCCCCCAGAGACCCATCTATCCTCTCAAAGATCCTGTGGTTAGTGGTTAGCACCGCTGCCTCGCAGCACCAGGGACCCGGGTTCGATTCCCGGCTTCGGTCACTGTCTGTGTGGAGTTTGCACATGTCTGTCTGGGTTTCCTCCCGTGCTTTGATTTCCTCCCACAGTCTGAAAGACGTGCTGGTTGGGTGCATTGGCCGTGCTATATTCTCCCTCAGTGTACCCGAACAGGCACCAGAGCGTGGAAAGTAGAGGATTTTCACAGCAACTTCATTGCAGTGTTAATGTGAGCCTATTTGTGACACTAGTAAATAAACTATAAAACTTTAAACTAAGTGGAACAAGCGAGCTCTTCACGGTAATCTGACCAATGATTATCCTTAACCAACAGTTAAAAACAAATAATCTGCTCTTTGTGGGACTTGCGGTGACTGTCATGTGTAATTTGCCTGCTGAACTCCCACATATTAACAGTGATGACATTGCAAAAGTTCTCATTTGGTTATAATCCATGTTGGAGCATCCTTAAGGTAATGAAAGACATATATAATTGTATATCGTTTCTGATGGAGGAGGCACACTGCTTTCATTTCGTGCCTTGTTGCCAATTTTTACACTCTGCTACCATCCCTGGCCACTAAACAACATTTAAATGAGGCAGTGGGCAATCCCGTTTTAAGCATTATTGCCTAAATGATAATCGCAGCACCATGTTTTATTGATAGTGTAGAGGTTTTGGACTCGTTTCACAGGAGAAGGTGTTGTATCAATGTAACTCATTCCCATTTGTCAGTCACCTCCAATCCTTCTTTCAGCAGCATATTGCTAGTCAGCACTGCTGATCAGTTCCAGCTGCTGTCAATCTAACTCTTGGGTAATCTGAAGCCACCCGGTTCCAATCGCTGGGGGGTGATTGTAACACAGTAAGTCGTCTCACAACACCAGGTTAAAGTCCAACAGGTTTATGTGGTAGTAAAACCCACAAGCTTTCGGAAGGCTGTTCCTTCATCAGGTGAGTGGTCACAAACAGGGCAAAGCTCTCCACTCACCTGATGAAGGAACAGCGTTCCGAAAGCTTGTGGGTTTTACTACCACATAAACCTGTTGGACTTTAACCTGGTGCAGGCATCGTCACATGGTGATTTTAACTGCAGAAATTATCCCAGACACTAGAGGGCACTAGGATGCTGCACACCTCTCCAGCAGCACAATTCAGATCAATGGGCTAAATTGCCCCTGAGTGTTGGGGAATTAGCAGGGTAAATACGTGAGGTTACAGGCATAGGGTCTGGGTGGGATTGTCATCGGTGCAGCTCGATGGACCGAATGGCCTCCTTCTGCACTGTAGAATTCTACGACATTCATCAGCAGCATACTATGCAATATGACTGCACCTCATACACCATTGGTTGTAAAACACTTCAGGACATTTTGAGGTCACGATAGATCCAATACAATGGTTTTTTAAGACCATAAGATGTAGGAGCAGAAGTAGGCCATTCGGCCCATTGAGTCTGCTCCACCATTCAATGAGATCATGTTTGATCTGACGTGTAGGGAGGTCTTGCTGCAGCTGTATAGGGCATTGGTGAGGCCGCAGCTGGAGTACTGTGTGCAGTTTTGGGCGCCGCACCTGCGCAAAGATATTTTGGCCTTGGAGGGAGTGCAGAGGAGGTTTACTAGGCTGATACCGGAGTTGAGGGGGTTGAACTATGAGGAGAGGCTGAATAAACTAGGCTTGTACTCATTGGAGTTTAGAAGAATGAGGGGAGATCTCATTGAGACGTATAAGATGATGAATGGGATGGATGGGATAGAGGTGGAGAGGCTCTTCCCACTGAAAAAAGACAGTAGGACTAGGGGGCACAGCCTCAAGA
Organism: Carcharhinus amblyrhynchos; assembly: GCF_965287045.1. Lineage (NCBI taxonomy): Eukaryota > Metazoa > Chordata > Chondrichthyes > Carcharhiniformes > Carcharhinidae > Carcharhinus > Carcharhinus amblyrhynchos. The sequence continues at coordinate 8,476,076 of NC_137340.1, read as the reverse complement.
TAAAGGGGGGGCGTTTTAAAACGGAGTTGAGGAGGAACTTCTTCACTCAAAGGGTGGTGAATCTCTGGAATTCTCTGCCCGTTGAAGTGGTGGAGGCTGCCTCACTAAATATTTTCAAGAAGCGGGTTGATGGGTTTTTGATAAGAGAGGGGATTAAGGGTTATGGGGAGAGGGCGGGAAAGTGGAACTGAGCCACGACAGATCAGCCATGATCTTATTGAATGGCGGGGCAGGCTCGAAGGGCCAGATGGTCTACTCCTGCTCCTATTTCTTATGTTCTTATGTGATAATCCTCAACTCCATTTTCCCACCTCACCACCATAACTTTTGATTCACTTGAGTGACACGGTGGCACAGTGGTGAGCACTGCTGCCTCACAGTGACACGGTGGCACAGTGGTGAACGCTTCTGCCTCACAGCGACACGGTGGCACAGTGGTTAGCGCTGCTGCCTCACAGCGCCAGAGACCCGGGTTCAATTCCTGGCCTGGGTCACCGTCTGTGCAGAGCCTGCATGCTCTCCCCGTGTCTGCGTGGGTTTCCTCCAGGTGCTCCAGTTTCCTCCCATTTTCTGAAAGATATGCCGGTTAGGTGCATTGGCCATGCTAAATTCTCCCCCAGTGTATCCGAACAGGCGCCAGAATGTAGTGACTTTGGGATTTTCACAGTAACTTCATTGCGGTGTAAATGTAAGCCTACTTACAATACCAATAAATGAACATAAACTAAATAAAAATGTCTCTCTCGACTGTGAATACTTCATGACCCAGCCTCTGTAGCTCTCTGCGATAAAGAACGCCACAAATTCACTATCCTCTGAGAAGAAATTCCTCCTCATCTCTGTCTTAAATGAGTGACTCCTTACTCTGAGACTACGTCCTCCGGTCCTAGAATCTCCCACAGATGGAAACAACCTCTCAGTATCTACTCTGTCAAGACCCCTGAAAAATCCTATCTTTCCAGAAAATTCCAGCTCGTGTTAACAGGCCGTCGACCGCGATTCGCTCGCACTCGGAATCCTTCCGTAGACGGGATCGGACGTGAGCCGGACGAAAAGTGGTAGAGCCGTGAAGAAAAGGAGACGGATCCACTCCGTGTCCGACCCCAAAAAACCCCAGCCACATCACCGGGAGGCCTCTTCAATAATTGGTCCAACACCAGTAGCAGTTTATCTGCACATTCCTTTCCTGCATAACTATAACAAATGGTCAAACGACAAATTGCATTATTATATTTCAGAATTTATTTTTCCAAACTCCTTCAATTTATCAACTCTCAAATCCTTGTCCCACAATCTATTCTGGCCTCAGCACTAATGAAAGTCACACAATTCTGGTTTAGATCACCACCACTTTCCCGGTCTCTGGGAAGTCTAAGACGTTTTAAGCAGAATAATTGCAAACCCGGCTATAATTAGGATAAAGAGGCAGGCTGAAGGTTTCCGCACCTGTTGGAACACGAAGACAGTTGCCAGGAAACAAGGCCCAGGCAGCGCAGAGAGGGATGAATCAGAGAGTGGGAGTAGCTGTGGGTGTAAAACATTTAGCACAGCTTGTGAGTCAGAGTTATGTACCATTTCACAAAGAAAGTGAGGAACAGCTAAAGGCTGCTGAGTAGTTGAATCTGTCACATGCATGATGAGAGATTTAATGCTGTTATCATACAGTAACTATGCAGTTTGTATTATTAGTTGGTAATGATTACAATTTGGCAGTTGGTATCAGTGAAAGAGGCCATGAAACTACTGAATTGAGGTAAAAATCACTAATGTCCTTTTCAGGTGGAAACCTGAACTTTTAAAGTTTGTATCACAAGTAGACTTACATTAACACTGCAATCAAGTTACTGCGAGAATCCTCCTGTCGCCAGACTCCAATGCCTGTTCAGGTACACCGAGGGAGAATTTAGCGCGGTCGATGCACCTAACCCGACTGGAGCGACGGGAGGAAACCCGTGCAGAAACAGGGAGAACGCACAGACAGTGACCCAAGCTGGGAATCGAACCCGAGCCCCTGGTGTTGCGAGGCAGCTGTAATAACCACTGTGCCACAGTGCCGCCCTTGGCCCTTGCTTGGTCCCCATGTGATATCAATCCCACACCCATCGGCTTGACTGAACTGCTCTCCGAATTAGCCTCAAAAGCCAGTTTGTATATTGCTTCCATATGCAGAGGTTCAAGGCAGCCCAAGGCCACCTTCCCAGGGTAACCAGGCGCGGATAGCACAAGTGCTGGACTTGTCAGCCACCCCTGCTGCCCGGGAAAATGAATTTAAAAAAATGGACATATTTACAAGGCAGAATTTTTTGTTTTTATTCCAATTCAAACCAATCAAGTCCAATTCAGAGTCTCAACAAGTTGAGACATTCCCGATCCAAGCTGACAAGACAGGGCCCGCACCTCCTGTCTTGGGCTTGATCTACACGATCCAAGCTGATTGGAGTCGGTATAGTTCCTCCTCCAAGGCTTGATCTCATCTGCATCTCAGCCAAAAGGCAGCGATATTTGCAAAGCGGAACAGGATACTTGATTAGATAAGGCATTAGATAAATTATCTTGTGAGTATTCAGAACAGAGATTGAATGCATCACGGCAAATATCACCTACAATTGAGTACTGGCTGCAAATGAAGGTATAATTCTTTGATTATTCCAGGGATATCTGCAAGACTGGCTCCATATTTGGTAATAGGAATATTCTTGACAAGCATTGTATGGGAACTTAATTCTTTTAAATATTCATAGTACACCAGACTGCTAACACCTCCAATACCAAGTGCTGTCTGGTGAAAAGTGACTGCTTTGGAGTTTATTTTATTCATTAGTGTCACAAGGAGGCTTACATTAACACTGCAATGAAGGTACTGTGAAAATTCCCCTAGTCGCCATACTCCAGCACCTGTTCAGGTACACTGAGGGAGAATTTAGCATGGCCAATGCACCTAATCAGCGTGTCTTTTGGACTGTGGGAGGAAATTGGAGCACCCGGAGGAAACCCACGCAGACACGGGGAGAATGTGCAGATTCCGAATTGACAGTATCACAAGTAGGCTTACCTTAACACCACAATGAAGTTGACCCTAGCCAGGAGTCGAACCTGGGTTCGCGACACTGTAAGGCAATGATCCAAGTCGGGGGTCAGCAGTGCTAACCACTGTGCTGCCCAGTCGACTGGCCGAGTTGGGTGAAAACAGGGAGTTTCAAGGGCTAAGTTTGTAAAGGATAAGTAGAAATTGAATTAACTTCAGGGCCGATTTCAAGCTAAATTAGTTATTTAATCTACAGACAAAAAGCTGCTCTGTTTGATTGGGTGCAGTTTCGTTGCATTTGTGAAACAGGAATCGGCTGAGTCACTCTCAGCTGAAGGTAGTTAACTGAACAATTGGTTCACTCCAGTTTCAAAAGCACCGTGTTTGGACATATGAAAGAGAGGCACTGTCAGTGTTGTCTGGTGAAAGAGAGTGCTGCAGACTAAGCTGAAGCTGAAAGACTGGGTGCAGAGCTCAGTTCAGGCAGGAGTGGAGGACAGCAGGGATTCATGAACAGAGAGAGAGCAAGATTTGGAGAGTAGTGGATAAGGTTAAGTAATTACTACGAGATTGTAGCATTTACCTTTTTTGGTGGCGGTGGCAGGGTAACTTGGCAGTAGTTCGGGGACGGCAGGGTAACTTGGCAGTAGTTCAGGGACGGCAGGGTAACTTGGCAGTAGTTCGGGGATGGCAGGGTAACTTGGCAGTAGTTCAGGGACAGACAGCAATATTTTAAGCTGATGTGTCAGTTCAGAAAGAAAGTGGTACCAACAGGAGCAGCTAATTGGTGACCATATCCTGGTAGGTATTTTCAAACTATGTGTAATTATAACTCATTGTTTAACCAAAGGGAGGGACTTATTTATTTTACTTAAATAAAGTCTTCTAAAACTTTAAAAGGTTAGTCATGGCAGAAGAGCTTAAGGGCTGTGGTTTGCTCCTCCTGCTCTATATGGGAAGCCAGACACATTTCTGTGCCCACATGTGCGCAGGAAGTTTACCCAGCTGCAGTTTCTGGAAGCTCAGGTTTCAGAGCTGGAATGGTGGCTGGGGACATCGTGGAGTTTCCACAAGTCAGAGCGTTGTGGATTGCACAGTTCTTAAGGTAGTCACACCACAGCTGAAGGGACTTGAGGGAGGAAGGAAATGGGTGACCTCCAGCCAGTCCAAGAGAAACAGGCAGGTAGTTCCAGAGTTCCTTGGGGGTCCTGCTTACAAGTTGGTATTCCATTTGAGGCGAATGTGTGTGTTGATTCCTCCAGGGAGTGCAGTCAGAGCCAAGCTTCTGGCATCATAAGCAGCCTACTGTACAGGAGGAGAGGAAGAACAATAATGATAGAAAATGTTATAGTCAGTGGACCAGGTAGGTCATCAACATGACTCCAGGATAGTATTGCCTCCCTGGTGCTGGGGTTCAGATGTTACTGAACACTGCAGGGCGTCCTGAACAGGGCAGATGATAAGGCAGAGGTGATGGAACATGTTGGTACCAATAATACATAACAGGGTTGTAATCTCTAGATTACTCCTAGTGCCACATACTAGCGAGCACAGAAATAGGAGAGTAATGCAGATGAATGTGTGACTTAAGAGTTGGAGAAGGAGGGAAGATTTTAGATTGCTGGGGAAAGTGAAACTTGTACAAGCAGGATGGTCTACATCTGAACCAAAGAGAGACGAACATCCTTTCAGGTGTGTTTGCTAATGCTGTTGAGAGGAGTTCAAACAAATCTGGCAGAGGGAGGGGACACAGGCTGTTAGCAGCATAGGGAAAAAGTATAACACAGTGAACTAATAAAGTCAGGGAGAACAGTTGTATTGTGTTCAAGGGAGTAAGGCAAAGCTGGATGGCCTTTATTTTAATGCCAGGAATATCACAGATAAAACAGATGAGTTGAGGGCAAGGACTGATATGGGGAATTGTGATACAGTAGCCATTGCAGAGACATAGTTGAGGAAGGGATGGGACTGGCAACTCAACATTCCAGGATATAGAATCTTCAGCAATAGAGGAGAGGGTAAAAAAGGAGGAGGCATTGCATTATTAGTTCATCAGTCAGTTGCTGCAGTATGATATCTTGGAGGAGGCATCAAATGAAAATTTGTGGGTAGAGCTTAAAAATAAAAAATGGGCAGCCACATTATGTGGTGTTTATATTCGACCCCCAGATAATCAGTAGGAAAGTGAGGAGGAAATATGTGCACAATTAACACAGTGTGTGTGGTGCATGCGCGTGACAGCAAGGTTCTTGAGCAAATTGACTTGGGGAATAACAAGGTATTGGAGGTGTTAGCAGATTTTAAAGTGGATAGATCTCCAGATCCTGATGAAATGTGTCCCAGGCTGCTGTGAGAGGCAAGGGAGGAGATTGCAGGGGATGTGACCCTAATATTTTTTTAATTCCCTTCTAGCCATGCAGGAGTGTATGATGTGGAGATACCGGCGTTGGATTGGGGTAAACACAGTAAGAAGTGTCTCAACACCAGGTTAAAGTCCAACAGGTTTATTTGGTAGCAAAAGCCACTAGCTTTCAGAGCGCTGCTCCTTCGTCGGGGGAGCGGCCAGAGGACTGGAGAACAGCTCATGTGGTTCCACTGTTTAAGTGTTGTAGAGATAAACCAAGGAACTACAAATCAGAGTTTCACAACAGTGGTAGGGAAACTATTGGAGAAAATTCTGAAGAGAATCTATCACACCAGAAGAGGCAAGGTTTGATCAGGGATAGTCAGCATACCTTCGTCAAAGGGAGATCATGCCTAACAAATCTGACTGACTTTTTTGAGGTGGTGATAAGGTGGTAGATGAGGGTGGTGCAGCAAAGTATTTGACAAGGTCCCCCCTGGGAGACTTATAAAGAAAGTAAATGCACATGGGGATCCAGGGTAATTTGATAAAGTGGATTCAAAATTAATTTAGTTGTAGGACACCAGAGGATTATGACAGAAACCTGCCTCAGTGACTGATTAGCTGTAAAGACTCACATTCCAACCATTATTTTGTAAATTGAGTTTGTGCCTTTATATGCCCTATTTGTGAACATGACTCCCACTTAGCTGATGAAGGGGCAGTACTCCAAAAGCTTGTGGTTTGTGCTACCAAATAACCTGTTGGGCTTTAACCTGGCGTTGTGAGACTTCTCACTGTGCTTAGTGACTGGAAGCCAGTGTCACAGCACAGTGATGTGCTGGATCTCCGATTATTTGTCTTTTATGTAAACAACATGACGACTACGTGGCAGGTGCGATTGGTAAGTTTGCAGATAAAACAAAAATTGGGCGGGTAGTTAACACTGAGCTTCAGTGTCTTAGGCTACAGAAAAATACAGATAGAAAGGTCAAATGGGCAGATAAGTGGCAGATGGAATTAAACCATGGGAACAGCTTGCTCCATTCCAATGTGGCTCTCCACTGAATTGCAAAATTGTTATGCTGTAGGTGGCGGCCATTGGGCCCATCTTCTCTGCACTAGCTCACCTAACAAGCATCCTGGACTACCATTCCCCTTACCCCTGCACAGGATTGTCAGAAACATACACACTGGCAGTGCACAATTGTTCAATTACCTGCATACAGTAAGAGGTCTTTCTTAGTGGTTGGGCAACGTAGCCAGCGATGTAGGAAGAAGAACATGCTATAGCTGTAGACATTTCTCCATAATGCATCACCACCAATTATCAGTTCAGTATCTGCAACGGCAAGTCACCTGTAAGAACATCAATCCTGTTTTCCATGACGCATCCTCCACTTAAATAAATCTCTAAGGGTAGTGGAATTATAAATGACAGTATAATAACCAGACAATTTTAATAAATGGACTGCAAACAAGGATGAATTTTGATGATTAAGATGGATTTCAGCGCTCAGCAAAGGGACGGTTTCTTCACATTAACCACAAGTACTCCCAGGTTTAATCAAATATGCCTATCCTCGCAGTAAAACATCATCCACTCCCTTGAGTTTTTTTTTTATTCTGGGAATGGCAGGAATCATACATACATTCTTAGGCTTTACATTTTACTGAAGTAGGTATTTTGGAGTCGAGATCGTCGCACAAATAGACTGCTTTGAATTCGACAAAGTCATGGGGTGGAGTGTTTCTCGCTGCCACCCAAAACACGCTCCAAGATGGCACTGGAGCGAGGCAACTTGTGAGTTGTGCCCAGCATACCCTTCAATTCTATCCATAAGTCACCTCATTCTGCACTCTCTCCTTTCCTTTATTATGGTATGCTGTGTCTGTACAGCATGCGAGGAACAATACTTTTCAGTGTACACGTGTGGTAGCAATAAATCTGATCAAAGCTCTCCCAGTATAACTTAAACCACAACTTGAAGAATCTTTACATCTGTCAAAGAATCTCACCCCATCGCTGAGCTGGGTTGCAAAGTCACCATGCCACCCAGCTGCCCGTAGTGAGAATTTGACACTTTGCCTGCCGTGGAAATTCAGTTTCAAAGTTTTTCACCATTCTGAACTCAGCCACACAGAAGCAAAGTGTAGTGGCAGTGGCGCTCAACGAGTGAAATTGTTCTGCTAGGTAGCGGAGACCTGCATGTAGCGTTGAGTCCTAAAATGCTGAGATATGCCATAGGACATGTCCAGCCACGCTATCGCACTCTAGCCGAGACGAGTGGTACAGGAGATTGTGGACCTTCATGCTCAAACACATTCAGACACCCAGGCATTCCAACGTGAAGTACACAACCTGAAACACTTGCTTCATTAACGACTGCAAAAAAGCCCAGGAACGAATAGGTAACTTGAAAAGTCTTCTTTATAAGGCAGAGTTAGTGGGAATTTCAATTTTCCTCTGCCCATGAGCCCAATTTACAAATTTCAAAATTGAGAACTGGACTTCAGAAAGGAAGCACACGTCACCTGAGAACTTACCTGGGTGTGAAACTTCCTGCAGTGTTCCAGGGGTTAGATTGTGGACAAATACACAAGAAAAAAAAACGACAGTGGCCAAACCTTTCACAATTTATCAAGTTTCAAAATGCCTTGCTACGTTAAACAAATTCCATGTTGTATGTACACACAAGAACGACATTTTGTCTAAAACAGGCCAAGTTTTATTGATAATTAAGTAATGGACTACTACAATATATTCAAATACAGTGCTGCAGGAAATGTCTATCAAACTGATGCCCATGTTAAGGTAATTAAGCAAGGAGCAATTACAGAGTGTTGATTCCGATGAGAATGCACAGGGGAAATATTGTTCAAGGAATTAAGATTCTGAAAGATCAATTCTAAAGTTGCCAATCTCTTGAACCAAAATATAGGGCTCAAAGTTTGATGGATGATTTGATTTAATCACTTTTTGTTCTCAATGTGTAGAATGGATTGATCAGGAGTGGAAAGTTTAATTTATAAATAGATAGTTGTTTCAGGCAGTGGACACTTTTGAGTTATTAGATTTCGAAGTTGGTCAGATAGGCAGCAGAATCTTATTTATTAGTGTCACTAGTTGGCTTACATTAACACTGCAATAAAGTTACTGTGAAAATCCCCTAGTCGCTACACTCCAACACCTATTCAGGTACACAGAGAGAATCTAGCATGGCCAATGTACCCATCCGTGGGAGGAAACTATGCAAACTCGACACAGACAATGGCCCAAACCGGAAATTGAACCTGGGTCCCTGGCACTGTGAGGCAGCAGTGCTAACCACTGTGCTGCCCACAGAACTTAGACACAGGAGTAAGCTATTGAGCCCTTCTGTTTTCCAATGCTCCTCTACATCCAAATTGGAACTAAGCGGAAGACCTTAGCTCTTGCAGATTAAGTCTTTACAAACCTACATTCGGCCCAAAGCAAGTCCTATTCAACAAACGTACTCAAAAATACTTCAGTAAGCACGAAGTGCTTGAAACATGTTTGTTTTGAAAGGTGCCACATAAATCATTTTGTTTCCCCCTTCATGACATTAGATAAATTATTATAACACACATTTCAATAACTCCTAATCCTTTATTCGTCTGACTTTGTAGAATGATCAAAATAAGTGTTTGCTAACTACAATTTAGAAAAAATGATCTTATTGCATTGTACCACACTGATATTTTACTTTACACACACAAGAATGAAAATACTAGCAACAGCATTCTGTAAGAACATCTCAAATGATATCAAGGCCAAGATTAGTGTCTTCACAGTCTTACAGAATGGACCTTGATGAAAATTAAGGTCTGCATCACAGATCTTACATCTATTTCATTTCTCGCCTGCTACCGTATGCAGCAATTATTTGTACATTAACACAAAAGCACATTCTATACTTTTTATATTAAAATTTCCTTCCATCAGGCCTCTCGTTTTTTGATTATCAGTGGCCCTACATTGTCTCCGGTTTCTTCATTGTGTTTGGTGTGAGAACCATCACACATTGGGAACTGAAATTAAAAAGAAGAGAAAATGTTAGTTCTCCGCTTCATGCGGAAGCTTCTGGTTCTTGGGTTAAATGCACAAGCCCAATCAAATTCTTCTTTGGCTAAATATTGGAGTGAGTCAATGAGGTGAGGGCAGTCAGTGCTCAAAAGGCATTCGATAAAGTGCCACAAAATAAACTTGTTAGCAAATTGAAGCTTGTGGGATTTAAAGGGGCAGTGGCAACATGAATAAGGAACTAACTAATGAACAGAAGGCCAAGGGGATATATGATGAACAGTTTGCAAGGAGATGGTGATATCGTGGTAATATCACTAAATGAGTAATCCAGAGGCCCAGGATAATGCCCTGGGGACCTGTGTTCCAATGCCAAATTAAAGTTTGACGAAAGGTAATGCACTGTTTGACTTTGTGCTGAATGTGTGGAATGGACTGACAACACTTTGTGCTCAATGTGTGGAATGGACTGATCAGGAGAAGATGATAGTGTGGAAAAGTTTAATTCAGAAACAGACACTTGTTTCAAGCAGTGGGCACTTTTGAGTTATTAGACTTTGGAATTGGTCAGATAGGTACAGAGTCTTCTCCATTCCTCTATACAAGACTCATGGCATTAGATAAAATATTATAATACACAGATTTCAATTCAATTTAAGTCCAATTAATAAAACCTGCAATTGAAAGCTAGTTTCAGTAATGATGACTAAGAACAATCATCAGCTATCACAAAAACCCATCTGGTTCACTAATGCCCTTTAGGGAAGGAAATCCATTGTCCTTATCTGGCCTGCACGTGACTCCAGACCCACAACAAAGTGGTTGATTCTTAACTGCCCTCTGAAATGGCCTAGCAAACCATTCCGTTCAAGGGCAATTAGGGATGGACAACAAAGGCTGGCATTGCCAGTGACACCCACATCCCAATGGGGACTAAGAACATTAACTGCTTTCGGACTGAAGTGAGTTTACACTGAACTCCTTCAGGGGTCGGTACTAGGACCACTGCCGCGTTTGACATTTTAGATTAGCATCTGGGTACAGATAATACAATCTCAATGTTTGTGAATGGCAGAAAACTTGGCAGTGTAGTAAACAATGCAGAAGATAGCAGCAGACCTGAAGAGGACAGTCAGACTGGTGAAATTCAATGTGTGTGAACCGATGTATTTTGCAGGAGGAATGAAGCGAAGCAGTGCAAACTAAATGGTGTGATTTTAAAAAGGGTCCAGAAATACAGAGATCAGTGCAGGACAACAAATTGCATTTTAAAAGCCCCTTTAATTTCCCAAGGCACAGAACCACATTCAATTGTTAATGCCACTGTAGCAAAAGTGTGTGGTTTCGGTGGATTGGCCATGCTATCCTGCCCCTTAGTGTCAGGGGGACTAGCTCGGGTAAATATATGTGGCTGTGGGGATAGGGCTGGGTAGGATTGTGGCCGGTGCGGACTCAATAGGCCAAATGGCCTCATTTTGCACTGTAAGGATTCTGTGATACCAATGGCAGAGATGTTGAGAAGGGGATTAAAAACGTGATCAAACAGGTAGATTTTCATAGGGAAGTTTAAAGGAGGATGGTCGGTGGCGAGATGGAGGTTCAGGAGGAGATTCTAGAGCTTAGGACCTAGCTGGGTGATGCACAGGCACCGATGGTGGGGCGAAGGCATGGGGATGCATACAAGGCCAAAGTTGGGATAATGCTGAGTTTTCAGATTGTCAACAAGTGAAAAAGATTCAAAATAAGGAGGTCAGAGACCATTAAAAGAGCTAATCAAGGGAACTCAACAATTCAAGTGCTGGGGACTCACAGCCAATTTATATCAGCTTACAGAATTTGAAGTGGGATAGAGTATTGGCAGCTGAGGTTATGTGCTTGCAGGCTGGCTAGAGCAGTGGAACTGTCACGTTTGGATGTGACAACATTATGCACAAGTGTTTCAGACGGAGGTGGGTTAGAGGCCAGTAATACCAGAGACAGAATCAGAACATCTCTGCAAGGGGTGTGTAACTGAAAGCCCAGCTTGGGGGTCAAATAGTACCTCAGTGCAACTTGGTTCAATTTGGGGCACTATCTACTAAGTTAAAAATGGAGGTGGCAAGAAAGCAAATCTTCCCAATATTTACACAATGGAGACTGTGGCACACCACAATGTCAAGTAAGCAGATGACAGCACAGAGGCAATGGAGGAGTAAAGAGAGAGAACTGGATTCTATCGACATACAAATGGAACCAGATGCCACAGCATTTGACGATGTCCCCAAAAGACAGCATGTAAATGAGGAAGACGATCGGTCTGATCCCTGGAGTACTGACGCAATAATGCTGGAGAACTCACTAGACTGTGCTGCAACTGACTGGATAGCTAAAAATGTCGCAAAACGAAGGCCACCTCACGGAGTTGGACAACAGGGGCTAGCTGGATGTTGTGGTTGACCATGTCAAAGACTATGAAGAGATGGAGAAGAGCAATGCACACAAGCTGCAACAAATGGCTTTGAATGGGGCTCTTCCATTGGATTCTTTGACTGACAGAGCTTGCTTCATCACGTTCTTCATTCCTTCAAGGTTCTGATTTTGAAGCATTTATATTGAGTGTATTGCGTGGCCTGTACAATAGTGTCAGAGGAAAAGGACTGCTACATTATACCTAATGAGTTTAGATAGGCAGAGTAAAGATGATTTTAAGTCTGCTCTCGACAATGTACTTCTATGGGCAAAATTTGTTCGATGAAGAAATAAGCAGGTTAGGTGAAGAAAAAATATTATTTTAATGTTCAACTTCAATCAGCTGAATATGAATTATGAGTTTTGAAGAAGCCCATAGTGTAATTTGATCACTGGAATGCATTAGCAGCTTCAGGATCCAATGCTTCCAGAGAAATGGAAATCTTGTCCTGTTAATAATAAGTGACCTGGACAATCTCCAGAAAATGGAACGGAAAGCGCACAAGAGAGAACAATCATTAAATGATTTGAAAACTAGGAACCAGCTCACTTGAGAGAAATTAAAAAACATAATCCAGTAGTTTTGATGGTCATTCTGTAATACTTCAATAGCAGACTTCTGTAAAGCCTTTTACAGTTTTATGCAATGCATGTAAAATAAATAACTGGACAAGCATTACTTGAACCAGGAGTCACAGTCTGAGGATACAGGGTAGACAATGGAGATGAGGAGACATTTCTTCACCCAAAGAGTGGTGAACCTGAGGAATTCATTACCACAGGAGGTAGTTGATGCCTGAACATTCAATCTATTCAAGAGGTGGCTAGATATAGCTCCTAGGATGAATAGGATCGAGGTTATGGGGAGAAAGCAGGATTAGGCTATTGAGTTGGATGGTCAGCCATGATCACGATGAATGGTGGAGCAGGCTCGAAGGGCCAAATGGCCTTCTCCTATTTCTATAACTAAACTGATTAATAAGAAAATTAAGCAGCAAAATCAAACTACTAATTGAATGGCATCAATGAAATCGATAAATGCTGAAACAAGTTAAGAAGTATAAGACATGACGAAAAAAGACAGCTTCAAGTAAAATAACAGCAACTTTCAAAAGAATGGTATAATTTTCCAATAGAAGTCTAGTCAGAGAAAAGTGAGAATCATAAAATACAAAGTGTCAGAGTGAGAGGCAGCAAATAGAGGGAGTAATTTTCAGCATGCTCACTAAGAAAGGATACAAGTAACGTACCCTGCCCAACAATATATCATGATGTGGATGTGCCGGCATTGGACTGGGGTGAACACAGTAACAAGTCTGACAACACCAGGTTTAAGTCCAACCGATTTATTTGATGGTACACTCACTAGCTTTCAGGTTAGCCCCTTCGTCAGGTGAATGGAGAGTTCTGGCCTCAGACAGAGCATATAAAGCACAGACAGTTTACAGATTACTGATTAGAATGCGAATCAATTCACATTTCAAGTATAACATGGGCAATAAATGCTGGCAGGCCAATGTGCCCATGTCCCATGAATGAATAAAAAAATCCCCCACCCAACTCCCAACGTACATTAGTCATGTTGAATTGCCTTTATGGGTGTTATTCTTGTGGGAACATGTAATTCATATTCACTAACCATTGTGTCACATATTTTTTCATGATTTCCCTTGGTTAAAGTCAAACATAAAATGACTTTCAAACGCCAGAATAATGATTCATGTTATAGCCACAGGGCCACTGGCATCGAGGCGTATAAATCCTCATTGCAAGGATATCTCGCAACTCTTCTGACATGCTGGTTCCAAGTGAACGAGAGAGGAAAAGAAAAGTGTAGTGCACAGGAATGGAGGCATTAGCATTTTGTTTTAAAGGTTTAACTAGGTGGCTGTTTAATATATGAAACTGCAACCTTGTGAAGGTTCAGCTGAAAGGCATAGTGTTCCTCCAAAATTTAATGGCAGATTAGATTTAGTTTGTGGAGAGCAGGTTTGCTGGAAATCCATTGCTGTTTGTTCTCCCTCTCTTAGCCAGTGCGGATTTTGCCAGCTTTTTAAAACAAAACCACATTTATCCTAACAATTCAGATCAATTTCTGGATCCATCAGAACCTTTTACTCTCTTATTTCTGAATGCATACATTTTGGTGATTTGAGTGTCACAGTTTGTAATTTTTCCTCTTTATCCCTGACTGAAGTCTTGTTTAATTTAATTATTAATTTAAGATGTGCATTTAAAAAAGTATATCTAGGAAATATTACATAATAGCCATTGTGCCCATTCATATTTTCTCATATTTATCCAATTCACTCTGACTCCATTTCTTGCAGCCCATTCTTCATCATTAGCGGAAAGTAAACTCATCTAAACTCTCTTCTGAGTTTGAGACTGTGACATTGTACAGTTCTAAGTGCCCATGACACGTAACGAGGTTGTCAAATTGATATTCTTACCTGTTTAGATCGCCAGCATCTACAATACACAGCTTTATCTCCCAGGTCTTCAACATCAAACGCATGCACTACTTTAGGGGTATCCTTCTGGATGTCTAGGTTAACCAACGATTTACGGCACTTGTCCCTGGAGTATAAAGATCTGTAGGCGAGATAACTGACAGCAGCTGCGCCAATTGTCAGTGAAATCGCTGCAACCCATTCTGTTTCAGCAAAGAATAAAAGGGACAAAAAAAGTTTGGATGAATTAAAATACTTGAAATATGCCCAAATTGCACACCACTGGGACCTTGGCCATTTATCTGGAAATACAATGGTAGCAGTAAGTGAAAAAAAATACACAACCAGCGACAATGGACAGAGTAACCAAGAAATAGAAACAAGATGCTGGAAAATCTTAGCAGGTCTGGCAGCATCTGTGGAGAGAGAAATAGAGTTAACGTTTTAAGTCCAATATGACTCTTCTTCAGGACTGATCTGCCCCTGTTCGGTTCCAAAGAATCATAGTGGACTCAAAATGTTAACTCTGTTGGTTCCTTGAGTCTGTTCTAGCTTTCTTTTGGACTATATCCACTTAATTTATGTGCTTTTAACTCCAAGTCCCTAGAATACCTTCATCCAAATAGCTCTGAGCTTCAAACCTGAAAACTTCAACTGACCCAGCACCCATATTCTTTTCAGGAAAGTTCCAGATTTCCACGATGTTGAAAACGTGCTTCCTGATTTCACTGACTCTAATTTTAAACATTGCGAATGATTCTCTATCAATTAAGGAGGTCTTGTGGTGCAATTGGTAGTGTCTCTGCCTCTGAAGCAGGAAGTTCTGGGTTTGAGTCCCACTCCAGCACTTGATAGCTAAGGAAGGTGTATTCATAATGTGGCGAAACAGATTGATACTAAATGTGCAAATCCACCCAAAACACCACAATGGCAGGTGGCAAGGAAGGAAAATTCATGGTCACTCTCTATAGCTCCAGATTACAAATAATGCATGTTGCCACAGCTACGCGAATTCCCCAAGGGAACTGTGACATATGCCACCCTATCCAATCTTTTCATCATTTTTTATAAGCATCACCGATCAACCTTCCACACTCATTGAAAACTCAAGACTTCTGCAAGTCCTCGGTGCTTAAGCCTTGATCCTGCTGATAAATCTGTGTAGCCTCGCTAAAGATATTCTCCACAGGTTGTTCCCAAGATTGAGTGCAATATTCCAGATGAATGTCTTTATTTTTATTCTTTCATGGATGTCGCTAGCGAGGTCAGCATTTATTGCCCATCCCTAATTGCCCTCGGTGATGGTGAACTGCCCCCTTGTACCACTGCATACACACCCACTGTGCTGTTCAATAAAGATCCTACACAATTGAAGTATAACATCCTCTCCTTTACATTCTAGCCCCTTGAGATAAAGACCAAAATTCCATCAATCTTTTTGATCACTCATCCTAAATACTGGTCAGGACAGCTGACCCCTCCTCTTCAAAAGGAGCCAATCTTTTTCTCAATGTTCACCAAGACAGACCCGCAACTTTCATACCCCATTCAAAAGACACCATCTCCAACAACATACTACTTTTACACATACTGAAATTCCAGCTTATGTTTGTGGGCTCAAATCTTCTGAATTAGAGACAAGAATGCTGCCTGCAAACCAGACAAAATCTCAAGAGCGTTAATTCAGTTAATGATTAAACAAGTACATTTACTAACTGCAAATTGCAGGATACTTATTAATGATAGAAAATTGATAAAATAATGTTTATTAGATTACTATGAATTATGTAAATACATAATTCATTCATCAGAGTTGATTTGAAATACAGGCATATTAGACCGAATGCTGATGGCTGTTCTTTTTCCATAGGTCAATTTACACATGCTATGTTGCAAACATTCACTTTAAACGAAAGTGACAAACTCAGAAAAATAACCTTGTTACTTTTTTTTTTAAAATGGTGCCAAAGGACTGCCAAGGTCATTGATTCTAGTACATACCAGTCATTCTGAAAGCTCTTGAGCTTTGGAAGCAAAGGCAAACATAATGACAACCAGGTGCAGAACCTGAGCAAAGCCTATGAAGACATACTGAGCAGTTCGCTGCTGTCTCAGTGAAAGAACCTTGGACACAGTATGCTATTCTTGTTGAATTTCTCTTACTAATGCAGTGGCCATACAATTGCATTTGCAAATACAGCAGGGTTCTGTAGGCAATGCAAGTGGATTGCATCCATTACTTGCATTAATGTGGTGCAATCAAACTTTTGCACTACTAGGGGGGAATTTACCTAGATACTGTTCATTTAAAGTTTATTTACTGGTATCACAAGTAGGCTTACATTAACACTGCAATGAAGTTACTACAAAAAAATCCATAGTCACCATCCGCCAGCACCTGTTAGGGTACACTGAGGAAGAATTTAGCATGGCCAGTGTACTTGACCAGCATATCTTTTGGACTGTGGGAGGAAACCTGCGCACCTGGAGGAAACCCACACAGACGTGGGGAGTATATGCAAACTCTGCAGAGTCACCCAAGGCCAGTGATTGAATCTAGGTCCCTGGCATTATGACGCAGCAGTGCTAACCACAGTGCCACTGACAATATTGAGTAACTTAAACAAGAAAGCACTTCCATGAGACATAACACATTATGTACAACTCATTAACACAAATCTCAATATTTACCAAGTTTATTATTCCAGACCATAAACCGCAGAATGCAAAATGGGTTTCTGCATTCTGCACTTAGCCACAAGATTAATACATGGCTGAACACCAGCATCGGCCATACAAAAAGTCTGGGATGTGTATTGTCAATATAATGAGATTTAAATCAATTTAATAGAAAATAAGGGCAGGGAGGCTTGCCAAACGATTGCATCACACCACAACCAAATCCTTTATTCTTACAGCACATCAATAATGATTGTCAGGACTGCACTGTGGCAGTTAATGCACGCTCACACCTTCACCGTCGGCATTCAATAACAGTCAATTTTCAACAGCTTCCCTTGGTTAAAAGAGAATCTGCGGAATGCATAGGGGAGAGAGATTGGGATAGATGTAACCTTTGCCCTGAAGGTAGGGCGCCTTGAGGCAATGTCAGAAACAGACGGAGCATGAAAAAAATCACTCAGTCTGTCTGCAACGGGGCATTCCCTTTGCTCTGGGGACAGGCAGTGTGGATGCTGATTGCTGGCCAGGGCGAGCTGGCGGCTTTGGGAAGGTGGCTCTGACCTTCCCTTCTATGGCAGGGGCTGGCGGACTGCACACTGCGCCACACTGTCCAGATACACTGGCAGCACCCGCTGAAGCAGGAGCTGCACCCGGAGAGGGGAGACTGAGAGCAGGCCCTCCAAGCTGTAAACATTAGGGCGCAGTGTGTCCCTCGTTACCTTTAACGGTAGAACTACTCCCCATGATTGCGGATTGCCGGCTTCGCTCCGCACCCCGGCCTCAGTCACAATGTCCCGGGCCCAGCCGGCGAGCGGGCACTGCGCATGTTTCGGGGGTCGGCTCATGACGTCACGGGGAGACCAGCCGGGCCGACCGCCCCCGCGCAGGCTCCTGCCCAGCCCACCGCCACTGCGCAGGATCTTACCCGGCCCATGACGTCCAGCGGACCCAGCCCATCGCCCCTGCGCAGGCTCCCGCCCGGCCAGAAACAACATGCGGACCCAACCGGCCGTCACTGCGCAGGCTCTTGACCGGCTCATGACGTCAGGAGCAGACTACTGTTCCTCCCCCACCCCCAACCCAGATGTAGTTCTGAATCAGGAGAAGTTTTGCTTCTGGAGCAGGTGGGACACTGGGTGCCAATGCCATTGAGAAGACACAAATCTCAACTCCCACAATTATATCATTAAAAACTAAAACTCAAACCCTAGTGAAACCATACATAAAATCAGAAAATGCTTCAACTACCCAGCAAGGCTGGCACAGAAAGGAAATAATTAGAAATGATTTTGATTTATTATTGTCACATGCAAGGGATACAGTGAAAAGTATTGTTTCTTAAACAGACAAAACATACCATACATAGGGCAGAAGGAAAGGAGAAGGTGCAGAATGTAGTCTCACAGTCACAGCTAGGATGTAGAAAAAGGTCAACGTGACATAAAATAAACCATTGAAAAGTATAATGGCAGCAGGGAAGAATCTGTTCTTGAGTCAGGTAGGTCATGATCTCAGACTTTCATGATACTAGAATGTTATTGCTTACTGAATGAACACAAAAGGAGAGAGGGTACAGGGCACTAGTGTGAGCACAATTGTAGTACAGTGTGTTAAGTTTGTTCACTGTGTCTCATCAATGTCAGGAGTAGCTATTTGTCCATCAACAAGGCTAAATGGTGAAGTGCATAAAATTTAATGTCCAAGTACACAGCTTAAAATCTAGTGGATAGGTGCAAGAAGGAATTTAAAAAATAACTAATAGAATGTTGGACTTTATTTCAAAGTTAAAGTTTATTATTTTTGTCACAAGTAGACTTACAGTAACACATGCAATGAAGGTAATATGAAAATCTCCTGTTGTGAAGAATCTTGTAAGAAGTCTCACAACACCAGGTTAGAGTCCAACAGGTTTATTTGGTAGCAAAGTCCACTAGCTTTTGGAGCGCTGCCCCTTTGTCAGCTGAGTGGGAGTTCTATTCACAAACAGGGCACATAAAGACACAATCTCAATTTACAAAATTATGATTAGAATGCACATTTCAATTCGGGACAAAGGGGTAGCACTCTGAAAGCTAGTGGATTTTGCTACCAAATAAACCTGTTGGATTTTAACCTGGTGTTGTGAAGTTTCTTACTGTGTTTACCCCAGCCCAACACTGGTATCTCCACATCATAAAGCACCTTGGACAAATTCCATCCAATGTACTGTGTTCAGCTCCTAACACACCAGCTCAATAAGGATATACTCAGCAGGTGCAATCCAGATTGAACATAATAATACTCAGCTTTAGGGTTCAGTTATGAGGACGGAAGGTATAGTCAAGACTGTATTGTCTTGACTGAAGATTAAGGGCAACTGAATCATGTATGTAAAATTGTTAAAGTGATGTAGAACAGATATCGAGAAACAAACAGGTAGTGATTGACGCGAATGATGTAGACACAATTAAGAGAAAATTAGATGAGTACAGAGAAGACTTTCATGATCCAAGGTCATGCCAAAACACTTAAGAGGCAATAAAGTAAGTGTAGTCACTCTTGTAGCATAACAAACACTGCAGCTCATGTGTGCTTTGCAAGCTCCCACAAGTAACAATGGGATACAACCTGATAGCCCGTTTTAATGATGTTGACTGGCAATTAATTATTGATTACCAGGGACCTCTGTTACAATCCCAGTTGATGTTGCTATTGGGTGGAAAGGTACCAGAATGGAATCCTGACGCAAAAGACTGTACGTTTTACATTTTTTTCGAAAATGTGGATGAACACAGTCATAGGACTGCCTACTTTACAGATAACACAGGGTACAAAGTATGTCGTATGCTGGATAATGTTCTTAGTAAACACAGACTGTAACTCATCAAGGTAACTGTGGTCAGACAACACTCCACTCTGAAACCAAGTGGTAGATGTCACCCAATCAGACATCTGTGGATCTTTCCTCAAATTCGCCCCAGATGATTGTCACACTGTGTGTTCAGTGTTTCCAAACTCAACTCTCAAAAGAAACAGTTTTGAATCTTCTTATAAACAATGCTTTCCTTCAACTGTTTTAAGCAAGGATCCACCTCCAGGCTTTCCAACTCTCCTTTTAAGTATTCCTTTCTCTTGAAAGTCATGACCATTCAAGTTTATCACGCAACCTCTCAGGAATCCAGCCATGAATTGCTTCAACTTTTACTTCACAGGTTGTAATAAGATACCAGCAAACTTCGGAGTGCTAGATATCTCTGGTTTCTCACTAGTCAGCTTCACCAAATCTGTCTTTAAATCCTTTGAATTTAATTTAAATATCCTGTTCCAATTCCTCTTTGTACCTTTGACTTCAGAGTTCCCAGATTTTTAGTTCCTGGTTTCTAGAACTAATTGTCCTTTAGTTTCCCTGGGATTTGGTTTCTTGTCCATTACACCATTGTTCTGCTTCTGATTCTGGCAGATCTGAGAGCTGTTACTGCTAAGTTCTTTCTGCTATTGGGTTCAGTTAAACTAGAAACACAGGTATTTTCCCCTAAAAGTGGCCCTGGTTGCTAAGCAACAGCTCATTCTTTCTCTAAGCTCTTATTTGCTTTTCATGACATAAACTCTCTGTTGTGCCTGCCGCACAGTCTGTTTTAACCCTTATTTGGTGGACAAATAACTGGGAGTAGACGTCAGGTTAGTTCAATCAATATTTATTGAAGACACGCAATCAATAATCACCCACCCAACCAACAATAAATTATCTTTACAGAAGATACTAGAATTCAAGTCCAAGACCTTGACTTAACTTTGTGTGACTGGCCAGTACCCAAGCAGATATTGGCCTTTATCTGTGTATTGATCTTGGTCACCCTCTCCGTAGTCTGGTCCTTCGGTCTGGTCTGGCACTCGGGCTCTGGTCTTCCTTCTTTCTTGGGTATGGTGGCTCTCCTCATGCTGGTCGTCGCTGGTGACGATCACCATTGTTGTAGCTCATTCATGGGGTCAGAGAGAGAGAGGGAGAGCTTCTGTTGTGGAGCAGCTTTCATCCCTCCTTGGTTCCAAGTCCTTTTTGGGGTGGTCAATCAACCAATCAGGGCTTGATCACTCTGATCGATAAGAGTCCAATGAGGTGCTGCCACACCGATCTGTGTGTGTGTGTGTCCCAATGGCCACGCCTGTAGGTGCTGGATGCACATAGATCACATACTTCCCTCCCAAATAACGGTTAAGGTAAACAAGTATGTTTGACCAGAAAGTGTCCATTCTCTTTGTGATGGCCTATTTCCTGTGTATTCATTCGTCTGGGTTGCAGCCTGTTTATCTCTGTCTTTTTAGGCTGCAGCCTGTTGTTTTAGTTCTTGCCCAATTGTGCTTTACAAATCGCCATTTTAGGTGGCCTGTTTGGCCACATCTCTAAGTTCCTTAAAGACTTTTCTCTTTGAACGAATTTGAAGAAAGTTGTTTAGGAATGTATACTAGCTGAATGGTCAGTGAGTGGCCCCCGATTCTAATAATCAGTGCAGGATTGTTTTTGTTGGTTCTTCAAATAAAAATAATCCTTTTATGTAAACAAAATTAAAATCCTGTCCCTTAGACACTGGTAATTCATTTTATTTTTGTGAAAAGCAGTATTGATGGGAAGATTGTTTTGTATGAAGCATTAAAATTATGAATTGAAAAAAATTCTCGACGTACAATATAGATCCAGTCTCAAATAGAATCATAACTCCCATACATGCAGACATCTTTATTTAACATTAGTCTAATTAGTTTTACCCTTGCTTATGCACTAAATTAAACTCACATAAATCAATATCTTTCCTCTAATATCCAACAATACGAAAATAGATCACAAACTATCTTTGTTTTCTGACACCTCATATCTCAGTGCATTGGAATTTGTTACAGCTACCTTAAAGGGAAGAACAGGGCTTGGGTTTAACATCTCATCTGACTGACAGCTACTCCAGCAATGCAGCACTCCAATGGTGTGTCTGTCCAGATTTCAAAGTCTCTGGAGTGGGACATGCACTCACAACCTTCTGGCTTGAAGATGTTGAAGTGCTCTCCTTTGGGTCACAGCTGAGGGAGAAAGGTCTCAAAGCTTATGATGTGGGGTTAAATGGAGCATGGTGGGAGCATAATAAGCACCAGCATGGCCCCAGAGACTGAATGGCCTGTCCCCTGGATACATCCTCTCTGGGCTGCTGTTCAGCCTGACTGGGAAATGATGGCGGTGTAGTTCCGGCGAGCCGCATCCTGGAGGGAAAAGCCACCGAAGAAACCACAACTCCCAGAGGGCAGCGGGAGCATTAAGGCGCACGCGCAGTGACCAGGCAGCCTGAAGGACTGCAACTCCCAGCATGCTACGCGAGCAAGGCTCAAAGGTGCGCATGCGCAATTACCATCTGCCTGAAGCGATCCAACATGCTGTGGAACTACATCTCCCAGTGTTCAGAGTTATTACAAGGTGGCGTGTTCATGGCAATTGAGGCAGAGACTGTAACATTATTTAGATTAGGATCTCAAGGAAAAAAAAACCAGAAGAGGAATAAAAGGATTATTTTAAGGATAAAGAACTAGGATTACAGTAAACGTCTCTGATGGATGTTCTCCTGCTCCTGTCTTCTATGTTTCTATGAAAGAATGAACATTGGAGAGAGGCAGTGGAGGAATGCCGGAACAGGTCAAAGATTTCAAGGAGAAATTAATCCCAGTTAATCGTCAAGTAATTTTTTCTCTCCCTCTAGAGCAATTGAGTGAAAATTAGAAACTGCAATTCATGTGCATCTTAATCACATTTCAAAATGTGTGTTTCAAGAGCAAGTTGCATCAAGTATGTTTAGAAACAAGTAAAACTTATTTCACCCAGTTTGCTGAAGGCATTTCTCCAATTAGCTTTGTAACTTTCATATTAATCAATTAATTGACCCGGCATAATTATATAAACAAAAGCTCATTACTGAAGTGCTTTCTTGCACTTGGGTAGAGCTATAAATTTGTCAGAAACTACTGATTAGACTACTGAGTTGGATGATCAACAATGATTGTAATAAATGATGGAGCAGGCTCGAAGGACCAAGCAGCCTCTTCCTGCTGCTATCTTCTTCTATGTTTCTAGCCCAGGGAAAATGCTAAAGTCTCTATATGGTCCATGCATGAACATAACAACAGTGACTACACTTAAAGGATTTAAGTGGCTGAGCTTTGGAATGTCCTGAAGTGTGCTACATAAACACAAGTTCTTTGCTTTCTTTTACGCATACAACTTTTAGTCTGGTACTTAATTAATCACACTAATTAAATCTGTGCAGGTTGCTTTTCAATAATTCACTGGATTTGGAAAGTAATGGGCATTGCTCTTCTTTTCTGACAGTTTTATTATCTATTTGTTCGCCCTTGTGCAATCCTAATCCTGATTATCCACTGATTCCAGAAATTGCACACATGTATAAAATAGATAAGGACAAGTAGAACGGAGCCTTATGCATCACCCAAGAAAACTGTTTAATTGACTGGAAAGAGTAGCTTCTGACAAATTTATAGCTTTATCCAAGCGCAACAAAGCACTTCAGCAATGACTTTTTGTTTATATCATATGCTGAGTCAATTAATTAATTAATATGAAAGTTACAAAGCTAATTGGAGAAGTGCCTTCAGTAAACTGGGGGAAATAACTTCTCCTTATTTCTAAATATACTTGATGCACCTTGTTCTTGAAAATAGACATTTTGCAATGTGATTAAGATGCACATAAATTGCAGTTTCTAATTTTCACTCAATTGCTCGAGAGAGATGGAAAAGTTTACTTGATGATTAGCTAAATTTAATTTCTCCTTGAAATCTTTGACCTGTTCTGGCAAACCTTCAATATCTCTCTCCAATATTTATTCTTTGAGTGGGCCAGCATCCCAATTATCCACTGCAGACATTGGAACCTGCAGGAAGACTCTGTGCCATTGGCGATACTTGTGTTTGTTTCCGAGCGTAGCTGTTCAGTCGAGACAATCAGGCTCTCAGCTTCTTCTGTACCCACCCGTGACATAAACAAGGGCACAAGAGAGAAAATCTAAAAAGTTCCCTGAGCCGCAGACTCCCTCGCTACAGGTTTGAGCTTTGAACTGTAGCAAGGACTAACTCCCAACAAACCGATTGGGAGGCCTCCACAACACTGATTTCAGAGAAGCTGCCAACCCTGAAATCAATATGGAGCCCACCAGTTTGGATTCCCAAATGCCCCAATTTAGGCAGCAGAACTAATGAAGGCAAGGGCTGCTTGAGAGAACTGAAGTAGACCGAGTGGGGAATACAGAACAACTGGTATTGGAGTCATTTAGGATTCCTTTATCTGTCTGTTTATCCACCTGAGTTCCTTCTGCCAATCCAGGGCCTCTGTTAAATTTAGGTTTGGCGAAACGTCAGTCTGGGTGCTGGGGGCAGTACTAAATTTAAGTATAAAAGATTTTATTCAAGTTGGTCTGTTTGAAATCTCTTCAGATTATTAATTCCCTAGACTTCACCTAAATCCCTTGTATATTATTATTTGTGCTAAGCTGATGTTGCCTGTTTTATACACTTGGCAGATACAACAAGCAAGCAAGAGACTGGACTCAAAAATATGCAATGTAGAACTGATGTTGTTCTTACCATAACCTTCACAAGAGAAGAGAAAGTGGCAACAGTTTTTTCTCAATTGGAGCCCATGCAGTTCACAATAAACATTCATTGTGCGTGATGAGTACTGTAAATTTTCTTCAGGTGAAACAGTGCAAACAGAAAACAAGCTCATTGTGTTCATACTTTTAAACCGCAAATTGTTCTTGCAGAAATTGCCAAATGAGCAATGAAGCAAGTAGTTTACTAATAAAATTCCGCATAGTGATGTTTTTTCCTATTCTGATGAGCAGTCGGACTGCTTTGCAATTCTACACGTTACATTTTAGGACTGGTATCATGTTTTCTGTGACTATTTTCGTTTCACTTTGCTGCTCTTGTACCAAAATATTGTTGTGGGAATAAGCTGGTTGCCAACGGTGATTGCTGTTGCCAGATACCAGCAAACGCAAATATTGGCCCACCCTTTGTCATTGCATTCCATTCATTTAATGGAATTGAAGGAGGTGCATCTTTTTTGATGTTCGTACTCGGAGTCAGTATTTTAACTTGTGCAGCTGATCGGATCACTCAACAAGACAGGTACTATGGTGCATCAACTCTATCATAAGATTGAAAATTTATCCCTTTGTTACCCTGTCATTTTAATAATTGTTTTCATTTAGCTTCTAATGTCTTCTTAAGGATATAATTGTAAGTGTATATGGTGCTAGCTTTTCATGTTTGACATAATATACACAGTGTTACCTACCTCCAGTAAAATATACCCTCGCGTGCCTATTATCCATTTCACTGATGACAAGATTGATTTACAACTTCCTCTTATCAGTTTGCCACACTTGCCTGGTTCATCAAATTTTAGGTACATTTGCGGTGGTGAATGGTCTTGACATTAAATAACATATAAGATCGCAGCCAGTTTTTTAATTACATGGACCCGTTGATCTTGTACCACAATAGCAGAAACTGTATTGGGGCGTCTTTTTAATCTCATTTTTCTGGATTATTTAGAATTAGGTAAAATTATGTAAAACAAATACTTCACATCCAAAATATATGATGTTTACTAGGAATCTTGAATTCACAACTAAACTGTTATCCTTATCTCATTATATATTAAGTATCACTGCTAAATGCAACTTTCTCTAAACAGTGAGTAACTGAACTTTTACACTTGTAATTAGAACAGTTGGGTTGTTTTGCCAGCACTTTGTTTTTTTTACAAAACCTGTTCTTTTTTGATTCAGGTATTTATCTTAGATTGTTATCCTTGCTAAAACTTGCAGAAGCCTGTTTATGTTACTTTAAGTATGTGCATCTTTTAATGTGATCTGTCCCTTACCTTTATCAAAAGCTTGTTCTCTGCTGATTTCATTCCAGAGCTAGGATTAATGTTTCAGGCCCCAACCCTCAACAGAACCCTTTAAATCACAAATCTTCCTCTCTCCACAGATACTACCTGAGTGTTTCCAGTATATTCCATTTTTAATTCAGATTTCCAGCATCTGCAGTATTTTGTTTTGTTCAGCCTGATGTCCACAGTGACTGGCACACTATGTACAGAGGCTCATCATTACCTTATAGCTACGCCTTCAGGGATACAGCTTTTCATATGTTCTTGGATCAGGGTAACAGATAAAAGACAGGAGAATGGGGTTGAGAAACTTATCAGCCATGATTGAATGGCAGAGCAGACTGAATGGCCTAATTCTGTTCCTATATCTAATGGTCTTAAAACAGAACATAGTTGATGTAGTCAGGCAGGATTTGGTAGAACGTTTAAGAGGAAGGACAAGCTTGAAGTACCTGAGACATTCTGAATAAGGGGACGGACCAGCAATGTTGGGTTCACTAACAAATTGGTTAGTTGAGCTGGACCTCCCCAGTATTAGGATACTCCCTTGAAAGGAAACAACAAGCGCTGTCTTGCACAGTAAAGGAGTGTTTGGTGAAAGCAGGTTTCCCAAACAGAAGGATAGTAATGCATATACAGCATTAGAAAGATGTGAACAAGAAGCAAATTGGCTAGCTGAGCTGAGACCTCCACAATACTGGGATACTTTCTTGAAAGGGAAACAGCAAGCATTCTTTTGAATTGTGAAGGAGTGTTTGGTGGAATCATGTTTCCCAAATGGAAGGATAGGAATGCATATACAGCATTAGAAAGATGTGAACAAGAAAAACAGAGGGTTACGGCTGCTCTGAAAAACACCATGTCACTGGAGCAGCCAAAGCTGCCCAAGAGAGGGCTGATCATGTGGAACAGAAACAAATATGGAGGTTAACTCCAGTCCAACACAAGGAGATCAAAGTTAGTGAACAGGTCACAATGCTGGGAGAAGTGATTCTATGCTCAGAGCACATCCGAATACAAATTTTAACATGGGAAGGCTGAAGATTGTGTCAAACGTGAGTAGGGCTCTGCGGGAGAGCTTACTGCTCCCCAACAATAGGCAGATGAAATTAAAGGTGAAATCTATTTGATGGATAACGAGACTGATGACGATGAAAAAAAAAGGATATTCAAAGGGATTCTGAGGAGAAAGAATTGACATAACCACAGTTTAGGTGATTTTGATGGATATAAGAACAAAGTTTCTTTAAAAGAAGAAATGTACAGACATTAGTGGACATTTGGAAGCCAACAACACTATTGTTTTATTTTGGGACAATTCTGAGATGCAAAATGTGTGCTGAGATTTGGCAAGCGACTTTTAAAAACTGATGTGGAGATGTGGCATTGGACTGGGGTAGGCACAGTAAGAAGTTTCACAACACCAGGTTAAAGTCCAACAGGTTTTTTTGGTATCACGAGCATTCAGAGTGCTGCTCCTTCATCAAGTGAAAATAAGGGTGGCATGTATGCAGAGTATAGAGTTAACATATTCGTCAGTCAACTCAATAATATCCATGCTTTGGGAACCTAAAGATGCAGCTGTACCACAAGAGCAAGATGACCTTCCACTGCTATCTTTGTATGTTGTATCCAAGCCTGTTTATACCTATGTGTTGTCTGTGACACACTTAAAATGAGGGCTTCGACCTGGGTACATTGGACTTCACCTAGGGCCGGATCTTAGAATCACTACAGTGCAGGAGAAGCTGTTAGGCCCATCAGGTCTGTACTGACTCCCTGACAGAATATCTTACCCAGGCTCTATCCCCCCCACCCCCCTCCCCCACTCCCTCCGTCCCCAAATCCTTACACATTTCCCATGGCTAATCCACCTAAGCTACATATCTAGGGACACTAAGGGGCAATTTAGCATGGCAAATCTACGTAACGTGCACATGTTTGGCATCTGGGAGGAAACGGGAGCACCCAGAATAAACCCACACAGACACTGGGAGAACGTGCGAACTCCACACAGTCACCCAAGGCTGGAATTAAACCTGGATCCCTGGCGCTGAGGCAATAGTGCAAACGACTGGGCCAGGACCTTTAGAGCTCCAGACCAGCCATCGTTGGACTCCATATCAAAGAAAGGATGTGCTGGCTTTGGAAAGGGTCCAGAGGAGGGTCACAAGAATGATCCCTGGAATAAAGAACTTGTCATATGAGGAACAGCTGAGGATTCTGGGTACTTGGCTTGTTGGAGTTTAGAAGGATGAGGGGGGGATCTTATTGAAACTTAGAGGATACTGCGAGGCCTGGATTGAGTAGACATGGAAAGAATGTTTCCACTAGTAGGAAAAACTTGAACCAGGGGGCACAACCTTAGGCTAAAGGGTTGAGGAGGAATTTCTTCAGCCAGACAGTGGCGAATCTGTGGAATTCTTTGGCGCATAACGCTGTAGAGGCCAGGTCATTGAGTGTCTTTAAGACAGATAGATAGGTTCTTGATTAATAAGGGGATCAGGGGTTATGGGGAAAAGGCAGGAGAATGGGAATGAGAAAAATATCAGCCATGATTGAGTGGCAGAGCAGGTGGTGAGACTCGATGCTTATATTTTTCTTGTTTACTCTGTTACAATAAACCAATATAATAGAGATTAAAATTCTAGCTCTTATTTAACATTCTCCCGCATTATTAAAAGAATAAAACGCCAAGCTGAAAATATGCTGTACCAGCGATGGTGGAACGTGACTCCAGATTTTCAAACTGCACTGGATTCTGCAATACCTATCAGAGAGATTGTTCACATCAACTTACAGGAGACTTGCGAACATCTTCTTAAAGAATACACTTTCTTAAAGCATTTGAACTAGCCAAGTTGCATAAGGATCAATATTGCCCCAGGAAGACTCTTAAAATTGGGATATAGTAAAATCCAATTTCGGCTAAAATTTATTCCTGACACTAACATCCGCTTTGTTACATAAGAGCCCACTTTTTCACTGGAAATGGTTGTCACGACATTTTTGTGAAGATTAAGTTTCTTTTCACTTTCTGTACATTACATGTATGTTAAACATCTTTTTAAAACATCTTACAAAAGACATTAACCCACCCAAAGAATGGCTGCAGCTAGACCTAAAAATAAGAGTGCAAACAAATTAGGGCAAAATCTCACCGATCATCAGCGCAAGTTAGTGCGAGGTAGCGGCTCATAGCTTCCACACCGTCAGCTTTCCAAACCCGGATCGGAAGTTCAAACCTGCCACTCTTTCAGCGTATACGTGCCTGCACTGGGATTTCAGTGTTGTTCTGACACGCATGTGCGAGACACAATCGGTTTAAGTCGGTATTCGGGCGGGAAGTTACGGTTCAAAGTATAAACCATCCTGCATTACTCTCTTGGTATCATAGAACAACATATCCTTTCACATATTGTGATGAATATCAGTCAGTCAAGCCTCACTAATTATTTAAAAAATGGTGTGTTTACATGCCAAAACATACATATTTTGACTTAAGACACTTAAATTCCACACTTGCTCTTTCCTGAAAATTCAACCAAACAAGCCTCTAACAATAAAAGCAATACACTGCAGATGTCTGATACCAGAAATAAAAACAAAAAGTGCTGGAAAATGTCAACAGGTCTGGCGGCATCTGTGGAGAAACAGAAAGTAAACCCTGTTTCTCTCTTCATAGTTGCTTTTTTCCAGCGGTTTCTGTTTTTATTACGTTTCCAGTAATGTTTTTCTACTTAACCTGAAAATAGTTAAAAGCTAATTAAATAAAAATGGAATCATATAGCTGTACAGAGCCAAAGGGGAGAATAAATGGAATTCTGGGCAGCAATCTATGATACTACAATTTTTGATGCAAACTAAAATCCAATCGTTTTCAAAGAAATCATGCTAAAATCACCATGAACAGGTAGTGGCAGACAGGTTCTGCTCCAGTAGATGAAAACTCACATTTGTTGGTGTGGTTGTCGTGAAGGGTACTGCTTATTTTTTTATTTTTCTATTGTAAATAGTACTCTTCACTAATCTACAAGTTGTACTTTTATTTTTCCTATTGTAGATGAATGTTCGCATTTGTTAATTGGTTGTAGTAAAGAATACTGTTGACATGTTTTCTATTTATTCTGCTATTGCAGATTAAAGCTTTCCTCACATTGTGAATGTAGTTGTAGTGTAGTTGTTTACATTTTCTATTCTATTATGAAATGTTGCAGTGAAGAATACGGTTTTATTCCAGTGTAGATTAAAGCTTTCCTCATAGTTATTAATGTAGTTGTAGTGAAGAATGTTGTTATTATTCTATTGTAGATTAAAGCTCTCCTCACATTTGTTGTCGTGAAGAGGACTGTTTACATGTTTTATTTTCTATTGTTGATTAAACCTCTCATTTGAGTGTAGTTGTAGTGAGTACTGTTTTATGTTTTATTTATTTCGAATGTAGATTAAAACTCACATTTGTTAGTGAAGAATACAGTTTAAACGTTGTATATTTATTTTTCTACTGTAGATGAAAGCTCACATTTGTAAGTGTAATTGTAGTGAGTATTGTTTTCTAACGTAGATTAAACCTCACGTTTGTTGGGCGCAGTTGCAGTGGAGGGTAACGTTTACACGTCTTTATATTGTAGATGAATGCTCACATTTGTGAGTGTAATTGTACTGAGTTGTTTTCTAATGTAGGTTAAACCTCGCGTTTGTTGGGTGCAGTTGTAGTGGCGAGTAACGTTTACATGTTTTATATTGTAGATGAAAGCTCACAGTCGTGAGTACGGCTATGATGAGGAGTAGTGTTGTTGGTGGTATATGTTTGAATTTACCTCTCAGTCAGGGGGAACTGCCTCCTCGCTGCCTGACACCCGCTCAATACTCTGTAGCTGCTGTGTGTGTGTGAGACAGAGACTCCCGCCCCCCGCTCCCAGAATCCCTCAGCACGGCCACAGTCAGTGGGCACGGGGAGCTGAGGTGGTCTCCCCGCCTTCGTCCTTCCCGAGTAACGAAATGGTGAGCGTCGTGTCTGTGGCTTTGCTGGGGAGGAGGCTCGGGGGGCTGTTCAGTCGCTGCCCCTGGCCGGCGGTGAGGTGAGTGCGGAGGGCCCGGGGTTGTGGAATAGGCGCTTGCTGTAGGAAGTAGCCGCGCGCGAGGCCATTTGTCCCCGGGGATGGAGCGCGCGCGCGCGGAGGGCTCGCCTTCCGTTTGTTGTTACATTGTATCCGGCGGCAACAAATGTTATAGTGAGACAATGAGTTACATTGTAACAAAGAGTATCACTGTGATACATTGTATCAGTGTGGAGTCTGCTACCAACATGTAACCATCACCTATTAGAGTGGCTGAGAGGGATTCACTGGAATAGGCTCGGGCAATGATGGCCTAACATCCTCCCGCTAAATCCCTCCAACCTGTCCAGAAATACTCACCCGCTCTGAATATTTTCTATTCATTCAGACTCCTCCCACCCCGGAAAAAAACCACACAACCCTCACCTCTCCCCCCGCCTTCTCCTAAAACGCATGGCTCTCACCTTCCACCTCGCAAAGACATACACGACCCTCATATTCCCACCCCCCCCAAAAAAAACACACTATAATCTCTTTTCCACCCTGGAAATACATACCCTCAACTTTCTGTTCTTACCCTTGAAACACAAAACCCTAACTTTCAACTCCAAAACATACACCCCACCCCCCACTTTCCTTCCTTGGAAAGCACCCCCGCCCCTCTTCCAAATTCATTCATCCTCATAAGGATGTGAAAGGTGCCTTTGGAATGAAAGCTTTTTCCATCAAGATGAATTTCAAGTGCTCTCCCAAACCCTCAAAGTGTGGGGAATTTTTCCTGGTTAGATGGGTTTAATCAGTAATTGCAGCTCACTGAAAAGTGCAGTGCCTTAGAAATTAATACTTGAGGTGGTTTTAATTGTTACAATTAAAATCTGTTCTTAAAACAATATTATTAATTTTTTAAATTTGGGAATGCCCTTATTTGGAGCCCCAGTACTCAGGTGGGTCACTGGTGAGCAGTGACCTGTTTAGTTTACTTACTAGTGTCTCAAGTAGGCTAATGATCACTGCAATGAAGTTACTGTGAAAATCCCCTAGTCGCCACACTCTGGTGTCTGTTCGGGTTATACTGAGGGAGAATTTAGTATTAGCTAGTGTTCCTAACCAGCGTGTCTTTTGGACTGTGGGAGGAAACCGGAGCACCCAGAGGAAACCCACACGGACACAGGGAGAATGTGCAAACTCCACACAGACGGTGACCCAGGCCAGGAATCAAACCTGGGCCCCTGGCACTGAGGCAGCAATGCTAATCACTGTGCCATCATGCTGCCTCCTATTTTGTGTAGTTTGTGTTCCAGGTACGTCTTGCATAAAGATACTGTTTGGATAGCCTACTCTCTTTCCCACAAAAGCAAACACTTGCAGGAGCTACGTTCTCTTTGAAAGAGGCTGCTTGTAATAATATATCTTGTGGGGTTCCCAATCCCACAAATTACTGTGAAACCAAAATGTACCTCAGGCACACTTGTGTTTTCCCACGCTCTTTTGTTTGTGTTTTATGGAGGCTTGGAAACCAAGGACTATATCATTTGCAGAGATGGGGGAACATGAATGTGTTGCTGAAGTAAATTGCCACACCAGTCTGATGCATGATCCATAATCAAGGCCCTTTTGATCTTACAATGACTGATGCTGAATTTAAATTGTTCTTTAAGAACATAAGAAATAGGAGCAGGAGTAGGCCATCTAGCCCTTCGAGCTTGCCCCGTCATTCAATAAGATCATGGCTGATCTGAAGTGGCTCAGTTCCACTTTCCCGCTTTCTCCCCATAACTCTTAATTCCCTTGTCTGTCAAAACCTATCTACCCATGACTTAAATATATTTAGCGAGGTAGCCTCCACCACTTCAACAGGCAGAGAATTCCAGAGATTCACCATCCTTTGAGTGAAGAAGTTCCTCCTCAACTCCGTTCTAAACTGCCCCCCCCTCCCCCTTATCTTGAGGCTGTGCCCTCGAGTCCTGCTGTCCTTTCTGAGCGGAGAGAATCTCTCTACCTCTACCCTATCCATCCCTTTCATTATCTTATATGTCTCTATAAGATCCCCCCTCATCCATCTAAACTCCAACGGGTACAGACCCAGTCTATTTAATCTCTCGTCATAGTCGAACCCCCTCATCTCCTGTATCAGTCTAGTGAACCTCCTCTGCACTCCCTCCAAGGCCAAAATATCCTTGCGCAAGTGCGGCGACCAAAACTGCACACAGTACTCCAGCTGCGGCCTCACCAGTGCCCTGTACAGTTGCAGCAAGACCTCCCCGCTTTTATATTCTATCTCCCTCGTTATAAAGGCCAGCATCCCATTCGCCTTCTTGATCACCTGCTGCACCTGCAGACTGGGTTTTTGCGACTCGTGCACAAGGACCCCCAGGTCCCTCTGCACCGTAGCATGCTGCAGCTTTTTGCCCTTTAAATAGTAATCCCTCCTACTATTATTCCTGCCAAAGTGGATAACCTCACACTTGCTAACATTGTACTTCATCTGCCAGGTCCTGGCCCACTCACTCAGCCTATCCAGATCCCTCTGCAGACTTCCCACACCCTCCTCTTGAGGGTTTGAAAATAGATAAGTACCCTGGGCCAGACAGGATTTACCCTCGGATTCTCTGGGAGGCAAGAGAGGCGATTGCAGAGCCTCTGGCTCTGATCTTCAGGCCGTCGTTGGTCACAGGTATAGTGCCAGAAGATTGGAGGATAGCGAATGTTGTCCCATTGTTTAAGAAGGGGAACAGAGACTTCCCCGGGAATTATAGACCGGTGAGTCTCCCTTCTGTTGTGGGCAAGGTTTTAGAAAAAATTATTAGGGATAGGATTTATAGTTATTTGGAGAGTAATGAATTGATTGGAGATAGTCAGCATGGTTTTGTGGAGGGTAGGTCGTGCCTTACTAACCTTATTGAGTTTTTTGAGAAAGTGACCAAAGAGCTGGATGGGGGTAAGGCAGTTGACGTAGTATATATGGACTTTAGTAAGGCGTTTGATAAGGTTCACCATGGAAGGCTTCTGCAGAAAATGCATATGTATGGGATTGAGGGTGATTTAGGTAATTGGATCAGGAATTGGCTGGCGGATAGGAGACAGAGGGTGGTGGTTGATGGTAAGCATTCGTCATGGAGTTCAGTTACGAGTGGTGTGCCTCAGGGATCTGTTTTGGGGCCACTGCTGTTTGTAATTTTTATAAATGATCTGGATGAGGGTATAGTTGGGTGGATTAGTAAATTTGCTGATGACACCAAAGTCGGAGGTGTGGTAGATAGTGAGGAAGGGTGTCTTAGTTTACAGGGAGACTTGAACAAGTTGCAGAGCTGGGCCGAGAGGTGGCGGATGGAGTTTAATGCGGAAAAGTGTGAGGTAATTCACTTTGGCAGGAATAACAGATGTGTAGAGTATAGGGCCAACGGTAGGACTCTGAATAGTGTGGATGAACAGAGGGATCTAGGTGTATGTGTACATAGATCCCTGAAAGTTGGGAATCAAGTAGATAGGGTTGTTAAGAAGGCATACGGTGTCTTGGTGTTTATTGGTAGGGGGATTGAATTTAGGAGCCGCAGCGTCATGTTGCAACTGTACAAAACTCTGGTGTGGCCGCACTTGGAGTATTGTGTGCAGTTCTGGTCCCCACATTATAGGAAGGATGTGGAGGCTTTGGAGAGGGTGCAGAGGAGGTTTACCAGGATGTTGCCTGGTATGGAGGGGAGGTCTTATGAGAAGAGACTGAGGGATTTGAGGTCATTTTCGTTAGAAAGAAGGCGGCTAAGAGGGGACCTTATTGAAACATATAAGATGATTAGAGGTTTAAATAGGGTGGACAGTGATAGCCTTTTTCCTCGGATGGAGAAAGCTAGCACGAGGGGGCATAGCTTTAAATTAAGGGGTGGTAGTTATAGGACGGATGTCAGGGGTAGGTTCTTTACCCAGAGGGTGGTGAGGGATTGGAATGCCCTGCCTGCTGCAGTTGTAAATGTGCCTAGTTTGGGGGCGTTTAAGAGATCCGTGGATAGGTTTATGGATGGAAAGGGTTTGGTTTAGGTTAGAGGGTCATTGCTTTTTAACTGGTCGCAACATCGTGGGCCGAAGGGCCTGTTCTGCGCTGTAATGTTCTCTGTTCTATGTTCCGCACAATTTGCTTTTTCACTCATCTTTGTGTCATCTTTCAGCCACCTGGATTTCTAATACGTTTACTGGGGCGTGGGAGGGGGTGGTTGCAATTTGGCGATTCCATCCATCCCTTTCTTGAGGAATTGAAAAAAGAAACATCGAATTCCTACAGTGCAGAAGGAGGCCATTCGGCTATCAAGTCTGCATCAACTACAATCCCACCCAGGCCCTATCCCTTGTAACCGCATACGGTAGCTAATCTCCCTGACACTAAGGGGCAATGGAGCATAGCCAATCCACCTAACCCTCGCATCTTTGGACTGTGGGAAGAAACTGGAGCACCTGGAGGAAACCCACATAGACAGGAGGAGAATGTGCAAACTCCACACAGACAGTCACTCAAGCCGGGAATCGAACCCAGGTCCCTGGCGCTGTGAGGCAGCAGTGCCAGCCAAGGGCACGGGAAATTTGGGCCATTTATTTGCTGTGACTGAATAATTCTAATTATCTCCATTGTGAGGAATACTAGAACTTTAGCTCATGTTTTGGGAATTTCTTTTAGTTTGGTCCCATCTTTGTTTTCCTGGTGCGTGTTTGTGATCCCTGAGGCGATGATAATGTTTCAGTTGTTAAACATTTGGTGAAGGAGGCAATCCGGAACTGGCCTTTATGGTTTTTCATTTATTCACAAAGCCAATAAGTGTCTCTTTAATCTATATTTGAGTAGATCAGTGAGTACGTTTAACACTAGCCAGAGGAAGTTTGTGGAGTTACAGGGATAGTTTGGAGGAGAGGGCGTGTGTAAGATACTGTCAGAGGGTCAGCACAGACTAAATAGGCCAAAAGGCCTCTTTTGCACTGTAGGAATTCTATGATTCAATATGAATAAAACTTCAAAGGAAATTTATCAGATTAAGTTTAAAGTGTTATTTTGGGGTGGGGATGATACACTGCAGCCGTTGCGGCACCCAGTGTTCGTAGAAGGCCTTAAGCATACAGCTGCTTGCTTCCTCTCCAGGGATACCCGGCTGTGGACGTGACCTTGGGGGGGAAAAAAAGGCAGGCAGGCAGTCAGGATGAATGACCCTGTTGTGTCTGCTGCCTGCGTCAGTTTGAGGCCCACGAGGAAGTCTTCCAATCTGCCTGCCCCCGCTCCACACTTGATGGCTAAAGATCTGGAGCGTGGGGCCAAAGTGCAACCACAAACCGAGCAGTCCCCTTAAACAATGAAAGAAGGACTGCAAACTATACAAACGTAGGAACACAGACTCCTCGTGGCTGCTGAAGTCGCAGGCGGCCTGGGAATCTATGAACCAATGTAATCCTAAATTGCACGTGACTGCTGCGTAGAATGCACTCCATTCCAAATCTCTGATGGAAGAAGGGAGGATTTCCATGTAGTGAGCCTTCCAGTGTCTCTTCATATTATCTTGTCAAAAAACAAAACAAAAAAAATATAATTTAACTAACTAAGGGGACACTGTAACAAAAAACAAACTTCAAAAAAAGAATCTTTTAAAATCGTGTTCCTGGGCCTGATGATGCACACTCACCCTGGTGGTACCCACCAGCCACAGAAGGCCCCAAGCATGCCGGAATATCTCTTTAAATTCTTTTTCACAAAAAAGTGTTTATTCCATTCTTAAAGTTACAAAGCCAGTGCTCAAAGTAGACTGGGCGGATCAATTCCTTAATCAAACTCAAGGTCCCCACAAGAGAGACAAACAAGGTTTAAGCTTGTTTAGTCACACCTCACTTGGAGACCTGTGCTCAGTTCTGGTTGACTTATCACAGGAAGGATGTGGAAGCTATTGAAAGGGTGCAGAGGAGATTTACAAGGATGTTGCCTGGATTGCGGAGCATGCCTTACAAGGATAGGTTGAGGGAGCTTGGCCTTTCCTCCTTGGAGAGACGAAGGATGAGGGGCGAGCTGACAGAGGTGTATAAGATGTTGAGAGGTATTAATCGAGTGGATAGTCAGAGGCTTTTTCCCAGGGCTGAAATGGTTGCCACAAGAGGACGCAGGTTTAAGGTGCTGGGGAGTAAGTACAGAGCAGATGTCAGGGATAAGTTTTTCCACTCAGAGTGGTGGGTGCGTGGAATGGGCTGCCGGAAGTGGTGGTGGAGGTAGATTCGATAGGGTCTTTTAAGAGACTTTCAGATAAGTACATGGAACTTGGTAAGATAGAGGGTTATAGGTAAGCCTAGTAACCTCTAAAGTCGGGACGTGTTCGGCACAACTTTGTGGGCCGAAGGGCCTGTATTATGCTGTAATTTTTCTATGTTTCTATGTAAGCTGGGGGCGGCACGGTGGCACAGTGGTTAGCACTTCTGCCTCTCAGCACCTAGGACCTGGGCTCGATTCCCGGCTTGCGTCACGATCTGTGCGGCGTCAGTACGTTCTCCCTGTGTCTGCGTGGGTTTCTTCCGCGTGCTCCAGATTCCAAAGGTGTGTGGGTTAGGTGGATTATCCATTTGAAATTGACCCTTAGTATCAGGGGGACTGGCCAGGGTAAATAAATGAGGTTAAAAATGGGGATAGGGCCTGGGTGGGATTGTGGTTGTTGCAGACCCAATGGGCCGAATGTCCTCCTTCTGCACTGTAGGATTCTGTGAAGACAAGGCATCTCGGGTTTGATCTGACACTTGATTTTAGCCAAAAGGCTGAGAAATGTGTGTATACCAAAAAAAAAGTAGACTAGCTAATAAATTAACAAATTAAACAAACTAATATCCCCTTAAATAGATAAGTGTCTCTTTGCGCACCGGTTAGCTCAGATGGTATGAGTGCGTTGCTAATAATGCTTAGCTCACAGGTTCAATCATCGCTTCTCGGCCTTTTGGCTAAGGCTAAGACCAAGCCCAAGGTGGGATGCAATGCTTTATCCTGTCAGTTTGGATCTTGTTTGTCTCTCTAGTGGGGACCTTGAATTCAGTTGGATTTTGGATTTGGTTTTTGGAATAAGCAAGGAATGGATTTGAGTTTGCCCAGTCCATGCTGAGTATTGGCTTAGTAACTTTAAGGATGGAGTAAAAAAAATGCCCCCAACTCAAATGACTTGACCTTTACTTATACAATTAATATCAGTGTTCTGAGTTTTAAGGTCATTATATGCTGCAGATTTGTGTCTGTTAAGAGCAAAAACACTTGTGATACATACTTTGTAAAAGTCCTGATCTAAAACAACCTGTATTTTTGTCTTTTCTTTGTTGACTGGTCTGCTTTGTTGTGTATTTCAATTACTTTTTTGTCTTCATTTCAAGTTTTAATCAGTGTTGGTGTTTTTTTCATCATCTGTGTTGCAGCATAAGGGGCGGCAGGTTGAATAATTATCACAAGGAGGAA
Organism: Carcharhinus amblyrhynchos; assembly: GCF_965287045.1. Lineage (NCBI taxonomy): Eukaryota > Metazoa > Chordata > Chondrichthyes > Carcharhiniformes > Carcharhinidae > Carcharhinus > Carcharhinus amblyrhynchos. Next base: position 8,437,640 of record NC_137340.1, on the reverse strand, counting down.
GGGTTATCCAATTTGCTTCCAGGATTGAATTAGAAATAGTCTGGCAGCAACTAGTGGTTGTTAACAGCATTGCATCTCTCAAAAGGTGTTTCCACGAGGCAGCAAAACTACGATTGGTTCAAACGACCACTACCAGTTTGCTGAAATGTAGTTAAGAAAAGACATCAAATAATGCAGAAAGAAACTGTCAGATAAAAGGAGCTTGCATTTATATAGCACTTTTCATAGCATCTGGACATTTCAATACACGTTTTGAGGTGCCTGAAGTCACTGATCACAAACTCACATAAACACCTACGTGTTTTTCTGAAGCTTTCACTGAAGAAATATTAGTCCAGGTGCTGGGGCTAACTCCAAGATGCTTCTTCAAACTAGTGCCACGGGATAGCTTATATCCGTTCAGAGACAGATGGGGGCTAAGTTTAAAGTTTCATCCAAAAGATGGCACCTCCACCGGTCCAGCACTTCCTCAGTGCTGCACTAGGGTGTCAATTTTGACGTTCGTATTCAAGTTCTGAGTGGAACTTGAACCCAGAACTTTGTGATTCTGAAATTAGAATTTGACCAACTGATCCACTTTGATGCTGATTGTTTTCAGTGTCACGTTGGCTTGCTGGGTGGAACTGTAGCCTCCAAAGTGGAGGTATTTAAGTTCAAGCTGCACTTTCAACTTGAGGCTAAAACTTCTGGAAAAAGCGAGAGACTGCTGAGTTGGCTGAGATGCTAACCTGAAGCTCACCCTGCCTGGTCAAGTGTGGGGAAGATATCTCATTCCCCTTGCTTGCTGTTCTTCCCTTTTGCCAATATTATTCAAATAAGTCCTAGATTATCTGGTCGTCCATTCATTTACCATTTGTGGAACTTTACAGTATGCAAACTGACTTATGTTTATCCACATAAATGATTTTATTTCAAAAGAAAGTTACTGGTTTTAAAACACTTCAGGAAGTACTTGAGGGCATAATAAGCTGGTAGTTAAATTTTGGCTTTTGACTTCAGGTCATTTTGAAGGACTTGTTGCTTTTTAATGTGTTCCTTTTTATATCCCTAAATTGGTAAGTGAGGTGGCTGTAAATAGATTAATATCTTTAGTGATTTTGGAAAGAGTGATCTTAATACTGCAGCACTGAAAGAATGATGTGGGTATGCCGGCGTTGGACTGGCGTAAACACAGTAAAAAGTCTGACAACACCAGGTTTTAGTCCAACCTATTTATTTGATAATATACTCACTAGCTTTCGGGGTTACCCCCTTCCTGACGAAGGGGGTAACCCCGAAAGCTAGTGAGTATATTATCAAATAAATAGGTTGGACTAAAATCTGGTGTTGTCAGACTTTTTACTGCACTGAAAGAAGACAGCAATGAGGAGACTAACAAAACAAATGAATAAAATGCAATTTATCAGATCCAGACGTTAGAAACGGATGAGAGACAGACAGAAAGAGCAAAGCCCATGCGGAACAATAGAGCAGACGCAGAAAGAATTTGGAAATAGGGGGAGCATTAAAGAATTACTGGAAGAGAGTTCACCATGGAAATGCATCTTTTTACAGAGGGAATCTTTTGTTTCAAAAACAGCTTACTGCACTTCATACTGTCTGTACTTACTATGAAGGTGTCCTACTATTTTCCTGTTACCTGAATACATTTTAGCTTTTTTTAAAGACTAATAAAATGTTTTGTTGCCACATGACTGTTCTAATAATACTTGGCCGAGCGGAAACCTGCCTCAGATTAGCTTGATGGATTAACACTGCACTTTCCTGAAGAACCTGTTCACAGGTCAAAAATATCCTCATGGACAAAGCACTAGGAGATTTATTAATTGCTTCTGAGTCAGAAAGGACTCGGGCACACAATCTAAACTGAGACTTGGGTGGAATTTGAAGGAATACAGTACTGCAAGTGGTGCTGACTTTCCGATAAGGGCTCTGCACCTTTTTAGATAGATGTGAAAGTTCTGCTCAAAGAAGAGCGGACGATTTCTCCCACTGTTCTGGTCAACATTTACCCCTCTACCAGCACCACCAAAAAACAGCATTTATCTCATTGCTGTTTGTGGGAGCTAACGGCATAACCAAGATAGCTGCCATATTTGCCAGCAGCAGTAACAATAACAATTAATTGATTGTGAAATACTGGAAAATCTAGAAGATGTGAAAAGCACTTTGACAAATCTTGGATCATCTTATCAGAAAATGTCAGTTTTCTGAGCAATATGCTCAACAGGTTAAAGGTTGCACCTGTTATATTTTTGCATGTTTTTAATCTGTTTATAATTGTGTTAGGATTTTCTGTAGATGAGCCTCTGGACCTTGCATTGAGTGTTTGAATTTGCTCTGTATCTGGGTACAATTTTTTTATATAATATGCCTAGGACAGTGAATAGAAAATCTTTTTTAGATTTGGCTTTTATTATTGGTTTATTCCCGTTCCTCCACTGGATTGTCCTTGTGACTTAGGTCAGTAAACGGCCTATCTCGACATGAGTTTTTTTTTGTTTGGCTGACCAAAGCTATCAAATTACTTCAACAAGCAATTTAATTAATGGTAATTAAACTGATAACTCAAAATAAAATTTAAATAATGCAAGTTTCCACATTTTTAAAAGTGAATTCACAGTGGAATTTATTTTGCATTGTCTGCATCGCTGATCCAGGCTCTGAATTATTTGTCCAGCGTTGTTACTGTTACTCTACTGTAACCAAGTTTTAAATGTTTTGTATTTATTCAATCATGAGATGTTGTCCATCACAAATTGCTCTTGGAAAAGTGTTGATGAGCTGCATTCTTGAACTTTTGCATTCCATGTAAGGTACTCCCTCAGTGCCATTAGGGAGCAAGTTCCAGGGTTCTGACACGGTGATTTAAAAAAAAGTGGCAATATATTTCCAAGGCTGGATGTGGTGTAGCCTGCAAAGTAGCGTGGTGGTGTTTCCCTGCCCTTGTCCCAGTAAGTGGTAGAGATCAGAGATTTAGAAGGTGCTGTTGTAGAAGCCTTCACAAGGTGCTACAGTACCTTTGTGGTAGAGGGAGTTTATGTTTGCAGTGATGAATTGGATGGCCATCAAGCAGGTTACTTTGTCCTTGATGGTGTGGATTTTCGAATGTTGCTAGAACTGTTGGATTGCAAGCTACAAGTCAAATATCTTTATCCCATTGCTTATGAGGCAGGAAGTTTGGCTAAATAGGTTAGTTGCCCTGACTCGTTCATTGTGCCTCAATCTCTTACTTTACAAATTAATTTGTGGCCAAAATTGAGGAAGCAGCAGCATTCCGAAAGCTCGTGACTCCAAATAAACCTGTTGTATTTTAACCTGGTGTTGTGAGACTTCTTACTGTGCCCATCCCAGTCCAACGCCGGCATCTCTACATTAATGGGGACGAAGTAGAAATGGCCTGGAGCTAAAAGTTTTTGGGTGTCCAGATCAACAACATGTATCGGCCTGGGGGAGACCAGGACTATTTAAGAAAGCCCACCAATACCTCTACTTTCTCAGAAGAATAAGGAAATTTGGCATGTCTGCTAAAACTCTCACCAACTTTTACAAATGCATTATAGAATGCATTCTTTCTGATTGTATCACAGCTTGGTATGGCTTCTGCTGTGCCCAAGACTGCAAGAAACTACAAAAGGTCGTGAATGCAGCCCAATCCATCACGCAAACCAGCCTCCCATCCGTTGACTCTGCCTACACTTCCTGCTGCTTCAGAAAAGCAGCAGCATAATTAAGGACCCCACGCACCCCAGACATAAGAACATAAGAAATAGGAGCAGGAGTAGGCCATCTACCCCTTCGAGCCTGCCCTGCCATTCAATAAGATCATGGCTGATCTGTTGTGGCTCAGTTCCACTTTCCCGCCCTCTCCCCATAACCCTTAATCCCCTCTCTTATCAAAAACCCATCAACCCGCGTCTTAAAAATATTTAGCGAGGCAGCCTCCACCACTTCAACGGGCAGAGAATTCCAGAGATTCACCACCCTTTGAGTGAAGAAGTTCCTCCTCAACTCCGTTCTAAATCGCCCCCCCTTTATCTTGAGGCTGTGCCCCCTAGTCCTATTATCCTTTCTGAGCGGGAAGAGTCTCTCCACCTCTATCCTATCCATCCCATTCATCATCTTATACGTCTCAATGAGATCTCCCCTCATTCTTCTAAACTCTAACGAGTACAAGCCCAGTTTATTCAGCCTCTCCTCACAGCTCAACCCCCTCAACTCTGGCATCAGCCTAGTAAACCTCCTCTGCACTCCCTCCAAGGCCAAAATATCCTTGCGTAAGTACGCCGCCCAAAACTGCACACAGTACTCCAGCTGCGGCCTCTCCAATGCCCTATACAGCCGCAGCAAGACCTCCCTACTTTTATATTCAATCTCCCTCACTATGAAGGCCAGCATCCCATTCGCCTTCCTGATCACCTGCTGCACCTGCAAGCTGGCTTTTTGCGACTCATGCACAAGGACCCCAAGGTCCCTCTGCACCGTTGCCTGTTGCAGTTTTTCGCCACATAAGTGATAATCCTTCCTACCATTATTCCTACCAAAGTGGACCACCTCGCACTTGCCAACATTAAATTCCATTTGCCATTTCCTGGCCCATTCGCCCAGCCTATCTAGATCCTTCTGTCGACTCTCCACCTCCTCCGCACAATTTGCCTTTCCTCCAATCTTGGTGTCGTCAGCAAATTTCGACACCCTACACTCGGAAATGGTGAATAGCTGAGGCCCCAGCACTGAGCCCTGAGGCACTCCACTAGTCACCATCCGCCAATCTCTTAAACTTTCTTCCATCAAGAAAAAGATACAAAAGCCTGCGGTCATGTACCAACCGACTCAAAAACAGCTTCTCCCCTGACTTCTGAATGGACCTACCTCGCGTTAAGTTGATCTTTCTCTGCTCTCGAGCTATTACTGCAACACTACATTCTGCACTCTCTCGTTTCCTTCTCTGTGAACGGTATGCTTTGTCTGTATAGCGTGCAAAAATCAATACTTTTCACTGTGTGCTAATACATGTGACAATAATAAATCAAATCAAATTATTTCACATCCCAACCAACTTAAGAACAGCTTCTTCCCTGCTGCTGTTGGACTTTTGAATGGACTTAACTTGCATTAAGTTGATCTTTCTCTACACCCTGGCTATGACTGTAACACTACATTCTGCATTCTCTCCTTTCCCTCTCTATGAACAGTACTCTTTGTCTGTGTAGTGCGCAAGAAACAATACTTTTTACTGCATAACAATAAATGCGACAATAATAAATCAAATTCAAGTAACCTGTTTCTCACGTTTTTGATTTTGCTCAATGGGCTGATCCATTTCAACCTCCAAACTATCTTTGCTGCATGGGTCATATCATAGTTCGAACTGACAGAAGATTTAGTACAAATGTTGAGCAAAAATCCCTTTTATTTTGTGTCTCAATTTTTTGTTTGATTTGTACTGCCATTCAATAGATTTGTGACAGGAGTCTTTCTTTATCCGATACAGTTGTGGATACAGCGGTGTATGCTCAGCATTAAGGAGATTGTCATTGGACAGCACCACCTCGACCCCTCCAAAGCGACCACTCAATGCATACCTGCGCTATGTGGTAGAACAGCATCAGGTTTTATTTAAACAAAATCCAGGTAAAAACAAATTATAAATGGAAATCGGTTTAGCATTATAGATGCAGTCCACTTTGGGCTATCTGTCTACAGCCGTTTTATTGTCTAAACGTTGACGATATTGAAGCATTGAAAAGTGTTGGTTTAAAATTTTCTCTTTTATCACTTTGTTTTACTCGTCATATCCTGGTTAATGTTTATCTCTTAATCAATATCATTTTATTAAAAAGAACAGAGGATCTCATTGCACTGATACTCGTGAGACTTTGCTGTGTACGAATTGGCTTCTTTTCAAAAGTGACCACTTTTCAAAAGCATTTCATTGATTGGAAAGAGCTTTTTAGCTCACAAGGAGGTTGTGAAAGATTATATATGAATTCGTAGAATTATAGAATCTCAACAGTGCAGAAAGACTCCATTTGGCCCATCTTGTCTGCACCGACTCTCCATAAGAGCATCCCATTCAGGCCCTCCCTATCACTGTAACCCTGCACACATTTAGCATCGCTAATCCACCTAACCCACACACTAAGGGGCAACTTAGCATGGCAAATTCACCTAACCTGCACATCCTTGGATTGTGGGAGGAAACCGGAGCACTCGGAGGAAAGCCATGCAGACATGGGAAAAACGAACAAACTCCGCGCAGGCCGTCTCCCAAAGCCGCAATCAAACACAAGTCCCTGGTGCAGTGAGGCAGCAGTGCTAATCACTGTGCCACCGTGCTGGCCCTCATTCTGTTAATTTTCATTATTCCTGCGGGTGTCGCACTGAATCTCATTGCTGTGCCAGTATTCAAATAGCAGTAGCCAGTTAGCATATTATTAGTTGCCTAGGGCTCTTTCATAATAGGCTGATTCTAAACAAAAACAGAAAATGCTGGAGAAGCTCAGCATGTCTGACAGCATCTGTGGAGAGCAAATAGAAGCTGATGTTTTGAGTCTGGATGACCCTTTATCAATTCCAGACCCATGAGAAATCAGACAGGGTTCCTTCTGTTCTAGTCTGGCCAAATTTCAGTACATCAAAACATTAAATAATCATCCCCTGCTCTCCCCACCTCTGCTTTTGAATATGCTGTGCCACCTTGTCAGACTGTTTGCCCTACAGCGGGTAATCTGCTTATCAATCCACCAGCACTGAGATGGCAGTCAGCACAGATTTGAAATTTTGCACTAGCTATTGGGTGAGCGGGCATGGAGGATGGCGGGAAGGAGAGATAGATACCTCTGGATTGGAGAGTCTCAGAGTATATGGCACAAGCTAAAACCTATGAGAGAGAATTGGAATGGCCATGGAGGGAAAGAGAGATTGGTACTGGAGAAAGAATTACACCATGTTTTCAAGACAATTGGTGCGCATTCCCAATACTATACAAAAATATATTCAGTTCTCAATATCATTGCTTCTGAGTTGTCTCCAAGTTTTTTGTCTTTTAATTGCAGATTTTGGAATTTTTTTTTAATTCAAATTCGCCAGCACGGTTTTTTATTTATTCCTGCAGGGGATGTGAGCATTGAAAAGCCAGCATCTGTTGAATTAGTGGCTTGCTAGGCCATTTTGGAGGGCATTGAAGATTCCACCACATTGTTGTAGATCTGGAATTGTGTATACACCAGAGCATAAAAGGACAGAAATTTTTTTTTTATTAGCAATTGATAGTTTCATGATCACCATTACCAAGACTAGATTTCAATCTCCAGATTTTATGAATTGAATTTGAATTCCACCAGCTGCAGTTATGGGGTTTGAATCTCAGAGCATTAGCCTGGACCTCTGATTTACTAGTCCAATGATGTTATCACGACACCATAACTTTTGAAATTATTTTCAGGGCATGTTTGAAATTGAATGCTTCCTGACTGCAGATTCCAAAGCTTAAATGATCAAACTTGAAGGAGAGATACATACTATGGGTTTGGTGCTTTCCTTGGGCTGTAATAGCTGAACCAAACCACTCATAATTCATGTTTGAGTGTATACTCATGGAACTGGGTGCACCCTTGGGCCTGACCTGTCGTGGCAAAATCAGTGCAGTTCCAGCTGTAGCTTTCAGTTTGCACCCATGGAGGAAACTCCCAAGTCTCTGAACTTCCACATTGCCCAGCATTTATTAGTTAAAATCTTTTATTTGACCTTGTATAATGGACATTCCTTGTTGCAGATATAAAGGTAGCAGAAAAGACTAAGTGGATTGCTCAGGCTTGGAGGGAGTTAACGCCGGATCAGAAACAAGTAAGTGCTTTGCGTTTGGCGCTCAGATGTTATTGTCAAGATCTAGATCTCGTATACTGGCTTAAAAGCCACATGTACTTGAAATTGGTAAGCTTTGTTTCTTAAAAAAAAAAGTCTCCCTCACTCAATGCTGCTGTTCAGCTCATGATTAAAAAAGGCTCTTTGTAGCTGCTGACCTAGAAGTATTTGAAGTAACCGAGAATGTAACTGTCTTCCTTCCAGCCATATGAAATTGCAGCAAACGATGCCAGATTGAAATATAAAGAGGAACTGGCAGCCTTCAGAAGTAAACTCACTCCAACTCAACTGGCCACTTTGAAAGAAGAGAGGAGACAAAAGTTGGCCAAACGGAGAACAATTAGAAAAAAGCGAGTAAGTTCTACATCAGCAATGTGTTATTGCTAGGTCGTAACTGTATATTCTATGCAATGTTTTCTGGTGGGCCATATAATACAGGGCAAATGCAAAATAAGCAAGATATCCCAGTAGACCATAAAGCAGTCTTGGGGAAGACATTAAATTGCTCTGCTGCAGACATTAAATGCGCACAGTGATCATAAGTTGCCTGGGAAATACTAAATCAGAAAGTGTACTGTAAGACCATTTGCACACTGCTTGGAGTTTCTGATCAGCAGTGTACACTGATAAGACCATAAAGCATTCTTGGGAAGTATAAAATCAACATTGTGTACTGATGAACAATAAAATACTGTGAGTGAGCGTATATTTCAATCAAGTGGTTGTGTTGCTTGTGTTGAGAGCACTGTTGGAATTTAAGTGGAACCTGTTGTCATGCCCTAACTTTACACTACTCCCCGTGGAAATGAGTCTTCATTTATTTCTTCAGAATTTCACATTGGTAACAGGGCTTGCCTTAATGTTTTCTTGCATAAAGTAATTAACAACCCAGTTATGTGGACAAGTGCAAGGTTCTGTTTAAAATGATACCAGGGCATTTTTCCAACTAGTATACCGAATCAGTTACTCTTTACAAAAACCTGTTTTAATCACAGATAAAACCCCTTCAAGAACTGGTAATAAAATCTGAGAGCGTACATTGTTAGATATGGAGTTTGGCCCATGCACAATAAGATGATCGATTCATTGCCAAAAATGTAGGTGTTAGCTAATTATCTTTAGAAGCTGAGTTGTTTGAAGTACTAGTACAGTTCAATCTAGTATATTGGCTACATGTGCGTGTTTTGTTTATTTTAATGAAGTGTTGTTGAAAATAAGCTTTATGGAAAAGACTATTGTTGCAATGTTGGAGCACTGGTTGTCAGTTAAAGAGGGATTAGTTTGAATCCTGGTCTTCATTATTACCTACATTCACTGCCTCGTATTAGTTTGACAATTTTGGTCTTGTTTTCTGTGAGAAACTTAGACAGCAAGGAATATTTTATTTGTAAATAGGGTAGATTATAGGCACTGGTTCAGCTAAAGAGAATATCTTCATCCAAAATGTAGACCTCACCATAGATGTAAGGTATTTAAATTTGTAGTTCTATAATCTCTGATGTATGGTTTCCTTTCTCTCCGCTCTTTTTATGGCCTCTTGTCATTTCTGTTGGCCTTATGTTTTTTCCTTTAGTTGACCATTCCTGTTGAGCTTTGTTACCCGATTGGTGGTCCTTACTGCTGTTTAGTTTTGTTCTGTATTATCACTTCTTACCAATTATGTCGTACTGTCTGAGGTTCCTTTCTGACTTGTCACAGCCTGCTCTGCCTTCCTGTCCTATCTTGGTCAAGGGACTTGGGGAATGTGCAGAATAATGAAGATGGAGTCCAAGATCAGCCACGGTGGTATTGAATGGTGGAGCAGGTTCATGGGCCATGTAGTCTACTCCTGTTCCTATTTGTTATGGCGAGAAGGGACAAGGCAAATGGGCAGGTGTTGCGTTTGTATGGACAGCTGCCGTTGGAAAGATGTTGGTGTGTTTGAGGAGTGGACCCAAATGTTGAGGAGGAAATGGTCCCTTCAGGATCCTCAAAGGAGATAGGAAAGCTTGCTGTAAGGACTCCTTTTCCTTCTCCCAGTTTCTGTCTCCATTGCATCTGATCTGATGGTATAACTTTCCATACCATCACATCTGGCATGTCTTCCTTTTCCTCAACTGAGGACTTGCCCTTATATGGTTGACGGAGCTCTCACCACCACCACCCCGCACCCCCGCCCCCCCTCCCCTACCAGCCTCACCCCAATTCTTCCTGGTCTTTATGCTAGTACTGGGATACCAAAGCAGGCTGAGTGACCACTTTGTGAAACATCACTGATCAGTCCATATGTGTGACTCTCAGCTTGTTGCTACTTATCGTTTTGATTCTCTAACTTATTCTCAACTCTGATTTTTCTCTCCATAGTCAGCTGCAGTGTTCCAATGAAGCTCAACGCAAGCTCAAGAAACATTACCTCATCTTTTGACTTGCCATTTTACAGCCATCTGGACTCTATATTGAGTTCAACACTTTCAGATCATAAACTCTGCCCTTGTTTTATTTAGTGTTTTTTTGCTGATTTGGGTTTTTTCTGTTTCTTTTCCAGTTTCTGTCCTTTGTGTTCATATGGCTGCTATCTTGCCAGCCACATCTTTTGTTTCTTTACTTGTACCATAACCATGCCTATGGATTTTATGCCATGAAACTGTGATAATATTGTGTTATCGCTTTCTTTTAATGTTTAAGGGGACTCTTCTAAAGTTCAGTTTTTTCTACACACAGTCAGTATGTCTGGATGAAATGCAGCTCAAATGCTGGGACAGAAGGATAATTACTCATTTTAGCTATGTAGTGCTTACTTAAGAGAGAGCCAATGGACTTTAGTTCACAAAAATAAGTCTCCTAGTGTTTTTAATTAAAGGAATGAAAGGTGGGTTGAGATTGACAGGATCAGGTGATAATGTGGTTAATGGGAGGAGCTAGGTATGTTGCAGAGAGAAAACAGCTTTTGAGTTCTGGCTGGGGTTTGTTTAAAGAGTTTTGCCAGCTGCTCTGAAAATCAGAAGTTCTCAAAGCTTCAGGACTGTAACCTTTTAACAAGTATATTTATGGCTGCTAACTGTATTTAAAGTGGTTTTGTGTCAATAAGAAGAATGTTGCTTTTTTTTTGTTGATTTGTGGGACATGGGCATTGCTGGCTGGGCCAGCATTTATTGCCCATCTCCAGTTGCCCAAGAGCAGTTGGGAAGCAACCATATTGCCTTGATTCTGGAGTCTCATGTCGGCCAGACCAGGTAAGGATGATACATTTCCTTCCTTGAAGGACATTTGTGAACCAGATGGGTTTTTTGGATAATCAACAATGGTTTCATAGAATTCCAGTTCCACCATCTGCCATGGTGAGATTCAAACCCGGATCCCCAGAACATTAGCTGAGTGTTCTGCTGGTTAATAGTTGAGTGGCACTACCACTTAGTCATTGCCTCCCCACAAGAAACTGAAACCGTGATGAGTTAGAAATTAGAGTTGTTTCTTTTCATGTTTAAATATTGTTCAAATGGGTAATAGTTAAGCTGCTTCATTTGTTAGTTACAGTTAAACTGTGTTGTTAAATTAAGCTTGTTTTACTAAACAATATCCCTAATTTGTCAGTGGAATCACTGCTGGAGTGAAGCATACTATTTCTTACATTTATGCCAAAATAGAAAAATTGTTGGGGTCTAGTCTGGTTTCCTAATGTAACTTGGGAATCTGGACAAGGGCCCAAACAAAGCTTTTTGTTATTTAATTTCTCCTGCCCTCCTCCAATCTCAGACCTTCCATTTAGCCCTTCTTCCCACCGTTCCCCCATCCCGTCTTCACTTGCTCAAAACCTGTTACGTTTCCAACTTTTCCTGGTTGTAGTGAAGGCTCACAGACCTGAAACACTAACTCTGTTCCAAACTCCACAGAGGCTTCCTGACCTGCTGAGTATTTTCAGCATTTCCTCTTGTTTCAGATCTCCAATAACCACAGTGTTTTGCTTTTGAATGTAACTGCTTTGAGCACTTTGAGGGAAAACTGGGCACACACTGAAATGCAGCCGGAAATCCCTGTTCATTGAACCATAGAGTCCCAACAGTGCAGAAGGAGGTGCTTCTGCTCATTTGAGTCTGCACCAACTCGCTTAAAAAGCACCTTACCCAAGCCCCCGCCACTTCCCTATCCCCATAACCCCACACAATTATCTGGCTAATACACCGAACCTACACATCATGGGACACGAAGGGGCAATTTAGCATGGCCAGTCCACCTAGCCTGCCCATCTTTGGACTGCGGGGGGAAACTGGAGCATCTGGAAGAGACACACACAGACGCAGGGAGAGTGTGCAAACTCTACACAAACAATGACTTGAGACTGGAATTGAACCTGGGCTCCTGGCGCCATGAGGCAGCAGTGCTAACTAGTGTTGTGGTTAAAATGTGCACTTCACACCTCTGTCCACATAGAAAGAGGCTATAGCACTTGAAAATTGTGTGCTGTCAGTTGGGAACTTGGCAATGTAGAGAGGTAAGTGTGTCCATAGAGTTCATAGAATCCCTACAGTACAGAAGGAGGCCACTCAGCCCATGGAGTCTGCACCGACTACAATACCACCCAGGCCCTATCCCTATAACCCCATGCATTTCCCCTCACTCGTCTCCCTGACACTAAGGGGCAATTTAGCACATTTCTGGACCAGTTTTGATGGAAGTGAGGTCATGCCACATTTCAATTCAGTAATTTTTTTGATGAAGTAAATAAGGCCGAGACATAAACCTATTTAAGACAGAGTGTTAAATGGACTGCTGCTCACTTGTAAATTTTTTTTGCTTGTAGAAGCTTACTATTTTGGGGAAGCCTAAAAGACCTCGGACAGCCTTCAACATCTTCATGGCCGAAAACTTTGATGAAGCCAAAGGTACAACTTCGCAGGTAAAAATGACACAGCAACAATCCTGATACTAGTGAACAAATAATTATGTAAAACACCAATCCGGCAGCTCACACCACCTCTTCCTCTCATTGATATCAGCACATACTGTGCTGGTTTCAATGTCCCATTCATTTGTCCAAGCACCTCTTTTTGAATGTTACATATAATTATAAAAGCATAGCAGTTAGAAGATTATAATGAAATGACTCTCTAAGAAACTGTGAAAGTTGGCCTCAATGTACAACAGTATGGTGTAAGATGATCCTAAACAAATTGGTACAACTGAAGAAGTGCAGTCTCAAAGAAAGATTTGTCAGTGAACGTGATTCCATTCAGTGCTGAGAATTTTGGTGGGAACAACGCAGAACTCTTTCAATGTTCATTTTAAATTAAGCTTCTTTGAAGTTAACATATGTGACCCTGATTGTTCTCTGGTTATTCTGTCTACAATGACACTGGATCTCAGCGCTGTGGAATGGAGCGCATCTTAGTTATGCCAAACCCTAATTATATTTTTAGATGTCATATAGTGGGGTTATGTGTTTTAAAATATAACTCTTATCAATTTCATCTGCATAAACTTCCAATTTTCTCCACTTGGAAGATGAGCTTGTTAAACTTCAATCTACAGATTTTACCAATCTTTACCCTCTCTGATTTGGATATAAGAACATAAGAAATAGGAGCAGGAGTAGGCCATCCAGCCCTTCGAGCCTGCCCCACCATTCAATAAGATCATGGCTGATCTGTCGTGGCTCAGTTCCACATTCCTGCCCTCTCCCCATAACCTTTAATCCCCTCTCTTATCAAAAACCCATCAACCCGCGTCTTAAAAATATTTAGCGAGGTAGCCTCCACCACTTCAACGGGCAGAGATTCACCACCCTTTGAGTGAAGAAGTTCTTCCTCAACTCCGTTCTAAACCACCCCCCCCTTTATCTTGAGGCTGTGCCCCCTAGTCCTACTGTCCTTTCTGAGCGGGAAGAGTCTCTCCACCTCTATCCTATCCATCCCATTCATCATCTTATACGTCTCAATGAGATCTCCCCTTATTCTTCTAAACTCTAACGAGTACAAGCCTAGTTTATTCAGCCTCTCCTCACAGCTCAACCCCCTCAACTCCGGTATCAGCCTAGTAAACCTCCTGTGCACTCCTCCAAGGCCAAAATATCGTTGCGTAAGTACGGCGCCCAAAACTGCACACAGTACTCCAGCTGCGGCCTCACCAATGCCCGATACAGCCGCAGCAAGACCTCCCTACTTCTATTTTCAATCCCCCTCGCTATGAAGGCCAGCATCCCATTCGCCTTCCTGACCACTTGCTGTACCTGCAAGCTGGGTTTTTGCGACTCATGCACAAGGACGCCGATGTCCCTCTGCACCGTCGCCTGCTGCAGTTTTTCGCCACATAAGTAATAATCCTTCCTACCATTATTCCTACCAAAGTGGACCACCTCGCACTTGCCAACATTAAATTCCATTTGCCAGTTCCTGGCCCATTCACCCAGCCTATCTAGATCCTTCTGCAGACTCTCCACACCCTCTGTGCAATTTGCTGTTCCACCAATCTTGGTGTCATCAGCAAATTTCGACACCCTACACTCGGTTCCCTCCTCCAAATCATCTATATAAATGGTGAATAGCTGAGGCCCCAGCACCGACCCCTGGGGCACTCTACTAGTCACCAACCGCCAATCCGAATAGCACCCATTGACCCCCACACTCTGCCTCCTATTTGACAACCAATCCTCTATCCACGCTAACACCCTACCCCCAACTCCATGTCCCCTGACCTTCTGCAATAACCTCTTGTGAGGTACCTTGTCAAACACCTTCTGAAAATCCAGAAAGACCACATCCACCGGCTCTCCTTTATCCACCGCCCTAGACACATCCTCATAGAACTCCAGTAAATTTGTCAGACACGACTTCCCTTTAACGAAACCGTGCTGCGTCTGCTCTATCAAGCAATTCCCCTCAAGATGCCTCGCTATTTCCTCCTTGATGACGGATTCTAACATTTTACCTACAACAGACGTTAAACTAACCGGCCTATAATTCCCCGCCTTTTGCCTGGCACCCTTCTTAAACAACGGCGTAACATTAGCCGTTTTCCAATCTTCCGACACTTCCCCGGAATCCAGCGACGTCTGGAAAATAACCACCAAGGCATCCACTATCACCTCCGCCATTTCTTTCAGAACCCTCGGATGCATTCCATCCGGTCCTGGGGACTTGTCCACAATCAGCCCCTCCAGTCTGTCAAGCACCGCCTCTCTAGTAACAGTAATGTCATCGAGACCCTCCAGTCCTACCACCTTTCCATCTCTAACACCCGGCAAATTATTCACGTCCTCCTCCGTGAAGACCGAAACAAAAAAGCTATCCAAGACCTCAGCCATATCCCCATCCCCTACCACTAAGTCCCCCTTCTCATCCTCTAAGGGTCCAACGTTCACCCTAGCCAGCTTCTTCCTTTTTATATATTTATAAAGACTCTTGCTATCCTTTTTTATATTAAGCGCTAGCCCAGCTTCATAGTTTCTCCTACCCTTCTTTATCAACTTCTTTGTCAATCTTTGTTGACATTTAAACCTCTCCCAATCCTCTTCTCGCCCACTACTCTTAGCTACTCTAAACGCCTCCGCTTTTAATTTAACACTTTCCTTCACCTCCTTCGTTATCCACGGCTTATTACCTCTCCTCCTACGGTCCTTTTTGACCATTGGAATAAATTTCTGCTGAGCACCAAGAAAGATCTCCTTAAAGATCCTCCACTGCTCCTCAGCAGACCTACCTTCCAACGCGCTCCCCCAGTCCACATTCGCCAATTCTTCTCTCATCCGACCGTACTCCCCTCTGTTCAAACAAAGGACGCGTGTCTGGGAACCCACTTTCTCCTCCTCCGTCTGCACCAGAAACTCCACCATACAATGATCACTCTCCCCAAGAGGATCCTTCACCGCAAGGTCCCTAATTCTACCCGCCTCATTACATAACACCAGATCCAAGATAGCTCGCTCCCTCGTCAGCTCCAACACACACTGTTCCAGGAAACTATCCCGGCAGCATTCCAAGAACTCCTCCTCGAGCCCACCGCGTCCAACATGGATTGACCAATCAATATGCAGATTGAAATCCCCCATAATTACAGCCGTCCCATTCCTGCACGCCGCACTTAATTGCGCGTTAACAGCCTGCCCCACCTCCAGATCATTATTCGGGGGCCTATAGACTACACTCACCAGCGTCTTCCTCCCTTTGCTGTTCCGAATCTCTACCCACAACGATTCCACCTTCTGCTCCTTGGCTCCTATATCATCCCTTGCTACCACCCTGACGCTATCCTTAATCAGCAGAGCTACGCCCCCCCCCCCCTTTTTCCTCCCGCCTATCCTTCCTAAACACTTGATACCACTGGACATTCAGCTCCCGGTCCCTGTCACCTTGCAGCCACGTCTCTGTAATGGCCACCAGATCATATCCATTTCTGCTGATCTGCGCCACCAGCTCATCCACTTTATCCCGAATGCTTCGTGCGTTCAGATAAAGTGCCTTCATCCCAGCCTTCACCTGGGCCCTATTTGCCGGAACGCCACCGACCATACTCACGCCCCCTCCTCCCTTTATTATTGGGACAACCTCGGCCTCTTCCCTTACCTGTACCCTCGCCTTAACTTTAGGCCTCGTAATGTCACCTACCCTCGCACCCTCCCCCCCCAATTAGTTTAAAGCCATGTCTACAGTCCTCTTTACACGATTTGCCAGGACTCTCGTCCCAGCACGGTTCAGACCAACCCCATCCCGCCCGAACAGGTCCCACCTACCCCAATACTGATGCCAATGCCCCATAAATTCAAACCCATTCCTCCCACACCAATCCCTGAGCCACCCATTCACTTCCTTAATCCTATCAACCCTATGCCCGTCTGCACTCGGTTCAGGCAGTAGCCCAGAGATAACCACCTTGTCGGTTCTACTTTTTAATTCCATTCCCAGCTTCTCATACTCCCTCCCCAGATCCTCAGTTCGCATTTTGCCTACGTCGTTGGCACCCACATGTACCACAACGACCGGATTCTCACCCTCCCACTCCAGGTTCCTCTGCAGCCCAGATGCGACATCCCGGACCCGAGCACCAGGCAGACAACACACCCTTCTGCGCACTTTGTCATTGCGACAAAGGACAGTGTCAATACCCTTCACCCCACTATCCCCAATCACTACTACGTTCCTTTTCACCTTCTCCTTGCCTATGTCCTGCTGCATCACTGTACCGTGTGCAGTTTGCTCACCGACCTCACCTCTCTCGTCCTCGTCCACACTGGAAGCAAGAACCTCAAACCTGTTATGCAGATTGAGAGGCTGAGGCCTCCTCTCCCCAGTATTGTAACTATGTTAAGAGTTTGTGACTTTTAAGCAAAAAGAAAAAGATGTGGTTTGCACAGTTAGGGCGGAATTTAACGTAAAAAATTCTAAGTGCTGAACGAATGTGGAAATGAGAGAATCATGCCAGTTTCTGGGGGATGCTTCCAGTCTTAGTCGTGTGGTACTTGGTCAAAAAAAAAGTCACAATGCAATTCTTGCCAGTAGGTGGGGCCAGCTGCTGAGCTCAAGAGGCATCTTTGCATAGGCATCCCAGTCTCCAAGTGTTCTGGGAGATCTCCTGTTATGTCCCCCATCCTATACAAAAGGCAGCATGGTGGCACAGTGGTTAGCATTGCTCCCTCACAGTGCCAGGGACTTAGGTTCGATTCCCAGCTTGGGGCCACTGTCTGTGTGGAATCTGCACGTCGTCCCTGTGTCTGTGTGGGTTTCCTCCGGGTCGTCTGGTTTCCTCTCTCAGTCTGAAAGATGTACTGGTTAGGGTGCATTGGGTCGTGCTAAATTATCCCTCAGTGTACCCAAACAGGCACTGGAGTGTGGCAACTAGGGGATTTTCACAGTAACTTCATTGCGGTTTAATGTAAGCTGACTTGAAACAATGATTGATAAATTAAAAAAAAATCAGGACCCACAACCGATCACAACTGATGACACGAAGGTCGGTGGTGTTGTGGATGATCTGGAAGGATGGCAAAAGTTGCAGCAGGACATAGATAGGATGCAGGACTGGGCGGAGAAGTGGCAGATGGACTTCAACGCGGATAAATGTGTAGTCGTCCATTTTGCAGAACCAATGGGATGAACGAGTACACTATCAAGGGCAGAAGTCTGAGTAGTGTTGAGGAGCAGAAGGATCTTGGGGTCCGGGTCCACAGGACTCTTAAATCGGCCTCGCAGGTGGAGGAGGTGGTCAAGAAGGCGTATGGTGTACTGACCTTCATTAATCGAGGGATTGAGTTTAGGAGTCGGGAGGTAATGCTGGAACTTTATAAGACCCTTGTCAGGCCTCATTTAGAGTATTGTGCGCAGTTCTGGTCGCCTCACTATAGGAAGGACGTAGAAGCTATTGAACGGGTACAGAGGAGATTTACAAGGATGTTGCCTGGACTGGGAGGCATGCCTTATGAAGTTAGGTTGAGGGAGCTGGGACTCTTTTCCCTGGAGAGACGAAGGTTGAGAGGCGACCTGATAGAAGTTTACAAAATGTTGAGAGGAATAGATAGGGTGGATTCTCAGAGGCTATTTCCCCGGGTTGAAATGGTCGCTACGAGAGGACACAGATTTAAGGTGCAGGGAGGGAAGTTCAGAAGTGATGTTAGGGGTAAGTTTTTCACTCAGAGGGTGGTGAGTGAATGGAATCGGCTGCCGTCAGTGGTGGTGGAGGCGAACTCGCTGGGGTCTTTTAAAAGACTCCTGGATGAGTATATGGGGTTTAATGAGATTGAGGGTTATAGATAGGTCTGTAGGTTGGTAGGTGATGATGTGATCGGCGCAACTTGTGGGCCGAAGGGCCTGTTTGTGCTGTAGTGTTCTATGTTCTATTCCTGTAGAGTTAGCCCCACTCCCTTAATTACTGCCACTGCTGCAGAGCTTCCAGCCAACCTTCCAATTGCAGCTGCTGCAGAGTTCTACCCCTGACCGCTGCCCCCACGAATCAACCTTCCCTTCTGCAGAGCTCCCTCCTTGGCACTGCCCAGCCCTGTCCCTAACCACCTAGGGGTCTTCAATGGCCTCTGGTGTCACCGGCTAGGACATCACGTCTGGTCGTCATAAATATTTGAATTGGATCTGGGCGCAAAGCCAATTTCACTGGCAAATCAGTGCCGGTAAGATAACGAGTGGTGAAAAGCGGGTGTGATCTTGATTTTTCTCACCTCGCCCCCATCTTAAATATATAACAGGTATCAGCAACATAATCTGGTGTGCTTCATTTCATGCAGAGGGTCTCCTATTCACTGATGTTGATGTTTGACCAATCAAGGTAGCCTTTACATGCAAGGATCACCCTTCAATAAAGTAACCTTAAAGTGACACATGGCAGGAACTTAGAATGAATAAATTTCAATTATCTGTTGGGTATCAGGTTTGCTTGTGAACTGCTAAACTCCTTTACTTTTCTCCCTTAAATAACGTGAAACAGGACAACACTAAATAAACTGAGCTCTCCTTCGGGCCACTCCGTATTGCTTTTTTAATCCAAATAGGTTAGGGCGGCATAGTGGCACAGTGGTTAGCACTGGTGTTTCACAGTGCCATCAACCCAGGCTTGGGTCACTGTGTGGAGTTGGCGCGTTCTCCCCACGTCTGCATGGGTTTCCTCCTGAAAGACGTGCTGGTTAGGTGCATTGGCCACGCTAAATTCTCCCTCAGTGTACCCAAACAGGCACCAGAGTGTGGTGACAAGGGGATTTTCAGTGGAACTTCATTGCAGTGTTAATGTAAGCTTACTTGTAACATAAATAATAATAAATAAATCCACCGGACGTCTGTAGGCTTGAAACCTTTGCAACCTCAGCTTTTATTTATTTGGGGTCAGCACTGATAATGCATTCCCTTTGGCCTCTGAGAACAGTCTGTAGCTCCCGAAAGGCTTCATGTTAACCTATTAGGTTTTTCTCATAGTTTAGTTTGTTTTGAAGCCCCACTTTTTGAATGTCAAATTCAGGTGGTTTATATACTATCATTTTAAACCTGCGTGGAATTGATTGAGAAACCACAAATGCATTGATAGAATGGAAAATTGAGAAGGATTCTAGACAACGTAGATGGGATTCGTACTTGGCTGAAGTTATGGCACGCAGCCCTGAAAATGCTGATTATTTCCTTCCATAGAAACAAAGGAATTAGGAGCAGAAGTAAACTGCTGGAAATTGTGGAGCTTTATGCCAGCAATCTGAGACAGACTAACTGCCCTCAGGAGATTAGATTAATGAAAAGCAATATTTATTGTGACACAAGCTTGGTCAGTCTGGTGTAGCATGTTGGCACGTCAATGCAGCGTGTTGTCCCAGGAGGCTCTTTCTGGAAAATAACTCGGGGGCAAAATCAGTAAAGCCACAATATGAGAGATAGGAGCTCACCTGGTTTGAGTACTTGGTGAGCCAGGAAACCCGTGACAAGAGAGAAATCTTACCTGTGAAGGATGACACTTTACAGGATAGGTAATTTTTTTCCCACACGTTGTTTCATATCACTCACTTCTTAATGAACAACTCCTCAGACAAAGAACAATACAACACAGGAAACAGGCCCTTCGGCCCTCCAAACCTGTGCCGCTCATTGGTCCAACTAGACCATTCGTTTGTATCCCTCCATTCCCAGTCTGCTCATGTGACTATCCAGGTAAGTCTTGAACGATCCCAGCGTGTCCCCCTCCACCACCCTACTTGGCAGTGCGTTCCAGGCCCCCCACCACCCTCTGTGTAAAAAAAAAAGTCCCTCTGATATCTGAGTTAAACCTCGTTCCTCTCACCTTGCACCCGTGACCCCTCGTGGTTGTCGCCTCCGACCTGAGAAAAAGCTTCCCACCGTTCACCCTATCTATACCCTTCATAATTTTATACACCTCTATTAGGTCTCTCCTCATTCTCCATCTTTCCAGGGAGAACAACCACAGTTTACCCAATCTCTCCTCATAGCTTAATGGAGGTAATTATTTTCAAGATGATGTTGGATGCAGATGTGAATTGATGGATTTAATGTGTTGGGTAGCTTAGAAATATTTGTAAATATTAGAAATATTTCCATGTGACATTCAGATTGAATCTTCAAACAAAACTGGGATTTCTAAAGTCCACAGATTCTTTTCATGATCCTATAGTGTTATTTGATTGGAGCAGCAATCCAGTGTTGTACATGTTATTTGTGTTTTGCCTTGTGTTGTTTGTCCCAAATGCAAATCAGAGAAACATTCTGACATTCTATTAATTTCCTAAATACTTGTACTTTTAGGCAAAACTGAAGAGTCTACAGGATGAGTGGCAGCGATTGTCTGATGCGCAGAAACAGGTAGGAATTGCTTTAATTTGCATTTCAGATTAAATTAATGGTTTTCACTGTGATTCCCTCTTCATAGTTTACTGAAAGGTCTCAGTGGCCCAGATGTTCTGTGCAGTGGTGGAGCGGGTGCACCTGTTGCTGACTCCAACACTATTCTTCCTCTCCCTGCGCCGCGACTCCCCGAGAATGCTCATCCTCTCCCCCGCTCCAATATTGTTCAACCCCTCCAACACCACCTCCTTTCTAACCTACCTTCCAACCCCCCTCACCCTGAACAGTGTCCATATCTGCTTCTCACACGTCTCTGACGATGCCTACTCTTCTGATGTCTGCCGGGGGATTCTGGAAGGTGAGTCAGCAGAGGGGGTGAACGTCGTCTGGGACAGTGTTTGGAGCTGTGGAAGCTGTTGTGGAGATGGGGGAGAGCTGAGCTTTGCAGTGGTGTTGTGAACATTGCTGGGAAGGCAGGGGATTGTCAGGGTTACCATTGTGGTGGAGGGTTTGACACACGTTTTACTCCTGCTAGTAGGAGCTTGTAAGTGAATCTGTATAAAAGCCAGGGTAAGTATGAGACCAACAACCCAAGCCTCTATGGTCCTTTCCATCTCATCCCACTGTCATAGGGAATTGTGCAGCAATGCCAGTAAAACTTCCTGGTAATGTACTGTGCATGTGTGCCCATTGGGATTTCCCTGGGCTCCCAGGGCACATCGGTAACGTTTGCCGCTCCCTGTATTGCAAGATTTAAGCCGTTTCTACACCAGCACCATTTCCCATCAATTTTTCCTTTATACTGCCTTTCCTGTTTTCTTTGTCATTCTCTCTCTTCATTCAGATTTTATTATAAAGGAACTTTGAGCTAGGCATTGGCCTTTTCGCATCTCAAACCTGAATTTGGGCCCAGTGCAAACCACTGGGATCAGAATCTCCTGTCTGGTGGCTGTAAGGCTTCAATGTGAAGTGAGTCTCTGCCGTTTTAGTCCCCTGTTCAGTGACCAAAGGGCCTGCAGCACCCAGCTGCTTCTAACCTATCACAGACTGACAGTTTGTTATTCATTTGTGGGACATGAGCATCGCTGGCTGGCCAGCATTTATTGCCCATCCCTCGTTGCCCAAGAGCAGTTGAGAGTCAACCACATTGCTGGGTCTCTGGAGTCACATGTAGGCTAGACTTGGTAAGGGTGGCAGATTTCCTTCCCTGAGGACATTAGTGAACCCGAAGGATTTTTCCAACAATCGACAATGGTTTCACGGTCATCAGTAGATTCTTAATTACAGATATTTTTTATTGAATTCAAATTCCACCATCTGCCATGATGGGATTCGAACCTTGATCCCCAGAAGATTATGTGAGTTTCTGGATTTACAATCTAGTGATTAATACCACCAGCATCGCCTCCCCCAGTTATCAAGATTAGCTTAAGAACGTAAGAAGTAGGGACAGGATTATAAGATCCCTTAAGCTTGCTCCTCATTCAGTAAGATCATGGCTGATGGGCAACCTGTACTTTCCTGCCCACTTGATCCCCTTAGATTCTGAAAATCTTTTGATCTCATTCTTGAACATATTCAACAACTGAACGTCCACAACTCCGTGGTAAAGGGATGATTGAAGGATGATTAGTGTTCTGAACGTTGAAGCAGAGTTCCCAAAATGAGAGGTATTCTACTTCCCCATCTTGAGTGCAACTGCTGATAAATTATAACAAGTGAGTGGGTTGGGTGCAGTATTGACAAATATTTCATGTATTTGAGGGTCTTTTTGGTCCTGGTACTTCAGGATTGTCAGAAGTGAAGGGACATTTGTACTGTCCATTAAACAACTCCTCACAACATCAGGGTTACCTTCTATGATGGCATTGAGTGCTCAAAACCAATGGAAGGTGGTAGATAAAAGTGAGCAGTCTACCAGCTGGTATTTTATTCCTAAGGAGCCATGACTCAAGTTGTCAAATTCAAAACACAAGAAGGTGGGTTCAGTTGGATGCAAGCCACTCAGGAATGTCTCAGTAGAAGGTCATTTGTTCCAGAATTGTTTGTCACTCAATTGTTTTGATCAACTGTTGGTCAAGATATTAGCGAATAGGTGGTCAAATTTTCTGGCCTATTTTGGAGGAAGTGAATGACGAACGGATGGAGAGCAAGAGAACAGACATGATTTTCTCAGCTAGATTTCCATGACCAAACCTTGAAAGCATTTCCAGGAATATCCAAGCCTGCCTTGTCCTGCTGGAGGACAAGGATTGAATGGCTGGAGAGTTGAAACTTTGTGAAATAGCCTTTATATCAAAGGTTCATCAAAAATATGGAAGGAATAAAGTCTTTCAGCAATGTTAGAAATACAGTGTGGCTTTAAGTTTAATTTGTAATTCTGTAATTGTGAGATAAGAGAGTTTTGGTTTCACTTTAAAAAGTTGCCTGCATGTTTGAAAATTTGCTGGCAGATCTGCATTTTAATGAGGTTTTATGATTTCTGGATGGAAGTTTAAACAAACACAAAGCAGAGAAGACCATTCTGTTGCCTGCCCACAGGGATCTAGAGAGAGAAGGACCTGCGGAGATGGGGAAAAACAACAAATAGTTTTAACTCAGTTGAAAGGAAGTATCGGGGGAAGTTGGACACGGGAGACGGAAGTGCGGAAAGCAGATTTCCCAAAAGAATAGGAAGAAGAAAAGTAGGAAATGGGACAGAAAAAGCAAGGTCCAAGCAGACAACCTGCATCAAGGAGCAAGAACCGAAATCTGAGCGAAGCCCTGTTCAGTGAATTAGGGAGTAATGGAAAAGGCTCTGAATGAAAGAGCACTGTGGGGACCTGAATCAACATAAAGTGGGCTTGCCAGAAGAGACAGTGATTCCTAAATATGGCCTGTGAAGCAGTAGTGTTCTGTTAGCACAGCTGAGTATTTGAGTGTGAAACTTGGATGCATATAGCGATCCAGGGGGAGAGGAACATCACTGGGAGAGTTTGAAACTCTTAGAGGTCGATCCTTGTTGAAGATGTCCAAGTGGAAAAACATAGTTTGGAAGAAAGTTCCAAGGAATTCTTTGAGAACAGAGATTGGAAACCTCATGTGAAAGATGGGTGTTCAGTGCAACCAGTTGGCTCCCAGTGTAATGGCGTCTGGAGGGATGGATTGTTTTTGGGTGACATTTATCACTTGGTTTCAGAATGTGGTGTGTTTGACCACATTTCTCCTATTGGTTTACATGGACTGTGTGCTTATTGTACACATAACATAGACGTTACAATTTGTACTACCCTTGCAAATCTGTACATACCTTTAAAGTCATGATGTAGAGATGCCGGCGTTGGACTGGGATAAACACAAGAAGAAGTCTCACAACCTTGTCTTAAACCTAGTGTTGTGAGACTTCTTATCATATCTTTAAAGACATGGTTGGGGTGAAGGTATAGTGTAATGCAGTTAATCTTCTGTTGCTGTTGAATATCAGCAATTTCTGTGACTCTGTTCAGTAGCCACGTTAATAAACGGAAAATAAAAGTTAGGATCTGTCAATCAGGTTCCATCCTGGGATCTGACTTATCCAGTAGTAACACCAGCTGGGATCATAACTTGACTTTGCATCTAACCCACACTGATGCTGTTTGCCTTCAGGGCGAGAAATTAAAGCGGTGGATGCCACAGCATTGGATGAACCAGAATTAAAGTTGCAAATGGAGAAATGACACGCTGAGCCAATGGAGTTGAACTGACGTCCCTGGGTCGTTTTGTTTAAGGTTCAATCACTCTGACATCTCAAATGTAATGAAGTTTCTCAGTTGCAGCGGAAGGTTTTGCATGGCATTTTGACAATGAATTTTATGGTAGTGGACCGGAATCACCCTCCATTCTCCCTGTCCCGCACACACCCCAAAATTAATTACAGTTTGTGAAGTGTCGGTAAGATGAGAGACATTGTTTGTAGAAGTGAGCTTTTCTTTCAAGACATCAAAGCTTCCAATTTCTCTGGAAAGAGCAGAATATTCACAACATTCAGGCAAGTGGTATTGTTTTGAGAGCGTGGTTATATTTCATCAAATTAACTTAATGTTGCTTCAAGTCCAAGTGTTTTCTCAGAAAAAGCACAATGTGTCTAGTTCAAAGCTTGAGTAAGCTTTTAATCCTAAATTAATCAAAGTTTACAATCTTTGAAATACCAAGGATATTTTTATGTCATTGCTTTCCAGCCTTATAAATGGAGATGTGTATTTCACTGTTGACAGGTGTCAAAAAGACTAGTCCACCTTTTGGGAACACAGTTCATGCATTATTCACCCAAGTGTTAAAAATGATTTGCTTTCAAATTGCCTGGTTACTAAGGAGAAATCAATTGGTTGTCCAAGAAAAAGGAACATTATAATCCCAGTAAACACTTTGGGTTATAAATCTTCTCCTGGGGGAATATAAATAAGAACTCTAGGTTTGAAAGTGTTATTAACAACTTCCTCAAAAGAACTGGAAACATTTCCAACCTTGTTAATGAATCCATCAGATCAGTTCATGTGTCCTGTAAGGTTGCCCATCACATCTTTAGCATCTTATGTCTTTTTTTGTTTCTGTGTAGTATTGCACTTGTAAATAAATCTACCTTTAGTAGCCTAGTTTATCTACCAGTTTTCAGAGCTGGTATCTCCTTTGAACAATATGCTATTATTGGGTGCCGAGTATTAAACCTGGGGGCAATTATGCTTAACAGTGAAGAATAAAGATCCAAGTTTTGATTCTAAGGTGTTTGAGCTGTAAAGGTGAATGAAAATATGTGGAGCGGGAGCCTGAATCGTAACTTTCCAATAATGTTCTACTGGGAGACCACAGAGCATCATAAAGATGATAAAGGGCGGTGAATCTTTGGAATTCTCTGCTCGTTGAAGTGGTGGAGGCTGCCTCGCTAAATATATTTAAGACGCGGGTAGGTAGGTTTTTGATCGGCAAGGGGATTAAGGGTTATGGGGAGAAGGCAGGAAAGTGGAACTGAGCCACGTCAGATCAGCCATGATCTTATTGAATGGCGGGGCAGGCTCAAAGGGCTAGATGGCCTACTCCTGCTCCTATTTCTTTTTTTTTCTTATCTAAGGTAGTGTATCTTCAGTCAAACTACTTTTATTAGCTGTCCCTCACATTAAGAATGATGTCTCTTGAAGATTGCGAGTTACTGCCACGGGTAGTCTTATGACTGAATAGGCTAGTTCTTACATGCAGATCTGTGGGCACGAGGGGCAGGACATCCCACGAGCATGATCTGTAGTGCAGGATTTACTTCCTTTTCTTTCCTTCTCTGCTGCTCTCTGCCTCAACGTTAGGGAGTTGGGACTTGAAACATGATACAGCTTTATGGACAACTTCCTTAGTCTGTTAATCCTGTGACTCCATGTTGGACAATTTTCCCAAAGGATATTCCATACCCTCTTTCGGCCTTGCATAAAAATTCCATCATGGAACTGGTGGTGGCGTACTAGCTACAAATAAAACCAGACAGATCTGGTCAGCTAGCATTTCTGACCATTGTGTTCTTGGAAAATATGTCACGATGTTTGCAAGAGTGATAGTTTACCTAATTATTGTCAACTTTATTTTAAATAAATTTTAATGGACACTGGGCTCAATAAAATTTATTTTGCTTTTTTTATTTGAATTTTTCGCTATTACTCTTGTACGTCATTTACCTTTGATCCATCTTGCACTCTGATTTCATCTCCATTCGTTTGTAGAGTAGACACCTGATTTGAAGCTCCATGTTCTCATTACAACTTTTATTTCTACTTTTGCCTCCAGTGTTGTTTCAGACAATAATATCAATATTCCAGTGATAGAAATAATCAGTGTTGGTCACTTTCTCTTTTCTCTTGTGGTTAGAAGAAAGGAGATAAGTAGCTGTATTTGAAACATACAAGATCCTGAGTGTGGATACAGGAGAGGCGTTTCTCCTTGTATGAGAATCGAGAACCGGGGGGGGGTCACTGATTTTTAAAAGTAGGGGGTTGGCTATTGAAACTGGAGATGATGCAAAATGTTTTCTCTGAGGATTGTCAGTCTATGGAATTCTCTTTCTGAATAAATGGAGGAAGCAGAGTCTTTGATATTTTTAAGTCAGAAGTGGATAGGTTCTTGTTAAGCAAAGGGGTAAAAGTTTATCAGGAGTTAGCGGGATGTAGATTTGAAGTTACTATCAGATCAACCATGATCCTATTAAATGGCAGAGCAGGCTCGAGGGGCTGAATGGCATACTCCTCCTTGTTTGTATGTTTGCATTTCAATCCTCAGTTTAAGACATATATCCTTGTTTACATATAACAACTTGATTTCATTCTGAAGCACAGAGAAAATGTAGCACAGAACGAGGCCATTTGGCCCTTCTTTCTTGTGCCAGCAATTTGGAACTAATTGTACTCTCCTCCTCTTTCCCCATTGAAGTGGTGGAGGCTACCTCGTTGAATATATTTAAGTCAGGGGTAGATAGATTTCTGATAGGCAAGGGAATTGAGGGTTATGGGGAGCAGGCGGGAAAGTGGAACTGATCCACTTCAGATCAGCCATGATCTTATTGAATGACAGGGCAGGCTCGAAGGGCTAGATGGCCTATTCCTGCTCCTATTTCTTATGTTCTTATGTCCATACAGACAGTAAACCAAGCCAGGAATCAAACCCAGGTCCCTAGCACTGTGAGGCAGCAGTGCTAACTACTGATGAGCACAGAAGTAGAACTCATTGGCAGATGCGTACTGGTGGAACAGTTGTAAGATGCAAAAAAGACATTCCTGTGCCACTTGTGGTGAAAGGGTTTAAATATGTTTTCAATTAAAATCATGAACATAGGAATTTAGAATGTGGAACATCAAGGTGACAACAGCGAGGTTTTGCAAACGTAAAGTGTGTGGAGATGTAAAATTTTTAAAATTGACAATGGCTACCTGCTGGTTAAAATGAAGTCAATGTATCAGTCAAAGAAGCTGACTTTCATATTGAAGAAATGGAGGATTATATCTGAACAATAAGTCTAGTATACCAAATACATTCCATATATCTATTTATCTTCTGATGTGTGAATTCACTCTGGGGCCAGGTGTACTGTCCGTAAGAATCAGTGAAACACTGTTAAAAGATGCAAATCATTCAAATGTTTTGCTGTTTTGGTTTAGAGTGTCATTTAAGTTGAGTACTTTTATTTTTTTCTGATTCATATTCTTTCTGTGTTGTTTGGTCTGCTAACGTGCTGTTTCTCTTCCTATGGAAGAGAGTAACTGTGTATTGTTACCATTTTATGTAATTTTACATCCACTGTCGTTAACTTGAAGACGTACTGATGTTTTCCACTTGCTTGTAATTCAGTCTTCACTTATAGGGCAGCAGGATCATTTGAGATCTGGGGGGAGAGGGGATTGGCTTGGTCGTATTTTCTGCCCTTTTGCAGTTCACCCCAGGTTGAGGTAAGGGTCCCATGCTCCGTACTTCTGACTGTGATCAGTGGTGGAACCAGTGAAATTTTGCTGGTGATGACAAGGGTGGGACAAGGGCTGCTTGCAGGTGGAGGATTCTTCAGGAAGAGGACTATGTTTCTTTCAGACACGATGGGAAACCATCTGTTGGATTCCTTTTTTTGATTATATTGCTCACTGAGATTGAAATTGGGATGCTCCTGTGAGCAACTGAAGAACGTGAAACAGCAAGGCATGGAGGAATAATACGAGGATCCTCCCTTCGGAAGGTGACTATTACAACCATTGGCAAAGTGAGATTGCCTGGTGGAGGTGCAGCCTGCAGAAGCTTATTGTGCAAGGGCTTGCATTTCAACTTAATGTCCATGACATTACATGGTCAGAGATGCTGACTCCAGCTGGACCACTCACACTTAGCAGAAAACTCTGCACTTGTCTAAGTACAGTCGATCGAGACAAAAGCCTACAGTGTGGTCTAGTGGTCGCCACTGAGTTATCCAGGATATCTGATTTGGTGCCCAGGATTTTCCATTGTTCAGTTACAGTTCATATTCTTTAGTTAATCCCTTTTAAATGCTTTCTAGGTGAGTGGCAAGTGAGCAGCCACTGATCCGTAGTCCCCTGTGTTCAGTCAGTTAAGACTCTGGATGAATCTGGATCAGTCACTGATTGAACCATTTCAGGGCATAATCTAAACCAGCCCAGGAATAATTTCTCTCTGGAAAATAATGCCCTGCCTATTGCTCTTGGCTTCTGTCACATCATTTGCTCTGTATTAATTTGCAGTAGCAACAGTGTTCTGTTTTCCACAGATGGGTAGATGTTCGAGTAAGTCCTTGAATTAATTGAGTTAAAAAGTTTGATTATGAATCCTGAAAGGTACATTTTGGCATAAATAGTGTTATTATCGATAGACTATTAATCCAGAAATTTTAATGTTCTGGGGACCCGTGTTCAAATCTCGCCACTGTAGAGGTGGAATTTGAATTCAACAAAATAAAATCTGGAATTAAGAATCTACTGTTGACCGTCAATTATCAGAAAAATCCATCTGATTCACTAATGTGCTTTAGGAAAGGAAATCTGCTGCCCTTACCTGGTCTGGCCTACATATGACTCCAGAGCCACGGCAATGTGGTTGATCTCAGCTGCCCTCAGGGCAATAAATGCTGGCTGGTCAGTGACACCCATATCCTATGAGTGAATTTTTTAAAAGTGTGCTGTGTTCCTAGCTCTCCGAACCTATCCACCAGCTGCAAGACCCATGTCAGGAGTGTGATAAAATACTCTGCACTTGCCTGGACTGTGAATTAAGAGCTGGTGCAGGCCATTCAGCCCATTGAGCCTGCTCCCCCATTGAATAAAATCATGGCTGATCTAATTTTGCCCTTCATGCCACATTCCTTCCTATGCCCTATACCCATTGACTATTATTGACAAGCAACATTCAAGAAGCTTGTCACCATCGAGGACAAAGCAGCCTGCTAAATTGGCACCATCTCCACACTGACACACCGTGAAAGATGTCTATACCACACATGAAATTTACCGCGGTAACTTGCTAAGGCTCCTTCAACGGTGGCATGGGGTTAGCACTGCTGCCTCAACGTCGGGGACCCAGGTTCAGTTCCTGGCTTGGGTTACTATCTGTGTGGAGTTTGCACATTCTCCCCGTGCCTGCATGGGTTTCCTCTGGCTGCTCTGGTTTCGTCCCACTGTCCAAAAGATGGGTGGGTTAGGTGGATTGGCCATGCTAAATTGCCCCTTTAGTGTCAGGTGGACTAGCTAGGGTAAATGCATGGTGTAATGGGTATAGGGCCTGGGTAGTATTGTGGCCAGGGCAGACTCAATGTGCCCAATGGCGGCTTCCTGCACTGTAGGATTCTGTGGTTCTGTAACAGTCCCTTCCAAAACTGCAATCTCCCATTACCTAGGACAGTGGACGCTTGGGAACATTTGCCACCTGCAAGTTTCCCTCTAAGTCGCACACCATCCTGACTCAGAAATATATCACCGTTCCTTCACAGTCGCTGGTTCAGAATCCTGGAAAACTCTATGGGATTGCAGCAGAACAAGACGGTGGCTCACCACGGACTTCACAAAGGCAATTAGGGACGGGCAATAAATGGTAGCCTCGCTATAACCACTGGCCGCAATCCATGAACAAAAAAAAATCCTGTGATAGCATTACCTTTGCTATCAGCACTTGTATGAATATTTCAGTTCAACAAATAACATTTGCTTGGCTTTTTGTTCCATTCAAAAGTTTTAACCAGGTGTTAGTCTTAAACATGGTAAATGGCATATATATGTAAGATATAGAATACTCTTTCAAATACACAGTATATTAATATTGTGAACAGATATTTTATGTTCAATTGGTGTAAGCTGTTCAAGTACTTGCAGTATACGATGCCTTTCCACACCAGACATGTCAAAACATTTCACGTGATGAGTTACCATTGAAATGAGTGTTTTATGGACACACACAGCAGCAATTCAGCACTGGAAGTACTCCTTAAAAGCCAGGAGCTGAATAACCAGTGGTGGTATGGTTTGAGGGAAGAATGTCCATTTTGCAGGGAAAAATCTGGGCCCTACCTTAAGTGAAATGGGCAGACTTGATTGTGATTTGACATCTCAATAGAATCCCCACAATGCAAAAAAAGACCATTTGGCCCATCAAGCCTGCACCAACCACAATCTCAACATGGGCCCTAGCCCCGTAACCCCACTTAGTTACCCTACTAACCCCTGACACTAGGGGGCAATTTAGCATGGCCAATCAACCTAACCCACACATCTTTGGACTGTAGGAGGAAACCGGAGCACCCTGAAGAAACCCACACAGACGTGGGGAGAACGTGCAAACTCCACACGAACAGTGACCCGCGGCCGGAATTGAACCTGGGTAACTGGCGCTGTGAGGCAGCAGTGCTAACCACTGTGCCACTGAAGAAAACATCTTCCCTTTAGCTTTGCACTGGTCAGTCAACAGGTATTGAATTCTGTTGATGCTCTGCGATTTGAACCACAGCCACTTGAGTGGAACTAAAATTGTTTCCATCAGGGTGTGAGGGAAACTGTGAAGAGAATAATTAATCCATGCACACTGCCCAGCCGTGTTTATGGGTTAATTTTACTTCTCATTCCCACATGCCACTTCCCAGTTTCTTGAGTTAAGTGGAGAGGGAAGGGTGTGCGAGCTGCTTGGTGAAATGTCATGTGTTTCAACGCTCCCATATTTAGAGAATTAAACAGTTCATGGAAGTCTAATCAGGCAAAACAATGGTTCTGTTTCTGCAGCCCTGACTTGCGTAGAGCCTACAGTGCAGGGTGGAATAGGCCATTCACCTCAACTGGTGTGGTGATGTGATGTTGTTTTATGCTCCTTGTGAGCCTCCTCCCACTTCGCCAACAGAAGTAATGCTTTCACTTTCCAGCACACGGATTCCTGACTCTTAACTCTTAATTTTCCAGATGTACAAGCAACTGGCCGAGGATGACAAAATCCGTTACCAGACTGAAATCAAGTCCTGGGAGGAGCAAATGATTGAGACGGGACACGCGGACGTCATCCGCGTGAAACAGAAGAGGAGAGCTCAGAGGGCGTTGCGGATTAAAGCCAAAGCAAGTCAAACAGCAGCTAAAACCACCAAGCCAACCGCAACTTCAAGCACGGTCAAGACAGTCAAGAGCAAAAAGAAGTCCGAAGAATAAGGCTGTCCTCGAGAGATGGAATATTTTTATTGACCGTACTGATATCTGATACTGACTTCTAATTCCAGATACTTCAGGAATCTACATGGGAGTGTCTTTCTGAAAAGTTTGGAATCTTTGAATTTTGTTTATTTGCTGATAATGGAAAGTGGCAGCAGATGTAACAGGCATAGTATTCTAGTTAGTTGATAAAAGGGAATAAGCCTGCCGTCCAAGTTGGACATAAATGAAGAACCTGTTGTCTACAGTAGAAATGATGCAATGTACCCGTGCGTAAATCCACAAGTGGTGACTGAAATAATGTTAATTAAGTCCAGTCTTGTGATCCACAGATTCTCGAGTTGGAGAACTCTCCAGCGGGTAGGGTATGTTTCGTTTATCTTGTAAACTGCAGCAATGCATCAGTGCGGCAACTCAACATATCAACCGATCAGTGGAGGAGCTTTTGAAATTAAGGCATGTAAATAAAAACACTCTTTCATATATTATTCACATTACATAAATTTGTTCAATAAATTTAGTGCCTTGAAATTGCCCAAGGCAAGTCGTATAAGAGAGAAATCGACAGGGTCAGAGTTAGAGCATTTATCGCATGGCGGCACAGTGGTTAGCACTGCTGCCTCACAGCTCCAGGAACCCAGGTTCAATTCCAGGCTTGGGTAACTGTGTGGAGTTTGCATATTCTCTCTGTGTCGGCGTGGGTTTCCTCCAGGTGTTGAGGTTTCCTTTCACAGCCCAGAGATGTGTGTGTTAGGTTGATTGGCCATGATAACTTGCTCTTTGGTGTCAGGATAAATTAGTAGGGTAAATACATGGAGTTACGGGGATTGGACTTGGGTGGTATTGCAGGCCCAATTGGCCAAATGGTCTCCTTCTGCACTGTAGGGATTCTATGCTTCTAAGAAGAAATTTTGTAAAGAAGTTTCAGGGCATTAGGACAAAAATGGTTGAACTTTCTGTTAGCAACTAGGAATGGTTTGGGGCAAGCTGAATGCGAGACCAAAGACTGTGTGCTGGAGCGTAGAAGTACTTGTGATGGTAGAGGTAGGGCTGCTGAAAGCAAGAACATGACATGTCATGGGGGCCTGGATGGAGCACAGATGGGTGAGGATAGAGGTGATGGACAAGTGGAACTTGGTGCACAACAAACATTGAATCAATGAAGTTATATATGTAAAGGAAGTTTACATGAGTGTTCAACGGTTGTACTTGGGAAGAAATGAAAGCATGGATAAGGTGTTAGCATCAGATGAGATGGGCAACGTTATGATAGAATGTGGGTTTGATGCTCAGCTTTGAATTTAACAGATGTTAAAGTTCCTCTGTACATTAGCAGCCAAGGAATAGGATAGTGACAAAAAAGGTGCAAAGTTTTTGATAAGTGCAAACAAAAATACCTTTGATTTTCTGTGTTCAACTGGAAAATCATCTGATTCATGTACAAGTTGGTCAATTTGACAATCTGACAACAAGGTACTTGTGGAATCAAGGGCAGTGGTGTCATCAGCAAGGGTAGAAACTAACCCTGTGCCTATGCAGGAAAAAGGAGGTGGACAATGACAATTTTCATGAATGGAAGTACCTGAAATGATAGTACAGTGTGCAAGGAGAAACCATCACTGGTGGCATAGGTGCATCGGAATAAGAAAGAGTGGAACAGGGTCTGATAGACTCTTTCATCTTGACAGTAGGGGATGCTGGAGAGCGGTCAGTTGTGTTGAAAGGTGCAGAGTGATCAAGCTGTGCAAAAGGCCATTGGGGTTTGACGAACAGAGGATGTCTTCAGCAACGATGGCTGAGGTACCCATCATGATTATCTAGGTTAGGAATTGGATTGCCCGAATTCAGAGCGGGAGGCAGTGGCGGCCAGATGTGTAGGATCTTGAAGAGTAGAAGGGAGGGTAGGTATGGGAAGTATGAAAACTAGAAAGAGAAAATGATTACATTTTGGATTGTAATTTGCATTCAGTTCAGTCCAGCTTTTCATAGAATCTTGGCTCATAAAGCAACTTGTTTGTAAAGTGTCTCCTGAAGTTAGCGTTTTTCGAATCACTTTGGAATTGGTGAGGTGATTTTCAATGTTCGCAGTGTTGTTAGCAATCAAGTTGCCCTTTGTGCCAGATGTGGGTACACAGAATAGGCTGGAGTTATTCCAGTCTTTATCGTCCACTCCATGTTCGCTTGCAGGTTCAGTCGTCTGATGCCCATGGAGCTGCAGTGTGCTCCTTGCTTCATCCGCTGTGGAGCCTGAGAGGCCAGAATTCCGTGCACCTGCTCAGATATGTGCTGGAGCAATACATCAGGCTCTCATTCCTTTCCCATTAGGGGAAGACAACATGAGCAAGCAGCTCAAGAGGCCTTTGGAATGTGGAGCTTTGCTACCGTGTGGAGTAATTGATGTAAGTAGCATATAGGCATGTAAGAAAAAATTGGGGAAAAATGGAATTGACAAATACACTGATACACTTGAGCAAAATAAGATCGGTGGAGGTTCACACGGAAACTATTGGGCTGAATGGCCTGTTCCTATGTTGAAAATCAGGGTTGACCAACATATGGACAATGGGCCACAATTAGGCCCACCTTCCCTCCTTACCCAGCCCCGAGAGCCAGTGTTCAAAATGCTGGTAAGTGAAATGGCAGATCCTGCAAGGAGCTGTTCCTCCAAGCACAGGCCGTTTCGCCTCTGTGTTTGCTGCTTTATAGGCTTACTCGTGTCGGAGAGAAACAAGTGTGTGAGAGTAGCAGCAGCGAGCAGTGTGAAGGTCAGTGGCTCTAGTCAACCTGAGACTTGAACACTGGCGCCAGAGAGTGTTGTTGAGGAAGAGCGGCTTTCAGGGGCGGGGAGAGACTGCCAGTCATGAAGAAGGGTGTGGGAAGGGGAGATGGTTGTGAGAAGAGAGGCCTCCTAAAAAAAATCAAAGCAAGATGCTGTGGACACTGGGATGTGAAACAAAATCAGAAAATGCTGGATTTTCCAGCCTTCACTGTCCTTGCCCCCTAAAGGATGATGGGAGTCAAGACGGCAGAGTGGCTATCACAACAACCATGGAATCCTGGACAGACGGGGTGAGAGGGTGGGGAGAAAGCATCTTAGTACTTTCACAGCCGTCCCAAGCCTCTCCTCAGCTTTACAATCTACAAACCATGTGGGCCTGGTGAGAGTGAATGGATGAGTGTATGTGTGAGAGGGAAAGTGTGACTGTGTGAGAGGGAGAGAGAGTGAGTGTAAGAGGGAGAAAGCGTGCGTGTAAGAGGGAGAGGGTGAACAACAGAACAGAAGAATGATTTTCTGGAACAACACTTTTTTATGCGCAGGCATCCTTGTCCTCTTTCAAATGACTGTTCATCGTTTTCAGATTGGAGTTGCTCTGTTTCTTTTAAGAATCCCTCCTGGATTCCATCAACGAGTTCCTGCCTGAAATCAGAAAATGCCAGGGAGTTGATCACATGAAGCCGGTTGTCTAACAGGACACCCTGGTCCCAAAAGCTCCATCTGACTGGCTGCTGGATGAATCCAAGGAGCTGTGCTCCTTGGGCCTGGCCTGCTTGCCTCGGGAGTTGGGGAGCAGTGTGTGAGGAAACTTCCCCTCCCATTCTGGGACTCCAATTCACTGTCTCCAAAATGGCTGACCCTAACCTGCAGTAGTTTTCCCATTCTCCTTTGCTCGGTACAGTTAGATGAGTGGGAAGTGATTTATTTTCAGCATAAATATCTATTGAAAGACACCAGAACAAACTGGATCAATCAAATACAACGTTGAAAGTATTCCACATTCCCAAGAAGGGTAAAGTTTGTCTTTGCTATCTCCTCACACAAGCTAGGGACCCAGGTTCAATTCCCGGCTTGGCTCACTGTCAGTGCAGCGTCTGTATGTTCTCTCCGTGTCTGCGTGTGTTTCCTCCGGGTGCTCCAGAGTCCAAAGATGTGCAGGTTAGGTGGATTGGCCATGCTAAGTTCTCCCTGATGTCAGAACGACTAGCTATGAGGATAGTGTTTGGGTGGCACTGCGGTCGGTGCAGACTCGATGGGCCAAATGGCCTCCTGCACTGTAGGGGTTCTATAACAGTAAGCAGTATAGTTTGTCGGTGTGTCACTGTGAAAATGATTCCAAGTGTTTACATTCCTCATTGTCATTCAAGTTGACATATTTTATATTTCATGTTTACATTGTCTCCTGTTTCTGGGAGCATTTTTCTAAGCTTCAAGGATAGACTTGGAAGCCAACATAGAATTAAAGTTTGTTTATTTATTCATCACAAATAAGGCTTACATTAACACTGGAATTAAGTAACAGTGAAAGTCACCTAGTCACCACACTCCAGTCCCTGTTTGAGTCACTGCACCCACCAGCATGTCTTTCAGACTGTGGGAGGAAACCGGAGCACCTGGAGGAAACCCACGCAGACACGGGGAGAATGTGCAAACTTCACACAGACAGTGACCCAAGCCAGGAATCGAACCCAGGTCCCTGGTACTGTGAAGCAGCAGTGCTAACCACTGTGCCACCCGAATGGACAATTTGATCCATTAAGTCTGCACTGACGACAATCTCTCTCAGACCCTATCTATGTCATCCCATGTATTTACCCTGCTAATTGCCCTGACACTAAGGGGCAATTTAGCATGACCAGTCAACCTAACTTGCACATCTTTGGACTTGGGAGGAAACTGGAGCACCCAGAGGAAACCCATGCTGACACCGGGAGAATGTACAGACTCCACACACACACACACACACACACACACAGAGTGACCGGAGACCAGAATTGAACCCGAGTCCCTGACACTGTGAGGAAGCAGCGCCAGCCACTGTGCCATCCTATCTCGATCATCTGTTTCCATATGTATACGGAAGAACCAGCTGTACCTCAGCAACATCTCTCTTGTCCCTGCAATGAAGTTACTGTGAAAATCCCCTAGTCACCGTACTCTGGCCCCTGTTCAGGTCAACGCAGCTAACCAGTCCGTCTTTCAGACTGGGAGGAAACCAGAACACCCGGAGGAAACCCATGTAGACATGGGCAGAATGTGCAAACTCCACACTGATAGTGACCCAAGCCAGGAATCGAATCCAGGTCCCTGGCGCTGTGAGGCACCAGTGCTAACCACTGTGCCACCGTGCTGTCCATAACTTTAGGATGAAAACCAAAGCCATTGTTTTGGTCCCGACTACAACTTCGGTTCTCTTATCACTGACTCACTAGCTGTTTCCTTAGTAACTACCTGGGGATGAACTAGATTGTTGGGAAACCTGTTGCCACATTTGACCCCTAGTTGAACTTCTGACAGCCTTATCTGTGCCATCATTAAGACTGTGTATTGTCACCTCCGTAACTCTGCCCTTGCCTCCACTCAGCTGCTGCTGAAACCCTTATCCGTGCCTTTGTTACTTTTAGACTTGATTATTCCAATTCACTCCTAACTGTTCTCCCACTTCCTATCCCCGCAGAAAATTAATGCCATTCCTGTGTCCTAACTCACACCCATCATGCCTGTGCTCACTGACCTGCAGTGGCTCCCAGGTAAGCAATGTCTTTATTTTAGCATTGTTTTTAAGTCCCTGCATGGCACCTCCCCTCACTATCCCTGTAATCTCCGACAACCCCTGCAGTATCTGCGCTCCTCCAATTCTGGTCTTTTGAGCATCTCCGATATTAATCGGTCCACCTGTAGTGGCAATGCCTTCGGTTATTTGGACCCTAAGCTCAAGAGTTCCCTCCTTACACCTCTCTGCCTCTCCACTTCCTCCTTTTAAGACACTCCTTAAAACTGACCTCTTTAACCAAGCTTTTGGTTATCTTGATTATCACTTTGTGTGGTTTGCTTTCATTTTACTTTATAGTGCTGCTGTGAAATGCCTTGGGACCTTTGTTACATTAAAGGTGCTATATAAATTCAACATGTTCTTTATTTTTGAAACAGTATTTGGATATTTGCATCTCAGAGAGAGTAATAAAAGGTCATGCATCTGAAATTTTAACTCTGGTTTTCCTTCTAGAGATACTGCTTGATCTACGGACTATTTCCAACATCTATCCTTTCTTTTAAATAGAATCCTACAGTGCAGAAGGAGGCCATTTGGCCCATTGAGTCTGTACCGACCACAATCCCACCTAGTTTCGTAACCCCCCCTGCTAATCCCCCTGACACGAAGGAGCAATTTAGCGTGGCTAATCAACCTAACCCACACAGGAAACCAGAGCACCCAGAGGAAACCCATGCAGACACAAGGAGAATGTGCAAACTCCACACAGTGACTCAAGGTTGGGTTGAACTCAGGTCCCTGGCGCTGTGAGGCTAACCACTGTACCACGGTGCTGCTCCTTTCTCTCTCACCATCCACTGTGATTTGCTTTTGTGTCATTCTCATCAGAGAGTCACTGCCAGTTGCAGCTGTGCTTTCTGACCAGATGGTCAATCTATATCTTTGCTACAGTTGCAATAGATGCAAACCTTTACGAACTGGTGCATCAAAATATCTAAACCAAAAGCCAAAATGCTCTGCAGTACAGACTTGGCTTTGACACTTGGTCAGACAAAAGCACTTGAACAATGAATGAACAATGAGCTTTGTAATATAAGACAAAGTTCACCTGAGTATTTCATCATTCAACTTATCAAGATACAAAAACCCAACAGGTTTTAATCAACATTATTAATGGACCATATTTAGGAAACAGATTCTAACAAAAGTAAAAAAACAAATTTATTTATTATTGTCACATTTAGGCTTACATTAACACTAATAAAGTTACTGTGAAAATCTCTGAGTTGCCATACTCCGGTGCCTGTTTGGTACACTGCAGGAGAATTTAGCACGGACAATCCACCTAATCAGCATGTCTTTCTCACTGTGGAATGAAACCGGAACACCTGGAGGAAACTCACGCAGACACGGGGAGAGCGTGCAAATTCCATATAGCTGGGAATCGAACACAGCTTCCTGGCGCTGTGAGGCGGCAGTGTAACCACTGTGATGCCGTTACTGTGCATCATTGAAACTTTAGGTAATGCCATACTCAAACCAGGTTCATGTGAATGTAGATATCATGTCAAGCATTTAAAATGGTGAATAAATAATGTTACAGCTGGGACGTGTGAGGCCGTTCGTATCAGTAAGGTTGTAATTGTTTTTCCTTAGGAATGCACTGCTTCAGCAATTGGCTATACCGGAAATGGGAAACTGCACTGATCGTTTGACAGTGACTGGACTACAATAATGATTGGAAATCTCCCTCACCTGTAAGTAACCTTCACATTCTAAGGCTGTGCTTCTGACTCTCTGCTTTTCATTACAAAGCCTTCCTCTACCTCCATCTTCCCCCTCAACTCATCTGCTGCTGAAACCCTCTGTTGTGCCATTGCTACCTCTTATTGCTGGTCTCCATTCTTCTACGCTCCGTAAAAACCAGTTCATCCAAAACTTTGCTGCCTGTATCATTTTTGTTTTAAGTTTACTTATTATTGTCACAAGTAGGCTTACATTAACACTGCAATGAAGTTACTGTGAGAATCCCCCAGTCGCCACACTCCGGCGCCTCTCCGGGTACACTGAGGGAGAATTTAACATAGCCAATGCACCTAACCCGCACAGCTTTCAGACTCGTTCATCACCTCTGTCCTTGCTGAAGGCCATTCACCCAATGCCTCCAATTTAAAATTCTCATTCTTCTGTTTGAATCCCTTCATGACCCCTATCGTTGTAACTGCTTCCAGTCTGACAACGCCCTTCCCTGAATCTTCCCTGGCCTTTTCAGCAGCCTGGCCTTCCTTTGTCTCATCATTCATGACTGTCCCTTTAACAGCTCAGCCTCCAGATACCCCCTCCTTTCATCCTCCTGCACCCTCCTTAAAGCCCATCTCCTTGGCAACGCTTTTGGTCATGACTCAGCACCTATATTATTTCAGTTAGGTCTCTGCGAACCACTTCTCCACATTAAAGATGCTGTCTAACTGCATGGTTGTTTAAAATTATGACTGTTTCCATGTGTTGCCTTCTTAGATACTAACAGTGATACCAAAGGTTAACACCATATTGGATCAGTGATGACATAACTAACAGCAGAGTGTATTATTGGAATACAAAGATGCTAAGAACCTGATGCATTTCAGACACCAAAGCCTGACAGAAGAAATCTTCTACTTCACATGAAGCTGCTACCAGAAGTTAGTCTGTGGAGGAGTTGTACAGGGACAGTTAAACTCCAAACACTATTTGAGTGTTTCCCTTCCTATCTCCTCCTCTAACTAAAACAAAAGTCATCAGGAGGACCACAAGCAAGGGAGAGGTGAGTTGAGATTCTTCTATCCTTTTACCTGCATAAAGGCAGTATTGCATTTGGGGCATGGTATGCTCCTCCTGCCAGCTGTGGGAAAGTAGGGAGCAATCTAGCCTCCCTGACAACTTTATCTACAGAAAGTGTATCCAGTTGCAGCTCCTCACAGACTACGTTGTTCGGTTGGAGCAGCAGGTGGATGCACCGCGGAGCATACAGGAAGCAGAGAGTGTCATAGACACTAGTTACAGGGAGGTTGTCACCCCACAGGTTCAGTCAGGTACCAGACAGGTAGTGCAGGAGTTTCCTGTGGCTATTCTCCTTTCAAACGGGTATACCATTTTGGGTACTGTTGATGGGGATAGCCTGTCAGGGAGAGATAATAGTAGTAGTAGCAGCCAGGTCTGTGGCACCACAGCTGGTTCTGCTGCAGAGCAGGGTTGGGCAAAGAGCAAGTGAGCAGTAGTAACAGGGGACTCGCTAGTTACAGGCATAGACAGGAGTTTCTGTGGCCGTGATCGAGACTCCAGGATGGTGTGTTGCCTCTCTGGTGCCAGGGTCAACGACGCCTCTGAGCGATTGCAGGACATTCGTAAGGAGGAGGGTGAGAACCAGAGGTTGTTGTACACATTGAGACCAACAACATAGGCAGGAAAAGGGATGAGGTCCTGAAATATGAATATAGAAAGTTAGGCAAAAGGCTGAAATGCAGGACTTTGAAGGTCGTAATTTCTGGACTACTACCGATGCCATGTTCCAGTGAGAGTATGAATAGGAGGATTAGGCAGGTGAATGTGTGGCTTGAGGACTGGTGCAGGGATTAGAGATTTAGATATTTGGATCATTGGGATTTTTTTCTTGGGAAGGGGTGACCTATTCAAGAGGGACGAGTTGCACCTGAACTTTAAGGGGTCTCGTGGGGAGATTTGCTAGAGCCACTCGGGAGGGTTTAAACTAGTTTGGCAGGAGGGTGGGACCCAAAGCAGTAGGGGAGCAGAAGAGAAGATTGAGGACAGCACAGGAGTTAAAGAGAGCACGTTAAGAAGTAAAGGCAGTGTCAGTAACCCTAGTACCAGACAGACCAGGCAAAAACAAGATAGAGAGCAAAGGAAGTCCAGATTAAACTGCATTTATTTCAATACAAGAGGCCTGACAGGCAAGGCAGATGAACTCAGGGCATGGATGGGTACATGGGACTGGGATATTATAGCAATTACTGAAACATGGCTAAGGGGAGGACAGGATTGGCAGCTCAATGTTCCAGGGTACAGATGCTATAGGAAAGATAGAACAAATGGTAAGAGAGGAGAGTGAGTTGCACTTTTGATTAGAGAAAACATCATGGCAGTACTGAGACGGGATATATCTGAGGGTTCGGCCACTGAGTCTATATGAGTAGAACTGAGAAATAAGAAGGGGAAATCACTTCGATTGATTTGTGTTATAGGCCCCAAATAGTCAGCGTGAAGTTGAGGAGCAAATCTGTAAGGGGATTACAGATAGCTCCAAGAAAAATAGGGTGATAGTAGTAGGGGATTTTAATTTTCCCAACATTGACTGGGACAGCCATAGTATTAGAGGGTCGGGTGGAGAGAAGTTTGTTGAGTGTATTCAGGAGGAATTTCTCATTCAGTGTGTAGATGGCCCCACTAAAGAGGGGACAAAACTGGACCTCCTCTTGGGAAATAAGGAAGGGCAGGTGACAGGAGAATTAGTGAAGGATCACTTTGGGACCACTCACCATAATACTATTAGTTTTAAGATAGCGATGGGAGAATGATAGGTCTGGCCCAAAAGTTAAAATTCGACATTGGAGCAAGGCTAATTTTGATGGTATCAGGCAGGAACTTTGAAAAGTTAATTGGGGGAGTCTGTGGAAAGGCAAAGGAATGTCTGGTAAGTGGGAGGCTTTCAAAGGTGTGTTACCAGGGTTCAGGGTAAACACATTCCTGTTAAAGTGACGGGCAAGGCTGGCGGAAGTCGGGAACCCTGGATGACTCGGGATATTGAGGCCCAGGTCAAGAAGAAGAAGGAGCACATGACATGCATCGGCATCTGGGATCAAGTGAATCCCTTGAAGAGTGTAGGGAGTGTAGAAGTAGAGTTAAGAGAGAAATCGGGAGGGCAAAAAGGGGACACGAAACTGTTTTGGCAGTTAAGGCAAAGGAGAATCCAAAGAGTTTCTACAAATATGTAAAGGCCAAAAGAGTAACTAGGGAGAGAGTAGGGCCTCTTAGGGATCAACAAAGTCATCTATGTGCAGATCCAGAAGAGGTGGGTGAGATCCTAAATGAATATTTCTCTTCAGTATTCACTGTATAGAAAAGCATGGATATTTGGGAACTTGGGGGAAAAAGTGATGTCTTGAGCAACATACATATTACGGAGAAGGAGGTGCTGGAAGTCTTAAAGCGCATCAAGGTAGATAAATCCCCAGGACCTGATGAAGTGTATCCCGGGACATTATGGGATGCTAGGGAGGAAATTACGGGTCCCCCAGCAGAGATATTTGTAACATCGATAGTCACAGGTGAGGTGCCTGAAGATTGGAGGATGGCAAACGTTGTGCCTTTGTTTAAAAAGGACTGCAGTGAAAAGCCTGGGAACTAAAGGCTGGTGAGCCTCACATCTGTAGCTGGTAAGTTGTTGGAAGGTATTTTGAGAGACAGGATCTACAGCCATTTAGAGAAGCAAGGACTGATTAGAGACAGTCAGCATGGCTTTGTGAGTGGAAAATCATGTCTCACAAATTTGATAGAGTTTTTTGAAGGGGTAACCAAAAAGGTAGATGAAAGCAGTGTAGCTGATATTGTCCACATGGACTTGAGCAAGCCTTTGACAAGGTACCGCGAGGTAGGTTGTTGCATCAAGTTAAATCTCACAGGATCCAGGGTGAGGTAGCTAAATGGGGACAAAATTAGCTTGATGACAGAAGCCAGAGGATGGCTGTAGAGGGTTGTTTTTCAAACTGGAAGCCTGTGACAAACAGTGTGCCTCAGGGATCGGTGATGGGTCCACTGTTATTTGTCATTTATATGAATGATTTGGATGAGAATGCGGTTTGTATGTTTGCAGATGACACCAAGATTGGTGACATAGTGGGCAGTGAAGCAGGTTAGCTCAGATTGCAACGAGGTCTTGATGAATTGGGCTTGTGGGCTGACAAATGGCAAATGGAGTTTAATTTAGGTAAATGCGAGATGATGCATTTTGGTAGATTGAATCAAAGCAGGAATTACTCAGTTAATGGTCGGGCGTTGGGCAGAGTTACAGAACACAGAGATCTAGGGGTACATGTTTATAGCTCCTTGAAAGTGGACAGAGTGGTGAAGAAGGCATTCAGCATGCTTGGTTTCATTGGTCAGAATATTGAATAAAATAGCTGGGATGTACAAGACATTAGTGAGGCCACACTTGGAATACTGTGTGTAGTTCTGGCCATCCTATTATGGAAAGCATATTATTGAACTAAAAAGAGTGCAGGAAAGATTTACTCGCATGCTACCGAGACTTGGTTGTTTGAGTTTTGAGGAGAGGATGGATAGATTGGGACTTTTTTCTCTGGAGCGTACGAGGCTGAGGGGTGATCTTATAGAGGTCTACAAAATAATGAGGGGCACAGATCAGCTAAATAGTCAATATCTTTTCCCAAAGGTAGGGGAGTCTGAAGCTAAAGGACATAGGTTTAAGGTGAGAGGGGAGAGATACAAAAGGATCCAGAGGGGCAATATTTTCACACACAGAGTGGTGAGTGTCTGGAACAAGCTGCCAGAGGTAGTACGAGAGGCAGGTACAATTTTGTCTTTTAACAAGCATTTAAACAGTTACATGGGTAAGATGG
Organism: Carcharhinus amblyrhynchos; assembly: GCF_965287045.1. Taxonomy (NCBI): domain Eukaryota; kingdom Metazoa; phylum Chordata; class Chondrichthyes; order Carcharhiniformes; family Carcharhinidae; genus Carcharhinus; species Carcharhinus amblyrhynchos. The sequence goes on along the minus strand of NC_137340.1, from coordinate 8,393,238 downwards.
GTACAGAGGGATATGAGCCAAATGCAGGCAATTGGGACTAAGTTAGGGGTTTAAAAAAAGGGCGGCACAGATAGGTTGGGCCGAAGGGCCTGTTTCTATGCTGTAAACCTTTATGACTCTATAACTGTATGAAGCTATTAGAAGGTGTACCTGTATTAATGAACTTCGTGGCAAGGAACAAAATTAACTTTTTTTCACTGAAACTTACTTTGAATTTTAGACACCTTAATTAAATATTTTTTTAAGTAAAATTAATAATGAACAGAAGATGCTTGTGTATTAATAATTTATAAGTGCATCAAAATGCAGCGATCAAGTGTAATGAGTCTGATCCATCAACCTTTTATATTGAACTGAGCCTCAGACAAAAGGAAGATTGTTGTAGCACTCAAGTAAGAGGAAAGATGGTTTGGCAGCATTAATTCTCAGGATGGCAATAACCCAAGCTGCCTTGTTATAACATTTATTTAGTAATGCTGTTGGGCTGCTTATACTTTTATCATTTTAATAGCAATGTAATACTATGAAGACTGTGCTGATAAGAACAAATGAATGGGGATGGGCCATTTGGCCCCTTGAGCCTGCTTTGCTGTTCAATATGATTTCGGTCAACCTCCCAACTCAACACCATCTTTTCCACACTAGCCCCATAAAGGCACAGCGGTGAGCACTGCTGCCTCAGAGCGCCAGGGACCCAGGTTCAATTCTGGGCTTGGGTCATTGTCTCTGTGGAATCTGCACATTCTCCCCGTGTCTGTGTGGGTTTCGTCTGGGTGCTCCGGTTTCCTCCCACAGTCGGAAAGGCATGCTGGTTAGGTGCATTGGCCGTGCTAAATTCTCCCTCGGTGTATCTGAATGGGCACCGGAGCGTGGTGACTAGGGGATTTTCACAGTAACTTCGTTGTGGTGTGAATGTAAGCCTACGTGTGACACTAATAAATTAGCATTAATCCTTTGATTCCTTTAGCACTGAAAGATGTATTGTTCTCTGTCCTGAATACACTAAAGAGCTGAGCATTCACAGCCTTCTGGGGGTATCGATTTCAAAATCTGTTGACCACCCCTGCAGGAGTTGTCCTGGTAAGGAAAGTGGGATCAGAATTTGAGTTGCACCAACTAACTGAATTTTGGCAGATCCCTGAGAGAGTTTGGTGGAAACGTATCAGGAACTTTTATTTAAAAACAACGAAAAGGCTGACCCAAGAATATGACATTGATCAATCTATCGATATCAGTTTATGTATCCATGTATTGATAAAGGTTTATGTCAGTGAAGAGAGTGCGCCTTACGTTGTGGAATCCACTATTTCTGATTAATTCGTGCTAATCAAATGACAGCTTGAACTCATCCAAGACCTTCCAATCGATTCCAGAAGATCAAATCAGGTCACCTCATTGAAATTTGATTTCTGGTCATGTTTAGTGTTCTGACCTCCTCTGGGATAAATTGTTTACTTTTAGTTTTTAAAATCCCCTTATGGGATGTGGGTGTCATCAGCTAGGCCAGCATTTATTGTCCCTCCATTAGCTGCCCTTGAGAAGGTGGTAGTGAACCGCCTCCTTGAACCGCTGCAGCCCTTAAGTGTAGGTACACCTGCAGTGCTGTTAGGGAGGGAATTCGAGGATTTTGGCCCAGCGACAGTGAAGGAACGGCCAATATATTTCCAAGTCAGGATGGTGAGTGACTTGGAGGAGAACATCCAGGTGATTTTTGTCCCAGGTATCTGTTCCTCTTCTTCTGATGGTAGCGATCATGGATTTGGAAGGTGTTACCTTGGTGAATTCCTGCAGTGCATCGTGTAGATGTTACATACTGCTGCCAGTGTTCATCAGTGGTGGAGGGATTGAATATTTGTTGAAGGGGTAGCAATCAAACTTTGTCCTGGATGATGTCAAACTTCTTGGGTGGCTTTGGAGCTGCACTCATCCAGGCAAGTGGAGAGTATTCTGTTACATTCCTGACTTGTTCTTTGTAGATGGGTTGACTTTGAGGAGTCAGGAGGTGAGTTATTCACTGCAGAATTCCTAGCCTCTGATCTGATCTGTTCTGGTAGCCACAGTATTTACATGGCTATCCAGTTCAGTTTCTGGTCAATGGCAGTCCCCAGGATGTTCATAGTTTGGGGGTGGGGGTGGGGGGGGGGCAGATTTAGTGATGGTAATGCCATTGAATGTCAAGGGGCAAATGTTAGATCCTCTCTTGTTAGGGATGGTCATTACCTGGCACTTGTGTGGTGCAAATGTTACCTGCCACTTGTCAGCCCAAGTTTAGATGTTCTCCAGATCTTGCTGCATTTGGACATGGACTGCTTCAGTAGCTGAGGAGTCACAAATGATGCTGAACTTTGTGCAATCATCATCGAACATCCCCACTTCTGATCTCATGATGGAAGGAAGGTCATTGATGAAGCAATTGAAGATGGCTAGGCATCCTGCAGAGATGTCCTGGAGCTGAGATGATTGATCTCCATTCAACACAACTATCTTCCTTTGTATGACTCTGGATATGACTCCAAGCAGGAGAGAGTTTTTTCCCTGATTCCCATTGACTCCAGTTTTGCTAGGATTCCTTGATGCCACACTTGGTCAAACACTGCCTTGATGTCAAGGGCAGTCACTCTCAATCTCACCACACTTCTATGCTTTTGTCCATGTTTGAATCAAGGCTGTCGTGAGGTCAGGAGCTGAGTGACCCTATGGTACCCAACCTGAGCATCTGTGAGCAGGTTATTGCTGAGCAGGTGCTGCTTGTTAGCACTGCTGATGACCCTTTCCATCACTTTACTGATGATTGGGCCAGTAATTGGTCATCCTGTTTCTTGTGTGCAGGATATACCTGGGAAATTTTAACATTGCTTAGTAGTTACCAGTGTTGTAATTTTACTGGAACAGCTTGGCTAAGGGCACAGCGAGTTCTGGAGCATAAATCTGACATACTGTTGCTGGAATGTTGTCAGGGCTCATTGCCTTTATATTACCAAGAGCCTTCAGCCGTTTCTTGATATCATGTGGGCAAATTGAACTGGCTTTAGACTGACATCTATGATGCTGAGGACCTCGGGAGGAGGCCAAGATGGATCATCCACTTGGTACTTCTGGCCGAAGATTGTTGCGAATGCTTCAGTGTTATTTTTTGCACTGATTTTCTGGGTTTCCCCATCTTTGAGGATGGGGATATTTGTGGAGATTCCTCCTCCAGTGAGTTGTTCAACTGCCCACGACCATTCACGGCGAGATATAGCAGGACTGCAGAGATTAGATCTGATCTGATCGCATAGCTCTGTCTATCACTTGCTGCTTATGCTGTTTGGCATGTAAGTAGTCCTGTTTGGAGCTTCACCACATTGACACCTCATTTTTAGCTATGCCTGGTGTTGCTCCTGGCATGCCCTCCTGCACTCTTTATTGGATCAGGTTGATCCTCTGGCTTGGTGGTAATGGTAGAGTGGGGGACATGTTGAGCCATGAGGTTACAGATGGAGGTTGAGTTGGCCCAGAGTGCTTCAGGGATGCCTGGTTTTGAGCTGCTGGATCAGTTTGAAGTCACTTTGATTTAGCACAGTGGCAGTGCCACACAGCACAAAGCTAATTTTATATTTACATTCTCTTTTCTGATTATGTTTAACCTGGTTTTTGCTTTTCTTTCAATTCATTTAATCTTCCCTGCTTTGCCCATTTTCAAGCTGGACTAATTGTCCAGCACATCCTCCTTTCCCTCAATCCTATCTCTCAGCTCCACACTGGGTTGTTCACTACCAGTGGGCCCAGAATCCAAGCAGTGTAGCTGTGTATTAGCTTTCCATGATCTCTAACTGGCGGTCTGGATTCCAGTTTTAAATTATTTTTCCTACCATTGGTAGTATTTCCCCTCTTTCCCTTGTCCCCAGAAGTAACATGGATAATGCAAACTGACGTTTGGCTTGAAGTTGTTGGGGTAGGAATAGTGGAGAGATTGGATATATCAACACATGCTGCTTGGGGTTAAATTGATGGGAAGATGGCACTGATGGTTGAGTGATATGGGAGTCAGTTTGGGAGAGGGTGAGCACCAAAGGATAAACTAATCAGGGTTAAATATCTGAACATGTTCAGATTAGTTCAATTTGACTCTCCTTTTCCTAATTAGCCAGGGTACTATTTTAATGGAACAAAAACAGAAATTGCTGAAGAAACTCAGATGCAGGTCTGACAGCATCTGTGGGGACAAAATAGAGCCAACATTTCAAGTCTGGATGACCCTTTGTCAAAGCTAAAGGCAAAGAAATGGGACAAGATTTACACTATGAGGGTTGGGGGTGGTGGGAGGATGTCGGTGGTGGGTGTTGGAGGATGGGTCGTCTTTGGACAACGGGAATGTAAATGGTGATGATAAAGGCTGAGAAAGGTGCTAAGAATGCCAAGAGATTGAAATAGGTGATTTTTTTCCCCCAGGAATGCTACCATTTGAGTTAGTATAGTCAACATCAGTCTAAAACCTTTCTCTGAGAGAGAAAGGTGGGAGACAGAAAATACCAAACAAATAAGAAAACGCAAGGTCAGGAAAAGTTTACTGAGTGTTAGGCACCAGCACATTTTTTATTTCTTTCAATCTAGTTTGACAGCATCGGAAGATCAAATATTTAAATCTTTAAAATAGGTGAAAAACTTTTTTTTAAATTTTCAAGGAAGCTGACTCTCAGGAAGAAGATCAGAAAAGGGAAATTTAGGTTTGTTGATGAGTACAACAGCTCTACGGATAAGCACAACAATAAGTCCCATTCACACAGCTTCATGGCATTGGCTGTGTGAAGAGATTCTTGAAATAATATTGTGATACATTTAATCTCCTTCATCACTTATTGCCACCATTTGCATCAAGTTACAGAATACGGACTGTAAAGAACTGAAGCAATGTATAATATGAAACCCAGGCATGTGTTGTTTTTTTAAGGTAGAACAATGTGACCTGAAAGATAAAGCCACTGTGGCCAGTTTTCTTAAATGTCATCTTTGTTAACTGCCTAATGAAGCATTCTTATCTGCCATCCAGCAGCACAGGCTGAGAGCGGTTACACTGCCTGGCTTCACCCATTCAGAGCAATGGATATATAAACTTGGGAGTCATGTTAGCAATCCAATTCCTCCATGAGGCTAGGAGGTGTGAGACTATCTCTCATCCTCACACTTTGTGGGTATTACACAGATTATAGTATAGCTCCAGTTTGATCAAAGTTAACCAAAACACAGAGAAAGCTCTTTATGTTACCGGGACTGGAAGGTTTGAACTCTAAGGGTAGGCTGGGACTTTTTTCCCTTGACTGTAGGAGGATGAGGGGTGACCTTATAGAGGTTTATAAAATCATAAGAGGCTCAGGCAGATAGACAGGGAAGATGGCGGTTAGCACTGCTGCCTTACAGCGCCAGGGGCCCAGGTTGAATTCCAGCCTTGGGTGACTGTTTGTGTGGAGTTTGCGTGTTCTCCTGGTGTCTGTGTGGGTTTCCTCCGGGTGCTCCAGTTTCCTCCCACACTCCAAAGATATGCAGGTTTAGCAGATTGGCCACACTAAATTGCCCCTTAGTGTCCCAAGATTTATAGGTTCGGGGTATTAGTGGGGTAGATATGTGGGTTTACAAGCGTTGGGCCTTTGCAACATACTGTGTTGGAAAGTTGGTGCAGACTCAATGGGCTGAATGGCCTCCTTTCTGCACTGTTGGGATTCTATGAGTGCGAATAGCCAAGGTCTTTTCCTCAGGGTAAAGAGTCCTAAACGAGAGGGTGAGAGGCTTGAGGTGAGAGGGGAAAGGTTTAAAAGGAACCTCAGAGATGACTTTTTCACACAGAGGGTGATGCGTGTATGGAGTGAGCTACCAGAGGAAGTGATAGGGGCAGGTACAATGACAACATTTAAAAGACATTTGGACAGGTACATGGATAGGAAAGGTTTAGAGAGATATGGGCCGAGTGCAGGCAAATGGGACTAGTTCCCAGTCAGCGTGGACACGTTGGGCTGAAGGGCCTGTTTCCATTGTGTATGTCTCTGTGACTCTAATGATTTGGGGCAAATTAATTTTTCAATTTAATGTCCAATAATTTTAACACTCTGCCTACTGCCATTGCAAGATGGCCACCAATACCCATCTGCAGATGCCCATGGATCCAGTGACACCACTGCCAGGCCCAACTTGCCAGTACCCTCTACGTGTACGTCAATGATGTTACCTCACACATAGCCCTGTTTGTGGTGTTTCTGGGAATAATGGGTTTTTAATTCATTCACAGGATACGGTTATGTTTGTCATTTCTTGTAACTCAGTGTGTGGGATATTTTGGCCGTGTTTGCCCCGAATTGGGAAAATCCGACCAAGATCAATGGTCTATCCCTGACCCGCCACAAATCCCGTAAAGGAAAATTCGCCCTTTTGTCTTTAGATATTAAAGAAACCGAAACATTTTCAGTGAATTCACATGTCACAAGTTTGGTTAAAAGTCAGAACCATTTTACACCAAATTTCCCAGAGTCACTCTGTCACTCACCATGATGTAATGGATTGAAACAGGTGAACTACATTGGCATGGTAGGTTGGCAGCAAACACAGTCTATTTTTAATACTAGCAGATAACAAGCAGTGTGTGTGGTTCACCTGTAAAATATTTCCTCTTAACTAACACTAAGGGGAGGAGATGGTCTAGTGGTATTATCACGAGACTATTAATCCAGAAACTTGGCTAACGTTCTGGGGACCTGGCTTCAAATCCCAGTGCATCAGATGGTGGAATTTGAATTCAATAAAAAAAAAATCTGGAATTAAGAGTCTATGACAACCATGAAACCAATTGTCTATGATCAGAAAACGCATCTGGTTCACTAATGTTCTTTAGGGAAGGAAATCTGCCTTCCTGGTCTGGCTTACATGTGACTTCAGAGCCACAACAATGTGGTTGACTCTCAACTGCCCTCCTAGGGCAACTAAGGATGGGCAATAAATGCTGGCCAGCCAGCAACACCCATGTCTCACAAATGAAGGACTGAAAAAAAGCTTGTCTGGTGCTGATGACGAATGTTCAGATCTCCATCATCCTTTAGCAGAGTGTTACACGGAGAAGCATGAGATAATGCCAACAAGAATGCTTTCATTTAATTAGTGCCTGTAGCTTATTGTGGTGAAGCCAATATAGTCGCTGCTGTTAATGTCAGAAAAAGCAGCAGCCAATTTTCACGCTGTGAGAAACAAATGAGGTGAATGAACTCTTCATCTATTCTTAGTTCCAGTCAGGGCTGAATCCTGGCTGGAGCACAGGGACAACTCATCATTCATCTTCAAATAGTGCTGTATGAACTGGCAAATGCAACTGAGTTCAATGTCTCATCTGACAGTGCGGCGCTCCCTCGGCGCTGGCCCTCTGACAGTGGGGCGCTCCCTCGGCGCTGGCCCTCTGAGAGTGCGGCGCTCCCTCGGCGCTGGCCCTCTGAGAGTGCGGCGCTCCCTCGGCGCTGGCCCTCTGAGAGTGGGGCGCTCCCTCGGCGCTGGCCCTCTGAGAGTGGGGCGCTCCCTCGGCGCTGGCCCTCTGAGAGTGCGGCGCTCCCTCGGCGCTGGCCCTCTGAGAGTGCAGCGCTCCCTCGGCGCTGGCCCTCTGACAGTGCGGCGCTCCCTCGGCGCTGGCCCTCTGACGGTGCGGCGCTCCCTCGGCGCTGGCCCTCTGAGAGTGCGGCGCTCCCTCGGCGCTGGCCCTCTGAGAGTGCGGCACTCCCTCGGCGCTGGCCCTCTGACGGTGCGGCGCTCCCTCGGCACTGGCCCTCTGACAGTGCGGCGCTCCCTCGGCATTACACTAAAGTATCCACGTGGATTTTGTGCTCAAATCTTTGAAATGCGCCTGGAACCCAGAACCTTCTGATTCAGAGATGACTGCTCTAGCACCGAACCAAGATACCAGATGTGGAATGACCCTCGAAGTTGTGGTTATCATTGAATCTTTACAGTGTAGAAGGAGGCCTTCCAGCCCATCTGCACCAACCACAATCCTATTCAGGCCCTATTCCTGTAACCTCACATATTTACCCTGCTTATTCACCTGGCACTAAGGGTCAATTTTAGCATGGCCAATCAACCTAACCCACACATCTTTGGACTGTGGGAGGAAACCGGAGCGCCCAGACAAAACCCACACAGACACAGGGAGAAAGTGCAAACTCCAAACAGACAGTGATCTGAGACCGGAATTGAACCTGGGTCCCAGCACTGTGAGGCAGCAGTGCTAACCACTGTGCCACTGTGCTGCCCCCGATGGGCTGATTTCAGTTTGCCTTTTGCAATGCCTAAGTAATGCAATATGTTAGTAATTAGAGAGTGATGGCAGGTGGAAGGTTTCAAATCTCCCATTGGTGATAAGTGTCTGATAGAGAAGTTCGTCTTTATTTTCCTGAGATGTTAGTATCTGTGTGTGCAATGTGATGGGGACAGGGTGTGTGTGTGTGTGTGTATGCGTCTGTGCAATGTCATGGGGGGACAGGGTGGGTGTGTGTGTGTGCACGCACAATGCCATGGGGGGACAGGGTGGGTGTGTGTGTGTGCACGCACAATGCCATGGGGGGACAGGGTGGGTGTGTGTGTGCAATGTGACGGGGACAGGGTGGGTGTGTGTGTTGTGTGCGTAATGCAATGGGGACAGGATGGGTGTGTGTAATGTGATGGGGACAGGGTGGGTTTCTGTGTATTGTGTGCATAATGCGATGGGGACAGGATGGGTGTCTGTGTATTGTGTGTGTAATGTGGGTTGGCTATATGAGTTTGCAACTCTTCTGAGGGCTGTGTGTCTGAGCACTTAAATCCTATGGTTTTGAAGAAGTCAGACTTCTTACTGTGCTGACCCCAGTCCAATGCCGGCATCTCCACATCAGGATTATCTTTGGCAGATATATGGAATAACATAACTGGACAAAAAAATCCAAGCTCAGAAAATTACTTCAAAATAAGTCGATGAACGTTTCTTGCCTGAATGTCAGATGCTAAAAAATGTAATATCATCAGGTTAAAAAAGACAATTAGGGCAATGTCGGTCAGTTAAATAAATAAGGAGTTGGGAATGAATTGATATTATTTGTTAGGTTGCTGGGAGAGGACAGGAGGAGACAGGATTTATGACACTGATACTCCGATCCTGTTCCTGAGTTCATAAATGTTTAAACTGTATAGTTTAAGGATGTTATCTCCCCCCAAGTAAAGAGTTTGGATATTGAGCACAATTGGTTAAATTGTGGCAGGCCTGATACTGGTTCTAACACTTGGCCTCCAATTCCCTGTTTTAAGGTTCACAGTTAGGGCAGCGGGTGGCGTATTAGCTGCATCAACTTACTTGAAGTACTTGCTGAACTATGGATAGTAAGCTGGGTTGTGGTGTGTGCTCTGTTCTCCCAAGCAGTCACAGTCAAACTATTATGTTGTTGTTTTTCTATTAGTTGTGACCCCAGGCTCTGAGTGACTTTTCTTAACCTTTACATATCCAGGATAGAGACAGATTGCAGCAATTGGCCTGGTAATAATTTGAATAGAGGGGAATACGGTAGGATGAGAGAAGAATTGGCGAATGTGGACTGGGAGAGCGCGTTGGAGGGAGGGTCTGTTGAGGAGCAGTGGAGGATCTTTAAGGAGATCTTTCTCGGTGCTCAACGGAAATTTATTCCAATGGTCAAAAAGGATAGTAGGAGGAGAGGTAATAAGCTGTGGATAACGAAGGAGGTGAAGGAAAGTGTTAAACTAAAAGCGGAGGAATTTAGAGTAGCTAAGAGTAGTGGGCGAGAAGAGGATTGGGAGAGGTTTAAATGTCAACAAAGATTGACAAAGAAGTTGATAAAGAAGGGTAGGAGAAACTATGAAGCTGGGCTAGCGCTTAATATAAAAAAGGATAGCAAGAGTTTTTATAAATATATAAAAAGGAAGAGGCTGGCTAGGGTGAATGTTGGTCCTTTAGAGGATGAGAAAGGGGACCTAGTGATAGGGGATGGGGATATGGCTAAGGTATTGAATAACTTTTTTGTTTCTGTCTTCACGGAGGAGGACGTGAATAATTTGCCGGGTGTTAGCGATGGAAAGGTGGTAGGACTGGAGGGTCTTAATGACATTACTGTTACTAGAAAGGCGGTGCTCGACAGACTGGAGGGGCTGATTGTGGACAAGTCCCCAGGACCGGATGGAATGCATCCGAGGGTTCTGAAAGAAATGGCGGAGGTGATAGTGGATGCCTTGGTGGTTATTTTCCAAACGTCGCTGGATTCCGGGGAAGTGCCGGATGATTGGAAAACGGCTAATGTTACGCCGTTGTTTAAGAAGGGTGCCAGGCAAAAGGCGGGGAATTATAGGCCGGTTAGTTTAACGTCTGTGGTAGGTAAAATGTTAGAATCTGTCATTAAGGAGGAAATTGCGAGGCATCTTGAAGGGAATTGCTTGATAGAGCAGACGCAGCACGGTTTCATTAAAGGGAAGTCGTCTCTGACAAATTTACTGGAGTTCTATGAGGATGTGTCTAGGGCAGTGGATAGAGGAGAGCCGGTGGATGTGGTCTTTCTGGATTTTCAGAAGGCGTTTGACAAAGTGCCTCACAAGAGGTTATTGCAGAAGGTCGAGGGACATGGAGTTGGGGGTCGGGTGTTAACGTGGATAGAGGATTGGTTGTCAAATAGGAGGCAGAGGGTGGGGGTCAACGGGTGCTATTCGGATTGGCGGATGGTGACTAGTGGAGTGCCCCAGGGGTCGGTGCTGGGGCCTCAGCTTTTTACCATTTATATAGATGATCTGGAGGAGGGAACCGAGTGTATGGTGTCGAAATTTGCTGATGACACCAAGATTGGGGGAACGGCAAATTGTGCGGAGGGTGTGGAGAGTCTGCAGAAGGATCTAGATAGGCTGGGCGAATGGGCCAGGAAATGGCAAATGGAATTTAATGTTGGCAAGTGTGAGGTGGTCCACTTTGGTAGGAAGAATGGTAGGAAGGACTATTACTTACGGGGTGAAAAACTGCAGCAGGCGACGGTGCAGAGGGACCTCGGGGTCCTTGTGCATGAGTCGCAAAAACCCAGCTTGCAGGTGCAGCAGGTGGTCAGGAAGGCGAATGGGATGCTGGCCTTCATAGCGAAGGGGATTGAATATAAAAGTAGGGAGGTCTTGCTGCAGCTGTATAGGGCATTGGTGAGGCCGCAGCTGGAGTACTGTGTGCAGTTTTGGGCGCCGCACCTGCGCAAAGATATTTTGGCCTTGGAGGGAGTGCAGAGGAGGTTTACTAGGCTGATACCGGAGTTGAGGGGGTTGAGCTATGAGGAGAGGCTGAATAAACTGGGCTTGTACTCGTTAGAGTTTAGAAGAATGAGAGGAGATCTCATTGAGACGTATAAGATGATGAATGGGATGGATAGGATAGAGGTGGAGAGACTCTTCCCGCTCAAAAAAGACAATAGGACTAGGGGGCACAGCCTCAAGATAAAAGGGGGGTGGTTTAGAATGGAGTTGAGGCAGAACTTCTTCACTCAAAGGGTGGTGAATCTCTGGAATTCTCTGCCCGTTGAAGTGGTGGAGGCTGCCTCGCTAAATATTTTTAAGACGCGGGTTGATGGGTTTTTGATAGGAGAGGGGATTAAGGGTTATGGGGAGAGGGCGGGAAAGTGGAACTGAGCCACGACAGATCAGCCATGATCTTATTGAATGGCGGGGCAGGCTCGAAGGGCTGGATGGCCTACTCCTGCTCCTATTTCTTATGTTCTTATTAATATCACTTGACTTTCAAAGGAAGCAAGTGAACACAGTGTGCATCCAATGGCGACTTTATCCAACATGTTGAACACCATCATTTTTAATCTCCAAGCACTGTGCTGCACGCAGCACATCCAGGGAATGTGGCCTTTGGATCGTGGGAAACACATGGGTGGAGAGAAATCTTGAAGAGTAACAACCCTTCTTGCCAATCAGAGATGGGAATCACAACTTGAGGTTTAGTGATTAAGATTTAATGAATTGCTCAATACTTAGTATCCCGATAGGTGGAAAAGAGACAACTTTCTTCCAGCGAGCATTGCTCATGTGCTCTTTCTAACCGTTTAACGGGGTAAAATTCTGCAACACACTGCCGACAACATTGGCACCATTCCAACAAGCTTTTTATTCAGGCTACGCAATGAATTGGGGGACATCACAAGGAAACTCATCAAAAGCTTTGATCCAAGGAAATTCACAGCTTGTGTGCCACAGCCTGAAGTGCCATTTTTGTCCCAGAGAGGGAGCTCCAATTGGCATCAGAAGTTTGCTGTTGGGAGCAGATCTTCCAATCTCCAGATGTGCTGAAGGTTTGTGTACACATCTGGTGGAAGGCCAGGCGTGCTGACCTCTGAGGGAATTATCTGACGGGCAATTCCCCATAACACTCTGTAAAAGTCTCTGAGTTAGAGTTGGAGATTTTGGACAATTCAGTGCGATTTACCAAGATAGTTAGATCGAAAAGTCTTAGTCTAACTCCCAGGTAACTACAGAACTGACCCTCTCCTGACTTACCTCTCGACTCTCCCTCCACCTCACCAGTATACTCCAACCCAACCACCCTTCCTAACTTAACCTGACTATCCCAATCCCCTAACTGTCCCACTATCTACACCTCAACCCCCCCCACCCCCAAATTGACCTGACTACCCGCATCATCTGACTACTCCACTGACCCCACCTGATTAGCCACTGGCCTGACTCGTCTTTGCAAATTGACCTAACTAGCCCTAACCCTCTTACCCACTCACTCACCTACCCAGTTACTACCCAATCCACCTGCTGTCCTACTCACACCTCTCATCCACTCACCCGTTCACTCACCCACTCAATTATCACCCGAGTTATCTTCCATTATACCCACATCCCTCACCCACCTACCCACTTGAGCACCCTAACAATTGACTCATTCTTCCATTGACCCAATTGCTAATGTTCACATTGGAGTCTTAAACTCTGATGGATGGTACATCCCACATTTCTGGAGAAGCCAAGCTTGGAAAACCCAGTGAGAAGTGTGGAGCAGGACACAGAAAAGTACAGTTAGAGCAGCAATCTGCTGGCGGTTACCACTCTATGGAATGTCCAGGCCAATGATGAAGTTAATCATCATGGGGGGGATGAAGTTAATGAGGAAGTGAATCTGTCCCTATCCTGGATATTATTATTACTGAGTACTTGATGCAATAATTTGTTTTTTTACTCATTCCTTAAAGTTACAAAGCCAATGCTCAGAATGGACTGGCCAAACCCAAATGCATTCCTTACTTAGTCCAAAACCCAAATTCAAATTCCAACCAAATCCAATTCAAGGTCCCCACAAGAGAGACAAACAAGACCCAAGCTGACAGGATCAGGCACTGCACCCCATCTTGGGCTTGATCTGATGCTGAAATGATGCAATAAGCACAAGTAAGGGGGACAAATATGCATGGTTAAATGCAAATATCTCTGGTTTACACCGTTCGGCTGACAATGGCCCCTCGCTGTCAGGCTGACCACTGATCCCATTGACTATCATGTATTTACATGGAGTTAAAACTAAACTCGCTGCCAACATTGAAGGCTAGTAATTAATGATGAAAATACCTTTGCAACAAAATTAATTAGTGCTGATCAGCCCTTCTCTCACCCAAAACCAACCATTACAAGTTTGGAGTCTCTTCCTTGGAATCTAAAAAGTTTATGTTACGTTTGTTTTTTTTTTGCTTTACTTTTCCTTTTGTTTGTCTTTTTGTTCACTCCTACAATCTCTTTTCATTTCTCTTTCAGTACCAGAATTGGCAATTGCAATTTAATTCATCCTCCTCCAAGACGTGGAGATGCTGGTGTTGGACTGGGGTGGGCACAGTAAGAAGTCTCACCACCAGGTTAAAGTCCAACAGGTTTATTAGTAGCACAAGCTTTCTGAGCGCTGCTCCTTCATCAGGTGATACTCTTCCAACAAAGTTACTTTCCAGTCCTTAAATCTCAATAATACTTACAGGTTAAAGAAACTCCACACTGCTTGTCCGAGATACTCAGCTCCCAGATCTCCCAATCGCTCCGAGACCCCTGGATCGCTCCGAGAACTCCCCCGCCCACCCCCGATCGCACCGAGATCTGGCCCGATCAGTCGAGTCCCAGACTCCCGATCACTCGTGTCCCAGATCTCCTGTTTTGTTTGTTGCCCTGTTGGTTGCAGCATAATTTTTTTGTTTAGTTTGAGTTATTTTAAAAGAGCAAGGGCAAATCCAACTCATTCCCAGTGCCAATAGTGCCCTACTGCAGTAAATCCTGTCTCAGTTATGCCCAAAACATATTTCACAAAGAAGCGTGCCTGGATTTAAATTTTGCCCTCTGCTCTTGCCATGAACTCGCATCTATTTTTAGTTTCTCTCCTGTCTCCCCTCATACCCTTTCTGACCTCATCCGATCCATGAGACTGACCTCCTGCTCCTTCAGCCTCTGCCTCCATTTTGTTAGCAATTGTGTCTTTGCCTATATATGCTCTGTTTGTGAACCCACCTCTCCGCTCACGAAGGAGCAGCACCCCAAAACCTCGTGATTCCAAATAAACCTATTGGACTTTAACCTGGTGTTGTCAGACTGCTTACTGTGCCCACTCCATTCCGATGCCAACATCTCCACCTCCATTTTGTTTGGAGTTTGTTTGTTTTATTATGAACAGGAGGGAGAGAAACTTAATGCCTTTATTCTGTTCCTGCCAGCTGGGAGCTGCTGGAGTTCTTTCCAGTTGGTGTTAAAGCAGCAGTCTGATGCTTTGTCTGTTCTCAAAGGAACATAGAGGTTTCAATATGGCCACTCAAGACATGTTACCTTCTTTCTCCACAGTGATGTCAAAAGGGCTATTTATCCAGTGTCTGGGACTGACTTTAGTTTCAGGATTGATAATGTCCCACCATTAGCTTTCAAAAGCGTCACCATGCATTTTGAGGTGCTTGTGTTAGGAAGCCATTGTCTGGATAGACCTCCCTGACTCCTCCAGAGAGGTAAGCTTATCAAGATGCAAATTACATCCCTTTACGAAATGTACCTGGACAGCCCCAGGAATGAGATTAGTTTGTTAACAGCTCTGCAGGCATAACGAGTTTCAAGCCGTGAGTGCGCTGGTTTTGTGACTTTATTGCCCTTGCAATGGGATGTAATAATCCATGTTGATGAAAGTAGGATTCTTTCGTTCTTGTAGTCTCCTGTTGGTAGCTCCCAGAACAAAGGGCCAACTCTATGATCATGTGACTTTTGGTTCAGCAGGAAGTCTATTAAAAAGAAAATGATTGTATTTATACATTGTGGTTTGAATTTCTTTTCATGTTTTATTGACGTAACATTACAAATTTGATTTTCTTTCTTGTTTCTTGTTTGGCATTCAGACAGCTGATATCCACTTGTGCCTCATCTAAAAACATCCCTTGTTTCTTTACCCAACCGTGAAATTCCCATCAGCTTTTTTTAAAACCATGAAAACTTTTATCACTTAATCTCTACTGAGGGACGGCATGCTGGCACACTGGTTAGCATTACTGCTTCACAGTGCCAGAGACCCATGTTTGATTCCCGGCTTGGGTTGCCGTCTGTTTGGAGTTTGTATGTTCTTCCCGTGTCTGTGTGGGTTCCCTCCGGGTACTCCAGTTTCCTCCCACAGTCCACAGATGTGCGGGTGAGGTGGATTGGCCAGGCTAAATTCGCCTTCAGTGTCAGGGATATCAGCAGCGGTAAAGGCATGGGGTTATGGAGATTGGGTCTGGGTAAGATTGTTGTTGGTGCAGGCTCGATGGGTCAAATGGTCTCTTTCTGCACTGTAGGGATTCTATGATATCCACCCTATCACAGACCTTGATTGTCCTCCGCAACCCCCACCCCCTCTACTTTTTCCATGTGTTAGTAATTACATTGTTATGGTCCAATGGCGATCATTTTGTTCAAGTGCAAAAATTCACTGGCAACGACTTTGTGAAAACAATTGCATTGTTACACATGTGATGGGTATCAGTGCACATATAAGTGGGGGTGCCCCACAATCATATTTTAATTTGAACTTTTGTAAGTCCCTTTGCGATTTTGTCTTTTTTGTTGCAGTTTACCTTCAAGAGCTGCTCCTTTAATTTGTTGATGGGATCATCTGTTAACTTGTCTCCTTTTTAAGTGATTTACTGTTATCTCAAAAGAGTCTAAATGGGGACGGCTGGAAGGCTAATGAGGGTAGAGACAGGGAGCTGGAATGCTAAGGTAGGTTTGGACTCATTGGGCAGGACTTTCCAGCCTTGCTCATCCTGAAACCGTAAAATCCTGCCTGAGGTCAACGGACCTTTTCCATGGTCCACCCTCGCCTGCTCCAGTTCCCGTGGCGGGCGGGACAGTAGAATTCTGGTCATTATTTCTCAACATACAAGTACTGGAACTACCAACGTTCACTTGCTCAAAACCGATCAGATTTCTTACTTTCTCAAATCTGATGACCTGAAGCACAGAATCCCTACAGTACAGATGGAGCCATTCGGCCCATCAAGTCTGTGCTGATAACAATCCCCCTCTCCCCGTTACCCCACATATTTACCCTAGCTAGCCCCCCTGACACTAAGGGTCAATTTAACATGGCCAATCAACCTAACCTGCACATCTTTGGACTGTGGGAGGAAACCAGAATACCCGGAGGAAACCCACGCAGACACAGGGAGAACATGCAGATTCCAAACAGTCAGTGACCCAAGCTGGGAATTGAACCCGGTCCCTGGCGCTGTAAGGCAGCAGTGCTAACCACTGTGCCGCTCAGTGGTCCAAGGACATCAGCTTGGTTTCTCTCCATAGATGCTGCTTGACCTGTTCAGTGTTTCCAGCTTCTCCTGTTTTTATTGGGGACTGTATTTGTCTGCTTCCATTCTGTCCCGTCTAATCATAGCCAGAGAATCACTTCTCATGGTTTCTCTCCTGCTCCCATACTTTGTCCTCTGCTTTTCCCAAGGGTCTGTCCTTGGTTCCTTCCTATTTCTCATCCACATGCGGTCTCTTGGCAACACCATTCAAAAGGACAGCACAATGGTACAGTGGTTAGCATTGCTGCCTCTCTATACCAGGGACCTGGATTCAGTTCTGGCCTCGAGTAACTATCTGTGTGAAGTTTGCATGTTCTCCCTGTGTCTGTGTGGGTTTCCTCCAAGTGCTCAAGTTTTCTCCCACACTCCAGAGATGTGCGGGTTAGGTTGATTGGTCATGCTAAACTGCCTGTTAGTGTCTCAAGATGCGCAGGTTAGGGATGAGCGGGGGAAAAGTGCAGGATTATGGGAATGTGTAAGGAGTTTGGGATTGTGTAAGATGCTTTTTTGGAGAAAGTTGGTTCAGACTCGATGGGCCAAATAGTCTCCTGCACTGTCGGGATTCTACGGTTCTATGAAAAGTGCAGCATTAATCTTGCATGTCCCATTGACAACACTCCCTCCAACCTCACCGTCACCATTCCTGACTGCCCCACCATCTTTAAAGGCTGCTTATTGGACACCCAGTTCTGATAGGGACGAGTGTGCCGCCAGTAATCCAAGGTGGACACCGATTGGTATCAATCTATTGCTCAAAAATGTTGCGTGCACTGGATATAGAGGCCTAAACGACTCCCTTTACCTCGATGGGCTTTCCATGAACTGCCAAAGCACCCTTCTTCCAATGGTGGCAGCATTCCTCACCATTCAAACCTGTCTAAGATGAACACACCCAGATATGTGTGGAAAGCACAATAAGCTATGTGCATGACTGCATCTGAGCCAGTGAACTCACTGAGCTAGTTCAGTGAATTTAAACCCACATGGCGGAACTGGCTGTCGTATACAACTGTTGTACTCTGGCTGTGAGACCCTAGGCATCATCCAGACTTAGCATAAGGATCAACCTTGAATGTACCTAACATCTCCTGGAGTCAGCAGAATCAGTACAGGTTAGCTCTGATCACTTATAGAGCTGAGGTGCTGTTTGGGTTATAATCCAGAATTCTGAGGTTTCCATCCTAATTGAAGGGGTTCAGTTTTGCAACTCCAAAGACAGAAGTCAAAGACTGTACCTAACCGAGATTTGACTTGATATGATTTACTATTGTCACATCTATTAGCATACAATGAAAAGTATTGTCCCTTGCGTGCTATACAGACAAAACATACCGTTTATTGAGAAGGAAACGAGAGTTCAGAATATGTTGTTATAGTGTAGAGAAAGGTCAACTTAATGCAAGGTAGGTCCATTCAAAAATCTGACAGCAGCAGGAAAGAAGCTGTTCTCGAGTCAGTTGGTACGCGACCTCAGACTTTTGTATCTTTTTCCAGAAGCAAGAAGGTGGAAGAGAGAATGTCTGGAGTGCCTGTAGTCCTTAATTATTCCAGCTGCTTTGCTGAGGCAGCGGGAAGTATAGACAGAGTCAATGGCTGGGAGGCTTGTTTGTGTGATGGATTGGGCTACATTCATGATCTTTTGTCGTTCCTTGTGGTCTTGGGCAGAACAGGAGTCAAACCAAGCTGTGATACAACCAGAAAGAATGCTTTCTATGATGCATCTGTAAAAATTGATGAGAGTCATAGCTGACATGCCAAACTTCCTTAGTCTTCTGAGAAAGTAGGGGCATTAGTAGGCTTTCTTAACTATAGTGTGGGCATAGGGATCCAGGATATGCTGTTGGTGATCTGGACACCTAAAAACTTGAAGCTGTCGACACTTTCTGCTTTGTCCCCATTGATGAAGACAGGAGCATGTTCTCCTTTATGATTCCTGAAGTCGATGACAATCGCCTTCATTTTGTTGACATTGGGAGAGAGTGCTTTTCTCAGGGAACATTTGTTCATCAGCTGCACCAGCGCAATTACACTCGCTGGGAGGATGTAAAATTCCACTCATCCCAGACCAATATTATTCAAGCTGCAGTCTCCCGCTAATCCTGACTTTGGACTTGCATCTTGCAAGCCTGTAAATACCCAAAAATTCTCAGGATTTTCTATTCGCTTTCTGATTATTAAATAGATGACAATTAACTTCTAACTGGGCAGCATGGTGACGCAGTGGTTAGCACTGCTGCCCCTCAGCACCAGGGATCCGGGTTCAATTCCGGCCTTGCTTGAATATCTGTGTGGAGTTTGCATGTTCTCCCCATGTCTGCGTGGGTTTCCTCTGGGTGCTCCGGTTTTCTCCTACACTCCAAAGATATGCAGGTTAAGTGAATTGGCTGTGATAAATTGCCTATTAATGTCAGGGAGATTAGCAGCGTAAATATGTGGGTTACAGGGATAGGGCCTGGGTGGGATAGTGGTGCAGACTTGATAGGCCAAATGGTCTCCTTCACAGCGCCAGGGAATGGATTCCATTTCCAGCTTCGATCACAGTCTGTGTGGATTTGCACATTCTCCCCATGTCTGCATGGGTTTCCTCCGGGTAGTCAAGTTTCCTCCCACAGTCTGAATAGACACTGGACTGTGGGAATTTCGCAGTAACTTCATTACAGTGCTAATGTAAGCCTACTTGTGACGCTAATAAATAAACTTTACTTTTCTGTACAGTAGAGATTTTATGATTCTCATCTGTAGCACCACAAATTCCTTTACCACTTTCAGTATGTGTCGTACAGAATAACCCCTGTACATAGTTATTAAACAGCATGTACAGGTGAGTGTTTTGACACAGCGTAGTCACTGGTATGATTGAATGTAGATTATAGATCATGTGAATTCAGTGCTCTGACTGGTGTACTGATTAGGGTGGGAGTTTTGTACCTTTGATGGATTTAATGGTTGCTGTCAATGGTATTAGCATATGTTTGCAACGTATGGGAAAGTCATCCCGAAAAAAATGACCTCATGTTTATTGCTGGGGTACTGTGTGCAGTTTTGGTCGCCGTACTTACGCAAGGATGTTTTGGCCTTGGAGGGAGTGCAGAGGAGGTTCACTAGGCTGATGCCGGAGTTGAGGGGGTTGAGCTATGAGGAGAGGCTGAATAAACTAGGCTTGTACTCGTTAGAGTTTAGAAGAATGAGGGGAGATCTCATTGAGACATATAAGATGATGGATAGGATAGAGGTGGAGAGACTCTTCCCGCTCAGAAAGGACAGTAGGACTAGGGGGCACAGCCTCAAGATAAAGGGGAGGCGGTATAGAACGGAGTTGAGGAGGAACTTCTTCACTCGAAGGGTGGTGAATCTCTGGAATTCTCTGCCCGTTGAAGCGGTGGAGGCTGCCTCGCTAAATATTTTTAAGAAGCGGGTTGATGGGTTTTTGATAAGAGAGGGGATTAAGGGTTATGGGGAGAGGGCGGGAATGTGGAACTGAGCCACGACAGATCAGCCATGATCTTATTGAATGGCGGGGCAGGCTCGAAGGGCTAGATGGCCTACTCCTGCTCCTATTTCTTATGTTCTTATGTTTCCTAAGAGCAGACCTGAAATGAACATTGCATACAATTCACTTGTGTCATAGAATCACTACAGTGTAGAAGGAGGCCATTCGGCCCTTTGAGTCTGTGCCGACCACAATCCCACCCAGGCCCTATCCCCATAACACCACATATTTACCCCACTGACCCCCCCCGACACCAGGGTCAATTTAGCATTGCCAATCAACCTAACCCCACACATCTTTGGACTGTGGGAGGAAACCGGATTGCGCAGGGGAAACCAATCACGGGGAGAAAGTGCAAACTCCATATAGACAATGACCCAAGGCCAGAATTGAACCCAGGTTCCTGGTGCTGTGAGGCAACAGTGCTAACCACTGTGTTACCGTGCCACCCCTCATCACTGATCATCCTCATCATTCCTTCTCAATGTTATTTGCAAGTAATGACCTTCTTATTTTAAAATTACTGTTCACAAATACAGTCAGACCATTAACTTCTTGTTTTTACTCATTCTCAGGATGTGGGCATTACTGACAAGGTGAGGGTTTTTGTTTGCCCTTCCTGAGCTGCCCTCCGCTATTCGCTATCACTGATCTGTACCGTCGACCACTTTTAGCAGATACCCTGAAAACTGAGTTTCTGATGAAATCTGAATTTGTGTCTGAGAGGTTACCAGTCCCATCCTGTGGGCTGCCAATCCAGTAACATGACCAATACACCAACAAGATGCAGCTGAAGAGCAGGAAATTGGGATTACTGTAGGTAGCCTCAAAGCAAGACTAATGGGCCAATGGCCCACTCACTTTGCTGCTATTTAGTGTAATTTGATTTGCAGGCATTGCTCCTGAGTGAGTGTATTAGATTACCGAGTGCACGCAGAGGAAAAGCAGACAAGGACAACTCTGTAAAACGGCAGGTCCAAGTTTATCTCCATTCATGTAAGCAGACAGAAAATGGGATGTCCTCAGCAAGACCCTCTCCACCTTGACCTGTTTGTGTGTGTGTGTGTGTGTGTGTGTGTGTGTGTGTGTGTGTATATCTGGTGCGGGCTGTGGTTTGATGTGTATCTGTGTGTGTGTGTATCTGTTGCGGGCTGTGGTTTGATGTGTCTGTGTGTCTGTCTGTCTGTCTGTTGTGGGCCATGGCTGTATGTGTGCGAACAAGGTGTAAGAAATCATTGGACATTCTCCAAATAAATACCGAAGGGTCAATGAGATGTGGCTGCTAATCCCCCATCAATTCATTGGTGTACAGCTGGCACAACATGTCAGACCCCTTAGCACAAAGCCTCCCAGAATCTCACCAAGCAGAGTTTTGATCCTCGACCTCCACTGTACGATCTGTCCAAGTGATCATTTACAGCCAATCACACACTAAGAAACTCTGCCAAGGAAATAGAAATGTGCTTTGCTGGGCTTTGGTTTTATTCGGGTAAGGAAAGGATTCCCTTCCCACTGACTGGAATGACCCCTCACAGAGTGCCCTGTAGGAACAGAATGGTGCTGGTGTGAAAGGTCCAAGACCCCAGGATGTGCCAGAAGTTTTACAATCAGTGAAGTGCTTTTGAAGTATTGTTGTTATGCAGACATTGCAACAGTTAATATTCACAATGCCAGGTCCTACAAACAGTGATGTGATTCAGTCTAGATTAGTGAATGATGTTAACTGGAGGGATAAAAATTAGCTCAGACACTGGGGAGGATTCCCCTATTGAATTCCCACTCGCGAGGACAGATTAACATCTGATCCAAAAGGTGGCATCTCCAGCAGTGTTGTCCTGTCTCGAGTGGCACAGTGGCACAACAGTTAGCATGTCTGCCTCTCAATACCAGGGATCGGGTTAAATTCCCAGCTTGGGTCACTGTCTGTGTGGTGTTTGCATGTTCTCCCCATGTCTGCCTGGGTTTCCTCCAGGTGCTCCTGTTTACCACAGTTCAAAGATGTTCAGGTTAGGTAGACTGGCCATGATGAATTGTCCCTCAGTGCCTCAAGGTATGTGGGTTGGGTGGATTGGCCATGGGAAGGGTGTGGTGTTACGGCGATAGGGCAGGACAGAGGGTGCGATTGGGATGCTCTGTCAGAAAGTTGGTGCAGTCCTGATGGGCCGAATGGCCTCTTCTGCACTGGAGGGATCCTATGATTTTTGTGGCACTGCCCCGGAGTGTTAGCCTAGATTTTGGGCCCACGTCTCTGGAATTGAATCCATAAGGCTTCTGATTCTGAGGTATGAGAGCCAGCCACTGAGCCAAAGCAGGGTAAATTCCTTGTACAAGCAAGCTATTGTCATTTTCATGCTTTAGGCTAGGATCACTGTACATGACACTGAGGTGTGGGGAATTTGCAGCAACATTTATTTTCTATTACTGTAAGCTAAACAAAGCTGTTTCTGTGCAGTGTAACAGCTGGCGAAACTGACACAGTGAGGGAACAAACTCACATCAGTCATTCAGTTTTACACAGCGGAGTCAAGGAGCACCAGCTCGTTGCATGATGAATGCGGAACTGCTTTAGGAATGGATCTTATGGACCAGCCCTGAGCCGGGCAGGTTCTCCACTGACTGCACCAACATCAGAAACAGGACAAAACAACGGTGTTTCACAATTGACCAAGTGCTTAACAACTGACCTTTATTCAGCAGCACCCTGTGCTCACTGACTTACATTAGCTCCTGGTCTGGCATCAACTCAGTATTTAAAATTGTCACCCTGCTTTTCAAATAATTTGTCTTCTATAGCCTCACCCGTTCTGATCTCTGTAATCTGCTCTAGTCCCACAACACTCAGAGACATCTGTGCTCCTCCAATTCCTCCTCTCTTGTCCATACCTGGCTCCTGTAGTCCCAAGCCCTAAATTCTAACAATCCTTCACCTCACCTCTCCACCTCTGCTTTAAGACACCCTTTAAGATTGGTATAGCAGGCTAGCTGACACCTTATATGTTTCCTCATTATTACATTTTTGTCACATGTCGTACCGTCTCCCTCTTGGGCTCACTATCAAGTTTTGTCTGCTATTGCTCCTGTGAATCTCTTTGGTAGGTTTTTTTTTACGAAATATGGAAACAAACGCTTATCTACCCCTCAATCTGTTTCCTTTTGTCTATCTTTCTCTCCTGTTTGCTGTGATTCCAGTTCCAGTATCTTCATTGTTATGACAGTAAGGTCCGGTTTATGACACATGCACCAAATCTAGCCGGAGGTAGCATCTTTCGAGGAGATGGTAAACTGAATTATCTCTCATTTACAAAAGATCACATGGCACCATTCACAAAAAGAACACAAGACATTCTTGGGTGGCACAGTGGTTAGCAGTGTTGCCTCACAGCGTCAGGGATCCAGGTTCAATTCCGGCCTTGTGTGATTGTTTGGAGTCTGCACATTGTCCCTGTGTCTGTGTGGGTTTTC
Organism: Carcharhinus amblyrhynchos; assembly: GCF_965287045.1. Taxonomy (NCBI): domain Eukaryota; kingdom Metazoa; phylum Chordata; class Chondrichthyes; order Carcharhiniformes; family Carcharhinidae; genus Carcharhinus; species Carcharhinus amblyrhynchos. Next base: position 8,369,475 of record NC_137340.1, on the reverse strand, counting down.
TCTGGGTGCTCCAGTTTACCCCCTCAATCCAAAGATGCGCACGTTAAGTGGATTGGCCATGGTAAATTGTCCCTTAGTGTCCTAAGATGTGTAGTTTGGGGAGATTAGCCACGGTAAGTGGGTTACAGAGATAGGACTGGGGCGAGTGTCTGGGTGAGTTACTTTGTCAGAGAGTGGGTGCAGACTCAATGGGCCAAGTGGCCTCCTTCTGCATTATAAGGATTCTCTGATTCTCCCTGAGGCATTGGCCAATATTTAGCCATCAACAAAAAACACATAATTTGCTCATTATCTCATGGCTGTTTGTGGGATTTTCCTGTGTACATAGAGGCTGCCATGTTTTACAGCAGTGGTTGCAATGCAAAAGAACATCATTGATCATGGAACACTTTCGGACATCCTGAGAATATTGTTGGGTGATTCGATGCAAGTTTGTCCTCCATTTTATCCTGTGTGAAGATTTGCACACCATTCACCTCCCTGGCCTCACTCCCCTTTATGGCTATAATCTCCTCCTGTCCCACAACACTCCCAGGTATCTTTTAAAAAAAACATTCATGGGAGGCGAGTATCACTGGGCACCATTTACTGCCCATCCATCACTAAAAGTCACCTACATTGCTGTGGTTCTGGAGTCTCTTGGCCAGACCAGATAAGGACGGCAGATTTCCTTCGTTAAAGGACATCAGTGAACCACATGAGTTTTTGTGACAATCGATAATGGTTTCATTGTCATCATTAGACTTTGAACGACAGATTTTGTTTTTTTATTGACTTCAAATTTGACCATCTCCAATAGTGGGATTCAAATAGAGGTTCCCAGAGCATTTAGCAACAATACCACTATGCCATCGGCTCCCCTGTACTGTTCTAATTCTAGCCTTTTATGTATTCCCAGTTCTAATTACTCAAACATTGGTGGCTGTACCATTGGTTTCCTGGGCCCCAAGTTCCACAATTCCCTCCCTGCACCTCGCTTTCATCCATGAAAACAATCCTTAAAACTTTCCTCTTTCACCAAGTTTTTGGTCGCTTGCCTAACAATTCCTTCCGTGATTGGATGTCTTACTTTGTTTCACGATGCTCTCATGAAGCAGCTGGGAACATTCGATTATGGTTTGAATCCCACCATGGCAGATGGTTAAATTTGAAGTCAATAAAAAAACAAAATCTGGAGTTCAAAATCTAATGATGACAATGAAACCATTGTCGATTGTCACAAAAACTCATGTGGTTTACTAGTGTCCTTTAGGGAAGGAAATCTGCCGTCCTTACGTGGTCTGGCCAAGAGACTCCAGGGCCACAGCAATGTGAGTGACTCTTAAGTGCCTTCTGAAATGGATAGGCAATAAATGGTGCCCAGTGATACCCGCTTACCATGAATGTTTGTTTTTAAAGATATCTGGGCATGTTGTGGGACAGGAGGAGATTATATTCTGTTATGAGATGTAAATCTAAGTTGTCGCTGTGCGATCCTTGATGCTTCTATTCTGCTTGCATATCGTCTTCAACCTAAGTACTTACCAACTTGATTTTTTCTCAGATTATTTATTTTATATATATTATCATTTACATTTTTTTTCCCTGTGTTGACTGTCAGATCCCTGCCCCTCTTGACCTAGCCACTGGATGGAGCTGTAGATGGCAGGATTCCCTTTGCATCACTTTGTGTTTACACTTCATTTCCTGCTCTCTGGCTGATAGCCGCAATCGCTTCTCGGCCTTTTGGCTAGGGTCAAGCATCCGATCAAGCCCAAGATGGGGTGCAATGCTTCACCTTGTCAGCTTGGAGCCTCGTTGGTCTCCATTGTGTGGGCTTTGGATTGGATTCAGTTGGAATTTGAGTTTGGCTTTTGGAGCAAGAACATAAGAACATAAGAAATAGGAGCAGGAGTAGGCCATCTAGCCCTTCGAGCCTGCCCCGCCATTCAATAAGATCATGGCTGATCTGTCGTGGCTCAGTTCCACTTTCCCGCCCTCTCCCCATAACCCTTAATCCCCTCTCTTATCAAGAACCCATCAACCCGCTTCTTAAAAATATTTAGCGAGGCAGCCTCCACCACTTCAACGGGCAGAGAATTCCAGAGATTCACCACCCTTTGAGTGAAGAAGTTCCTCCTCAACTCCGTTCTAAACCGCCTCCCCTTTATCTTGAGGCTGTGCCCCCTAGTCCTACTGTCTTTTTTGAGCAGGAAGAGTCTCTCTACCTCTATCCTATCCATCCCATTCATCATCTTATACGTCTCAATGAGATCTCCCCTCATTCTTCTAAACTCTAACGAGTACAAGCCTAGTTTATTCTGCCTTTCCTCATAGCTCAATCCCCTCAACTCCGGCATCAGCCTAGTAAACCTCCTCTGCACTCCCTCCAGGGCCAAAATATCCTTGCGCAGGTGCGGCGCCCAAAACTGCACACAGTACTCCAGCTGCGGCCTCACCAATGCCCTATACAGCTGCAGCAAGACCTCCCTACTTTTATATTCAATCCCCCTCGCTATGAAGGCCAGCATCCCATTCGCCTTCCTGACCACCTGCTGCACCTGCAAGCTGGGTTTTTGCGACTCATGCACAAGGACCCCGAGGTCCCTCTGCACCGTCGCCTGCTGCAGTTTTTCGCCACGTAAGTAATAGTCCTTCCTACCATTCTTCCTACCAAAGTGGACCACCTCGCACTTGCCAACATTAAATTCCATTTGCCATTTCCTGGCCCATTCGCCCAGCCTATCTAGATCCTTCTGCAGACTCTCCACACCCTCCGCACAATTTGCCTTTCCCCCAATCTTGGTGTCATCAGCAAATTTCGACACCCTGCACTCGGTTCCCTCCTCCAGATCATCTATGTAAATAGTAAATAGCTGAGGCCCCAGCACCGACCCCTGGGGCACCCCACTAGTCACCAACCGCCAATCTGAATAGCACCCGTTGACCCCCACTCTCTGCCTCCTATTTGACAACCAATCCTCTATCCACGCTAACACCCTACCCCCAACTCCATGTCCCCTGACCTTCTGCAATAACCTCTTGTGAGGTACCTTGTCAAACGCCTTCTGAAAATCCAGAAAGACCACATCCACCGGCTCTCCTCTATCCACTGCCCTGGACACATCCTCATAGAACTCCAGTAAATTTGTCAGACACGACTTCCCTTTAATGAAACCGTGTTGCGTCTGCCCTATCAAGCAATTCCCTTCAAGATGCCTCGCAATTTCCTCCTTAATGACGGATTCTAACATTTTACCTACCACAGACGTTAAACTAACCGGCCTATAATTCCCCACCTTTTGCCTGGCACCCTTCTTAAACAACGGCGTAACATTAGCCGTTTTCCAATCTTCCGGCACTTCCCTGGAATCCAGCGACGTCTGGAAAATAACCACCAAGGCATCCACTATCACCTTCGCCATTTCTTTCAGAACCCTCGGATGCATTCCATCCGGTCCTGGGGACTTGTCCACAATCAGCCCCTCCAGTCTGTCGAGCACCACCTCTCTAGTAACAGTAATGTCATTAAGACCCTCCAGTCCTACCACCTTTCCATCGCTAACACCCGGCAAATTATTCACGTCCTCCTCCGTGAAGACAGAAACAAAAAAGTTATTCAAGACCTTAGCCATATCCCCATCCCCTACCACTAGGTCCCCTTTCTCATCCTCTAAAGGACCAACGTTCACCCTAGCCAGCCTCTTCCTTTTTATATATTTATAAAAACTCTTGCTATCCTTTTTTATATTAAGCGCTAGCCCAGCTTCATAGCTTCTCCTACCCTCCTTTATCAACTTCTTTGTCAATCTTTGTTGACATTTAAACCTTTCCCAATCCTCTTCTCACCCACTGCTCTTAGCTACTCTAAATTCCTCCGCTTTTAATTTAACACTTTCCTTCACCTCCTTCGTTATCCACGGATCCATCCCATTCATCATCTTATACGTCTCAATGAGATCTCCCCTCATTCTTGTAAACTCTAATGAGTACAAGCCTAATTTATTCAGCCTCTCCTCATAGCTCAACCCCCTCAACTCCGGCATCAGCCTAGTAAACCTCCTCTGCACTCCCTCCAAGGCCAAAATATCCTTGCGTAAGTACGGCACCCAAAACTGCACACAGTACTCCAGCTGCGGCCTCACCAATGCCCTATACAGCCGCAGCAAGACCTCCCTACTTTTATATTCAATCCCCCTCGCTATGAAGGCCAGCATCCCATTCGCCTTCCTGACCACCTGCTGCACCTGCAAGCTGGGTTTTTGCGACTTATGCACAAGGACCCCGAGGTCCCTCTGCACCGTCGCCTGCTGCAGTTTTTCTCCACGTAAGTAATAATCCTTCCTACCATTATTCCTACCAAAGTGGACCACCTCGCACTTGCCAACATTAAATTCCATTTGCCATTTCCTGGCTCATTCGCCCAGCCTATCTAGATCCTTCTGTAGACTCTCACCACCCTCTGCACAATTTGCCTTTCCACCAATTTTGGTGTCATCAGCAAATTTCGACACCCTACACTCGGTTCTCTCCTCCAGATCATCTGTATAAATGGTAAATAGCTGAGGCCCCAGCACCGACCCCTGGGACACTCCACTAGTCACCATCCGCCAATCCGAATAGCACCCGTTGACCCCCACTCTCTGTCTCCTATTTGACAACCAGTCCTCTATCCACGCTAACACCCTACCCCCATCTCCATGCCCCCTGACCTTCTGCAATGACCTCTTGTGAGGTACCTTGTCAAACGCCTTCTGAAAATCCAGAAAGACCACATCCACCGGCTCTCCTCTATCCACCGCCCTAGACACATCCTCATAGAACTCCAGTAAATTTGTCAGACACGACTTCCCTTTAATGAAACCATGCTGCGTCTGCTCTATCAAGCAGTTCCCCTCAAGATGCCTCGCTATTTCCTCCTTGATGACGGATTCTAACATTTTACCTACAACAGACGTTAAACTAACAGGCCTATAATTCCCCGCCTTTTGCCTGGCACCCTTCTTAAACAACGGCGTAACATTAGCCGTTTTCCAATCTTCTGGCACTTCCCCGGAATCCAGCGACGTCTGGAAAATAAGCACCAAGGCATCCACTATCACCTCCGCCATTTCTTTCAGGACCCTCGGATGCATTCCATCCGGTCCTGGGGACTTGTCCACAATCAGCCCCTCCAGTATGTCAAGCACCACCTATCTAGTAACAGTAATGTCATCGAGACCCTCCAGGAATGGATTTGGGTTTGCCTGGTCCACACTGAACGTTGGTTTTGTAACTTTAAGAATGGAGTTCAGCTTCCACACTGGAACAACTCTGCTGACATTGCTCAGCCCCCTGCCTAACTGAGTGTCTAACTGTGACGCCTAGCAGAAAGTTCCACATATATCTGGGTAAACTGTGCACCCAGTCTTCTCTCCCTGTCTCAGCAGTTACATGTACCAGTGTTCACTAGGAGACCCGAGGAAGGAAATCTTTTGAATACATTATTTCCTAAGATGTGGGCATCACCGACAAGGTCAGCCCATCCCTAAACATCCTGGAGCAGGTGGTGGTGAGCCCCCCCTGCTTGCTGAACCGCTGCAGTCCCTGTGGTGCAAATACACCGCTGGGACTTTGTAGCAGTTTGGCACAATCAAGCGTTAATGAAGAGTCAACTCCATTGCTATGGGTCTGTAGGCCAGACCGGGTAAGGATAGCAGATTTCTGAGCGGAATCAGGTTGATTGATACAAAGATCGATAAGAGTTTCAGAGACACCATAGTTTTTGGTTGCAGATTTTGATTAACTATTAAATTTAAATTCCACTGGCTGCCACATTGGAGTTTGAACCCATGTTTCAGGGAACTAGCCACTGGTTTATGAGTCCAGTGACATTACCACAATGCCACCATCTCCACGAGCTGCTGTTAGACTTTTAAGTAGAAGTCAAGTCATTTAAATATTTTCCAGGAGATCCAAGGAACCCATGAACATTTTGTAAGGTAGCATTGGCACAGCGCTGGATTTACAGTCTATGTAAGGTTGCTCTACGTGTCTCTAGTTGACTCCAGATTCAAGTTGACCTCTGCAAGTTTAGTGGGTACATCTGAGGCACAAATTATGTGTCAGAGCATTTGTACCAAGTTGGCAGTGAAAATGGACCTGGTTTTTTGATTTGATTTATTATTGTCACATATGTTAACATAAGGTGAAAAGTATTGTTTCTTGTGCACTATACAGACAAAACATGCTGTTCATAGAGAAGGAAATGAGAGAGTACAGAATGTAGTGTTACAGTCATAGCTAGGGTGTAGAGAAAGATCAACTTAATGCAAGGTAAGTCCATTCAAAAGTCTGACAGCAGCAGGGAAGAAGCTGTTCTTGAGTCGATTAGTGTGTGATCTCAGACTTTTGTATCATTTTCCTGAAGGAAGGTGGTGGAAGAAAGAATGCCCGGGGTGTGTGGGGTCCTTAATTATGCTGGCTGCTTTGCCGAGGCAGCAGGAAGTGTCGACAGAGACAATGCATGGGAGGCTGGTTTGCATGATAGATTGGGTTATATTCACACCCTTTTGTTGTTTGTTGCAGTCTCAGGCAGAGTAGGAGCCCATACCAAGCTGTGATACAACGAGAAAGACTACTTTCTATGGTGCATCTGTAAAAGTTGGTGAGTGTCATAGCTGACATGCCAAATTTCCTTGCTCTTCTGAGAAAGTAGAGGCATTGATAGGCTTTCTTAACTGTAGTGTCGGCATGGGGGGACGAGGACAGGTTGTTGATGATCTGGACACTTAAAAACTTTAAACTCTCGAACCTTTCTACTTTGTCTCTGCTGAAGTAGACAGGAGCATGTTCTCCTTTACGCTTTCGGAAGTTGATGACAATCTCCTTCATTTTGTTGACCTTAAGGGAGAGATTATAGTTGCCGCACCAGTTCACCAGATTCTCTATCTCATTCCTGTACTCTGCCTCGTCATTGTTTGAGCACTATGGTGGTGTCGATGGCAAACTTGAAAATCGAATTGGAGGGGAATTTGGCTGCACAGTCATAGGTGTATAAGGAGTATAGTTGAGGGCTGAGAACACAGCCTTGTGGGGCACCGGTGTTGAGGATGATCGTGGACGTGGTCTGACCATCTGGTATTGATCTAGTCATTGCCAACTGCATACCCAGCCCCATCAATCGTAAAATCCTTATTCTTATTCTTCAGAACCTTCCACACACCTGACGAAGGAACACCGTTTCCGAAAGCTTGTGGGATTACTATCAAATAAACCTGTTGGACTTTAACCTGGTGTTGGGAGACTTCTTACTGTGTTTACCCCAGTCCAACGCTGGCCTATCTACACCAGCATTTATTGCCCATTCTTAGTTGTCTGAGGGCATTGAAAGTCAACCACATTGCTGTGGCTCTGGAGTCACATGTAGGCCAGACCAGATGAGGATGGCAGATCTCCTTCTCTAAGGACATTGGTAAATATTCTAGAGCTTTGATCTGTAACATTTCAGGGTCAGGGTTTTGATGACAAACTGGATCTCAGCCGATGCAATAGGTCAACAAAACCAACTCGTGTTTAAAGAAAATTTCATAGCCTCAGATCATCCCAAGATAAGAAGAGCCAATGAAGTACTTTTTTAAGTGTACGTTCACTGTTGTAATGTAGTGAATTTGTGTTATCTCGTGTTTTTAGGCCGTGCTTGATGCCAATGCTGGGCATGCAGATTTGTGTGAGCAACTACCATCCTCATTGCGGGCAACGTGCAACAGGAACCCAACTTATTTACTTGCAACAACTGTGTGCCATGCAGGAAAATTGAGTGGCTGTCAGTACTTTGCAAAATCACATTTAGTTCTACAACGTCCATTGATCCTTCTTAAACGGAGGCGATTTAAGAATGTGGCTACAATAACTCCAGGAGTCAGCTGTGAAGGAACAGTGCTTTATTGCACAAAATATAGTAAAGCAAAACCTGTGGTGAACACAAACAGGTCCCAACGGACAATGCATTATACAGGGTTTGGCATATGAGCTTCACTAACTGGTTAGTTAATTACCAATTTACCAGGAAGCTCATATTCCACAAGTCCAAGTGGGAGATTAATCATTAGTTCCCCAATGCGGGGTATCACAGTGGCAGAATATGTGGAAGTTTTAACAAGATTCTTGCCGCTTCACTACACCGCTATAGCAAGCGAGCTCACTACATCATTGCAACAGTTTTCTTTCCTGTCTCGGCTGAATCTTTTGCGCCATTGAATATGGTGTTCGCAGCGTTTATAACTTGCAAGATGACAGAAATCATTAAAGTGAGCCACTCCTCATAAAATATAGTGACATTTCCTCCAAGTGTCGTTAAAATTCTCAGGAGCTAGCTATTCCCAGCAACCTGCCGACTAAGTGATGGGCGGGATCCATAGAATCCACAAACCGAGAGCATTTTGCAATAACTGAGTTAGAAAGCCAAAATGACTTGGTGGTCTGCTGGGTAAGCTGATGCGTGCATATCATTGGATTTCAGCACGTGCACAGACCAGTGTGCTCGCACAGAAAGGTAGCGGCAGCCAATTTGCATTGGCAGGAGACATGGTGAGCCCTACTAATGTAATAAAAACTCCCAGGGAGCTCCACAGTGTGTCCTAGGCTCAAACGTCTTCAATTGCTTCATCAATAATGTTCCTTCCATCATAAGGTCAGAAATGGGGATATTTGCTAATGACTGCACAATATTCACCACCATTTGTGACTCCTCCAATACTGAAGCAGTGTATCTCCATATGCAACAAGACCTGGTAAATATCTAGGCTCGAGTAGACAACTGGCAAGTGACATTCACCAGGCAACGATCATCTCAAAGAATAGGGTATCTAGCCAACATCTCTTCACATTCAATGGTATTACCATTGCCAATTTTCCCCATTATCAACATCCCAGGGTAACCATTGCAGCTCCAATAACACTTGAGAAGCATGACACCATCCAAGACAAAGCCGCCCACTTAACTGGTACTCCATTCACAAACATCCACTCCTTCCACTACTGATGCAAAGTATGAGCAGTGTGTACCATCTACAAGATGCACGGCAGGAACTCATGAAGGCTCCTTCGGCTTTTAAACCCATGACCACTAAAAGGACAAATGCAGCAGACACATGGAAACATCATCACCTGCAAGTTTCCTCCAAGCCACTCACCCTCCTAATTAAGAAATATACCGCCATTCCTTCACTGTCGCTGGGTCAAAATCCTGGAACTCACTCCCTTATAGCACTGTGAATGCACCTACACCACGTGGACTGCAGCGGTTCAAGAAGGCAGCTCATCACAACCTTCTGAAGGCAATTAGAAATGGGAAATAAATGCTGGCCTTGCCAGCACATTTCATAGACTTCTTAAAAAACAGACAAAATTTGACGCTGAGTCACATATGGAGGTGACAGAACAGATGACCAAAAGTACGGTCAAAGGGACAGGTATTTAAGGAGTGTCTTAAAAGGAAGGTAAGAGAGATGGCGCGGGGTGGGAAGAGAATTCCAGAGCTTAGACCCAGCAGTTAAAGGTACAGCCATCAATACTTTAGCAAAGGAAATCAGGGATATACAGAAGGCCAGAACTGAAGCAGTACAGATATCTTCGAGAGCTGTGGGACTGGATGAGTTACGGAGATAGGGAAGGACAAGGCCGCAGAGTGAGTTGAAAACAAGCACGAGAGTTCAAAACTTGACATGTTTCTGGACTGGAAGCCAATGTAAGTCATCCAGCACGAGGCAGATGGATAAATGGAATGTGGTGCTAGTTAAGATTTGGCAGCAGCATTTCTTTATTCAGTGATGTTGCTGGTCTCATTCACTATCTCCAATATTGACTGTTTTTATTTTCAGACTTCCAGAATCTGTAAATATTTTGTATTAAGGCTCCTGCTTGCTGGGACATTGCATATGGAACCAAGAGGCAATGTATTTGGTGAGGCAATTATCCTTGTCTCACACTTTCTCATTTACTATGATTCACGTTTTTCTTACTTCCAAGTCAGGATGGTGTGTGGCTTGGGGCGGGCAGCTTGTAGGTGGTGGTGTTCTGATGCTCCTTGTGTTTCCAGGCTTAGATCAGTCCTCAAACTTTAACTTTGTTTTGTCCTTTCGATCTCCCAGAATGGCTCCATTGCCTGAAGCCAATGAAAGAGACAACCCGGCTAGAAAGCTGGTCTCCCAGTATTATACTAATGCTAACCTTCCATTAACATTGACAAATGAAGGGAACTCTGGCCAAATGTTATCTCTCTCTGCATGGACAAAAGTTCACATTTTTAAGCACTTGATACTTTGAAACAAATTGTAGATCTCCCTGGAGGCAGACAGAGAGAAATGCATCGCAAGCTTGGAACCAGTTACTACATCATCTCCACGGGAGGATGGATAACACCATGCCAGGAAGATGTCAGTACAAATCCTCATCCAAACATGGCCTGTGGTTTTACTGCCCGCAAGAACACGAGGACACAACCTCCCCATGAATTCCTGTAGACACAGAGGGAGCATATCAATTTATGTTGCTTCTCTTATCTTTATGCTCGACAATGGCTCTGCAGATAGTGTTGTTAAGTGAAACATTGAAGTGGGATAAAGCAGGGGAGAAGGCTTGAGGTAATGAACTATAGGAATAAGGAATAAATTATATATATAAAGACATGATATCTACCTTAATGTCAATGTATGAAGTTCAGGAGCTTTTTCTACCCAGTGTCTGTTATTCATTCTCCTATAGTTCATTTGCTTTCCAAGTGGCCAACAATGTACTTTGTTCTTCTTTGAACCTAAGATGTAGTAAATGCGCTTATAGAGATCAAGGGGAATAGGAATTGATAGATATTTCATGTTAGTCCAGCAACCTCAGTTCAGACTGATTGACTAGGAACCTTAGTCACTGGGTCTTAAAAGACTGAATCCGTATCCTTCAAAGTAGGAGAGCTCACCATCATCCAATAGTGTCTTTGAGCAAGAAAGGTCACTTTTTTTTAAATCAACATTTGTTTAAATTGTGGCTGGACCTATTAAAGGATGGAAGAACTTGCTTTTGTTCTCATGTATGTTTTCATGAAGCAGTTAGATGTAGCACTTGAGGCAAAGGGGATCAAAGGCGGAAGGCAAGATCAGACTGTTGTGTTGGATGGTCAGACATGATCGTAATGAATGATGGAGAAGGCTTGAAGGCCAAAAAGCCCCTCATGCTCCTATTCTTTATGTTTCTATGTTATATAGCATCAATTCATAACCTTGGGATACCTCAAAGCACTTCACAACCAATCAAGTGTTTTCGAAGCATAATCACTGTTGTAATGTAGGAAACACGATCCCTAATTTGCCCTGTCAACAATGCTTACATACCATAAATTTTAAAAAAAATTACAAATGGCAAATGATGTAAGTGATGAATTAATCTACTTTTGGGGCTGGTGATTAAAGGTAAATGTTGGTACTGGGAGAACTCCCCAAATTCCTAGAATGGTTCCATAGGTTCTTTAATGCCCAATTGAATAGCTCACAATTTCCATCTTTTCGAAAAGTTGACTCTCTGTAGTGCCCAGACATCCCACCTGACAGAGTTTGTAAACTGTTTAGTGAATTTGGAAATACCGAATGATTTAATACCCTAGCAATGATACCTGTGTATTGCTGGAAAAAGATGTGTTGTTGAAGATTTTGTCTTGAACTCATCAGGATAATTTGCAAGAATACCAAATGTAAAAAAAACAGTCATTCTCTGATTCATTCCCCAGGGCAATGCCTTGACCAATTGGAGTTCACTTGGTTTGAATTTAAACAAAGCTTGGCAGATGACTGTCAGTCACCAGTAAACTACTGTATTCTCCATGGCAATATCTCAGTCAAGCAGAACCACTTGTCAATCAATCAGCACTCTCTTCTCATGCAGTATAAATTGTTGTTCCCTTTACACCTGGTATTCTTACAAATAGTCCTGATGAGTGCAGGATGAAAAGCTTCAATAATGCTGCTCTTTTTCCAGCAATACTGAAGTACTTCCAAATGACTGTGAATAATGCTTGCCTTTGTATAGTACCTGTCAGGTAGAAATTTCTCTAAGTACTTTTGCATTTGTTCTTCATCTTGTAAAAAAAAGTTTAATTTTGACCAAAATCAACGCAATATGATTTTTATTTTGGCACAGTCTTACTCGTGGACTAACAATAAAACAAAAGAGCACCTGTTTTCTTGCATCTCTCAGTTTATCACACACCTTTTTTCTCCTCTGTTTTCCTCAAGATTTTCCATTCTTTCGATGTTCTTTGCCATGGTCGCTCTCTTCTAGCTGATTGTACTTCATTTGACCAGAAGTTGTGCATGCACAAATCATGTTAACCAGTGCTGAGGTTTGGGGATAGAGCCAAAGGGAATCTATGGGCTCTTGGAGCAGATCATCCCCATGTTGGGAAAAGTAATGGAAGACATTGGAAGGTCAGGTCGGTGGATTTAGAATCATCGAAAAACTACAGCACAAACAGGCCCTTTGGCCCACAAGTTGCGCCGATCATATCTCTACCTACTAGACTTACCTATAACCCTCAATCCTATTAAATCCCATGTACTCATCCAGAAGTCTCTTAAAAGACCCGATCGAATTTGCCTCCACCACCACCACTTACAGCAGCCGATTCCACTCACCCACCACCCTCTGAGTGAAAAACTTACCCCTGGCATCTCCTCTGTACCTACTCCCCACCCAGCACCTTAAACCTGTGTCCTCTTGTGGCAGCCATTTCAGCCCTGGGAAAAAGCCTCTGAGAATCCACCCGATCAATACCTCTCAATATCTTATACACCTCTATCAGGTGTATTTATCGGGCCAGTTTGTGATTTTCTTCCTCAAAATTGTTGTCTTTTTCAATGTATTTACCCTGTGTTGCGGATCATGGTGATGTTAAGTATCAGAGTATGCTGAAACCCAGAAGGATAACTTGGAACACAGATTTGTAGTGGCGTATGTGTTTTCTTTGGTATTATGTGAGGAACGGTGTACAAGCCGGCTAGGAAACTGTTGAGTCATTGTGTGAACAATGAGTAAAGAATATTTATTAACCTAAAGGAAAAGAAAAGCACACACGAGAAGAAGGACTATAATAGTCTATGACACTTAAGGATGCTGATGGCTACATACATGTAATTTTACACAAAACTATTCCTTGTTCTAAAACTACTTTCTAAAACTGTCTCAGACCTGAAGTCTGAGACACCCCTTTTCCCAAACAACATCCAATATTAAGTAACTCCATGAGCTAAATCCAGCAAATGATTACCGCAACCCAAGTTAAGGTGGCCAAATCTGGGGAACAGTCCAGTTCAGCAAAGGTGAAAAGTGATGGTTTCTCTCCTGAGACTATAGCTACCTACAGTTCTGATGTTTAGTTGTCTCTCTCCCTTCTTCTTAGTATTCTACAGTCGTACCTTTTATTTCCCTCTGTGAAGTCGGCTTTTGGTACTTAGATCTCAATTTCCTTATCTCTCCACTTTGAAGTTACCATTTCTACAGCCTTCCATTAATAGGATAATTTGCATCTCATCATTTCTCCACCGTCTGCCTCTCATCGACTCCCTGTTTTTACTCTGTATTTCATATCTTAATTTTCCCCAATTCATAACAGCTGTTGGAAATATTATTTTCTAGTGGTTATATTGGGATAGGGAAACTGACACGAAGATTTGTGTTCTTTTGATTGATTCAAATTTCACTTCCGTTTAAAAGTATGTTTTGCAGCCTGAAAGTTTGATGCACTCTTCCAGCCACATTTTTACTTGGTGTAGAGATAAGCTGCAAAATTTATTATACAGAATCTTTAAAATCTCAGCATAGCTTACTGTTCACTGGGACTTATTTGCTGTTTGTCAGTCACTAATTCTATTTAACTTTTTGTATCTAAAGCCGATATTTGCAAAATTCCAATAGGATTCATGTTTTATGCACTTTGGTCCCCAGAACTACCTGTATTTCTTGGAGCTCTAAGACACCCTTTTTCCCAAAGAACATCCAATATTAAGACAGTAAAACAATGCCAAATTTTATGTAGGACTACAGTTAAAGGCAACGAAGAATGTGCATTTATATTTCCCAATTCTTATCCCACACCTAGTTGTGCACTCAGGCAGATTTTTGTCAGATCCATAGCTAGCAATTCCCAGAGTAGGTCACTAGATTGTCACCAGAGGCTTATACCTTGAGGAGGCGTCACTCCACATCAAGCATGGCTGACCAGGAGTCTCTCCCGCTCTTATTCGCAGCCATTGGCGTTTTTGGAAGTATTTACAAGTTGACACACTCAACCTTTTTTCCCATGTTATCGACGTACCTTTCTTGGCCATCAAGTCCGAGGGTGGGACTTGAAGCTGGGGCTTCCGGCTCAGTGGCAGCGACACTGTGGGATGGTGGCACTGCTGCCTCATGGTGACAGGGACCCGGGCTCAATTCCCGGCTTGTCGGTGTGGAGTTCTCTGAGTGTTTGCATGGTTTCCTCTGGGGGCTCCGGTTTCTTCACACAGTCTGAAAGATGTGCTGGCTAGGTGCATCGTCCGTGCTAAATTCTCCCTCAGTGTACCCAAACAGGTGTCAAAGTGTGGTGACTCGAGGATTTTCACAGTAACTTCATTGCATTGTTAATGTAAGCCTACTTGTGACACTAATAAAACTAAACTAAACTACCCACTGTGCCACAAGATCTCCTGTGCATTTGTACAGAGATTAGTTTATCCTCAGAATATCCTGAAGTGCTTCAGAATAAATGATTACTTTTTAGAGTTCAGTGACTGTAGTTCTGGAGGTGTATTGCAGTGAGTATTCTCACAGCAACTGCCCCGTCCCCAACAAATAATAAATGAACCTCTTCAGCGGGTAATCTATTTTTACTGAAAAAGAATGAGGGATAAACTTTAGCCAGAAACCAGGAGCACTCCACTGCTCTTCTTCAAATAAAAACATGGAATCTTTTACCTTTACCTTAATGGGTTTAACATCTCATCTGAAAGACCTTTCATGTTGCAGAACTCCCTCAGTATTGCACTGGAGTACCAGCTTAGTTTAAAGATGTGTAAATTAGATGGATTAGCCATGATAAAAGCACAAGATTACAGGGATAGGATGGAGGAAGGTCCTGGGTAGGATGCTCTGTTGGGCATTCAGTGCAGACTCGATGGGCTGAAAGGCCTCTTTCTGCACTTCGGGGATTCTGAGGATTCCATGGTTTAGCGTAGGCAAGGCTGAACTTGTCCAGCTATTTGCTCTTCCATCAGGAAGCAATCAACAACAATAACAACTTTATATTTATATAGCGCCTTTAATAAGCAATCCATCTCAAAGTGTTTCAGAAGAGTGCTACAGAATAAAGCAATGACACAGTCACTTAAGGAGATATTAGGTCAGACTCGATTATTCGAACACACTCCCACATTCTACTCTCTGTTTCCAGAGGTCATCGACAACTTTGCAACCCATGTCATAACACACACTGAATCCCATTAACCCATCCGTCTTGTGTTCTGAGTTTAGCAAAATCTTGATTTTCTTTCATTCCCATCCTTGTTTGCAAATCCCTCCCTGGCCTTAACTCTCCCTATCTCTGTGTTCTTCTCGTGCTCCCTCGAGCAACTCTGTCAATTATCTGCATCCAATAATTCTGGCCTCCTGGGTATCTCTGAGTTTAGTCTGCGCGTTCTCCCCATGTCTGCATGGGTTTCCTCCAGGTACTCTGATTTCCTCCCACTGTCCAAAAATGTGCTGGTTAGGTTGATTGACCATGCTAAATTGCCCCTCAGTGCCAGGGGGAGTAGGAGGTTAAATAGATGGGATTACAGGGATAAAGCCTGGATGGGATTGTGATCGATACAGACTTGATGGGCCAAATGGCCTCCTTCTGTATTGTAGAGAATCCATGATCATCAGTGACAGTGTCTTCAGTTGCCTGGGTCCTAAGATGTGGAATAATCACCCTCCATCTTTGATCTGATTTATTATTGTCACAGGTATTAGTGTACAGTGAAAAGTATTGTTTCTTGCATGCTATACAGACAACGCATACTGTTCATAAAGTACATAGGGGAGAAGGAAAAGGATAGGGTGCAGAATATAGTGTTAGGCAGTTTAAGAGACTTAGAATTCAGTTTTATAAGCACAGGACGGGAGTAAAGGATGAAATTAGAGGGCAGTCTGGGAATGGCTCACAAGAAGTCGCCTCTTTTAAGACATCCCTCAACCTGTACCTCATTGATCTGTTTTTGGTTACCTGACCTAATGTGGCTCAGTGACAGCATGGGTGGGATTTTCCAGCCTCACTCATGCAAAACCGGAACATCCTGCCCGGAATCAATGGACCTTTCCATATCCACCCCTCGCCCGCTCTGATTCCCGCAGTGGGCGAGATGGTAAAATTCACCTTGATGTTTCAGTAACAGTTTTGTGAAATCCCTTGCGATGGCTTATGATCTTAGAGGTGCTAGATAAATACAAGTTGTTGTTGTTGTCTTTGGGTTGGGTGGGGTTTGCTCTGGGATGGCCTGAGATTGTCAAAGGTGCGACATCTGTTACAACCCCTTCCCTTTCTGATCTCATGGAAATTGCCTATGTAAACAGGTCACACTGTAGCTTCTCCCTCACACCCGGGGCTACCAAGTTGGCAATTTTCCATTCTGAGCACCGACACCGGTTTCTAAGGTGAACATTTGTTCAGTCAGATTCCACATTTGATAAATGCAACCACAGTCAGATTCCACATATAGATAGTTTGGGGGTGGGGGTGGTCCGCAGGGCAGTAACATCAGTCTACCTAGGTAGAAATTGTCAGCAAAATAAGCATTCTCCCTCCAGCACAGAATGAGTGGAGCGAGAATTAGAAAAATAATTATTTAAACAGTTTGTAATTCTGCTCTGGAGTTGAATATGAGTCAGGAATATGAACTGGGGGGAGAACAAAAGTGGTCATTCTTTAAGAACTCTTGCCCTGAAATGCAGCAGTATTCACTGAAACTGGGTTGAATTTGACTCTAAGGGGTTAATAGTAAGCAGTTTGGATATTTTCTGTGTGCTTTCTGCAGCAAACTCTTGAGAGCTCGCAGAGAATGACTATTATAATGGGTTACAGATTAAATTGCAATGGGACTACTTTGGTGCATTGTGCGGATGGATTTGCCCAGCAGATTTGCTCTGCATTAGGAGTTCCGATGTGGATGTGGAGTCTCAGTTCCAGTCCAGCCCCCTGAGCTGGAAAGTGGAGCTGAGTCGGAGTGAGTGCTGCAACTGCCGGAGCCCATGGCCGCTCAGTGCGACTCTCTGAGCGGCTACCTGCTGCCGGCTCAGCCGCTGCCAGAGCCCGGAGCCCCGGAGCCCGGCTCCAACAGCGAGAGGAGCGCCGATTCCCCGCTCGCCGCCTCCGAGGACGATGGGCAGCCCCTCCCGCACTGCACTGACCCCGACTGGGTGGAGGAGAGATTCCGAGTGGACCGCAAAAAACTAGAGGCGATGTTACAAGGTGAGAGAGTTAACCCAACAGATAGAGCGACAGGGTGAGAGAGTTAACCCAACAGAGAGAGAGGGTGGGAGTTATCAACCCAAACAGACAGAGTAAGAATTATCAACTCAACAGAGAGAGGGAGACAGGGTAAGAGAGTTCACCGAACAGACGGAGATAGGGTGAGAGTTATCAACTGAACAAACAGAGTGAAAGAGGATGAGAGAGTTACCAGCCCAACGGACAGAGACAGAGTAAGACTTACTAACTCAACAGAGAGAGAGGGTGAGAGTTAACTCAACAGGAGAGAGAGTTGTCAACCCAACAGACAGAGAGAGAGCAAGAGTTATTAACTGAACAGAGAGAGAGGGGTTGAGAGTTAACTCAACAGGGGAGAGAGAGAGAGAGTTATCAACCCAACAGATAGAGATAGAGTTATTAACTCAACAGAGTGGGAGAGAGAGGCAGGGTGAGTTAACTGAACAGGCAGAGACAGGGTGAGAGTTATCAACCCAACAAACAGAGTGAAAGAGGATGAGAGAGAATGAACAGAGAGAGAGAGAGAGAGAGACAGGGTGAGAGTTAACACAACAGGAGAGAAAGAGAGGGTGAAAGTTATCAACTCGACAGGAGAGAGAAGGTGAAAGTTAGCCCAACAAGCAGAGAGGGTGAGAGTTAATTCAACAAACAGGAGAAAGAGAGGGAGGAAAAGTTTTCTCGTGTCCGCGGTGTCCAGCCTTAACTCCGGAGAGTGAGTGTAGGAACTCCCAGGGCAAGGGAGGGAATGGACAACTTTTGGGAAGCAGATGAAATAAGTCTCGCTGAGAGAGAGTTGCAAAGTGTGAATGGCTCATTCTCAGCCCTGACTGACTCTGTGGAACTTGATCATTTGAGTATTTCTAGGAACTGTCAGTTTGCTACAAATGTTTAACACTAACGTGCAGAGAAGCCAATTGGATTCCTACAATGAGCTGTAATAAATTCACCCTGGAATAATCTAAAGGGCAGCTTGGGGCTGGCGTTCTTACTTTTACTGAGTGCGAAGCTGACAGTATAACTTATGAAATCAGGTCCTGGGTGCACTAAAGTGTGGTCCAAGGCTCCACTGGAGGCTTCCTGCGGGGAGGGAGAGAGAATGGGGGGTGGGTGGGGGGAACCTCAACACTTTACTGATCTGAGCATTTGTAACGTCTTGTATAAATGTTGGTGTCGAGAACTCACATGAACAAATTACCATCCAAGTCTGATGGCAGTTCCGGGCCGTTTATAACATCACCGAGGCTCCCAGTCTCAAACCTGCACTTTATGGGGGCAAACATATTTCCTGCAAGTTGGAATAATAGATCAACTTAAGTATTAGTCGCGACCCGTTTCCTTTCGTTGAAACTCCCGCAACCTCTGCCAAAAACTTCCATTTAAACTGCAAAATGTATCTTGAAAGACGTGGCAATTTTTTTTTAGGAATTTTTTAAAGTACCAGTAACAAAAATGCTCCCTGTGCCCCCCCAACACAGATGTACATTAGTACCCAGCTTTCACACTCTGCCTACTCAGTGGCTGTGAGTTGATCAACAGGTTTGTGAAGGTTTGATTTCCAAGCTAGTGACCCACATGTCCTGTTTGACTGGCTGGCGTTTCTTAATGTGGGCAAAATCTTCTTCTCACTTCTCAGGTTTTATCATATAAAAAAAATCGTGTCGTTCAAACCAAAACAAATCAAACCTTTGAGCTGGATCATGATGCTTCTTAGAAGACTTTGAGACCACAGCACAGAAGCATTCGGCCCCAACTGTCAGTGTTAGTGTGAAATAAAAACAGAAATTGCTGGAAAAGCTCAGCAGGTCCAGCAGTAACAGTGCAGAGAGAAACAAGAGTTAACTTCTCGAGTCCGTATGTCTTCTTCAGAATGGATGCTGATGCTTCAAACCAGTCTCCTATCTTACTTTATCTCATCATTTCAGAATGTCTTCTCCTGCTTTATGTGTTTATATAGCTACAACTTAAAGTACGTCTCTAACATGGTCCTCCACTGCGAGTTGTGTTTGAAGTTTAGTTATTAGTGGCACAAGTTGGCCTACATTAACACTGCAATGAAGCTACTGTGAAAATCCCCAAGTCGCCACACTCCGGCACCTGTTCAGGTCGACCTGAGTAAGAATTTAGCGTAGCCAATGCACCGAACCAACGTATTGTTTGGACTATGGAGGAAACCCACACAGACATGGGGAGAATGTGCAGACTCTGCACAGATAGTGACCCAAGCTGGGAATTGAACCAGGGTCCCTGGTGCTGTGAGGTAGCAGTGCTAACCACTGTGCTGTCCAGTGTGCGGTGGCAATTTCCACCTCTTCACCAGTGTGTAAAAAAGTTTCTCCTGAGTTTCCCATTGGGATTTATTGATGACTATCTTCTAAAATAGTGATCAGTTATTCATAGGCATTGGACATGTAGATCAGACTAAGCAACCCCAGAAGTGATTGAGCTAAATTTTCACCCCCACCAGACCAGCTGATGAGCTGAACCTTCAGGTCTTCCAAATATTTACTTGTGAAACATTTTGTGGTGGTTCTCTTTGCCCTGAGCTGTCTCCCATTCCCATGCGTCAGGAGAAAAAAAATGAAATGTCTTCAAGCAGAATTACCTTTGTGTTACTGAATGTATGATAGGACGTCATTGACATGTTACGTGTACAAGCAGGGATTAATTTTGTGATGCTGAATGACTGAAGGAGAACAAAGTGGTCTGAGAATGTTTGGATTTTCCAATAATTTGAATTAAGCAACTTTGAATTAAAAGGAGGAGAGATGGAAATGTGAATAATATTATTGAATGTGTTTTTAGGAGATTCCAGACAGTACCTGGAACTAAAGCTAATGACACCAGGTTCAAGTCCAACAGATTTATTTGGTAGCACCAGCTACAAGCTTTCAGAGCGCTGCTCCTTCATCAGGTGAATGAAAAGTTGTGTTCACAAACAGGGCATATAAAGACACAAACTCAATTTACAAAATAATGGTTGGAATGCGAGTCTTTACAGGTAATGTGAGTGGAGAGTGGACAATGTTGGTATCTCCACACTAAAGCTTAATGCCAGGGTATTAGAGGTTTTCCTTAAGTTGTCCTTGTAACTCAGTGCAGTGTGAATCAAACTAAAGTCCAGCAATAGATATATTTTCAAAGGGGACATGATACCTTGCTAGTTTGACTCAATCCAATTGCACGTGTAGTATGTTTACCAAACGCTGTAAAGTCTTGAGATTCACTTTCATTGAGTTTGTCTCTGGTGTGTGGGTATGAGTTGCGTGTGAGGTTGATTTGATAAGTCTGTAGTCTGAACACTTTGTCAGATTCATTCCCACCAGGAGTTACTGATGCCAGGCCAACAGGATGGAAGCATTTTCCAAAGTGCATTTACTAAGTTATTGGGAAGCAGACTGTGTGAAACTAAGAGGGCAGCACTATTTCCCCATTTTTCTTCCGTACTATTCCCTGGTCAAATAAATGTATAGGACGTTGGTTCTCTGATGTTTAAATGACGATTATGTAGTGTGTTACAGTAATGCAAGATGACTTAGCCCTCATTCTTTTCCACATACTCTAATGCTTCCCCCATTGCCAAAGACTGAGATTGTAAACATATCTCAGAGAGAGGTTTTTAAGGCTGATCTATGAATGGGCTCAATGATGCGTATGATTCCAACGGCACCATTGCAATCCTAACTACCCCAGAGTAATTCATACTGGGATTACTGCGGACTCTGAAAACACTTTGACTCTGCTGTCAGTGGGCTGGACTCCAAATTAAACAGATCAGCATCCGAAATAATACTCCCTCTTTGCCTGGACAGACTGCGTTTCGATTGGTTGGTTTAAGAGGCCCGCTTGTTGTTGGGATCATTTGTTGGGCAGTGCCAGTTGCACGTGGGGCACATGGAGGATTAGAGCACATCAGACTGCCAATTGGTGGTGGCGGCAGGTTGGTGCTGCAAAAAACGCGGAGAGTTCAACAGCCAAGTTCCTCTGGCTGGAGAGACTGTTCCTGGATTGATGAGAGGGATAGGGATGGCATGGGAGGAAGGATGAGATGATGGGATTGGTTAACTGTAGCGGAGATAATTGTTTGATATAGCTCCTTATTCATCTATTCTTTATGCTAGAAATGCAAAGATTTTAATAAAACTGATGAGTTGAGAGAATACATCAGCACTGACTCCATGGATGAAGATGATGATGGTGACGGGCTGGAGGGTAGAGACTATTGGCAGTGAGGCGGCTGTTGGTTTGGGAGGTGGGGGAGGCACCCAGGGGTGTGAGTTTTGCTGGAACGCAGGGGTTGGGGGGCACCCAGGGATGTATGTTTTACTGGGACGCGGGAGTGGGGAGGTGGTGGGGTGGGGAGGGGGATGGTTTGCAGCGCTGCATGAGAGTGTTGTTTTGGGGGGACGCAGATGGCATGTTTTGGGGGACTGCCCCATTTGGTTTGGGCAGGGTATGAGGAAGGTATGGGGCGATGAGTGGCTGTTGGGGGGGAAATGTAAGTATATTACTGGTTACTGTTCCATAGATTGTGCTTTGGAAGTTAGTGAGGGGGGGGGGCGGAGTTTGCACTGTTGTTATACGCAAGTGAGATAGTTCTTATTACATTAGGTAGCAGTCTAGGGTATGAACTCGTAAAATAAGCTTTGTGTTTGACAGACACAAATCTAAGAGTGCATAGAGAGAGGGAGAGAGATAGCATTTGTATAAATAGTAACTATTTCAGAATTGTGAACAGGCTTCACGAATGGGAAAATTGAGATTAAAAATTAGGTTAAAATGAAGTCTGGGGGTGGGTTGGAGGGAAGTAAGATTTGTTCATATTATGATTCACTGGATATGATTGTGTGGAATTTGTTTCGAGTTGTTTTTTTTCTTTGCTGGGGGTGGGTTAATGATTGATGCAGCACACTACATACATTCTAAACCCTCTCCACAAGCTGCAGTTAATTAATCATTTCAAATATTGATCTGGACTTTTCTACACTTTGAAGTTTAATGTATGGAAATACTTTTGATGGTTGTAACTTGAGGATCATTGCAATAGACTAATCTGTGCTTTAACCATCTTCAGATGATAGATGATGCATCTAAAATGGAAAGCCAGATGATTTTTAACAATATGATAATGCTCACCATACGAGGATTGGATTCCAGAAAGCATTTGCAAGTGAGATTATAGGAACGGCCGCGATCTTTAGAGAAATTGATCTGCTAGACAAATGTGCTCCATAGAATCAGTTCAAGGAGTGCAGTTCCTTAGCTGCAGCCCACGCTATGGGGATGTGGACTGTTGACAGAGCCTCCCCTTCCATGACAGAGATTTCCTGACTGGAACACTTAAAACCACTGGAGACCCTGAGAGGAGATGATGTTAGCAGCATCGCAGTCAGAAATCGCTTGTACCTAACTTTTTTTGAATATGTTGGTGAGGAATGAGGGTTTGTTATTATTTTTTATAAAAATACTTCCAAACTGCAAAAGGAAATTTGAATTCCTTTTTCAAAGTTTGTGGAGACGAGAGATTTTTTTTTTCTGGACTCTGCCCAGTGATAATACATAAAAGTTGTGTCGAGTGTCTGCAGCATTGTGTCGAACCCTCTACTGAATGAGATCTACTCTCTTCCTCGATGTATTTTTACTTCATTTGAAAACGTGTAACACAGTAGATGTTTAATAAAGTGGTGCTTTTCTGAGAGCACAAGCATGAGCAGCACGATGGCACAGTGGTTAACACTGCTCCCTCACAGCACCAGGAACCTGGGTTCAGTTCCCAGCTAAGGTCACCACCTGTGTGGAGTTGGCAGGTTCTCCCTGTGTCTGCGTGGGTTTCCTCCAGATGCTTTGGTTTCTTCCCACAGTCTGAAAGACATGCTGGTTAGCTGCACTGACCGCGCTAAATTCTCCCACAGTGTACCCAAACAGCGTCGGAGGGTGGCAACGATTTTGACAGTAACTTTACTGCAGTGTAAGCCTACCTGTGACACTGATAAATAAAAGATGTAAACACTAAGAATCTTTTGTTTAAATAACCCCCTTCAAACATATTATCTAAACAGCATAGGATATAGACTGTACCTGCTCTTTAAAAATGATTTTTCCCTAACCAGCTCCAGTTTGAGATGTGGGATCTCACCTCCTATGTACCCTGAGTAGAGAGCATCCTGTACCTTGGTCAGTGCTGTGCCAACAATGTCACCCAAGTGTTCTCATTCTATGGCACCACCTGGCATTAACTAACCTGGTTTCACTCTTAACATTGCTTACATTTAGAAATATTCGCTGGAATTTTACCACCCTGCCTGCCATGGGAATCAGAGTGGGCAAGGAGTGGACAATGGGAGGGTGTGTTGACTCCGTGTGGGATTTTATGGTTTGGGGACGAACAAGGCTGTAAAATCCTGCCCATTATTGAAAGGGTAACAATGAGGTGAATTTGTTTGCAATCTGTAACGATGCCTGTGGTAGTGTGCTGTGGCCAGAGTTTTGTGCTTCAGAAATTGTTGCTTGCAGAATCAGAGTGAAGAATAACTGGTAGTGACAGGAAAGACTAATAGGAGGTACAGGCTGGGTACGTTTTTATCTAATGTAATCTAACCTAATCTATTTTATCTATCTAGTTTGTTGTGCCAATCTATCAATCCAGCTATGTCTTTACTCCTTTATAAATTAACAATATTGGGTTTATATTTCTCCTACCTATAATTGTTTTGTTAATATCCTAATATCTTCCTATCTGCCTTTTGGTCTCCCTTGCACTCTTTATCTTTGCCTCTGTCTTCTGTATCGCTTATTTTTCTTTATCCTTCTCTCTATTTCATTCTTTCTCTTCACTCTATTACTGATAGTTTTGTTAATTAGTCAATAACAGTATTGCCAGTAAGGATGTGGATTTATCAGAGTGCTGGCTCAGTAGCGAACTGGAGATCAATGGGCCGCTTTGCGAACATCCAACTTGTAAAGTAACATTTTTCCTATGTAACTGATGAGTAGAGCAGCGTCCTCGAGGCTTGTTTTTTTTTCTCTGTGCGGAAGGGAAAGTTGAGGAGGTTAGTGGTGTTACCGGGTTTCATCTGTAGAGAGCAGACTGACACCAGCCTGTTCCCGCAGGCACTTCCCTGAGCCTGTGTAGGGCCAGCACACAGCAAGATCATTTTCATTCAGAATATGTGTCAGATGGAGCCCACCAACTGCACTCGTTTTCAGCGTTCCTCCTGCCACTTCTGCTGCGTCTGATGTTGGTTGATAGCTTGACAGCGGACGGAATAAGCAACTTTCTTTTGCAAACCGTTCTGCTGCTAAGTGGAAACGTAGGTTGCTGATTTAGAATGTGCTGGTGTGCTTTTTGGATTGCCAGGGCCTCTGCAGAAGAATGACCCATAAAACCACCATACCAACCACGCTGGCTTCCTTCCAAATTAGATTCATGAACGAACCCTTGACCCAGCTCTGCAGCCACCTCTTGTCAGTGCTAGCACTCCCTTCCACCTTCACCACTTGAAGTGGATTTCATCAAGGTTCGTTTTACCATGTCAATCTTTGAGTTAGAATTGTAGGAAGTTTACCGCACAGAATGAGGCTATTTGGCCCATTGCATCTGGGCCAGCCAACAAACGAGCTACTCAGCTTAATCCCATTTTCCAGCATTTGGTCCATCGTCCTACAGGATCCAGAGCCTTTGAAATGAGATAAGAGTGTTCCTTCCCCCACCATTTTCAGACAGTGAGTTCTAGACCCTACCGCCCTCTGAGTGAAATTTTTTTCCCTTATCTCTCCTCGCATTTTTCTACCAATCATTTTAAATCTATGCCCCGCAGTCACCGACCTCTCTGCATCAGGTAAATAGACTCTTCCCATCCTCTCAATCCACCCCCTCACAATCTTGGACGTCTCAAACAGAACTCCCCTCTGCTTCCTCTGCTCCAAGGAGAACACCCCCAGCCTATCCAATCTGTCCCCGTGGCTGCAGTTTTCCTGTCCTGAGAACATCTGAGATAAAAACAGAAAATGCTGGATAAACCCTGCTCTGGCAGCATCTGTGGAGAGAGAAGCAGAGTTAACATTTCAACTCCTGTCTGGTGACTCTTCAGAACTGAGCCGGGGTAGAAATGTGATTTATCATTGAGGGCCCTGGAGGGGGTAGGGCAGGATGGAAAGTCAAGAATAAGTTGGAGCTTAGGAGCAATTGGCAAAATGCCACTCCTACATCTCCTCTGTCCCTCACTAATAGAATTACAAGTTTTCTGTCTTGTGGTGACCAGAACCGCGCAGAGAACTCGAGTTGTGGCCAAGCTACAAGGAGAGGAAGGGAGTGATTGGTTGGTACCAAGGGAATCAGTGGGACTAAGGATTTTGGCGATGAAGTAAGCAAGATTTTATACAGAACAGGATGGTGGAATTACAGGTAAGCTGGAGTTCCGGAAGCTTCCCTGGGAAGCAGATTGAAGAATGATGACCTGGGATGAGAGAAGGCACTGGTTAGCACTGCTGCCTCACAGCGCCAGGGACAATTCTGACCTTGGGTCACTGTCTGTGTGGAGTTTGCACGTTCTCCCCGTGTCTGCGTGGGTTTCCTCTGGGTACTCTGGTTTTCTCCCACACACCAAAGATATGCAGGTCAGGTGGCTTGGCCATGCTAAATTGCCCCTTCGTGTCAGGGGGATGAACAGGGTAAATATGTGGTTACGGGGATAGAGCCTGGGTGGGGTTGGTGTTGGTGCAGGCTCGATGGGCCAAAGCACCTGTTTCTGCACTGCGGGGATTCCATGATCCTTCTATTCTATGAAGGCACGATGGAGGTTTTGGTGACAGAGATGGAGAGATTGGAACGGGGATGATATTTTGGAACGTAATTGCCGCGTATTACACATCATTGAAAGGAATGGCAGTTCTGTCTAGGGATGATGCCTTTCCCATGTGAAGCACTTGGTTTCCTCAGGCCTGCCTTCCCTCAGCGTCGCACTCTGGTGTTGTTAGACCAACACACTGAGACCCTTCAGCCTCATGGCTGCCCATGAGAGGCAAACTTTGGAGAGGACCCACCGTAGCACAACCTGTACCATGGGAATGGTCACCTGGATCTGCTTTTGAACTGTAAAGAAAAGTATTTACCTGTTAGTGAAGAGAGAATTTAACTTGTTTGTGTAATTGTTGTTTGAGGTGAGGGGTTGCACGTTAACAAATGCTTTTGCACAATTCTTACTAGAGTTTTTGACTATAATGCAATTCATTCTTTCTTGTTGTGGCTTTGAAAGGTTAAGACCAGGTTTAGTGAGAGGATGATTCAGCCTGCCTGATGTACATTAACAGAGTTTGGTGCAGTTCAGTACGGTGGTCCTGTGGCTATGTTCATCATAACCGTTAATCATAGATGGGGAAACGGGTCACAGTTGAGCCAAAGTGTATGAAATAGTTAATTTATTCCCTGGATTGGATCAAACCTTTCACATCAAAAGCAGACCATTAAGGCATTGTCACAGGTATATTTTTGACAACTCTACTAACTTTTGAAAGATTTAATTTTAATCTCCTCCATGTGCTTCAAAAAGTTTAAAAGAATATTTTGGTGGACTTATCCCAGCTCACATGTTCTTCTTAAAGTGAAGTAAGGTTTAGTTTATTAGTGTCACAAATAGGCTTACATTAACACTGCAATGAACTTACTGTGAAAATCCCCTAGTCGCCACACTCCGGCGCCAGTTCGAGTACACCGAGGGAGAATTTAGCATGGCCAATGCAAATAACCACTGGACTGTGGGAGGAAACCAGAGCACCCTGAGGAAACCCACGCAGACATGGGGAGAACATGCATTCTCTGCAGAGGTCAGGAATCGAACCCGGGTCCCTGGCACTGTGTAGTGTCAACCACTGTGCTACCGTGTAAATAAGACAATAGAAGTTTTAGCTCAAGAACCATGAACTGTGTTCTCTGTTCAAAGGAATGATGTATGGATCTATATTTATACAATCAAAGTGCTGTCTTGTCTTTGCTGTTGTTTATTAAATCACGTCAAGATAGATAAATCCCCGGGGCCTGACGGTGTATCCCAAGACATTGTGGGAGGCTAGGGAGGAAATTGCAGGTCCCCTAGCCGAGATATTTGAATCATCGATAGTCATGGGTGAGGTGCCTGAAGATTGGAGAGTGGCAAATGTTGTGCCTTTGTTTAAAAAGGACTGCAGGGGAAAAACCTGGGAACTACAGGCCGGTGAGCCTCACATCTATGGTGGGTAAATTGTTGGAAGGTATTTTGAGAGACAGGATCTACAGGCATTTAGAAACGCAAGGACTGATTAGGGACAGACAACATGGCTTTGTGAGTAGAAAATCAGGTCTCATAAATTTGATTGAGTTTTTTGAAGGGGTAACCAAGAAGGTCGATGAGGGCAGTGCAGTTGATGTTGTCTACATGGACTTTAGTAAGGCTTTTGATGAGGTATCGCATGGTAGGATGTTGCATAAGGTTAAATCTCATGAGATCCAGAGTGAGGGAGCTAAATGGAGACAAAATTGATTTCTTGATAGAAGCCAGAGAGTGGTTGTAGAGAGTTTTTTTTTCAAACTGGAGGCCTGTGACCAGCAGCGTGCCTCAGAGATTGGTGCTGGGTCCCCTGTTATTTGTCATTTATATTAATGATTTGGATGAGAATATAGGAGGCATGGTTAGTAAGTTTGCAGATGACACCAAGATTGGTGGCATAGTGGACAGTGAAGAAAGTTATCTCAGATTGCAATGGGATCTTGATCAATTGGGCCAGTGGGCTGATGAATGGCAGATGGAGTTTAATTTGGACAAATGCCAGATGATGCATTTTGGTAGATTGAACCAGGGCAGGACTTACTCAGTTAATGGTAGGGCGGTGGGGAGAGTTACAGAACAAAGAGATCTAGGGGAACATGTTCATAGCTCCTTGAAAGCGGAGTCACAGGTGGACAGAGTGGTGAAGAAGGCATTCGGCATGCTTGGTTTCATTGGTCAGCACATTGAATGCAGGAGTTGGGATGTCTTGTTGAAGTTGTACAAGACATTGGTAAGGCCACACTTGGAATACAGTGTACAGTTCTGGTCACCCTATTATAGAAAGGATATTATTAATCTAGAAAGAGTTCAGAAAAGACTTACTAGGATGCTACTGGGACTTGATGGATTGAGTTATAAGGAGAAGCTAGATAAACTGGGACTTTTTTCTCTGGAGTGTAGGAGGCTGAGGGGTGATCTTATAGAGGTCTATAAAATAATGAGGGGCGTAGTTCAGCGAGACAGTCACTATCTTTTCCCAGAGGTAGGGGAGTCTAAAACTAGAGGGCATAGTTTAAGGTGAGAGGGGAGAGGTACAAAAGTGTCCAGAGGAGCAATTTTTTCACACAGAGGGTGGTGAGTGTCTGGAACAAGCTGGCAGAGGTAATAGTAGAGGCGGGTACAATTTTGTCTTTCTAAAAGCATTTGGACAGTTATATGCGTATAGAGGAATATGGGCCAAATGCGGGCAATTGGGACTAGCTTAGGGGTTTAAAAAAAAAAGGGCGGCATGGACAAGTTGGGCCGAAGGGCCTGTTTCCATGCTGTAAACTTCGATGACTGTCTAAACCTGTTGATAAGCTATGGTCTTAGCATTTAGTTTGAGTGTTTGTTCAGCCAAGATCCAACACTGTGGTGATGACGTGGGAACAATTAAGTAGAACAAAGTGATTGAGGGTTTCTGATTTACTCCTGGGATCGCTACAGTGGCGAGGAGATTGGGTGGGGCTACATTCTAGTACGTCAGAGTTCACTTATGAGATTAGTTTAGCCAATAAATGTGAAACTATCTGATGTTAAAGTCCTAAAACAATAAACATGATCACGGGTCCTGCTGTGTGCAAAACAGCTACCACATTTACCTGCACAAAACGACGTACAGTAAGCACTGATTGCTGTGGTACTGCACTGGTTACAGTTTACCAAACTGAAAATGACCCATTTACCCCAAATCGGGGTTTCCTGTTAGCCATTTGTCAGCTGAAATCTTTCTGCGAGAGAAAGAAAGAAGCTGCTTCTTCTTGTAGTTCCTCATCATGGATCTTAACATCTCCAGGTGTTTGATTTACAGGATGTGAGTTGCACAGTGCAGCATTCTTCATGTGAGCTGGCTGTGTGCAAATTGGCTGCTGTGTTTTTTCTGTATTACAACAGTGACTACACTTTCAAAACAATTAGCTGCAAAGTGCTTTGGTGTGTTCTGGGATTGAGAAAGTTGTTCTATTGATGCAAATCACTCTTTAATTGCTGTCTGCCCAGTATTTCCACGCTGCTATAAACCTGCTTTGCTCCAACTGGAGACAGTGCTGAATCGCGCTTTCCCAGCGGGCTCTGTGGGTGAGGGGACATGGGAAGGGACTGCCACACAAACATTGCAGAGTGAGTTGGCAGCTTCACCTTGGAGGGGAGTGGATACGGAGGAGCATCGAGAGGGCAGGAAAATGGTCAGGTCCATCCGCACTTCCCATGGTTTGAGATGAGTACAGACCAGCTCAGCATTGTTCAAGATGGGAGTTTTATTTAACAGTTTGAGATAACAGAAAGGTGTTGAAATACCTGGGCATAGTGAGTATTAGCTTGTATTGTTGATTAGATGGGAGCAGGTGATTATTAATCCATTTGAAAAGGGGGTCCTCAAAATAATTTTGAGGTCTGTTGCCTGTAATCCCCTCCCTCTGGGGGAGGGGGGGGGGGGTCACTCTTCCCTCCCTGTCAGGCACACACACATTCCCTTCCCTCCCTCTCAGGCACACACACATTCCCTTCCCTCCCTCTCAGGCACACACACATTCCCTCCCTCCCTCCCTCTCAGGCACACACACATTCCCTCCCTCCCTCCCTCTCAGACACACACACATTCCCTTCCCTCCCTCTCAGGCACACACACATTCCCTCCCTCCCTCCCTCTCAGACACACACACATTCCCTCCCTCCCTCCCTCTCAGACACACACACATTCCCTTCCCTCCCTCTCAGGCACACACACATTCCCTCCCTCCCTTCCTCCCTCCCTCCCTCTCAGGCACACACACATTCCCTTCCCTCCCTCTCCGATGCACATGCACTCTTTCCCCTCCTCTAGCACTGATGTATGCCCTAGCCTGGTTTGCTCCCTTACCCTGTTGTGTGTCAGTTTTTAAATTGCGCTGTGTTGACAGACTTCTCCCTGGCTTCACTCTTTTTCTGGTGTACCACCTTCGCTTCTGCTCCGTCCTCAAATGCTGTGGCTGCCGTGATTTTCCTAATTTAGCACTGTCTCTGCCTCAGCCTCGCTCTCTCATCTTGCTTCCTCTCTCCTCAACAGCTGCCTCTGAAAATGGGCTTTTTGCCACCATCCATAGTCCTCCTGTCACTCGGGCCTTGTGACTGTCTCTCTGTGAAGTACCATTAGCACAATAATGTCTGGACCTTGGTTACATCGGCATGTGTCTCTCCCTGTACGTCGAAACGCATTTTGAAATGGAGCTGACCGGGTCAGTGGTGCGATATTATGAAGCATGCCAGGCTGTAGAAAGGCAGTAATGATGAGCAAATGTGACAGAGTCAGTGCTCAGAAAGCCACATGCCTTCACGCGAGCATTACCTCAGACTCATACAATGCTGTTTGAACTACACTCAATATTCATTAGATTAGAATTCATTTTCATTTGGTTTAGATTATTTCTGTATCACACATGCTGTCCAGAGCCCAAATGTAAATTTTGAGCATAAAGTATGGTTCCATTCCTTGAAGAGTAACTTCCAAATGAAAAGTTGTGGTTTAACTGGCTGATTACAGTGTTGTGTCATCTGTCCATTCATCTCAAATCCTTTCTTTACCAGCCTGCCAAATTCCATGGAGGATGAAGACTGCAGGCACTCACTGAAGTTAAAGTGATGCATGCTGATTTGTAATCTCGATGGGTTAAAGATGTTTGGTTCGAGTTTGGGGAGTTTGCCAAGTATATTCTTGTGCTGCCCTGATGAATTGTTGTGATGTTTGCACGTTCAGTGCTTTTTAGTAAAATGGCAAGCCGACCCCGAGGATGAATTGAAGAGAAGGAAGTGCCAGTATTGGCTTACTGGCAGCGCAGTCATTGATTCAACATTGGTAAAACTGAATCCATTGTCTTCAGGCACCCGTCACCAACATTGTTCCTTCATCACTAATCCCTTACTCTGTCTCCCCAGCCACCGACCGTCAGAACCAGGCTGATCATGACTCAATTGCCTTATTTTGTCCTGAGCTGTGCTTCCAGTCTCACATTCCTGCCAACAAAGCCTGCCCGCTTTCACCTCCCGAACCTCACCTCTCCAGCCCTACCTCAACTCATCTGTATCTGAGGCCCCACTCTCTCTCTCTCCACACTCTACTATACCAATGCTGTTCTGGCCAGGTGCCCATTCTTTGTCAACTTAAACTCCATTCAACACGTTATACAGACTGCTGACAGAGTACATATAGGAGGAAGAAAGGCATGGGTGTAGAATGTAGTGTCACGTTCATAGCTAGGGTGTAGAGAAAGATAAACTTAATATAAGATCGGACCATTCAAAAGCCTGATGGCAGCAGGAAAAAAGCTGTTCTTGAGTCGGTTGGTACGTGACCTCAGACTTTTGAACCTTTTTCCTGACAGAAGAAGGTAGAAGAGGGAATGTCTGGGCTGCGTGGGGTCCTTAATTATGCTGCAAACAATGAGACAGATGCCTGGCTGGTCTTTTTTTTAATTCGTTCATGGGATGTAGGTTTTGTTTGCTGGCCAGCATTTACTACACATCCCTGAGGGCATTTAAGAGTCAACCACATTGCTGTGGCTCTGGAGTCGCAGGTAGGCCAGACCAGGTAAGGGCACAGATTTTCCTCCCTAAAGGACATTAGCGAACCAGTTGGACTTTTACAACAATCGACAATGGTTTCGTGGTCATCGGTAGGTTTTCAATTCCAGATTTGTATTGAATTCAAGTTCCACTGATGTAGGATTCAAACCCAGAGCATTACCCTGCGTCTCTGGATTACCAGTCCAACGACAATACCACCACACCACTGCCTTCCCTGTCTCTTTTGCTGGTCATTATTGAAGGCTGAATGTTGGCCGTGACACAGGAAGAAAAAGTGCCCTGAGACCTCCTGATCTTAGTGCCTCACTTGAAGGGCGGCACCTCCAATAGTGCAGCACTCATTCAGTGCGGGCCCTGCAGTGTTCACCCAGGTTTGCCCTCAGGAGGATCTCAAGCTCTCTGACTCTGAGGTAAGAATGCTATCACGTTGATGAGTCTGTTTTTTCCATCGCTGCTGTGGGCTGGGCCCAGCTATTGCATTCGGATAAAGTGCGTTTGAAGTTGTGCTGCTTTCACAGTTTCTTTTCAAGTGTAATTATATAATTCTAGCTATTCCTATAGACTTATTTGGGGACTTAATGTGTTGGTTTTGATTCAAGATCAGATTCTCTAAAGTTGATCAATAAAGATGCAGTCTTGGCATTTTCCCCTGTTGCTTTGAAGTCTTTGCTTTGTTGTTATCATGTATTTGCCATTTGGTGCCTTGAGGATAAGAATATTGGAACCAACCAGCTTGGACAATGAAGTTGATTGGCTGCTCTCCGATACGCTGGTAAAGCTGTCTTTGTCCATTTCCCACTACTTGTCTGGGGACATTTCTTTACTGTATTTCTGAAATGAAGCTAATTTCTCTTCGAAATAACTTGGGAATGCAATATTTCATCAGACTGGTATGTGCATCACTGGAGCCTTACCTCCAAGGTGTTTGCTAAGTGTCAGCAAGTTGAATTTTAATTGCCACTTTAATAACAGCGCAGTTATTTGAGCAATTGAGGAAGTGAAGAATGTGTTCACTTTCCTACTGCTACTCATTGGATGTTGGCACTTCCACTGATTTGGTGTGTTAATTACAATTAGACTGTAGCCATATTAGCACAAAGCCCTGCGTGGATGTTCGAAAGTAAACAATGTTCTGTATTATAGAGACTTGAGGCACAGCCGTTAGCACTGCTGCCTCACAGCGCCAGGGACCCGGGGTCGATTCCCGGCTTGGGTCACTGTCTGTGTGGAATCTGCATGTTCCCCCCGTGTCTGTGTGGGTTTTCTTCGGGTGCTTCGATTTCCTCCCACAGTCCGAAAGATGTGCTGGTTATTTGCATTGGCTGTGCTAAATTCTCCCTCAGTGTACCCGAACATGCGCCGGAGTGTAACGACCAGGGGATTTTCACAGTAACTTCATTGCAGTGTTATTGTAAACCTACTTGTGACACGAATAAATAAACTTTTACTACGTATGATCTGGAAAAAACCATGACATTTGGTGCACTTTGGAGGGAGTATCATGAGCAGTGTTGTGGAGTGATTAAGCAAATACCTTTTAACAGATGACGCATGTTAGACTTCGAAAGTAAGTACAGTGCTAATTGTATTATGATGATGTTGGTGTGACTCTTCGCTGGAAGAGAGAAAGTGAGAGGCAATTTAATAGTCTTTTATTAATCAAGTATTCATGAAGAGTGAATTGGGGAAATCTGTTTCCAGTGGGTTGGTTGACACAGAAAAGGGGGTCACTGATTTTTAATATCGAGAGGTCAGGAGATACATAAAGTGTATTTGCGTAGGTTGACAGAGCAAGGAATGCTTCATTGCAGGAGAGGCTGAGGCAGCAGTCACATGCTCCCCTGAGGAAGGAGAAGGTGAACAGAGGAGAGAAAGGGTAGTCAGAAGAAAGCAGGACAGTGGGATTGGTTTTTGGTGTGTTGCACGACACAATACGAAAGATCCACCAAAGATTTCCCTTTGGAGAGCCAACACAGAGTCAGTGGGTTGAATGGCCTCATTCTGTGCTGTAAAATGTCCGGTGTGAATCAGTAACTGGGCATGTTGACCAATTGATTTTTATATCTTTCTGTAAATTGCTGTCGGGTCGACAGGATACATTTTTTGAATTCCATTCTTATCTTTTTGGTAATGTATTTAGAAATTGGGCAAATATTAATGAGATTGTACAGCCGGGAATGGGGGGAGAGTGCAAAATCAACATTTAGCATGTCAGACAAGGTGCATGTGAGTTACATTGTCCATTTTCTCTGAAGGAAGTTCTTTTTATCCTGTAGTTTGATTATCATTCCTCGCCTGTTTGCCTGTCAGTCATAATGTTGATGAATTTATTTGCGCAAGAATTTTGACATTAATCTTCAATTGCTGTCTGGGGAGAAGGAAGGAATCTATTGGAGGAACAACAAAAGGCCACATTGCTCACTGTTTCAATAACAAAAGCAACTTATATTGTACCTAAACATTATATAACAAAGTACACCAGGCTGATCCCTGGGATGGTGGGACTGATGTATGAGGAGAGATTGAGCCAGTTAGGATTGTATTCACTGGAGTTCAGAAGAACGAGGGAGGGGGGAGTCTCATGGAAACCTATAAAATTCTAACAGGACTGGACAGGGTAGATGCAGGTACGATGTTCCCAATGGTGGGGTATCCAGAACCAGGGATCACAGTCTAAGGATGTGGATAAATATTGAGGTGAGGAGAAATGTCTTCACCCAGACAGTGGTCAGCCTGTGGAATTCACTCCCACATGAAGTAGCTGAGGCCAAAACATCGGGGAAGGATTCTCTGGGTCTGCTAACCCCCGATGAGTATCATGATGGCTCAGAGGATCAGGAGTCAGCAGGCAGGGATCCGATGCATGTTCACGTTCACCAATTGAAGCCCAACTCAAATTGCTCCCACTATTCACCATCTCCCCTGCGGGGTTTGCACTGAGCAGGCTTTGGTACACGTCCTCATAAGCAAAGACCTGGTGTGTTGGACCCTGAGGGTTGAGGAAGTGCCACCAGCCTCTCAGCAATGGGAGGCCCCGCCCGCTGCACCCCCCACCCCCACCCCCACCCCCACCCACAACATGCAGGTACAAGATTAACATCTCACTATCAGAGGACTTCAAAACTTTCAGGTTTCCCCCTCCCGGCGTGGGCACTTTTCCCAATTCAGGAGACTGTCGGCCATATCATGTTTTCAAGAAGGATTCAGATAAAGCTCTTGGGATGAAGGGGATCGGGGAAATTGAGGCGGGAGCAACAGGAACAGGTTACTGAGTTGGATGATCAGCCATGATTGTATTGAATGGAGGAAGGGCTGAATGGCCAACTCCTCCTATTGTCAATGTTTCTAGGAAACTGATCCATATAAGGAGATTTTAGGTCAAATAACCAAAAACTTGGTCAATGAGGGAAGTTTTGAGGAACTTTTTTAAAGAATGGTCTAAAGGGGAGGGGGTTGAGTTGGGGGGGAGTCTAAGGGCTGAGGGGGCTGAATGAGAGGCATGAGGGAGACGGGGTGGACTGAGGAGGGAGAGGTAATGAAGAGGGTGAGGTTTCAGGAGAGAATTCTAGAGCTTGAAGCCTTGGCAACTGGATGCATGGCCACCAATTGTAGAAGGATTCAAGTCAGGAATGCACAAGAGATCAGAATTGAAGGATTTCAGATAATTTGGATGGAAATGTTTTGGCTAGTCAATATGTTACATAATTATGGGGGATTTCAATCTACATATTGATTGGTTGACCCATGTCGGACGCGGTGGGCTTGAGGAAGAGTTCTTGGAATGCTGTCAGGATAGATTCCTTGAAGAGTGTGTGACAGAACCGACGAGGGAGCGAGCTATCTTAGATCTGGTGTTGTGTAATGAGGCAGGTAGAATTAGGGACCTTGTTGTGAGGGATCCTCTTGGGACGAGCGATGATTGTATGGTTGAGTTTTTGATGCAGATGGAGGATGAGAAAGTAGGGTTCCGGACCTGTGTCCTCTGTTTGAACAGAGGGGAGTACGATAGGATGAGAGAGGAATTGGCAAATGTAGATTGGGGGCGCAGATTGGTCAGTAGGACTGCTGAAGAACAGTGGAGGATCTTTAAGGAGATCTTTTTCGGTGCTCAGCAGAAATATATTCCGATGGTAAAGAAGCAATGTAGGAGAAGGGAGAATCAGCCATGGTTATGGAAGGAAATAAAGGAGAGTATTAAATTAAAAGCTGATGCGTTTAGAGTGGCTAAAAGTAGTGGGCGAGTAGAAGATTGGGAGAGGTTTAAAAATCAACAAAGATTGACTAAGAAGTTGATAAAGGAAGGATAGACTATGAAGCTAAACTAGCACTAAATATAAAAAAGGACAGTCAGAGTTTTTACAAATATATAAAGAGGAGGAGGCTGGCTAGGGTGAATGTTGGACCCTTAGAGGATGAGAGGGGAGATTTAGTGGTGGGAGATGAGGAAATGGCTGAGGCCTTAAATAAGTTTTTTGCCTCGGTCTTCACGGAGGAGGA
The DNA here is from genome assembly GCF_965287045.1 of Carcharhinus amblyrhynchos. NCBI lineage: Eukaryota > Metazoa > Chordata > Chondrichthyes > Carcharhiniformes > Carcharhinidae > Carcharhinus > Carcharhinus amblyrhynchos. Next base: position 8,332,641 of record NC_137340.1, on the reverse strand, counting down.
CGCGAATAGTTTGCCGGATATTAAAGATAGAAGGATGGTCGGAGTTGAGGGCCTGAATGCGATTACTGTCACTAGAGAGGTAGTGCTTGATTGGCTAGCGGGACTGAAGGTGGACAAGTCCCCAGGACCGGATGGAATGCATCCCAGGGTTCTGAAGGAAATGGCAGAGGTGATAGTAGACGCCTTAGTGATTATTTACCAAACTTCGCTGGATTCCAGGGAAGTGCCAGAAGATTGGAAAACGGCTAATGTTACGCCGCTGTTTAAAAAAGGTAGCAGGCAAAAGGCAGGGAATTATAGGCCGGTTAGTTTAACGTCTGTTGTTGGAAAAATGCTGGAATCCGTCATCAAACAAGAAATAGCGAAGCACCTGGAGAAGAATGGTTTGATAGAGCAGACGCAGCACGGATTCGTTAAGGGGAAGTCGTGTTTGACAAATTTATTGGAATTCTATGAGGATGTGACTCGTGCGGTAGACAGAGGGGAACCGGTGGATGTGGTGTTTCTCGATTTTTCAGAAGGCGTTTGATAAGGTGCCACACAAAAGGTTGCTTCAGAAGGTTGGGGGCATGGAGTTGGGGGTAAGGTGTTAGAGGATTGGCTGTCTAATAGGAGGCAGAGAGTTGGTATCAATGGGTGCTATTCTGATTGGCGGTTGGTACCTAGTGGAGTGCCGCAGGGATCGGTGCTGGGGCCTCAGCTATTTACCATTTATATAGATGATCTGGAGGAGGGGGCTGAGTGTAGGGTGTCGAAATTTGCTGCTGACACAAAGATGAGTGGAAAAGCAAATTGTGCGGAGGGTGTGGAAAGTCTGCAGAGGGATCTGGATAGGCTGAGCGAGTGGACGAGGACCTGGCAGATGGAGTACAATGTTAGCAAGTGTGAGGTTATCCACTTTGGCAGGAATAATAGTAGGAGGGTTTACTATTTAAAGGGCGAAAAGCTGCAGCATGCTACGGTGCAGAGGGACCTGGGGGTCCTTGTGCATGAGTCACAAAAACCCAGTCTGCAGGTGCAGCAGGTGATCAAGAAGGAGAATGGGACGTTGGCCTTTATAGCAAGGGGGATAGAATATAAAAGTAGGGAGGTCTTGCTGCGACTGTACAGGGCACTGGTGAGGACGCAGCTGGAGTACTGTGTGTAGTTTTGGTCACCGTACTTACGCATGGATATTTTGGCCTTGGAGGGAGTGCAGAGGAGGTTCACTAGACTGATACCGGAGATGAGGGGGTTGGACTATGAAGAGAGACTAAATAGACTGGGTCTGTACTCGTTGGAGTTTAGAAGGATGAGGGGCGATCTTATAGAGACGTATAAGATAATGAAGGGGATGGATAGGGTAGAGGTGGAGAGATTCTTCCCGCTCAGAAAGGACAGCAGGACTAGAGGGCACAGCCTCAAGATAAGGCTGGGGGGGCGGGGGGGGGGGGGGGGGAGTGGTTTAGAACGGAGTTGAGGAGGAACTTCTTCACTCAAAGGGTGGTGAATCTCTGGAATTCTCTGCCCATTGATGTGGTGGCGGCTGCCTCGCTAAATATATTTAAGTCACGGGTAGATCGGTTTTTGGTAGGCAAGGGGATTAAGGGTTATGGGGAGAGAGCAGGAAAGTGGAACTGAGTCACTTCAGATCAGCCATGATCTTATTGAATGGCGGGGCAGGCTCGAAGGGCTAGATGGCCTACTCCTGCTCCTATTTCTTACGTTCTTACATAAACCAAATCCATGTTATGAGTAAATAAAAGCAAAATCCTGCGGGTGCTGGAATTCTGACATAAAAAGAGTGTGTACTGGATAGAGGCAGCAGGTCTGGCAGCATCTGTGGAGAAAGAAAAACTGAGTTAATGTTTTGAGCTTGTACAACTCTTCTTCATGTTGGGAGTGCCCAGCTGGTAGAAAATCACAATTTTAACTCAATGACTGATAAAAATAAATGAGACTTTTCCACAGACTTTAGGCTATTGGGTATCTCACTGCTTCCCTTGTCACAGTTGTGACTGCTGTTCCATTTGGATGGAGTTCCCTCTCCAATCCTTGAATAAGCCCTCGAACACTCCTCCCAATGCTCAGTTTTCTTTTCCTTATGTCCCTGTGAAATCAGGACATGCTTCTTCATTAAAGACAGTGTAGAAATGAAAGTGAACACACAATATGTTTTAACTGTGAATATTGCTCTGCCTGTAAGTTAGAAGTCTATGGGGCAGTGTTTAAAGGTGTAATTCTTACTGAATGAAGCACGGACTGACACTGTCCCCCTAATCTGTACCATTCTTGCTCATTTGATTTCAGTTTAGCTTCACTTTGCTTGAGTTCCGTTTTCACCTTTTGAATCTTTTGTGCTTGGCCTGAGTTATACTGGGGGAGAAGGAACACTCCTTGATGTCAGATATAGAGTCTGTGGAACACGACTCAGGAGATTTAACCTTCATCTTGGGATAGTTGATGGAGAACATTCCACTGGCAAGTGGCAAAGGTTAGTTGGCAGAGAAAGACTCAGATCAACTGACCAATGAGTTGGACAGCTGGTGAGGTGTTCCTTAAGGATTGGGGTCTGGTTCGGATGGAGAGGTGCGTGGGAGTGGTGATTTGATTTGATATATTATCACGGTTTGATTTATTATTGTCACATATTAACATACAGTGAAAAGTATTGTTTTTTGTGTGGTCTACAGACAAACCATACTGTTCATAGAGAAGGAAACGAGAGAGTGTATAGTGTTCCAGTCATAACTAGGGTGTAGAGAAAGATCAGCTTAATATATATAGGTCCATTCAAAAGCTCTTTTTGAGTCAGTTGGTACATGACCTCAGAATTTTGTATCTTTTTCCCAGTGGAAGACGGTGGAAGGGAGAATGTGTGGGGTCCTTGATTATGCTGGCTGCTTTGCTGAGGCAGCGGGAAGTGCATACAGTCAATGGATGGGAGGCTGGTTCACATGATGGACTGGGCTACATCCACAACCATTTGTAGTTTCTTGAGGTCTTGGTCAGAGCAGGAGCCATAGGTGCTGGAAGGGAGAGCAATGCAATCCAAAGGGCAGTTACCATGGTTCACTGGAAGGCTTGGAAGAGCACTTTAACAGCAGGAGACTTCCACCTGACCTGTGAAAGGGGTCGTCATAGAGGAGGAGAGCAGTGTGCCCTTTACAGTAGTGTTTGGCGATGCGTCCTCACGAACGACCCTATTCGAGATCCCCTATGGTAATCACTTGAAACAGAAGAGTTGATTTGAGCAACTTATCAAGTGGAACTGATGCCTTAACTGCTTGTAACAAACAATGATTATAACCCAGCACCAGAAAAGCAATAGTAATGGTCGAGCTTTTGGTTTTTGTAACATAAGCAACGTTATGTGTAGAACAGTCAGGCTGCAGTAGCACCACACGCAGAGTTGCTAATTTTCTGGACGTGTAGATGCTTCTGTTGCTGCCCTTGTTATTTATTTGTGTGCGAGGATTTCCTCAGCTTGTAAATGAGTCTGCTGGCCTGGTTTGAAAAGCCAGGGCACTGAAAAGCCAAAGCCACATCTCTTGACAGTTTAGGCCTCTGCAAGCAATTCATTTGTAGGAAGTCCTTCTGCTCAGTGAGATGTGACCTTGATGTAGATGCAAATGGAAGAACGGACGCTAAAGCTCCAGGAAGGAGAATGCTGCTTGCATATGTATGAGGCCCCACAAGCAGGTGGAATAGAACCTGTCCTGAAACTAGGGTTGATGTGGAACTTTTCACAACTGGTTGTAAATGGGGCTACGTCCACAGGAATACAATGCACATGACTTCAAAGAAAGATAGGAAACCTGATCTTGGAGCATCGGAGCATGAGTAGGCCATTCAGCCCCTCAACCTTGCTCCACCATTTTCCCGCAATATCCCTTGATAGTCCTTTAATACATAGAAACTTATTGATCTCTGCTGTGAGTGTGCTGAGCGACTGAAACTCCACAGCCCTCAGAGTCAGAGGTTTACAGCATGGAAGCAAGTCCACGCCACACTTTTCTTTAAACCCCTAAGCTGATCCCAATTGCCCGCATTTATAGAGTCATAGAATAGGTACTGAATTACAAAGATTTTTCCTTACCTTTGTCCTAAATGACCGGCTTGGAATTCCAGGTCTGCTGGCTTGGTCTCTAAATGGAAAGAACTCAAAAGTCAACCAGAAGGGAAGCATTTCCAGTGCAGCTCACCAGAAAGAGAGTGCATCACAAGACTATTAATTCCAGAGGCCCAGGCTAAAATACTGGGGCCATGGGTCCAAATCCCGCCACTGTAGCTGGAGGAACTTGAATTCAGCTCATAAAACACAGAATGTAAAGCTAGTCTCAACAATGTTGGCCACGAGAAGTACCATCAGTTGTCATAAAACCCATCTGATTCACTGGGCTGAAATCCTTTAGGGAAGGAAGTCTTACCTGATCTGGGCTACATGTGTCTCCAGACCCACAGTCATGTGGTTGACTCTTAACAGTGCTCAGAAATAGCTGAACAAGCCAGTCAGTTTGAGGTCAATTAGGGACAGGCAACAAATTCTGGCCATGTTGGTGATCCCATGAATAGGATACATTTTTAAAGAAGTGTTCTTGTGTCTTCTGCAAGTGCTGTAGCGGCCTGGTACATCAACAATAACTTGCCTGTGAACAAGATTGTGAGTGAATCTACCTCTCAAAGCAATTGGAAAGGAGCCCACCGTTCTCCTTTATTAACGTGGTTGTTGTGAGATGTTTCACACAGGCCAGGGAACGTAGCAAACTGAACTGGAAACCTGCACCTCAACCAACCCAGTTATTGCTGAGATAAGAGCCATAAACGCTCATAAGCACGGTGCCATATCTGTCAAGGAAACACACCTCGGCCACACTGGAACTAATTCAGCACAAGCCAAGGATTGAACTCGAGATATTCCTGGCTTCCAGTTTCTCGAATACTGAAGAAAGCATGTTTTCTTACCAGGCAAGTGTCAAAGGTGACTGTTCCTGCGCACTTCAATAGGATTGCAGAATGAAAAAGAAGTCCTTTAAAGCAGTATTATGTTCTTTCTACTGCCTTTCAGCTCCAGATATCCTGTGGGAATCAATATCTTGGATCATTCTTGTAGAAAAAGCTTTCCTTCTCATATATATTCCACAGTGATTTCTGGCCTTGCATCAATCTCCCACCACTCCTTCTCTTCCCCCCCCACCCCCCTACTCACTCTCTTTCTCTCTTTTTCTCTTTCTCCCTCTCTCTCTCTCTCTCTCTCTCTCTCTCTCACTTTTCACCCCCCCGCCTCTGTCTCTGTCTCTCCCTGACCATCTGTGAACCTCACAGAATTCTGTTGTTCCTCTCATTTCCCAATTATTGTTTCATTCATTCCATCGGCTGGTTATCTACATTTGGTTATTGCTGCTTTCCCTAGCAAGTTGTCAGGATGGCCGAGTGGTCTAAGGCGCCAGACTCAAACAGTGTGATTCCTTGCTGTGTTTCAGCTTGGTGAATTCTGGTCCCTTTCTAGAGTTGTGGGTTCAAATCTTACTCTTGACGTTTCTCTTTTGGAGGGGGGCGGTGGGGGTGGTGTGTGCAGAGTGGTTAGCACTGCTGCCTCACAGCGCCAGGGACCCGGGTTCGATTCCCTGCTTGGGTCACTGGAATCTGCACGTTCTCCCCGTGTCTGTGTGGGTTTCCTCCGGGTGCTCCAGTTTCATTCCAGACTCCGAAAGACGTGCTGGTTAGGTGCATTGGCCATGCTAAATTCCCCCTCAGCGTACCCCAGCAGGTGCTGGAGTGTGGTGACCAGGGGATTTTCACAGTAACTTCATTGCAGTGTTAACGTAAGCCTACTAGTGACACTAGTAAATAAACTTAATTTGCAAAATGGTTTTTTTTTGGCCTTGTTCACGCTGGTTTGGTTGGGTGGTTTTACCAGAGGCACAAAATCATCCCATAATCTAAACAGGGCAACTTTCAGGAGTGCTACATCCAAGATAGGATACGGAAAGTGTTTCGGCATGAAGCTCATCTCGAGTGACTGCTTTAGCCGAACCATCAGGTCAAATCATATTTGCTTCCACGGTAGGTGTGCTGGCGTCTTAAGATGCTAAGTGCCGGCGGGATAGTTGAACTATTAGGACAGGCATTTAATGCACCAGAAATGCTTTGGGTTTAATTTGCAATCCTTTTGTGTTGGGGCTGGACCAGGAGTGGAAGCTATCTGCTTGATTTAGTCATTTGTATTGCAATCGGCTGAACAAACACTGTTTGACTGTTTCAGCAGGGGGCCGTGAATATATTCCCTTCTTGCAAAGGAATTGTGACAATTAGCGCAGAGATGAATTTCAAAGGTGCTGCCTTCCTGTAAACTGTTTAGAAAAGCTCCCCCTTTGAACCAGTCACTCAGTGATGGAAACAAGCCATCTTATCACTGCAATAGAAAGGAGACCTGTGGCTCAAGTGGTTTAAATAACAAAAGGCTGAAAGGAAAGGAAAAACTTGCATTTTTATTTAGTCTTTCATGGGCGTTGCTGGCATTTATTGCCCATACTTAACTGCCCACAAACTGAGTGGCTTGCTAGATCACTTCAGAGGGCAGTTAAGAGTAAACCACATTGCCATGGCAGCAAAGGCAGAAAATGCTGGAAAATCTCAGCAGGTCTAACAGCTTCTGTGGAGAGAGAGTAGAGCTCATGTTTTGAGTCAGGCTGATGCATCATTAGAGCTGATTGCTGTGGGTCTGGAGCCACATGTAGGCCAGACCGGGTAAGGACGGCAGATTTCCTTCCCAAGTGAGCCAGGCGGGTTCTTACAATAATCGACGATCGCTCTCAGTTTCAGAATTATTAACTGAATTGAAAATCCACCCGCTACCATGGTGGGATTTGAACCCATGTCCCCAGAGTCCAAGGTCTCTAGATTACTAGTTCATTGATATTACCACTGTGCCACGCTCCACCCACACACTGTTGACATTGCAGGAAGTGCACAGCAAGCTCCCACCAAGGGCAGTGTGATAATGACCCAATAATCTGTTAATGTAAGGGTTGAATATTGGACAGGATCTTGGGGCTAGCTACCCCGCTATTCTTCAGAATAATGCCATGAGATCTTCTGTGTCCAGCAGAGAGTTTGGGTGGAGCCTCAGGTTAACGTCTGACCTGAGAGATGGCAGCTATAACAGAGCCCTGGAGGGGGACTCGAACTCTCAACACTCATAGGATCATAGAATCCTACAGTGCAGAAAGAGGCCCTTCGGCCCATCAAGTATGCACCGAACATAATCCCACCCAGGCTGTACCCTCATGTCCCTACATATGACACCCACTCATCCCTATAACCTACGCATTCCTGGACACTAAGGGGCAATTTTTTAGCATGGCCAATCAACCTAACCCCCACGTTCTTGGACTGTGGGAGGAAACTGGAGTACTTGGGGGAATCCCACGCAGACACGAGGAGAATGTGCAAACTCCACACTGACAGTGACCCGAGCCGGGAATCGAACCCAGGTCCCTGGAGCTGTGAAGCAGCAGTGCTAACCGCTGTGCTACCGTGCCGCCCACTGACTCAACGGTTGAGAATGCTAACAGAGGAGCCACGGCTGGTGGAAGGCTCCTTCACAAAGAAGCTGTCCGTCCTTTTAACACCCGCGGTGGTGAGGCTGGAGTTAGGGGTATTGTCCAGAATGTCACAAATCAACCGATGTGTGGTGAACCCGGCCAGAGCAGCAGCTGTGGCAGTGCAGTTAGCCTCAGTGCCCGTGACTTGTGTCCTGTCTTCTGTTAAAAGCTCAAATTTAAAGACGGTGTGCAGGAACATCACAAATAAGCGTCCTGTCGCATTGAAGGAAGGCAGGTTCAACCACACAAAACACACTGCCTAATCTCTGTGGTGGAGGTCAAATAAAACAGTCTTGCAGTACACGTCGGGTGAGATATCTTGACCAGAACGACAGTGTACTTGGGTTCTAATCGTTGTGAGGGAACACAGGGGAGGTCTTCCTGGATTTGGAATGCTGCTCGTACAGATCCATTAATTATAAGTCCATAAATGCCTAACTAATGGACCTAATCGCCAGGAACAAAGCTGACGATTGCTGTGTGAAAATAACCAACTAACTAACTGGCTGTTAACATTATTTCAGAAAGGAAATCGGCCTCTCTGACTTCTTATAAGTGCTAATGTCCTGTGTGGTGAGTCTTGTGATGTTCCTTGAAATCTTTAAAGATTTAGCTAGAGTTTTTTGCATGAAAGATTATGATGGAATATTCACAGAGTGGTGTCAACTGATGCATTTAGCACGCGTCACGTTTGGGTAATGAATCCAGATGTGGCTAATTGCTGTTCTGATAAGTAAATAAAGAATGAGTAACAGCACCATCATTGAGCCTACCACCTCAATCCTCACACTCACTCAATGTGTACGTGTGAATTTTGCTCTTTGTGCACATAATAGAACATAGAACGTTACAGCGCAGTACAGGCCCTTCGACCCTCGATGTTGCGCTGACCAGTGGAACCAATCTAATGATCCTCTAACCTAAACTATTCCAATATTATCTATATGCCTATCCAATGACCATTTGAACACCCTCAAAGTTGGCGAGTCCACAACTGCTGCAGGCAGGGCATTCCACGCCGTTACTACCCTCTGAGTAAAGAACCTACCTCTGACGTCCGTCCTATAATTACCACCCCTCAATTTAAAGCTATGTCCCCTCGTGTTAGCCATCACCATCCGAGGAAAAAGGCTTTCAATGTCCACCCTATTTAACTCTCTGATCATCCTGTATGCCTCAATTAGGTCACTTCTTAACCTTCTCTCGAACGAAAACAGCCTCAAGTCCCTCAGCCTTTCCTCATAAGACCTTCCCACCATACCAGGCAACATCCTGGTAAATCTCCTCTGCACCTTTACCAGTGCTTCCACGTCCAGTTGTGAATTGTGGGTTCCACGTCCAGTTGTGAATTGTGGGTTCCACGTCCAGTTGTGAATTGTGGGTTCCACGTCCAGTTGTGAATTGTGGGTTCCACGTCCAGTTGTGAATTGTGGGTTCCACGTCCAGTTGTGAATTGTGGGTTCCACGTCCAGTTGTGAATTCAGTTGCTTGACTGAAGGTAGAATTTCCCAGTTGCTTTTCACTGTCTTGTTTCCTTCAGCTTCTTGGATGTGACTGGAAGTGGGGAGGGACACCAGGGGCGGAATTTTCCTGTTCCGCCGCTGTGGGAATCGCCGCTGGGCAGCGGGTGGGCCATGCAAAGAGCTGTTGACCTCGGGTGGGATTTTCTGGTCTTGCGGTGAGCGCGGCTGGAAAATCTCAACACCCTGGAAACATGTGCAGGGCAGAACTGTGGGGGTGCTGCATTGTTGGCGATGCTATCAGCCTGAAAGCATTCAGCCCACGGGCTGATCAGCCTGTTTCGGTGACCTGTTTGCAGAGGCGAGGAGAGCCCTTTCCCAGTCCCACTGCCAAAAATAATTCCCCTCGTTGGTTTTTACTTTTAATTGTGCTGATTGTCTGCTGCATATTTACACGTGGGACAAGAGTACCTGCCACTTGGGCATCCTGTACATGTGTACAATTTTTTCCTCTGTCCCTGTCTCTGAGAGTTTCTCTTCTGTTTTATTTGTCTCTCCACTTCGGTGGAGTGCGTAGGGGTTGGGGGGGGGGGGGTGGTCAAGGGTTTAGATCCGTCACCATGAGTCAGAGAGGGAGAAGCGTAGGCAGACAGAGGGAGACCGTTTAATAAAACTCTGGCAGGCAGCTGGAAACGAAGGGAGCGATCACCTACTGTGACAGATCACTTATCTGTTCCACTTGGTTTGATGAGTGTTTATGTGTGTTCACCATTCTTGGACACTTGGAGGTTTACATACTTGGTTGACCATACTTGGGAGGTTTCGACCTATCCAGAATTGTGGCTAATTTAAACTCAGTGACCGGAGGCAGCCAGTCTTGGCGGAACGCGCTTTTTTTTTATCTAGCCTTTTCCATCTATGATTCAGATCTATGGACATTGGGTGACTTGCTTTTCTGTCCCCCACCCCCACCCCTACTTCTCTTTAGTTATGTTTGAGGAAAATATGCAAGATCACAGCCAGTTTAGATGGAGCAGAAACTTCCTCACACGATTGTTGAACGAGTGGTGGAACACTCTCACTGCGGTGGAAGTAGCGATCCCTATTGCTCCCAGATGTGTGATAGATTTTATGCAGCGTTGTGCTAGGTTTCCGAGTGACCATTTGCTGTGCCTGAACAGAGGCCCCTGTTCTGGGGCCTCACGCTCTCCCCAGTAACTGGGTGAAGGGTTGGAAGCAGCCTTCTCCGATCTGAAGCTCCGCACTGACTGACCTGCGAGCGGAAATTTCCCGAAACGAGCCACGGCAAGCCTGCTTCGCCAGCCTTGCGGCAGCGGGCAAAGGGTCAACGAAAGAGACGGGGGTGGGTGGACGGGAGGGTAAGGGGATTGTTTAATCTCACACAAAGCATCTCATTACTGAAAACCTTGGCCCAAACTTCAAACTAACCGTGTCGCTTCCAACAAAAGCAACTTGCAGTCAGTGCTGGAAATCTGAAGCAAAAGAATTACAAGCGGCTGGAAACATTCAATAGGTCAGGCAGCATCTGTGAAGAGAGGAAAACAGCATTAACATTCCAGGTCGCTAACTCTTTCTGTCCTCGCAGATGTTGCCTGACCCACTGAGGCTTTCCAGTATTGTGTAATACCGCGACGCTGTCTCAGAGTTTTGATGCATATGTTGTTTTGGAACATTGTCAGTTTGTATTTGCTTTACATTCACGTGTGTCACTCGGGGATACTTGACTGTGCTAAAAGCACCCTGGAAGATGTAGTGGGAAAACCCAAGGTTCAGAGTTAAGGTTTGCAATTGGGTGAAATCTCCGGTGATGAACTGGGCTCTTCTTTGTAAAACTTGTGAATGGATGCAGAATCTTTCAGTTTCTCCAGCCAGCCAGAGAGTTCAGGCCTGTCACGGGGTAACCTGTATATTTGCCTTTTGGCTAACTCAGCCAGCTTAGAAATGGAAAATTGGAAATCCTGCGTTTAATTTTTTTTTGTGAAATACTCTGACCAATCTCGCTGCTGTCCCTTGCCCCGTGAACAGGAGGCAGGGTCTGGGAACCCACCGGTCAGTCTTAATTGGGGGGTGGGGGTGGGAGGTTGGAGAAAGGGTGTGTGCCTGCTGGGATGGTAGGCTGGGATTTGTTGGAGGGGAGTGTGGTCTGATGGGATGTGAGCCTGGTACTCTGAGATTTGTTGTGGGGGGGAAAGGGGACCTTGTGGCCTGCTGGGATGGCAGCCTGGAACTCTGGGATTTGTTGAGGGGGGTGGGGGTGGTGGAGAGAGTGGGGGATCTTGTCGTCTGCTGGAGTGGCAGCCTGGAATTTGTTGGGGGGAGGGGGGTAATGGGATGAGGGTGAGAAGGTGGGCAGAGAGGAGTTGCTGTGCGGATGTTGAGTTTGGGGGTCATTCAGGGTGTGGGGTCAGTTAAGGCAACACTGATCTCACTGAGGGAAAAGAGTAATGTTTGGCAGGATGTGGTTTGTATATTGGGGGGAATATTATTGGTGAGATAACCAATTGTTAATGATTAAATAACTATATCACGAGCAGAAAATGACCAATTTAACAGGATGCAAAGATTTTGAACAAATTTTCAACCCAAGTTAACCGCCACATTTATATTAAAAAAAAATGCTCTGTATTTATAATCTACACCGACTATTGAAGGAAGCTAACTTGATTTCTAAACCATGTATAATGTGTGTTCGAGCTCAGAAAATAGTGACACGTCTCCGTGATTTTTGTGGTAACTTAGCAACAGTTAACAAACTTCCCCTGGAGACCATTAAGTGGATGGGAGAAGGCAGCTTTCTTTGGCACCTCACATGGAGTAGTGGAGTTAAAGGTCAAGGTTCCCTCTTGGGCTTGCAGAGACGTGATTCTGCCTCTCTCTCTCTCTCTCTCTGCATAATAAGGTACGAGAAACCTTTTGGAGGTGGCAATGGTACTTTTGGGGGTTTTTTTGTGTTTGTGTACGCGTCAGAATGTCTCGAGTATATTTGAACTCCAGTTTCGAAGCAATAGTTTTGTAAAGTCTCTCTGGTTCCAGCGTGCGTCAATACTTGACAGAGCTACAAGTCAAAACAATGGTTCAAACTTAGCCTTTGATGGGATAAGGGACAGGGGGAAAAGGGAGAAAATTAAATGCAGTTCCAAGTGGTTTGGGATGTGACAGAGGACTGACTTTGCATCATCAAGTGATAGACAAGTGTTTCTGAATATCTTGAGAGAATTCCTGCCCTTGCAATGCAGCATCGGCAAGTGCAAGAGAAAAAATTAATGAAATTCTACTTATTTTGTACAGGTAGTGCCATTTTAATGTGTTGTGTTAACAGACTGGCTCTCAGAGTTCTTCTACGCCGGGGATTTCCTTGTCTTGTGTCTGGGTTTGATGTAGGCTTGATGTGGAGATGCCGGCGTTGGACTGGGATAAACACAGTAAGAAGCCTGACCCCCATAACTTGCCTGGGTTTGCTAAACCTCACTTACTGTACTGTCTGGAGACAATACACATCTCTCTAACCTGGGCTTAATGCTCCGTCCACTCACATTGTTGGCCACTTTAAGACTTGAATAGCAGGTTAGTTGTAAAGACTCGCATTCTAATCAGTAATCTGTAAACTGTCTGTGCTGTTATATGCTCTGCCTGAGGCCAGAACACTCCATTCATCCGACGAAGGGGCAAACCCCGAAAGCTTGTGAGTTCACTAGCAAATAAATCGGTTGGACTTAAACCTGGTGTTGTCAGACTTCTTACTTTGATGTAGGCTAACAGAGTAACCAGCCTGCATAATGCGAATAGTAAACAGAGAGAAAGGGGGTGCGAAAGACAAAATTTAAATGCTGTCAGTGATATGCTACCATGGCAGTCACAACACTGGCTGTCTAACCAGGGGATTAGCTGGTGGCACCGTGGTTAGTACTGCTGCCTCACAGCCCCAGGAACCCGGGTTCAGTTCCAGCCTTGGGTCACAGTCTGTGCAGAGTTTGCATATTCTCCCCGTGGATTCCTCCAGGCGCTCCGGTTTCCTTCCACACTCCAAGATATATGGATTAGGTGCGTTGGCCTTGCTAAATTGACCCTAGTGTCAGGGGAAGTAGCAGGGTGTGGGTTATTGGGATAGAGCCCAGGTGGAGATTGTGGTCAGTGCAGACTCGATGGGCCGAATGGCCTCCTTCTGTACTGTAGGAATTCTGTTATTAATTGCTGTAGTTAGTCAACGTCTCTATCATCCTTGTTTTGGTGTACTTCCAGAAGGTGCGAAGGCAAATTAGATGGAGCTGTGTCTACTTTTAGCTCTTTCTATACGGTTATGAGTTTTCTGGATGATGCTGAATGTAAAAATGCTTCAAGTTGCACCCAACTGGTTGTTCTATCTTGCTTCATTCAGTCAGGTAACCAACTGACCAGTGCTTTTACTTAGAATTTACACTGGGCCAAACAGGTCTGCATCACTGCTTATAATGTGGAGATGCTGGCGTTGGACTGGGGTAAACACAGTAAGAAGTCTCACAACACCAGGTTAAAGTCCAACAGTTCATTTGGTACCAAAACCACGAGCTTTTGGAGCGTTGCTCCTTCGTTAGGTAAGCGGGAGTACTGTTCAGAAACAGGGCTTTTAAAGACACAAACTCAATTTACAAAGTAATATTATTAACCTGCATTTCTGCTTTGAATGATTTGTAGACTTCTTGGCCCATTATCCTATTTGGGTTCTTACTTTGAAAATAACTTCCTTATGCCTCTGAGCCTTTTACATGCCAATTCTGCAAATGTATTGATGTCTTCCTGTATTCTGGTGCAGGAATTTTGGAAATGTACCTCTGATTCAGGAATCCAGATAGTTGATATAAATGGTGGACAACAATGATCCCAGTCCCTGGGTAACTCTGAATTGATGTTTATGGTCTGGAACGAGTCCTTTCGGCCCATTGTATCTACACTGACATTCAAGCTGATCGATTTCAATCCTGCTTTTTCAGCACTAGTCCATGGCATTGTATGCTATGGTGTGTCAGGTGCTCATCTCAATGCTGCCTAAATGTTGAGGGTTCCACCCTCTTCCATCCTTTCAAACAGTGAATTCCAGATTCCCACCACCCTCTAGATGAACAAGTTTATCCTCTTTCTGCCTCTGATCGTAAATCTATGCCCCCTGGTTATTGACCCCTCCACTAAGGGGAAATGTTCCTTCCTATTCCCCCTATCAATGCACCTCATGATTTTGTGCACCTCAATCAGGTCCCCCCTCAGCCTTCTCTGCTCTAAGGAAAACAACCCCAGTCTTTCCAGCCTCTCTCCATAGCGAAAACACTTCAATCCAGGCAACATCCTGGTGAATCGTCTCTGCACCCACTCTCTACTGCAATCACATCCTTCCTACAGTGTGGTGACCAGAACTGCACACACTACTCCAGCTGTGGCCTAACCAGCATTTTATACAGCTCCATCACAATCTCGCTGCTTATAGTATATACCTCTGCTAATAAAGGTAGGTATCCCTTATGTCTTTTTCTGATGTGGAGATGCTGGCATTGGACTGGGCTGGGCACAGTAAGAAGTCTCACAACCCTTGGTTAAAGTCCAACAGGTTTATTTGGAATCACGAGCTTTTGAAGCGCTGCCCCTTCACTCACCTGATGAAAAGGAGTTGCGCTCCGAAAGCTCGAGATTCCAAATAAACCTGTTGGGCTTTAACCTGATGTTGTGAGACTTCTTAATATGTCTTTTTAACCACGTTATCTACCTGTCCTGCTGCCTTCAGGGATCTTTGGACATGCAGCCCAAAGTCCCTCTGGTCTTATGCATTTCCTGACACCCTACCATTCATTCATTGTGCATTCCCTTGCCTTGTTAGTCCTCCCAAAATTCATCACCTCTCACTTTTCAGCATTGAATTCCATCTGCCACTGTTCTGCCCATCGACCAGCCTGTCTATATCATCCTGTAACCTAAGACTTTCCACATCGCTAGTTACCATACCACCAATTTTCATGTCATCTGCAAACTTACTCATCAGACCCCCCAAATTCATATCTAGATCATTACTGTACACTACAACCAGCTAGTTGGTGCCACTCCTGTGGTACATCACTGAACACAGACATCCAGTCATTAACACAACCTTTGCCTCCTGCCACTAAGCCAATTTTGGATCCAGTTTGCCAAATTGCCCTGGATCACATTGACACTTGCATTTTAATCAGTGGGACCTTGTTAAAAGCCTTACTGATATCCATGTAGACTACATCAACTGCATTGCCCTCATCTACACACTTAGCCACCTGCTCAAATTTCAGTCAAATTTATAAGACGTGATCTTGCCTTTACACAGCCAGGCTGAGTATCCTTGTTTAATCCTTGCCTCTGCAGTGGAGACTAATTCTATCACTTAGAATTTTTCCCAGTAGTTTCCCTGATCTTAGACTCACTAACCTGTAGTTACCTGGTTTTTCCCCACTTCCCTTCTTGAATAGTGGCACCACATTAGCTTTCCTGCAGTGCTCTGGCACCTCTCATGTGGCTGGAAAGGATTTGAAAATTAGCGTCAGAGTCCCTACTATCTCTACCCTTCTATCACAGCAATCTGGGATGTATCTCGTCAGGGCCTGGGGATTTATCCACTGCTAAGACTACTATCACCTCCTCCCTCTGAATGCTAATCTCTGTTTTCTGTTTTGTAGTCAACTTGCTATCCAACCTACTGCCTGTCCCCTCACTCCACATGCTCTGGTGCATTGTCAAAGGCTGTGTATGCATGTCGTTGCAAAGTAAAGGTGCTGTGCAGAGCAAAGGTTAATGTTAGTCTGGAGAATAGTACCACCCATGGTATGGTGTCCAGAGTCACATGGTAATAGACCCAGAGATCAGGCAAAGAAGAACTGGCATTGGAGAGTAGCACCATGCGTGGCAATGACTGGGATCTATACATAATTAAGAATTACCAATAAATGGTTCATTCTTAAACATACAAACCTCAAGATCTCATGAATGCGACACCAAATGACACAATAGCAAGTATATCAGATCCACTGCATTGCCCTCATGGAGTCATTTAATTCTTTAAATACCTCAATGAAGTTATTGAGGTATGATCCTCCCTGCTAAACCATTTATTATATTTTTGATGTCCAGATGCTTTTTATCTAAAACATTGAAGGAAGATTCGAACGGTTGATAAACTAGCCGTTTGACCCCCACCAGGTTCAATTTCTCTTTACCAGTGATGGAGTGTAAATTAAACTGCCCACCACTCATCTGCCCCAACTCACTTCATGGGTGAATTTTTATCTTTGACTTCATGAAGGGCCCCCTTTAAATTGCTTTTGCTTGCCAAAACGGGAGTGGCTTCCATCAAAGTATGTGTGTTTGTTGCACTAAATGTGGGCTGTCTTTGTAAAAAGTAATGTCCCGTAGTCCCACGTGACGAGAGGCTGCATTCTTTCCTCTTTGTGGGGGAGAGCTGATTGGTGGTGATTTGACCTGAGAATCACTACACCTTGGGCAAGGTTGAGAAGGCCTTCAGGAATAATCTCAGTTGGTACGGGGTTTGAACCTGCGCTGTTAGCATCGCTCCGCATCACAAACCAGCTGTCCAGCCTACTGAGCAATACGGACTCCTCTTGTATGATTCTGCTGTTCAGTCGTAAGCAGAGTTTCTCGGGCAATGTATTTCCTTTCCACATCCTGTATCCCTGCGGTCCCCCAGTGCTCTGTCCTAAGCCCCTTCCTCATCCTCACCCTGTCCTTTGGTGGCATTACCCACAGCTGTTGGCTTAGATCACACCTGTTGATAGCCAGCTTATCCTCTCCGACAGTCTTGACCCCGCGAGTACCTCTCTGTGGTCAGACTGCCCCTCCGACCTCGGGTTCAATGCCAGTCACAGCTTCCTTTAGCTGAACCGTGGGAAAACTGAAATCATTGTTTACAGCCTCCCCAGTAAGCACTCTCCCCTGTCCTGTTACTGCTGCCAGCTCCGCCCTAGAGTATTCCCTCAGACTGTGCGGATTGTGAAACCCGTCTCGTTCACTTGCCAGCTGCATTTCCATCACTTCCCTGCCCTTCAGTGAAGCTCCTCACGCCCACCTCTATCCCCCTCTGCCAATCTCCCTATCCCTTAGATTCGTGGAAGGATCTGATCATTTCTCCCGAATGATCCTATCTCCTCTGCGTACACGCAGTTCCTGAAATAGGGGCCGAACCTCCAAATGAGAGCTGAATCGTGCACGGTGGTGAGCACTGCTGCCTCGCAGTGCCAGGGACCTGGGCTCAATTCCCAGCTGAGGTCACTGTCTGTGCAGAGTCTGCACGTTCTCCCTGTGTCTGCATGGGTCTCCTCTGGGTGCTCCGGTTTCCTCCCACCATCCAAAAATGTAGAGGTCAGGTGGATTAGCGTACTAAATTGCTTCTTAGTGTTAGTGGGATTAGGAAGGTAAATATGTGAGGTTACAGGATCGGGCCTGGTTGGGATTGATGTCGGTGCAGGCTCGATGGGCTAAATAGCCTCCTTCTGCACTGTAGAGATTTTATTCTAAGAAGGCAGCTCACCGAAACCTGAAGGATGGATAGGGATGGATAATAAATGCTGGCCTTGCCAGTAATGCCCACGTCCCATGATCAAATTAATTCCTTTTCAAGATGATAAGTTGATCGTTGAGGACGGAGATGGGAATAATTTAGAGAGCTGTGAGTCTTTTGGAATTCTCTGATGTGAAGGATTGTGGATGCTCCATGTTTGAACGTGTTTAAGGCCAAGGTAGATTTTTGATGTCTAGGGGGTTCGAGGACTGGGTGGGAAAGTAGAGTTGAACCCCAAGATCAGTCATGATCATGTTGAAAGGTGGAGCAAGCTTGAGGGGCTGTACAGCTTTTCCTCCTATTTCTTAGGTTCTTGCATTCTGAACCAAGGTGGCAGGATAGAGCTGGGCGAGAGTCAGTCCCAGTCTAACTGGCACAGAGTTGAGGCACTGCACATCCCCCTCGTGTCGAACTGGCACAGAGTTGAGGCACTGCACAGCCCCCTCATGTTCCTTCCTGTTACTCTCTCTAACGTGATTTAGGATAGTTTCTGTATTCAAGGCACTCTCTAAACGTGAGCTGTTCTGAATTTTGCACCCACAGAATTTGTTTTATTTCAGCTTTCAGCAGCTTGTCGAGTGGTGCATACTATTCAGGTTTCTTTCACAGAATGACATTCCTGCGAGTCCCTCGACAAAAGGCTTTCTTCCGTCTGCAAAATTGAAGAAAAACCTTGCCACTGACTATTGGGTTAAATTCTCGAACTTTGCACTTGGAAGCGCACTGGCTGAGGGGAAAGATTTCTTTTCCCACGTGGCACTGACTTCACTTTCTCAAATTACTACTTTGCATTTCGATAACAGTACTTGGTTTAAAAAAAAGGCAGAATCCAGTGACCGGCTCCGAGAGGGAGCGGCAGTGTTGGAGTGGCATACTGCTCAGCACCGCTGCCTCACAGCGCCAGGGACCTGGGTTCGATTCCCGGCTAGGGTCACTGTCTGCGTGGAGTTTGCACTTTCTCCCCATGCCTGCGTGGGTTTCCTCCCACATTCTGAAAGACGACCAGGATCGGTTGATTGACCATGCCAAGTTGTTCCTTTGTGTCAGTGGGAGGGGGATTGGCCTGGCCTGTGGGGGTCGGGACTGGGTGGGATTATTGTTGCAGCAGGCTTGACGGGCCAAATGGGTTCCTTCTGCACTGTGGGAGTTCTAACTTTGTGCCTTTGTCACAAAAGTGCCTGGTGAAGTGTCAGAATAACACCCCCTGTCTTGCTATCGGAGATGCTGTTTGCAATCACGGAGGAGTCGGGAGGGCAGGGATAAGTTTATTTATTAAATCTTTGTGTAACCTCCCTGATTTGTGCTTGAATACATGTGGGCCTCGGGATGGCCCTGTGCCATTCGGTCGGGAACGGCTGATGATTATTGTGGCCAGCGAGGTTGTGATGGAGGAACTGTGATGAGCAGCCCTGAACGCTGGACTCTTCCTGATATGTGGTGATTGTCAGACTGATTCCAAGCTTTTCCCAACGGTTTGCAAGGTGCAAGGTCCAAGATGTAAAGCATCTTGACACACAATTACATGCAGATTGGTACATTAAGCAAGTAATTTGTACAAAGAAAGTCATTTAAATGTGGGAATCAAAGTCATTATTCAGTGGAATATTAGAAGTTGAGATTGGAGGAGGCCATTTGGTCCCTCCAGCCTATGCCAGCCCTTTGAGCTCTCTTCCCCCTTAGTTTGCACCTCTGCCTCCAAAGCTTAGCCATGGCAAAATGTGACCAGATCAGCCATACTCCTATGTTCTTCCTAATGAAGAAGGCTCTTTCTCCTTCTGGAAAAACCTTCCATGTCACACTGGCCGAAGAGATTTCTCTCAACTCTTAGCATGCTGGCACAATGCGGTGCATAGATTACCAAAGCTGCAATTTGTGAACAGAATTAGCATGTTAAAGTTCCTGTTCCGCACTCTACAGCCCTGTGCTTAATATCAAATCCCTTTTATCCGCCCCGCGAAGTCTGTATCCCTTTTAAATGGCTCCATTGCCTGCGTACACCTGTAATCACCTGTAATGTCCTGTGGCTAGAAATACGTTTTAATTTAACGGTTCAGTAAGTTCGGCAGCCGCAGAAGACAGATTACTCCCCCAATTGTCAGCACAGTGGTGCATTGTAAGGTAGGTAGATTTCCACAATGCAGCGATACGGGCCAGGGAAACTCTGAGACCGACAAGCCAGATTATATTGGCATGTGCACAGTGACCAGAAGAGTGAGATTCAGTTGTGGAGAGCTCGGAAGTGAGAAGCTGGTAGCAGATTCATCGGAGGAATGTGGTGGTGTACATGGAGTACCGCAGGCCCCTCATTCATTGTAAAGCCAGCAGCCAGCTCTGAAGCAGACTGCTTGTCAAGAACTTCCCCCTCGGTGGTTTGGCTATGTTGCCACGTGGGATAGGCCTGCATAGCAAGGCAAAGGAGGCAACTGGTTCTTGAGCTCACCTACACAGATTACATTCACCGACGGTATAGGTAACTTAATCCTGTGTGCTCTTTGGCTTGTTGCAAACGTTTGTCTAATTATCTGCCCGTGCTAAAGGTACTGTACAAGGACATTCCTGTTAACCATATCCTAACGTAGGTTAGGCAAAAGTGATGGCCTTTCCCCTCAACTTCCTGCTGAGGAATGTTGGGAGAGGTTTGGATAAAAAGCAAAGGACAAATGTTTAATTTGCTTCCTGTTCCGAATTTGCATAAGACACTGTAAGAAGTGACCGGCCACACAGTCACTTTAACGTTGAGGTTTTCACCCCCAGACTTGCATCGAGACAGACAGACCGGCAGGCACGCTTACTGACCTGATGCAAAGATGTATAGAACATAGAACATTACAGCACAAACAGGCTCTTCGGCCCACAAGTTGCGCCGATCACATCTATACCTACCAAGCCATAGAACTATCTGTAACTTCCAATCCCATTAAATCCCGTGTACTCATCCAGAAGTCTTCTAAAAGACACCAGCAAGTTTGCCTCTACCACCACCGACAGCAGCCGATTCCACTCACTCATCACTCTCTCTGAATGAAAAACTTACCCCTAACTTCTCCTCTGTACTTGCTTCCCAGCACCTTAAACCTGTGTCCTCTCGTAGTGATCATTTCAGCCCTGGGAAATCGCCTCCGAGATTCACCCTATCTACTCCTCTCAACATTTCATAAACCAACACTTCAGAGATCTTCTTAATTCCTGTTTCTGATTGCCTTGTGATCCCTTATTCCTTAGGTGAGATGGGGAGCTTTTCATCTTCATATGGACCAGGATCCCCCATCTTTCCTTCTTTTTTACTCATTCCTGGAATTTGGGGGTGTCACTGGCTATCCCATCATTTATTACCCATCCCTAATTGTCCTTGAGAAGGTGGTGGTGAGCTGCCACCCAAGCGATGTAGGTACATCCACGGTGCTGTTAGGGAGGGAGTTCCAGGATTTTGACCAGAGACAGTGAAGGAACAGTGATATCTTTTCAAGTCAGGATGGTGAGTCAGTTGGATGGGAACCTCCAGGTATCTGCTGCCCTTGTCCTTCGAGATGGTGGTGGTCATGGGTTTGGAAGGTATTGGGTGGCACAGGCCTCACAATGCCGGGGACCCAGGTTCGATTCCTGGCTTGGGTGACTGTGTGCCATCTGCACATTCTTCCCATGTCTGCATGGGTTTCCTGTGGGTATTCCGGGTTCCTCCCACAGTCCGAAAGATGTGCTGGTTTGGTGTGTGAAAAAAGAACAAGCTTTGACAGAGGGTCGTCTGGACTTGAAACATCAGCTCTTCTCTCTCCTTGCAGATGCTGCCAGACCTGCTGAGATTTGCCGGCATTTTTCTTTCTGGTTAGGTGTGCATTGGCCATGCTAAATTCTCCCTTGGTGTACCTGAACAGGTGCCGGAGTGTGGCAACCAGGGGATTTTCACAGTAACTTGACTGCAGTTTTAATGTAAGCCTACTTGTGACACTAATAAATAAACTTTACTGCCTCAGGTGAGTTTCTGCGGTGCACTTTGTAGATGGTACACACAGCACGCATCTGTGCATTGGTGGTGGAGAAAATGGATGTTTTGAGTTGCGCCAATCAAGCGGGCTGCTTTGTCCTGGATGGTGTTGAGCTTCTCGAGTGTTGTTGCCTTCCAGGCAAGTGGAGGGTATTCCATCACACTCCTGACTTGTGCCTTGTAGATGGTGGACAGGCTGTTGTGGGGTGTGGGGGTGTGCTGGTGATGTGTGTGTGTGTCATTTGTCAGAAGGTGAGTTACTCATTACAGAATTCCCAGCCTCTGACCTGCTGTTGTAGCCAGAGTATTTATGTGGCTTGGCCAGCTCAGTTTCTGGTCAGTGGTAACCTCCAAAATGTTGACTGAATTCTGGCTGAATACGCCAGAAAAATAAAACCCAGTTACAGCTCATTCAAGATTTGCAAGCCTCCCAGACTATCCAGGATAGAGGACATTGACAACAACTCCACATGAGGAGAGAGATGCTGTGGCTGTTTTATATGGGCTGTGTGTTTCAGAATGAGTTCTGGACTGCAGATGGAGTTCTGTGACCTTTTGGATGCCATACTTTTTCCAGTGAATATAGCACAGGAAGTGCGTGCAGACGTTACATATTACCCTAACACCCCCTGGCCTTTTTTTTTTGTTTTTGTTTTGTCATGCTTAACCTCCGAGTCCCACTTGGACACCGGGGGGGGGGGAGGGGATAGTGCGAGAGGGGATGGTGTGAGTCAGTCTGGTAGGCCAGACAATAGCTGTGGAAAACCTGGAAGGAAAGGTTCTCTCCAGTTGAGAGGTAGGTGGAGAAATGTTTAAAAGGGGCAAAGGCGACGTGCAACAGAGGGGCTGGAACCTGAGGAGCGGCCTACGTGCCGAATCCGGTGGTCAAAGACAACTTCCTCAGTGATGTCTGGATGTGTGCTCAGGTCCCCCTCCTGCTCTGGGATGTTTCAGTTAGTGGAAATGAAGTGTTCTGGCAGTAAATGCAAACAGCTGCAAAAACTGGCAGCCGGAATGCTCTTGTGGGGAAATGTCCCGAGTGGTGGAGGAGGAGGAGGAGGAGTGGGGGGAGGGAAAAGAGAGCGCTTTTCCCAGTACTAAATCAGCATATTCCTTCATTGGATCCAACCTTTAAGCAATCCCATTGTCTTGCAGAAGCTTTTAATTAATCAAGCCTTGTGTTTTTCTCTCTATTTTGTGTCTGGAAGCTTTACCTCACCTTGCAAGAATCCAGCTGCCAAGTTCTGCCCCTCCCCCGCATGTTGTAACCAAGGGTTTGGATGAGGAGGTCCACAAAGGCCGGACAGGCTCCAAGCATAACATGCCTTTCCCAAACCAACCCTGCGGTTTTTTTTTTGACTGCTCTTTATTTTCTCAGCGAGTGTGGAATGTTATTACCGTCAAGGTTACCAAGTAGTGAGAAACGTAGGAATTTCATTTCTATTCCCGAGGGATTGGTCTTCCTGTCTGGGGTGTGCGGCACACCTTTGTCGATCCTGAAAAGCTAAGTTGGATTTTCACCGGAATTGATGAACTGCTTCCTCCCCAGAATTCCGGGGACGTTGATCGGGTCATGTTAAAGAGAAGTGTGAGTGGAATCGGCTGCTGTCAGTGGTGGTGGAGGCGAACTCGCTGGGGTCTTTTAAGAGACTTCTGGATGAGTACGTGGGATTTAATGGGATGAGGGTTATAGATAGGCCTGGTAGGTAGGGATATGATCGGTGCAACTTGTGGGCCGAAGGGCCTGTTTGTGCTGTAGTGTTCTATGGCCTATAAAAGCAAATCCCCTTCTAATTTTACCTACTTGCCCAGACACAGCCCACCTCCCCTGGTGAGTCCTACATATCACCCCCACTCTCCACAAAACATTTCCTCACCTTCACTCTCTCTCACTCACTCACTCACTCTCTCACACACACACACGCACACACACACACCCTATTCCTCTCTCTCCTCCCCCACCCCCCCAGTCTTCCCTGCATACCTGGCTGATGCACCAGCTGCCCCTCCCCTAACCACAGTACCTGGCCCAGGTGAGCCTCCACATTGGCATGGCACCTGGCACAGCCAAGCTCAACTCTGCCCATATGTCACTTTCCAGCAGAATCACAGAATACTACAGTGTAGAAGAGGCCCTTCTGCCCAACAAGTCTGCACTGACGCATGAAATCCTCTATCCTGCCCACCTAATCCCACTTGCTAACACTTGCCCCAAAGCCTTGAATGTTACAATGTGCCAAGTACTCATCCAGATACTTTTTAAAGGATGTGAGGCATCCTGCTTTCACCACCCCACCAGGCAGAATATTCCAGACCATCACTACCCTCTGAGTAAAAGAGTTTTCCTCCAAATCCCTTGAACCTTCCACCCCTCACTTTTTAAACTTGAGCCCCTTCACAACTAACCCTTCAGCTAAAGGGAACAGCTGCTCCCTATCCACCCTGGCCATGCCTCTCATAATCTTGAACACCTCAAGCCCGCCAGTCTTCTCTGCTCCAACAAAAGCAAGCCAAGCCAAGCCTAGCCAACCTCTCTTCATAGCCTAACTGTTCCATCCCAGGCAGCATCCTGGTGAATCTCCTCTGCACCCCTTCCAGTGCCTTTGTGTTCTTCCTGTAATGTGGTGACCAGAACTGCACGCATTACTCCAGCTGTGGCCTCACCAGAGTTCTACACAACTCCCTTCATGACCTCTCTGCTTTTGTAATCTATACCCCGATTGATAAAGGCGAGGGTGCCGTATGCCTTTTTCACCACCGTATTAACCTGCCTTTCTGCCTTCAGAGATCTATGGAAAAACTGGCCAAGGTCCCTGTGTTGTTCGAAACTTCCCAGTGCCAGACCTTTCATAGTATACTTCTTTGTCAAATTACTCCTTCCAAAGTGTGTCATCTCACACTTTTCAGGGTTAAATTCCTTCTGCTGCTTACCTGCCCAATTGACCATCTCGAGTATCTCTTCCTGTAACCCAAGACACACAGCCTCACTGTTAACCACCCAGTCATTCTTTGTGCCATTGGCAAACTTAACTGATTCTACCCCCCACATAATCATCGAAGTCATTTATATAAATGACGAACAATAGGGGGCCCAATTCAGATCCCTGTGATTCGTCACTGGCCTCCAGGCACTAAAGCAGCCATCTGTCACCACCCTCTATCTCTTACCGATAAGCCAATTATATATCCACCTTGCCAGATTACTCTGTATCCCGTGTATAGACTTGGGATGATGCTTCACTGGCAAGGCTGGCATTTATTGACCATACCCTAGTTGACCACAGAAGCACTTGGGTCATTTTCAGAACTCAATAGTTGAGGCCATTTTAGAGGGAAGTTGTGTCACCTACTGTAATGTGGGACTGGAGTCACATTAAGGCTAAACTGGCAAGTTTCCTTGCCCAGGCGCATTTGTAAACCAGTTGGATTTAAACAGCAATCTGGCAGCTTGACCGTGACTTCTGCTGATTTTTTTTTTCTTTTCATTTTTAGATTTTTTTTTGTTTCCAAACTGGATTCAAACCTGTGTCCTGGCTTATCATGTCCTGGTGATGGTATTATTGCTAAACTATTAATCCAGAAACTCAGCTAATGTTCCAGGGACCCAAGTTCGAATCCCACCACAGCAGCTGGTGGAATTTGAATTCAAGTAAAAATACCTGGAATTAAGAATTTGCTGATGACCATGAAACCATTTTTGGAAAAATTTAACTGGTTCACTCATGTCTTTTTAGGGAAGGAAATCTGCCATCCTCACCTGGTCTGGCCTACATGTGACTCCAGGCCCACAGCAATGTGGTTGACTCTCAACTGTCCTCAGGCAACTAGGGATGGGCAATGACTGCTGGTCATCCAGCGACACCCCTGTCTCACGAATGAATTTAAAAAATGATATAAATGCTACCCTATCTGACGAGGGAGCGAGCTATCTTGGATCTGGTGCGATGTAATGAGGCGGGTAGAATTAGGGACCTTGCGGTGAAGGATCCTCTTGGGAAGAGTGATCATTGTATGGCGGAGTTTCTGGTGCAGATGGAGGAGGAGAAAGTGGGTTCCCGGACACACGTCCTTTGTTTGAACAGAAGGGAGTACGATAGGATGAGAGAAGAATTGGCGAATGTGGACTGGGGGAGCGCGTTGGAGGGAGGGTCTGCTGAGGAGCAGTGGAGGATCTTTAAGGAGATCTTTCTTGGTGCTCAGCAGAAATTTATTCCGATGGTCAAAAAGGACCGTAGGAGGAGAGATAATAAGCC
Source organism: Carcharhinus amblyrhynchos (assembly GCF_965287045.1). NCBI lineage: Eukaryota > Metazoa > Chordata > Chondrichthyes > Carcharhiniformes > Carcharhinidae > Carcharhinus > Carcharhinus amblyrhynchos. The sequence continues at coordinate 8,306,776 of NC_137340.1, read as the reverse complement.
GTGGATAACGAAGGAGGTGAAGGAAAGTGTTAAATTAAAAGCGGAGGTGTTTCGAGTAGCTAAGAGTAGTGGGCGAGAAGAGGATTGGGAGAGGTTTAAATGTCAACAAAGATTGACAAAGAAGTTGATAAAGAAGGGTAGGAGAAACTATGAAACTGGGCTAGTGCTTAATATAAAAAAGGATAGCAAGAGTTTTTATAAATATATAAAAAGGAAGAGGCTGGCTAGGGTGAACATTGGACCCTTAGAGGATGAGAAGGGGGACTTAGTGGTAGGGGATGGGGATATGGCTGAGGTCTTGAATAACTTTTTTGTTTCGGTCTTCACGGAGGAGGACGTGAATAATTTGCCGGGTGTTAGAGATGGAAAGGTGGTAGGACTGGAGGGTCTCAATGACATTACTGTTACTAGAGAGGCGGTCCTCGACAGACTGGAGGGGCTGATTGTGGACAAGTCCCCAGGACCGGATGGAATGCATCCGAGGGTTCTGAAAGAAATGGCGGAGGTGATAGTGGATGCCTTGGTGGTTATTTTCCAGATGTCGCTGGATTCCGGGGAAGTGTCGGAAGATTGGAAAGCGGCTAATGTTACGCCGTTGTTTAAGAAGGGTGCCAGGCAAAAGGCGGGGAATTATAGGCCGGTTAGTTTAACGTCTGTTGTAGGTAAAATGTTAGAATCCGTCATCAAGGAGGAAATAGCGAGGCATCTTAAGGGGAATTGCTTGATAGAGCAGACGCAGCACGGTTTCATTAAAGGGAAGTCGTGTCTGACAAATTTACTGGAGTTCAATGAGGATGTGTCTCGGGCGGTGGATAGAGGAGAGCCGGTGGATGTGGTCTTTCTTGATTTTCAGAAGGCGTTTGACAAGGTACCTCACAAGAGGTTATTGCAGAAGGTCAGGGGGCATGGAGTTGGGGGTAGGGTGTTAGCGTGGATAGAGGATTGGTTGTCAAATAGGTGGCAGAGAGTGGGGGTCAATGGGTGCTATTTGGATTGGCGGTTGGTGACTAGTGGAGTGCCCCAGGGGTCGGTGCTGGGGCCTCAGCTATTTACCATTTATATAGATGATCTGGAGGAGGGAACCGAGTGTATGGTGTCGAAATTTGCTGATGACACCAAGATTGGTGGAACAGCAAATTGTGCGGAGGGTGTGGAGAGTCTGCAGAAGGATCTAGATCGGCTGGGCGAATGGGCCAGGAAATGGCAAATGGAATTTAATGTTGGCAAGTGCGAGGTGGTCCACTTTGGTTGGAATAATGGTAGGAAGGACTATTACTTACGTGGAGAAAAACTGCAGCAGGTGACGGTGCAGAGGGACCTCGGGGTCCTTGTGCATGAGTCGCAAAAACCCAGCTTGCAGGTGCAGCAGGTGGTCAGGAAGGCGAATGGGATGCTGGCCTTCATAGCGAGGGGGATTGAATATAAAAGTAGGGAGGTCTTGCTGCAGCTGTATAGGGCATTGGCGAGGCCGCAGCTGGAGTACTGTGTGCAGTTTTGGGCGCCGTACTTACGCAAGGATATTTTGGCCTTGGAGGGAGTGCAGAGGAGGTTTACTCGGCTGATGCCGGAGTTGAGGGGATTGAGCTATGAGGAGAGGCTGAATAAACTAGGCTTGTACTCGTTAGAGTTTAGAAGAATGAGGGGAGATCTCATTGAGACGTATAAGATGATGAATGGGATGGATAGGATAGAGGTGGAGAGACTCTTCCCGCTCAGAAAGGACAGTCGGACTGGGGGGCGCGGTTTAGAACGGAGTTGAGGAAGAATTTCTTCAAAGGGTGATGAATCTCTGGAATTCTCTGCCCGTTGAAGTGGTGGAGGCTACCTCGCTAAATATTTTTAAGATGCGGGTTGATGGGTTTTTGATAAGAGAGGGGATTAAGGGTTATGGGGAGAGGGCGGGAAAGTGGAACTGAGCCACGACAGATCAGCCATGATCTTATTGAATGGCGGGGCAGGCTCGAAGGGCCAGATGGCCTACTCCTGCTCCTATTCCTTATGTTCTAATTTCCCTTCCCTACTTCAGCATACTGAGGTGAATTGTTGATATCACGACCTCCCTAATTGGCTAATGTTTCTGGTCAAACTGTTGAATTGTTTCTATCTGTTCTCTCTTCCCTGGACCTTCCCTCCCAATATCACTGAAAGTCACGGCTAGATTGAGACAATCCCAAATTTAGTGTGTGTGGTTATTTACATTTTGTTCACACTGAGTTGGCTGTTTATCCTTTTGTGGGTGGTTCTGTAAGAGGAAAGGAGCATTGCTCATCTTGTGTGAGGGATTGACTCTGGGGTCTGCCTGATCAGTGTAGCTTGGCACTACCCTTCTGTGATCGCTCATTCAATTATCAGTGGACGGAGTGCTGGGAACTATATTCAGTGTATGTTCTGAGACATGCTCCTCCATTGCTGGGATTATTAAACATTGCCCTCGGTCTTGGGCACTGTTCCCACTGAGTCAGCAGACAATGAACTCGTGTCCCACATAACCTAGGCTGACACTTGTAGTGCAGTGCTGAGGGAGTGCTGTATGGTTGGAATGGCTGCTTTTCAGATTATGTGCTAAACTGGCCCACGCCTGTCACCATTTAAACCATATCCCACAGCCAATATCAGTCCTTTAAAAGAGACCACAGCCAATAATCGGTAGAAGACATATTCGTGTCATCGTTCCATTGCTGCTTTTTGTGGGAGTTTGCTAGGGACAAATTGGTTGCCATGTTTCCATGGAGATCTCACTTCGAAAGTGCTTGATAAGCTGCAACAGGCATTGTCCAGGAAGTTGTGTCACTCTTTTGGTGTGGCCGGGAGCCTGGTACAGGCCAAACTGGACAAGGATGGCAGGTTTCCATCCTGAAAGGATATTTGTAAACCAGATGGATTTAAGCAGCAAATCGACAGCTTCATCATCATGTTTACTGGAAGTTTTCATTTTTAGATTTTTTTGTATTGCCATTACTACAGGTGCTATATAAATGCTAAAGTATTGTGTTGTGTACTTGGCAATTGTGTAATTTTGTTTTCTGTAACTCGGGAGTGCAGAGTTGATTTTTTTTTGTATTAGCCTTTGAGCTCTGGCTCCCTTGGCTTTGCTGTCCTCTTGAAGACAACATGAAGCCATACTTGAGCAGCGGTCGCCATTTTAACCATACCGCTAAACACAGGATCAGCCTTTTCCCACTGCCATTGCTCAGAATGTGTCTCATGTGGCCTTTGATCCACAATTATATTTTATTGGTCCCTTTACTTAAGGGAGGAAGTAAATGCGTTGGAAGTGGATTAGAAAAGGTTTATTAAACTGGTACCAAGAATGGACAGACTGTCTTGTGAGGAAGAATTCGACAGTCTAGGCTTGTACCTGCTGGTCTTTAGAAGAGTAAGAGGCAACTTGACTGAAACATAGAAGATCCTGAATGGTCTTGACAGGGTGGATGTTTTGAGTTGATTTGATTTATTCTTGTCACACGTATTGTCTTTCAGCGAGAAGTATTGTTTCTTGCTCTATACAATCAAAGCATACCATTCATAGAGAAGGAAAGAACAAAGAACAACCCAGCACGGGAAACAGGCCCTTCGGCCCAACAAGCCCGCGCCGCCGCATCACCCTACACCTATTCTACCCTGCGTATCTACAATTAGAACCCCTGACTTAGCCAGATTCAGGGGAGAATAGTGTCAATTTGGTAAAACCAATCAGCCTAAGAGCACATCTTTGGGGTGTGGGAGGAAACCGGAGCGTCCGGAGGAAACCCACGCAACCACAGGGAGAATGCACAAACTCCCACAGACACAGGTGTAAATCCATGTATCTGCACAGCTAGCAGTGCTAGTCACCGAGCTGTTGCGGCGCCCGTCTACCGGTCCAGGATCAAGCACACACACCGACACCAAGTACTAGGCCACTCCCGGAACCTCCAGGAGCAGCCCATGCACGACCCACCGTGTGCATGCCCCTCGTTTGACAACGAGGTGGACCTCCACCTGCGGAGTGAAAAGACAAAAACGTTAATCACAAGCCTGCCTTTCCGGTGTCTCCCGAGGTTCTAACCCTTATTTAATAACCCCTACCATAACCCTCCATCCTCGTTTCACTCATGTGCCTATCTAACTGAACCTTAAACGAGTCCAACGTTCCCGCCTCCACCACCCCACTCGGTAGCGCGTTCCATACCCCCACTACTCTCTGCGTAAAGAACCTTCCTCTCATATCCAAATTATACCTCTCCCCCCTCACCCTTAAATCATGTCCTCTTGTATTCGTAACCAATCTAGGGAGCAGTCTCTCACTATTGACCCTGTCTATTCCCTTCAGTATCTTATATACCTCTATCATGTCACCCCTCAATCTTCATCTTTCCAAAGAGAACAGTCCCAGTTTCTCCAACCTTTCCTCGTAACCCAGCCCCTCCATGCCAGGCATCATCCTGGTAAACCTCCTCTGCACCCTTTCCAGAGCCTCCACGTCCTTCCGGTAGTAAGGTGACCAGAACTGGACGCAGTACTCCAAATGCGGTCTAACCAACGTTCTATACAACTGAAGCATTAGACGGCAGCTTTTAAACTCTATACCTCTTCCTATAAAGGCTAGCATTCCATAAGCCTTCCTGACAACATTCTCCACTTGTGTCACAACCTTCATGGATTTGTGAACCTGCACTCCCAGGTCCCTCTGTGTTTCTATACTCCTAATTTGCCTACCTTTAATCACATAGCTCCTCTCTGCATTATTCCTTCCAAAATGCATCACCTCGCATTTGTCAGGATTAAATTCCATCTGGAATTTTATCCAAAGGAGAGAGTGCAGAATGTAGTGTTACAATCATAGCTAGGGTGTAGAGAAAGGTCAACTTAGTGTGAAGTAGGTCCATTCAAAGGTCTTCTGGCAGCAGGGAGGAAGCTGTTCTTGAGTCAGTTGGTACGTAACCTCAGATGATGACGACTTTTTCCTGGTGGAAAGGAGAATATCTGGGGTGTGTGGGGTCCTTAATTAAGGGTGTGTTGGATTGGGCTTCATTCACGACCTTTTGCAGTTTCTTGTGGTCTTGGACAGAGCAGGAGTCTCACCAAACTGTGATACAACCAGAAAGATGGACGTTTCCCCTTGTGGGAGAACCTAGTTCAAGGGGCCACTATTTCAAAATAAGGGGTCACCCATTTAGGACAGAGATAAGGAAAATCTTTTTCACTGAGGGTTGAGATTCTTTGGGACTATCTTCCTTAAAAGGCAGCAGAAGCAGAGCCTTTGAATATTTTTAAGGCAGAGCTGGATAGATTCTTGGTAAGCAAGGGGGTGAAGGGTTCTGTTATAGTGGCAATGAAGGACTGAGGTTGCGGGGGGATGCGAATCATCAACAGATCTCCCCGTGGGTTTTGTGGAGTATGAGTTTACCTACTGTGCAAATGAGAAGCAAATGTAAAACTGGTGCACACAGTCGGGACTGGGCATTGTAGTTTGGAAGCTTAGGGCTTGTGCTGCTGTAAGCCGCAGAAAGTGGTTTTATTCTTTCAGTTAAAGCAGCGTGAAACTCGAAGACTGGCCCTGGCGAGATTATTACAGTTGCAATCCGATCAGCCACAATCTCATTGAATGGTGTAGCAGACTCGAGGGGCCGAGTGGCCTACTCCTACTCCTGCTCCAAATTCGTGTGTTCACATGTTCCGTACGTCATGACATGGGCAGCCTGTTGGGTCGAGCTGTGTGATTTCTCCTTGGTTTGTGGAGAATTCATAGAGTCATAGAGGTTTACAGCATGGAAACAGGCCCTTCAGCCCAACTTGTCCATGCTGCCCTTATTTTTAAAACCCCTAAGCTCATCCCAATTGCCCACATTTGGCCCATATCCCTCTATATGCCTATCGTACCCATGTAACTATCTGAATGCTTTTAAAAAGACAAAGTTGTACTCGCCTCCACTACTACAGACACTCACCACCCTCTGTGACAAAAATTGCCCCTCTGGACACTTTTTTTGTTGTATCTCTCCCCGTTCACCTTAAACCTCACGTCACGCTTTTCCCTCACCTCAGTAACAGCCCAAATTACATTGGCGTTGGCGGTACTGTTTGAAAGTCAAGTTGTGAAAGCTGCACTCTTCAGGTGCTGTACAAGTCACAGTCAGTTAGTGAGAGGCCCTGCTGAGCAGTGTAACATCCTCACGTAGACGAGAATTTTCAGTACTGTGTATGACTCTTGCACATCTGGATTCTGTTTGTCTCTGATTTTGGCCAGGGCTTCGTTATTTTAAACGTTTCCTGCATCCAGCTCGAGGCTCTGGCAGAAAGCAGCCCGAGATGAGCCACAGACTTGGTGAGCTTGTCTTCCGTTCAGCTTTTCACCCACTCCTGACGCTTGCACTGTGCACTCCAGTGTCCCGTCAAAAGCCTCTGGTGTAAGGAGGCCCTGAGCGAGAGCCCGTCAGAATCTGTGGATATTTGCAGGTATTTTCAGAGAAAGTGATAAGCGCCCCTGCACAAAACAAACCATTTGAAAATGATGATATCTCCTTGCTAAACGGTGAGATTTTCCTCACAGTTGGCTGCTGCAGAGTTGACGTAATCCTAAGCGGACCCAGTGGACGGACAGGGCCAAGACCTACAATCCGCCACTGAGTCTCTTCACTTCCCTTTGTGGGAGGGGATCAGACCCTCCTGGCCCTGCACAATGTGCCAGATGTACTGTGTAGAGCTGACTTGCTCACGGTGGAAGGTTATATTTAACAATGTTTTTAACAGCAGAGGCAACGTTCGGATTGAGTCCGGCCCAATCCAATTATTCTCGAGTCATCTCCACCAGACAGCAGTGGGGAACTGGCTGATTGCAAGATATGATTTATTTCTATCACGGTGATGGTTAATAACTTTTCGTGAGTTCTGTACGTGGCCCCATAAATCTCTCTGCTAGTCCATAGTTCTGAGTTTCTCTCACCAAGGGTGGCACAGTGGTTAGCGCTGCTGCCTCACAGCGCCAGGGACCCGGGTTTGATTCCCGGCTTGGGTCACCGTCTGTGTGGAGTCTGCACGTTCTCCCCATGTCTGTGTGGGTTTGCTCCCACAGTCGGAAAGACGTGCTGGTTAGGTGCATTGGCCGTGCTAAATTCTCCCTCAGTGTTACCCGAACAGGCGCCGGAGTGTGGTGACTAGGGAAATTTCACAGTAACTTGATTGCAGTGTGAATGTAAGCCTACCTGCGACTCTAATAAATACGTAAAATGTACTCTGGTTTATCTTTGCTCAGCTGATATCCTATTATTCATGCTGAGTACCCATCTCCCTGAGCTTTGCCCGCTATTTTAACCTGGCGATGATCATCTGTACTGGTTACTGCGCCAGCCAGCTTGGCAACGTGGCATTGTGCTTCCATCCCTTTACACAGGAGTTGAATGGGAAATATCTACATTCATTAGATCGCACTGTGTTATTAATGAATCAGTGCACAGTATTTGCTTCGAGTGGCCCCGATCTGCCTATTGATGACCTCCTTTTCTCTCCAATTTTCAGTATTGGTCACCAGCGTTGATGCCGTCTCTCATTTTAAACGCATTTTAAAAATGCAACCACCGTGAACTCCTGAAAACTGAGTCGCTTTCTGACCAGCTGGATTCTGTGCTGGCGATGGAGTAGTTGATTTTGCTCTGAAAGGGTAGTCAGTCCTTTTTGTTTTTATCAGGTTGGAGAATTGAGTTTTTAGTTTGATTCTGGGTTTGGTAAAGCCTGGAGCTTTACTTCGCTCTCTTCACCCTTGTTTCCTTTCCTGACTTATTTCTGTGAACATTTTCTCCTGCAGACCAGTGCTTGGGTCAAAATATTTGATAACTTTGTTCTAATACAAGGTAGCATGTGTTGGGAGGGTATTGGTCCAAATGAAGTCTCTTTAGTTGTCAGTAGGTTAACTAGAAGTCTTTATTAACGACTGGGGCTATTTACACAAGTACAGGCTAGGTGCTGTCTCCATGTTCATATCTTGACATGTTTCTGCTCAACACCACACTGACCCTGACTCTCGCTCCTGTGCAACCTTACATCAGTGCGTGGGTGGAATTTTACTCAATCCCACATTAACCCTTTGTGTGCCAGAGAGAACGGTTCAGTTTTGGGGAGGCGATGGCCTGGTGGTATTATCGCTAGACTATTCGTCCAGAAACTCAGCGAATGTTCTTGGGACCCGGGTTCGAATCCTGCCACCGCAGATAGTGGAATTTGAAATCAATAAAATATATCTGGAATTAAGAATCTACTCAAGACTGTGGAACTATTGTCGGAAAAATCCATCTGATTCACTAATGTCCTTTTAGGGAAGGAAATCTGCTGTCCTTAGCTGGTCTGGCCTACGTGCAACTGCAGAGCCACAGCAATGTGGTTGACTCTCAACTGCCCTCAAAGGGCAACTAGAGATAGGCAACAAATGCTGGTCAGCCAGCGATGCCCGTGTTCCCCTAATGAATAAAAAAAAGCTCAAGTCCCAGTCAGAATACTATTTTGTTTGAATATTCAGGAACCTTCTGTTCTGTTTGGTTAGTGACAGAGGTTGCCCTTGACGTCGTCTTGTTGCCCTTGACGTCGTCTTGTTGCCCTTGACGTCGTCTTGTTGCCCTTGACGTCGTCTTGTTGCCCTTGACGTCGTCTTGTTGCCCTTGACGTCGTCTTGTTGCCCTTGACGTCGTCTTGTTGCCCTTGACGTCGTCTTGTTGCCCTTGACGTCGTCTTGTTGCCCTTGACGTCGTCTTGTTGCCCTTGACGTGATCCAGGGTTGTGCAGGAACCCCTCTGAGGGAGAGAGAAAGACTGCTTATGGATGAAGTACATCAGCTTGAAGATCTGGTCGCCGCCAATACCTCTGTGGACCAGAATCATACCAGTGACTGCAAGTCAGAATCCTCAGGGCTGTGTGATCACTGTTTGAAGCCAATGGCCTTTCAGCCACGGTTCTTTATCCAATAAGACTGTCATGCTGCCTCCTGTATCTAATTTAAAATTTGTTCAATGGCGATCGACTAGAATGAAGGCATTCCAAAATGAGAAAGCAAGATCTTTGACCTTGATCGTGGAGCAAGGATGTGGTTCTCCTGAGTTTGCAGTCTGTGTCTTGTGGATCATTTTGGGGCTTTTCATGAGTTTCAGAGCTTGGGCCTTGCACAGTTTGCCCTGGTGTCCAGTTCTGTGGCTCTGGGCTACACTTGTGGGTAATGGATCTTTCCTGATGAGTTGCTTCAATCCACAGCCATAGTCTTCAATCCACATCCATAGTGTCTCTGACCGGATTGGGAACTGCTCTTCCTGACTGAGTATCTTAGTGCAGCTTCAGGCCGCAAAGACACAGAGGGTTAACACTGCACCCTGTGTTATCCTCTTTCCATAGATTGTCCTGTGTTGCTCATGGAATTCTGACTGTCTAACTATTTTGATTGCCTTTGCCAGGGTTAGAGCTTCTTTGGCTTGTAGGAGGTCAGCGAGTACTTTGTCTGTTACTCTTACCACTATTCTGTCTTTGAGGTCAAACTCTAAATTTCTCGCGTTCACAATCTTCTGCCATCCCATTACAGATTATCGCTGAAGTAATTAACTGGTTCTCCTGTCGTTGAATGCTTGTATTGAATTTAGCAGTTTTGAGTATTTTATTGCTTTGTGGATTGAAACCAATGTCGGGTGATTTTAGTACCTTTTTAGAATTTTGCATTTGATCCCTGTCTTACAATGATGTCATCTGCAATTGGACCTTTAAAGTAAAACAGCGTGTTCACCCCTCTGCTGACATTGTATTTAAACCTGAAGTGATGTTGTATCTTGATGTTTTCCTCCATGGACCCCAGTTTGGTCTGGGGCCTTGGATTAACCGGAATTGAGTTGAAAGTGCTGAGTTGTGATCCGTGTTGAAAGCGTTTGAAAATGTGGAGTTTTCCGGCTTTCAAGACTGTAGCACCATTCGCTGAGACAAAGGAATTTCCTGGACTTGTCGATATTGGCAGACCCTACAACATGGCAACAGTGCTCTTGGGAAAAAGGAACTTAAAACAATGGACGCCTGCTGACTTCTCCTGTTCAGCCTTTTTAAACTGATGAGTCAGTCAAGTTGGAGCTTCTGCTTGTTTCTTTCATAGAGCTAGACAGTAAGGCCATTCCCAAAATGTTGAAGTAATTTATTTTCTATTTTTTTTTTGGATGAATTCAGAGATGACATGTTCAGGCTGCAAATGGAGTTTTATAGAATCCCTACAGTGCAGAAGGAGGCCATTCAGCCCACTAAGTCTGCACCAACTGCAATCCCACCCAGGTCCTGCTCCCGTAACCCCATCATATTTACCCTGCTAATTCCCCCTGATACCTGGGGTCAATTTAACATGGCCAGTCCACTTAACCCGCACATCTCTGGACTGTTGGGAGGAAACCGGAGCAAACGCACGCAGACACGGGGAGGACGTGTTAACGCCACACAAGACAGTGACCCGAGGCTGGAATTGAATCCGAGTCCCTGGTGCTGTGGGGCAGCTGGGCCACTGTGCTGCCCAGTGATGTGTTTCTTACAAATGGTACTTCTGACACTCAATTACTTAAAGGAGGTCTCAGGGTTTGCTGCAACCTGGAATTTGAATAGATTTAGCTCACGTTTGCAAGTTCTGTTGACTATGCACTCGGAAATGGACTTCCAAAGGAGACTTGGTAGAATCTGTTGCTGTGGCAATAAAGTTTAAACCCCTGGCTTCAGCTTCCGAGACTTTCAATGGAGTGTTACCTGACAATTTCTTTCCATCTGCTTCTTCTGCAGTTTCTTATTAGGTGAGAATGCTTTGTTGAGTTTCAAAGAATCGTAGAATCCTACAGTGCAGAAAGAGGCCATTTTGGCCCATCGAGTCTGTACAGATCGCAATACCACCCAGGCCGCACGCCCATATCCCTACGTATTTACCCGCTAATCCCTCTAACCTACACATCTTAGGACACTAAGAGGCAATTTTAGCATGGCCAATCAACCTAACCTGCACATCTTTGGACTGTGGGAGGAAACTGGAGCACCCGGAGGAATCCCACGCAGACACGAGGAGAATGTGTGAACTCCACGTAGACAGTGACCCAAGCCGGGAATCGAACCCAGGTCCCTGGAGCCGTGAAGTAGCAGTGCTAACCACTGTGCTACCGTGCCACCCCACTGGAGAGTTTATTCCAATCTTCCTGCATTTTGATTTGTCTCTGCGTTTTGGCGAGGTTCTGCTTTTTATTTGGTCTCCTTGATGTTGCCATGTTGGAAGGGTGTTGATTATGGAACAGTGTGTCTAAAATAAGTCTCCATAGTCTTCTGCAGGTTAACTGAGTCTTTTAACTACTGGAACTATTTGCACGTGTACAATAATAAAGGATACAGACTAGGAGCTGTCTCATTGTTTGGGTTTTGCTCAAAAACTACACTGACTCTGCCCCTGGGGTCACGTGCCTTTTTATATCTGTGTGGGTGGTACTGTACTCAGTTCCATATTAATCCTCTGTCCCTTATACTACAGAATGAGTCACAGTTTGGAGGACATTTCACCAGTTGACTGAATATGAATAGAATGCTTTTGCCCCTTTTGAGTTGTGGGTGTGGGTGAGTCAGTCAAGTACTATTAACATTCTAAAACTATTATCTTCTGCCAATTCCCATTTGGTGAAGTGGAGTAGAGGGGTCGGGGGGTGTTAGGGAAGAAAGTCTTAGACTTGTCTTTCACAAGTTCAGGTGATCTCAAAGTGTGTTACAGCCAATCAGATACTCTGAGGTGTGGTCTTCGTTGAAAAGTGGGAAATGGAGCTGCCGGTTTGTGCACAGCAAGATCTCACCAGAGTCGCTTCCTCCAAACAGGCAAGCCTGCCTTATATTGGAGAGACTTCATTTGTCTTGGCGTCCCAATTTTGAACTTGGAGGGGAGGCCTCCGTCTTATACTTTATTGAAAAAAGCCTACGACCAGAGGCTAGCTTTTTTTTTTGTTGTGTATTATTCTCACATCAAATGGAAAAAGTCAATGGAATATTTTGAATCAAAGGATCAAATTGTATGAAGGTGAGATTATTTTGACACACTTGAGTGTAATTTCAAAGTAGGAAGAGTCCAGTTTGGATTCTTTAAGATGGGGCTTTCTGTGAGGCAGTGAAATTTTCCAAATGCTTATTTGCTGTCCTCAGGCTGGACGAGGAGATTGGTGGTGAAAGGTGAGGAGGCAAGCCAAACTGAGGAGTTGAGATTAAGCCATGAAACATCCGCTGTGGTACAAAGCTGTGTCAGTCTTGCCTTTTCGCTCCCACGCAAGCCTGTTGTTAGGTGCTTATCAAAAATAAAATGCAAGCACAATGTCCTGATTGCTTTCCTGATGTGTTTTCCTTGCTTTGTTGGGAATATAGTAATTACTAACGCTGCCGGTTTTACGATTTGACAGCAAGAGTTAGGAAGAAAGATTCTGGGCAGATTCACTTGCATGAATTCAGACAAAAGCTAGATCCATTTTTAAATTCAAATTTTTTGCTTTTGTTACATTGGCTGCTTCTCTAGTGGTTGCCCTTTGTACGAACAGCGGAATGGAGTTGGATACGTGTTATCTTTACTGTGGACATTTGAGAGTTATCTTGCAATAGCCTCCTCCAGTCTGACACATTGCATTGGTGGCTGTGTCTTTCGCTGTCTGGATTTTTATATGCAGAAGGATGCTTTACTCATAAAGTATCCAAAAGAACATATAACATTTCAAAATGGTCATTGAAAATATTATTCACATTTTCTACATGGATCAAGTTACCCTCTGAGGAGGTTCAGTACAATTGTGATGGATGAAATCTTCACCATGTTCATTCACTGTGAGTTTGACAGTCCGAGGGATTCATCGCAGCCCCTTGAGGCACTATCGAGATGCTCAGTCTGGGATTCTTGCCTCCGTTTGAGGCGCTCCTTAAAGTTTACCTCCCTGGCTGACCTTTTTATCTCCTGTCTTGGTAGCTTTCCATGACTTGGTGTCAAATTTGGTTTGATGAGTGTTTCCCCATAAGGCATTTGGAGCTTTTTACTACGATAAAGGTGCTTTATAAGTACTACTGTAAAAATAAAAGTTCATTCATGGGAAGTGGGTGTTGGTAAGGCTCGCATTTATTGCCCATCCTCTGGCACAGTAGTTTGCACTGCTGCCTCACAGCGCCAGGGACACATTCAGTTCCCGGCTTGGGTCACTGTCAGTGCGGAGTCTGCACTTTCTCCCTGTGTCTCTGTGAGTTTCCCCCGGGTGCTCTGGTTTCCTCCCACAGTCCGAAAAACGTGCTTGCTAGGTGCATTGGCTGTGCTAAATTCCCCCTCAGTGTACCCGAACAGGTGCCGGCCTGTGGCAACTCGGAAACTTTCACAGTAACTTCATTCCATTCCTATGTTAATGTAAGCCTACTTGTGACTAATAAATAAATATACTTTAATTTCCCTTGAGTCCAACTGAGTTTTTTTTAGGCCCTTTCACTGGGAGAGTCAACTCATGATAGAGAGTCTGAAATCACGTAGAGACTGGAGCAGGTGAAGGTAGGAGACTTCCCTCCCTGTATGAAGGTAGTGAATCAGATTAGTTTTGCTGATAACCCAGTAGTTTTGTCACCATTCTTATTAACTCAAGCTTTTACTTGAATCTAAATGCCTCAAGCTGTTTTGATGGGATTTGAACTCATGTCTGCAGATTACTAGTCCAGATCTCTGTGTTACCAGACCAATAATGTATCTACCACCCCACTGCAAACCAGTTGCCGTTATCTGGAAAGTATGAATGAGAAGCCCAGTAGGTACTAACGTCTTGGGTGTCCTCATACGCATTGTCATGGTGTGTAAGATCTCTCCTCTCACACTCTGAGGGGCTGAAAGAGAGACAAGAAATGGGCAAGTTCTGACAGCTGTTGGAATTCGGCAGGTCAGGCAGCAGCTCTGGAAAGGCGAGGTCTTCCTGTCCGGGTGGACCTTTCCTTAGACCTTGAACAAGAGGGTTTAAAGTAGATGTAGTGGGAGGAGCCAGAGCTCGCTGAGAACTTCTTAACTGTGGACAGAGTGCTGGAGGGTCCCACCGGGCACTGAGGTCAAATGGGACGTGCGAAGGAGCTGGGGGAATGGCAGACAAGGGAGGTAGAAATATCTGCTGGAAAAGCAGCAGGGGGTGAAGTTCTCAGTCTCGTGGTTAGTGTGGCTCGTGGTGAAAACGGTATTACAGAGTGCTGTGAACTTCTCGCCCATGCAAGCCCAGTGAATTTGTTGTTTAAAAGTAGGTGCCCTGACCCTGCTGTATGTTTCTCCAGGGCAGAGCGATCCATCTCACAGACTCCAGAAGGGAAAACGCTGGAAAATCTCAGCAGGTCTGGCAGCATCTGCAAGGAGAGAAAAGAGCCAAAGTTTCGAGTCCAGGTGACCCTTTATCAAAGCTGCTTTCAAGTCAAGGTGACAAAGGGTTGTCCGGACTTGAAATGTCAGCTCTTTTCTCTCCTTACAGATGCTGCCGGACCTGCTGAGATTTTGCAGCATTTTTCCCTTTTGGTTTTGGATTCCAGCATCCGCAGTAATTTACCTTCATCTCGCAGACTGGATGCTGTGTGCTGCTCTCGCAGCCGGTGCTGATGTCACTGCTGTGTGGTACAATTCTCAACCAAACGGTTTGGTGTGAGAACCCAGGCTGTCGGGGGGCACCCAACAGGTTTAGTCTTGAGTTGCCCAGTTGGTTTATTTTGCTGCAGTGCCACCCTGATTGGAGATGACTCCTTGTGATCTGTCCTGCTGCCAGGACTTGGGTTCTTGTGATGATTTGAGTATTGCTGAAAAAAGACATTTTATCAAAGCTCCTCTTTTTTTAACTCAGTCAGGGACACCAGCGGCGGGGAAACAAGAACTTTATACTGTCTGGGGGGTTCTACCTGTCACACAAATGAATAATGTGGTATTTGAATTTGAGTGCCAGTGTGATGCTGGGGGGCTGGAGTGGGGGGGAGTGGGGTGGGAGGGAAGGGCTGGTATCAAGCAGTGTCACCTGAAAGCTATCCAACTCCCAATATCCTTCAATCCAGTCTCTCTCCATTAATGGATTCATTTGTTTTTTTAAAATTGATTTAAATTTATTAACAAATTTGTTTTACAATTGATCCAATCTTCGCTATTAACTTACTCCATAAATTTCCACCGCAACTTCAATTAGCTGTATTCCCTGTTGTATGTTTAGCAAGATGAGGGGGAATCTTACTGAAACTTACAGGACACTGCGAGGCCTGGTTGGGTGGACGTGGAGAGCATGTTTCCACTCGTAGGAAAGACGAGAACCAGAGGGCACAACCTCGGCTAAAGAGACAAGCCTTTAAAACAGAGACGAGGAGGAATTTCTTCAGCCAGAGAGTGGTGAATCTGTGGAACTCTTTCTGCAGAAGGCTGTGGAGGCCGGGTCATTGAGTGTCTTTGAGACAGATTGGTTCTTGATTAATAACGGGATCAGGGGTTATGGGGAAAAGGCAGGAGGATAGAGATGAGAAACAAAATCAGCCATGATTGAATGGCGGAACAGACTTGATGGGCCGAGTGGCCTAATTCTGCTCCTATGGTCTTATGTTCAGTAAGTCTCTCAGAAGCTCTGGGTGGTTGAACTTCGTGTTAATTGCCAACACATAACTATGTCCAAGCCAGGCGCTAACTCTGTGCTGGCTTCTACACAGGTCTCTGTCCAGCCCATAACTGACTTTAGTCTGAGGCCATTGTCTCTTTACATAACACTGTGGGTGGTCCTGTTTCCCAGTTCCACATTAAAGCTTGTTATGCCAGATATGGTTATCACTGCTGCCTCTCAGCACCAGGGAACTGAGTTCAGTTCCCGGCTTGAGTCACTGTCTGGCAGTGAGGAGTCTGCACGTTCTCCTCATGTCTGCACGGGTTTCCTCCTGAGCACTCCGATTTCCTCCCACAGCCTGAAAAAAGTTGATATGATTTGAATTATTATTGTCACATATTGGTACACAGTATTGTTTCTGGTGCTGGTTCGGTGAATTGTCTATGCTAAATTCTCCCTCGGTGTACCTGAACAGGTGCCGGAGTGTGGCAACTTGGGGATTTTCACAGGAACTTCGTTGCAGTGTTAATGTGTGCCTACTTGTGACACCAATAAATAAACTTCAAAACTTTTAAAATAAATTTACACTCTCACACTGCACTCCTATTATTTGTATTCTTCAGGAGTTTTGGGGGATACAGTTACCTATTTCAAACTATCTTTTTTTTAGTTTAACGCTGATCTCTGCTTTAGCTGTAGTAGAAATTGAAAGTCCTGGAAATGCTCAGCAGGTTGGACTGAATCTGTGTAGGGAGAAAGCAAGTTAACCCTTCAATTCTGATCTTTCATTAGAACTGTGCTGTTTCGTTTCCCTCAATTTTAATTCAGATTGTTAGACCATTCTATTTTCTGAGCAAAGATTGTTTCCCAATTTTACGTCTGAAAGGTCTGTAATCTAGAACATGTCCTCTGATCTTAAGACTCCCAAAGTAAGATAGACGCGCAGAAACTAGCTGAACCCCCTTCACAGCCCACTGGGAGCAGATTTGCCCCTCGGTTGGAAGTGAAAGGTTCCCTGGATTTGGGAAGTCCTGGGTTTGTGAAAGGCACAATACAAACAAGTCTTTTCCTATTTCTCTATTAAGTTTGTTGGGTTATTTGACATATTTGTGGTTTTGCTGGAACCCACTGGTTACGGCGCCACCTGCTGTTACCCTGTGCTTTGCCAGTGTGCTCACTGAACTTGAACTCCAGTTACCGGCAAAGGGGTTTGTTTATGTTGTGTGTTCAGTAGGTCTCACAAAGAGGTTCTGAGCCTTGTCTGGGTGAACGTTGAGTGTGGAATGATGACCTGTAATGATGTACACACGTACAAGGTATAGCCAAAACTACAACTCTCTGTTCTTGCTCCTATACACGTCTTTGTCCCATTCGTAACTGAGCCCAGTCTCAAGTCTTGTATCTCTCTACGTTGCCCTGCGTTAACTCTTGCTGTGCTAGATATTACAGAAAAACTGCAATATAAAGGTGCCTTTCACAACCTGCTAGCGCTGCTGCTTCACAGCTCCAGGGTCCTGGGTTCGATTCCCGGCTCGGGTCACTGTCTGTGTGGAGTTTGCACGTTCTCCTCGTGTCTGCGTGGGTTTCCTCCGGGTGCTCCGGTTTCCTCCCACAGTCCAAAGATGTGCGGGTTAGGTTGATTGGCCATGCTAAGAAACTGCCCCCTTAGTGTCTAGTTTAGAAGGGATTAGTGGGTGTAGTATGTAAGGATATGGGGGTAGGGCCTGGGTGGGATTGTGTTTGGTGCAGACACGATGGGCCGAAGGGCCTCTTTCTGCACTGTAGGGTTCTATGAGAACCTGCGAATGAATCATTAGAAGCCCTACAATGCAGAAGAGGTTATTCAGCCCAGTGAGCCTGCACTGACTCTCTGGCAGAGTATTTTACGCAGGCCCTCTCCCCCTGCCCCATCCCTGAAACCCCACACATTTATTGTGGCTAATCAAATCTAACCGACACATCGTGCGATATTAAGGGCAAACCCCCCCCCTCCCTTGGCTAACATTCAATGTCATTACCATCATTGACCCTCACACCATCTGTTAGTGACATTGTCATGGTCTGTGAGAGACAGCCCTATTTAAACATGGACTGCTGCTCTGGAAACTTCTGGAACTGCCTTTATTTAGAAATGGATACTGATGAACTGTTCTGATGGCTGACCCGGGGAGGGGAGGGGAGGAGGGAGGGAACCTTTGCAATTGCAACCCGGATGGTGAAGCTTCTGGAACATTCTGCATGGAATCATACTGGGTGGAGGTCTTCTCTTTTGAATGGACATGCCTAGGCAGCACTCGTTTGTGGAATTCGCATCTGTTGTTGGCTGAAGCTTACTCCAAAAGAGTGTAAATGGACTCCCAAACTCTTACGTCACTGTTTACAATGTCTGGAGGAGAATTGTTAAGACCGGTTATCCACAAGTTAAATGTGAAAGATCATTATCTACCTGTTGTATACCAACAGCAATTGACTGTGACTGAAATTAGTTCCCTCTACTGAAACCCTTCTATTCCGAAACTCCGAAGACACCCGGGGTAAATCTGCAGAATAACAGAGAAAAGCTGTGCCACTACTGTCTTCTCAGGATGGAGGGGACCAAGATTTTTTTTAAAAAGCCTCCCAGCCTGATTCCAAAGCTCCAAGTTCACCTGGAAAGAAATTGGACCTCCCTGGTACAAGAGCCAAGAGTGCCTGACGTCATGATCTGTTAAACAACCCTCTCTTTGAAGGAACCTTGCAGTGATCCTGATACCTGACCCCAGCTATCTGCACGACAGTACAAAAGTGGGGATAAAGCTTTCTTCTCTCCTAGGCTGTCAAAGGCATGTGAACTGTTAATTACTCTTCTGTTAACTGTATCTTCTTTAATTGCGACTTCCTTGAGTGTGTGATTTGTGACTGATGTAGATCATTCATGGTGCCTGCGTGTGAGTAAATAATTGTCTTTGTTTAACCCGAGGACAGTGTTCTGCTGATACTTTAGAACTAAGCACCCGTAACCGGACTTAGAAACACACGTGACTACCTTTTACAGACATAAACTACGCTGATCACAGAATATAACTAACGGTATAAAAGCAAAATGTTGGAAAAGCTCAGCAGACCTGACAGCATCTGTGGGGAGAGAATAGATGTGGAGATGCCGGCGTTGGACTGGGGTAAACACGGTAAAAAGTCTCACAACACCAGGTTAAAGTCCAACAGGTTTATTTGGTAGTAAACACCACTAGCTTTTGGAATGCTGTACCTTCATCAGGTGAGTGGAGAAGTCTCCACTCCATTCACTTACTGGTGTTTGGGTGGAGTGTTGAAACAGAAGGATTCTGTTGACCTGCAGGTGTGTGTTGAATGGGACATGACTGAGATTGAAGCAACAGTTGGGATTTCACTTGTACGTCATTGAGAGTTTTGGAATTTGATGGGGAATGGACGGTTGGTGAAGGAAATCTTTGGCAATCTGAGAAATTCTCTGTGAGACTCAGACCTCGGAGTTTGATTCAGATTTTTTTTTCTTTGATGGTTTAGGCTACAGGATCTTGAGTCTCCGTTGGTGTTTAGGTCCCAGGACTGAGTACGAATGAATAAAAAAGGATAGGAAAGGATAAAAAAAAAAGCTAGTGGGGGAATTTTCCCCTGATTTTGCCACCTTCCTGGGCTGGCTCTAACAGATTTTGAATTTAAGAAGGTAGCGATTATGCCCAGATAGTTCAAACTGTGTGCAGCTCGGTGTAAGAAATAAGCCAGCTAGGTTCCTGAAATTAACAGATAAACAGTGAGCTTTGTTGCTCTGAACTCACTTGGGCAAAGGTGCAGAAATTATTAATGACAGGTTTAAAATGTGTAAGTATATTTAATTACTCATTAATATAAAAGCGGCACATGCACGCAACCAACCATCACAACTGGTCCCCACTGCGGCTGTGATTCTCGTCGGAGAGAACCTCTCTGGGCGAGGCCACAGAGGCAAGTGAGCTTGGACAATAACTTCCTGGGCTCATTAACCCCATGTAAGTGAGATTTGAATGCAACTTAAATAATTTATTCAGCCTCGTGCTGGAAATGGGCATGAGGCTGACTCACTGGCGCCAGTAAGATGGCAAGGGGGGGGGAATCGGGTGCGAACCATGTTTCTCGGCTCCCGCGCAATCATATTGGCTCATCTTACCCATCGACTGGTGAGGCGTAATGGTAAGATGGCCCCCTGTGTCTTCATTAATCAACTTGGGTCCTTTGCAGATACAACGTACAAGCTGCTATAGGTCAACGTTCTTTGCTAAGCAGAAGTGTCAAACAGTTCAATATAAATAAATATGTTTAATGTCCAGCCAGTAATATAAATTAATGTTCTATATAACCCATCTTCAGAACAATATTGCGTCACACAAGGTATCAGCATTGTGTGGAACTGGCTAAATGGACCAGAGGATCTCTTCTCTCTATACAAAGAACAGTACAGCACAGGAAACAGGCCCTTCAGCCCTCCAAGCCTGCGCCGCTTATTGGTCCAACTAGACCATTCGTTCGTATCCCTCCATTCCCAGTCTGCTCATGTGACTATCCAGGTATGTCTTAAACGATCCCAGCGTGTCCCCCTCCACCACCCCACTTGGCAGTGCATTCCACGTCCCCACCACCCTCTGCGTAAAAACCATCCCTCTGACACCTGAGTTAAACCTCGCCCCTCTCACCTTGAGTCCGTGACCCCTCGTGATCGTCACCTCCGACCCGGGGGAAAAAAAAGCTTCCCACTATTCACCCTATCTATACCCTTCATAATTTTGTACTCTTCTATTATGTCTATCTGTTTGTAGGTCTGGCTTAAAAGCATTGTGTCGATACTCTGCAGTGCTGATGGTGCAGGGCAGTCTGCTCCCCTGTTTGCTTTGGGAAACATGTTACATATTAAGTGAAAGTGTTCGCTTGAGCTCCGAGAAACAGATATTTGATCCAAGTGTAGAATTCCAATGTAGCAGCTCATTTCCTATTCACTTCACGTTATATAACATTCCTGAGCTAAGCACAAATACTGCCCAGTTATTTATGCTTCGTGATTCTCAGAATGTTGTTTCTAGTTGCCTTCCTCACCCCAACACCACCCCCCCCTGCACCCCCACACCCCACCGTTTCCTGTTGTTGTCACTATTAACCTATGCTCGCCCCCACCCACCACTCCCCCCTGCACACTCCCCTACCAAAACCCCCACCCACCCTCCCTCCTACAATGAGGGTGTTGCCTCAGTTGCAACAGCGAGGGTGGGGGAGAGATGGAGGTGGATTGTGGCCCCCTGCTGTGTCCCACTATTCACAAGTACTCTCCCAGCCAAGAGGGGTGGGATCTGCAGCCACTTGTCCAGTGGTGGTTAGTATTGCTGCCTCACAGCACCAGGCACCCGGGTTCGATTCCTGGCTCAGGTCACTGTTTTGTGGAGTTTGCACATTTTCCCCGTGTCTGCGTGGGTTTCCTCTGGGTGCTGCGGTTTCCTCCCACAGTTTGAAAGATGTGCCGGTTAGGTGCATTGGCCGTGCTAAAATTCTCCCTCGGTATACCCAAACAGGCACCGGAGTGTGGCAGCTAGGGGATTTTTACAGTAACTTCATTGCAAATGTTAATATAAGTCTACTTGTGACACTAACAAATAAACTTGTTGAAACATTTCCCTCTGGGTGTAGGGAGCACGAGGATAAGGGAGAGTTGGGTACTGGGCAGGGGGTGTGTTGTAGAGATGGATTGGACATTGGGGAAGGGATGGGGATGGGAGAGATTTGAAGGTGGGGGAACACTGGGATTGGGAGAGGAGCGGGGATGAAAGAAGTGAGGGGGAGGAGAGGAATGGGTGTGGGAGGTTGGGCATGAGAGAGAGGTGGGTGTGGGGAGCACTTGGGGATAGGGTTGGTGTGGGCAGTGAGTACATGAACAGGAGTGGATTCACTAGGATCCAGCTGGAAGATCACTGAATAGTTTCTCTGTATGATAACAAGATCCACTCAGAAGTGGGAACCAATGATCACTCAGCATTTAGGTCTAGTGGTCATATGGTTTTTAATCACCCAGTAAGCTCTGAGGGATAGGTTGGGCAGAAAAACCTCTTTGAGTGTATTAATAAGGTTCTATAAAACTGCCGCTTTGCAGAGCTGGCCGATTGCTGCTTAGTTCTTTTGTGTTTGATTGACGTATTTAACTGGAATCTGTTTGACCCTGAATGTTTGTTTATTTTTCAGCTGCTGCTGAAGGAAAAGGCAAAACGGGAGAAGATTTCTTCCAGAAGGTACTGTTCAGTGGCTCAGCCCATTCCACACTTATCACCTTTAGCATTGACGCTGATGGTTAATAGTTCTGTTGTGTTTTGCCTCGAGCAGTTTGAAAAGATAGTTAAAAATGATGAAGCCTTCATGCGCGATTTCAGCACAAAGATATTCCGATCTCATGTCTACGAAAGCGCTAAGATTCCTTATCCAGTTCCTGAGCTCTGTTACTGTGAAACCTTCTGCCTACAATGTTAATGTAGCTAATGATGTCCCATTTTAGTGGGACCCCCATAGAAAGAGTTCCATCTTAAATGCGCATAGATTGCAATGTGTTTGATTTCAAACTAAGCTTGCAAATTGTTCTTTTTTTTGGCCAAGTGATGGTACTGGCACATACCTTTGCACCATTCTCACCTGCACTCCCCTG
This sequence comes from Carcharhinus amblyrhynchos, assembly GCF_965287045.1. Classification (NCBI taxonomy): domain Eukaryota; kingdom Metazoa; phylum Chordata; class Chondrichthyes; order Carcharhiniformes; family Carcharhinidae; genus Carcharhinus; species Carcharhinus amblyrhynchos. The sequence continues at coordinate 8,284,546 of NC_137340.1, read as the reverse complement.
CACTTTCAACCCATGCCCAGCTCGTTGCAACTTACTGTTGGTTAGTTGATTAAGTGTCTGAAAGGCATTTAGTGAAAGGAAGAAACAGGAGAAAGCAGGGCACTCTCGACTCAATCTGCAAAGAGGATTGGTGTTTTCGATTTTAACGCTTTGAAACTGGGGGCCTTTTTGCCCTTCGTTGAATGTCCAGCTGCTGGCGAGATTTCACGTGCCATCACTTTGATCTCAGATTTATTTAACTGGAGTTGAAATTCCTTAACTATTGTGGTGGGATTTGAACTGCTGACAGCTGACATTGTGATCAGGCTAATCTACGATGCAAGTATGATATCCAAAAGGATGTGCTTCCTGACATTAAGTGAGCTGCTTTATTCTGTCCAGACCGTGCAAGGTACTGAATTGTAACAGTGACATGATTATAGAATCATAGAAACCCTACAGTGCAGAAAGAGGCCATTTGGCCCATCGAGTCTGCACCGACCACAATCCCACCCAGGCCCTACCCCCATTATCGCTACATATTTATCTGCTAATCCCTCTAAGCTATGCATCTCAGGACACTAAGGGGCAAGTTAGCATGGCCAATTAACCTAACCTGCATATCTTTGGAGTGTGGGAGGAAACCGGAGCACCCGGAGGAAACCCACGCAGACACGAGGAGAATGTGCTAACTCCACACAGACAGTGATCTGAGCTGGGAATCGAACCCAGGTCCCTGGAGCTGTGAAGCAGCAGTGCGAACCACTGTGTTACCGTGCTGCCCACTTTACACGTGCAGCCTTCTGGACATGAGGCAAATAATAATAGTCATTCGTGGGACATGGATGTCACTGGCTAGGCCAGTATTTATTGTCCATCCCTAGGTGCCCAAGGGCAGTTGAGAGTCAACCACATTGCTGTGGCCCTAGAGTCACATATAGGCCAGACCAGGTAAGACTGGCAGATTTGCTTCCCTAATGGACATTAGTGAATCAGATGGGTTTTTCCGACAATCGACAACGATTTTGTGGCCATCAGTAGATTCTTAATTCCAGATATTTTTTATTGAATTCGAATTTCACTATCTGCCATGGTGGGATTCAAACCCAGGTACCCAGAACATTAGCTGAGTTTCTGGATTAGTAGCCTAATGATAACACCACCAGGCCCATTCACCACTCGGGAGCTTTCAGTTGCATTTTAGAGCACAGAAAGAGGCCATTCAGCCCCTTATCTCTATGCCAGTTCTTTGAAAGAGCTGTTAAGTTATCCCTGCAGTGTTTATCCAATTCATTTCTGAATGTTAAGGGTGAATCAGCTTCTGCTCCTCATTCAGACAGTGCATTCCAAACACCTCAACCCTCTGCATTTAAAAGAGAACTCTCACCTTCTAGCCGTTTTGCCCTCTGGTTACTGACCCTTGGGCCAATGGAACCAGTTTCTTATTGTTTACTGTCGCAAAACCCTGCAGCATGTTGAACAGGTCTGAAATCCCCTTGTAGTCACCCGGGTGACACGGTGGTACAGTGACACTGCTGCCTCACAGTCCCAGGGACCTGGGTTCGATTCCGGCCTCGGGTCACTGTCTGTGTGGAGTTTGCACGTTCTCCCCGTGTCTGCGTGGGTTTCCTCCGGGTGCTCTGGTTTCCTCCAACAATCCAGAGATGTGCAGGTTAGGTGGATTAGCCATGCTAAATTGCCCCTTAGATGTGACGGTTAGGGGGATTAGCTGGCTAAATAGATAGGGTTACGAGGATAGGCAGGGAAGAGGGGCTGGGTAAGTGTGGACTCGTTGGGCTGAATGGCCTCCTTGCTGTAGGGATTCTATAAGGAGAAGAACTGTAGCTTCTCTGGTCTCTTCACGATAATGTCATTTGTTATTTTTAATTTTACCACTCCTTGTTCATTGTATGCCTCCATGCTGTCAAGTTGTTGACCTATTCAGAGCAATTGGCCAGGGCTAGATAACAAATTGATTATTCTGCTCTCGCAGCTGTATAGCATCCTGGTTCAAACTCGAGGCATGGGGAAGGAGCATGTGGAGAAACTAATCAAGTTTATTAAAGTTTATTTATTTATTAGTCACAAGTAAGGCTTGCATTAACACTGCAATGAAGTTACCTTGAACTTCGCCTAGTCGCCAAACTCCGGCGCCTGTTCTGACCAATCCACCGAACCAGCACGTCTTTCAGACTGTGGGAGGAAACCGGAGCACCCAGAAGAAACCCACGCAGACACGGGGCGAACGTGTCCACTCAGTGACCCAAGCCGGGAATCGAACACAGGTCCCTGGCGCTGTGAGGCATCAGTGCGGAAAGCTCCCATCGATATGTTTGTTGGGGCGCTCCTTAGGAAGCGGTGAGGTTGGTATATTTCGGATAGGGATGTAAAATGTACTTGGGAAATGTATAGGATTGATCGAAAGGAGCCTGAATAAATATCAGCATTTCATCTCAGGGTTGGGCCGGCTATGACCATTTCCAGTGAATGCTCAGAGTAACTTTCAGACTTCTTGCCATTCTTGGTGTCTGGAGAAATACGTTTCTGGGAATCACTTCACCCAGAAATTCGGATGATTAGAGGAGAGACAGAAAATCGCTTGTACGTTCTCCACTAATTTAAATGTATGAGATAGTTACTATGGGAACCACACAAATATTTAAGAGCTGTGAGGATTTTTGAGTGTGGCTGTTTAATCACTGACAACACCTCATTTCGTTTTATTCTTTCATGGAATCTGTGTCAGTGGATAGCCCCACCTCCCCCCTACAACTTCCCTCCCCCCACTCCCCCTCTCCCTCCACTCCCCCCCCTCCACTCCCCCCCGTCATTGCCCTGAGACTGAGTAGCTTGCTGGACCTTTTCAGAGTCAACCACATTGCTGTGGATCTGGAGTCACATGTAGGCCAAACAAGGGAAGGACAGCAGATTTCCTGCCCTGAAGGACAAGAGTGAACCAGATGGGTTTTTGCGACAAGCGATCATAGTTTTATGGTCACCAGTAGAGTAGTTTTCAACTCCAGATTTAATTAATTGATTTAGTTAACGCTGCCATGGCAGGATTGGAACCTGTGTCCCCAGAGAATTAGCCTAGACCTGTGTTTTTTTTTTTTAAATTCATTTGTTCAGTGGATATGGGCGTCACTAGCTAGGCAAACCCATCCCTAGTTGCCCTTGAGAAGGTGGTGGTGAGCTGCCTTCTTGGACCGCTGCTGTCTGCGTCGGTACATCCACAGTGCTGTTAGGAAGGGAGTTGTGCCTGCTTCCACTACTTCCTCTGGCAGCAGGTTCCAGGCACCTACCACTCTCTGTGTGAAAAACTCTCCCCACACATCTCCCTTAAACTTTCTCCCTCTCACCTTGAACCTGTGCCCCCTTGTAATTGACATTTCCATCCTGGGGAAAAAGGCCTCTGAATATCCAGCTTGCGTATGCCTCTCATAATTTTATAGACCTCTATCAGGTCTTCCCTCAGCGTCTGTCTTTCCAGTGAAAACAATCCTAGTTTATTCAACCTCTCCTCATTATCAACACCTTTGTGATCTGACGACATCCTGGTGAACCTTCTTTGCACGCTCTCGAAAGCTTCCACGTCTTTCTGGTAGCGTGGTGACCAGAACTGCAGGTAATACTCCAAATGCGGCCTAAGCAAGGTTTTACATTGCTGCAACATGATTTCCCAGCTCTTGTACTCATGCCCCGGTTGATGAAGGCAAGCATGCAGTATGCTTTCTAAATCACCTTAGCCACCTGTGTTGCCGCCTTTAGGGAACTGTGGACCTGCACTCCCAGATCCCTCTGTGTCCTCAGGGTTCTGCCATTTACAGTACAATTCACTCCTAAATTTGATCCTCCAAAATGCATCACTTTGCATTTGTTCGGATTAAACTCCATCTACGTTTCTGTGCCCAAGTCTCCAGTTTATCCATATCCTGTTGTATCCTTTGACAATTTCCAGCACTGTAAGCAACTCCGTCGATCTTCGTGTCATCCGCAAACTTACTCACCAGACCACCCACATTTTGCTCCAGATCATTTATACATGCAACAAACAACAGAGGTCCCAGCACTGATCCCTGTGGAACACCACTCGCTACAGATCTCCATTCTGGAAAGAAAATCCTTCCACCATTACTCACTGTCTTCCAGATGTTTGTCATTGCCCTGTTTTGTAAAGCAAAGCACATCTGTGTGATTAGTTACATGATGTCCTCCGATATCACTAGAGGCATTTGTGGGCTTGTATCTCTCTTCCATGTTGGACTTCAGTCTGGCCACGGCTCTTAACTAAATCTGCGTTGAGCTGGTTCAAAGGCGCTGGTGTGGCACCTTATTATCTTTTGCCTTGTTAATATGACCGGTCAAAAACTCTAATACAAAACACTCAGAATCAGTAAAAATGCTGATTAGAGTATAAAGGGTCAGATGCTCTCGCTGCCCGCTCTCTGCATTCTTTGCTTGGTACACTGTCCCAGGCTGCTTAGTTTCGAGGGAGCTCTGTTAAGCACATGTCTGTGGGCTAATTCAGAAAGTCTGTACGGACGTCAGATGTAATTTTCGGCATAGTGTCTGAATTTTTTTTGTGTGAATTTAGCAATTTGACTCTGAGTGACTTGGAAAGGACTCGGCTTCGCAGCGCCAAAGAAAATGCGACGGTGCTCATGATTATCTTGGCATCTGCCATTGCCTTCTCGTGTGCCAGTCTTCATTAGTGCATGGTCTCTGAAAAGATTGCATCAGTCCAGTGTACAGTTCTCCTGGTTGCTCTGCACAGTTTGTGCAGTGGGTGACTGTACGAGTGTACAAGCTGTCAGTGTGCTAACTCAGGACCCAAGGCAACTTGAGAGACTTTCCTTTTTAATTCATTCGTAGGACGTGGGTGTTGGTCGTTGGGCATTATTGATTACCCATCCCTAGTTGCCCTTGAACTGAGTGGCTTACTGGGTCATTTCAGAGGGCAGTTGAGAGTCAACCACATTGCTGTGGTTTTGGAGTCACATGTAGGCCAGACCAGGTAGGGAAGGCAGATTTCCTTCCCTAAAGGACATTAGTGAACTAGATGGGTTTCGCCAACAATGGTTTCACGGTCATTTGTAGATTCTTTAATTTCAGTTTTTTTTTTATTGAATCCAAATCTCACCATCTGCGGTGATGGGATTTGAACCCGGGTCTCTAGAACATCAGTTGAGTTTCTGGATTAATAGTCCAGCAATAATACCACGATGCCATCGCCTTCCCTTAAATTTGAGTTGCTGTGAGTTCAATTTGCGTTGTTCACATGTTAAACGTCACCATCAGGGATTTGTTGTTATTTCATGGTTAGTTTAGGAAGTAGAGAAGCTTTGGCCCTGGTTGGCCCCATGATTTCCTTTGTGGGCAGATGCTTACAGTTAAGCAGGAGGAGTTGATTGGTCAATGCAGTTGCCTTGTTACCTGTAAACATTAGTGTTCCCAATAAGCTTCAGTCTCCCGGGATAGGCAGCTGGTGTTCATAGGACTGCAACTGGCAACGCAGGGGGAACATCCTCGGGCCTACACAGCTGTTTGTGGCTTGTGACCAACTAGTATTGTCTTACCTGGACCCGTTACTCCAAACTCTCTCCCCTCACCCCCATTCCCAGCTGGTGCCGAGGAAAATGAGATTGGGGCCAATGGAAATCACTTGGAAATTCCTTGACTTCTGAGAAAGTAACACAAATTGGAAGAGAGGAAAACATAAACAGTGGGAGTGTTAGAGAGAGTGTGGCAAACTGGAGCGCGGAGGAGGGGAAAAGAAAAATTGGAGGAGAGGGAGAAAGAATGAGGGTGGAGGGAAGGGGAGTTGATGCCCAGCTGTGATGTGTGCTGTTACATAAGAATCATGGAGTTGTTACGCGACAGTGGGAGGCCATTTGGTCCACGGTGTCTGCTCATCAAACAAGCATCGTGACTTAATGCTGTACCCCTGCCTCTTCACCCCCCCCCCCCCGTGCCTCTTCCCCCCACCTCTTTCTCCTCTCCTCCTCCTCCTCCTCCTCCTCCTCCTCCCCCCCCCCCCCCCCCCCCCCCCCCCCCCCCCCGGTCACCTGGCCTCTTCTCCCAACCCCCTGCCTCTTTGTCCACCCCAGCCCGGCTCCCTGCCTCTTTTCCTCCTTCTGTTCCCCTTTCTCTACCCCTCCATCGCCCCCCAACTCATTTTTTTTTTATTCCAGTAACCAAAGAGAACCAGGTGGATTTTTACAACAACCTGCAATGGTTTCATTCGACTTTTAATTCCAGATTTTTATTGAATTGAAATCCCACTGCTGTGGTGGGATTCCAAGCTGGGTCTCCTGGGTTACCAGCCCAGTGCCAGTCCCACTTCCAGGGATTTGGGCAACTCCTGTCTGAGGCTCGGCTCGGCTCCCTGGAACTGGGATCCCAGAGTTTGTGTGGGAGTCAATGAAGTGGATGAGGTTTGGTTTTATTTGCTATTTTTATAAGTTGTGTATTGTGAAATGTCACTGAGGTTATATGAAAACTTGAGCTAGAAATGGTTTGAACGGAGATGTTTCCGTTGGATTGGTGGTATTTACTTGGTGTTTCACGTTGTGGTCAGCACTACAGAAGCTTCACAGAAGTCGCTTTTATTTAAATATGACTTTCTTCTGCGTTCTTCCTTTGATTTATAAACTGTTATTCGTCTCACTAAATCAAAACCTCAACCGTTTTATTCAACACTGGGCGACAACATGGCACTCGACAAAAGTGAATGCAGAAATATTTGTGAAAAGTGAGGAAAATCCCTGTGGTCAAAAGTGATTCCGCATCAGGAGCAGAGTCATGTGATCAGGCGTCACGTGATTTGTCAAACCAGCATTGGCAACCCGAACACCAGTGGGTTGAGTATCTGAACAATTGTCATCCACTTTATTATGAAGGACATGGGGGATTATCCCATGGGCTTTGCAGTGTGAACCCCCCCCCCCCCCCCAATACTGAGTGAGCAGGGGCCCACCCAATGGAAACGAACAACGGGGGCTTAAAAGCCATTGCCTCAACCCAGCCCGTTAGTCTGGGGATGCCAGGGCTCAGGCTTGTGTGCTGTAAGCTACAGATGTAGCACTACGTTATGTGAATAAAGGGTTACGGTGATGAAGACTTGGCAAGATTACTCTGCACCTCCATCTCAGCGAGGTAGTGCCTTCACTGCTGTCCACTTTCTCATCTACAACCTGCTGCTTGATGACTCCAACTGTGGACACAGGGTCAGCCTCCATTCACCTGCCGACGACACCAAGCCTGATTTCTTTGTCACTCCCTTTTAAACTCTGTTGTCCGCCATCAAGTCATGGATGAGTGTAAGCCTCGGAAAGACAGAAGATTCTTTGTTTTCTGACCTCCGCCATTAACTCACTTCCATTTCTACCAGTTCGTGAACGAAGCCCAGTCCATCACGCAAACCAGCCTCCCATCCATTGGCTCTGTCCACACTTCCTGCTGCCTTGGCAAGGCGGCCAGCATAATCGAGGAGTATATGTACCCCGGACATTCTCTCTTCAACCTTCCTCCGTCAGGAAAAAGTCTGAGGTCACGTACCAATCCGCTCAAGAGCAGCTTCTTCCCAGCTGCTGTCAGACTTTTGAGTGGACCTGCCTCGCGTTAAGTTGATCTTTCTCTAGACCCTTGCTGTGACTGTAACAGTACATTCTGCACCCTCTCCTTCCCTTCTCTATGAACATTATGCTTTGTCTGTACAGCATGCAAGAAACAATACTTTTAAATGTACATGACTACATGTGACAATAAATCAAACCAGTAATAAGTCTTCGGAGGCAGAAATCCCTTCACCAAAATCCCTTTATTTACAAACTCTAACAGCAATAGACAGAGTGCTCGCAGTCAGCAGCCTACCCTGTTAAATACAAGTAAAAGATTCCCTGATTGGCCCATCAATTGACTCCTTCATCAGAGAGTTCATATTCTAATAGGCCAACCTCTGGCCTGATTGAAGTCATTACAAAATCTAATCAAATTCCAACTCGCTCTGGCCTTCGCAGAAACTCTGGTCCTCTGTTCCAGTTAATGGTGAGGATCGAATCCTGTTCCAGTTCAGTCTCCTTCCACCTGACCCAGCTCCTAATTCTCATCGTCTGCAGCTGCACTTTCCTCGGCTGGTTTATTTACTCCTCCCCCGCCCCATTAAACCTACTTTCCTTTCAGAAAGTAGCTAGTAGGCCGTCAGAACTTGCTATGTGTACTTGGGCTTTAAAATCTTCTCCGTTTATCTCTGGCTGTTGTTGGACAAACCATATATTCCTGAAGTGGATTTTTCTTTTAAAATATAGGGGATGCTATTATTTGGGCACTTGGATTTTTTTCAAAGGAGGGTCACAGGTTCACCTTTACACCAGGAGCAAGGCTGCCTTTATTTCAAGAAACCCCCTAGCTAACATGGTGTGGAAGGGGGAGGGGGAGAGGGGTGGTGGTGAATGAGCTGGTGTTTGGTACTGCAGTAATTTTAATTGGTGGGATGAAAGCTGGAAATGACTAGCTTTGGCCTGTTGTTTTTGAGCCCAATGTGTTTTGGGGAATAAACTGAGACAGAAAGCTACCCAACTTGCTCTCTCCCTGCCTTACCTGAAATTTTCTGTATGGTCGTCTGCCAGAGAATCCTCTCCAGGCGTAACTTGAATGCATTTGGAAACCTAAAAAACTGAGATGACAAGAATTAATCTGGCTCCATCTTCTCAGCTGAAGTTCTGTTGGTGAGAATCTCTAATTATCGATGAAGACCACTGGCCCATCTTCACATGAGGGAGCTCCAGATCAACAGCATCGAAACCCTGCAAACTTTATCCTTCATTTTCTAAAGCCTATCTCTGCAGAGACCCCAGCTGTTTGATCTTTGTTTGTGCGAATACTAGGATATTTTGAAAAGGGGTAGATGGTTGTACTTCCAGAGTACAACTGCGTGTTTACTAGTTCTTGCAACTTGTTTTTAAAGGGAAGTTTTGTTTTATAATGAATTAATCATTCTGAGTTTGATAGTGGCCTGCTTAAAGTCTCTTCCATTAGTTAAACAATAGTGAAGATAAATATTTGGCCTTTTTGCTGAGTGAACTAAACTTTTAAACTAATGGTGCAATCTGCAGAATAGTGAAATGAGATAAACTGCACGCTCCTCCCATCCCGATCAAAACTCGATTTTTAAAGTTTATTTATTGTGCTGAGTGAATTAAACTTTTAAACTGATGGTATGATTTACATAGTGGAATAGAAATATAGAAAATAGGTGCAGAAATAGGCCGTTCAGCCCTTTGACCCTGCATCACCTTCAATATGATTATGGCTGATCATGCATTTTCAGCATCCCAGCCTGCTTTCTCTCCATAAGTCTCGATCCTTTTAGCCACCAGGGCCACATCCTGCTCCCTCTTCAATGTATCCAACAAACAGGCCCCAACAGCTTTCTGTGGTAGAGAATTCCACAGACTCACAACTGAGTGAAGAAATTCTTCCTCATCTCCGTCCTGAATGGTTTATTCCTTATTCTTAGACTGTGGCCCCCTAGTTGTGGACTTCCCCAACATTGGGTACGTTCTGCATCTAGCCTGTTCAGTCCCATCCAGATGTTATATGTTTCTGTGAGGTCCCCTCTCGTTCTTCTTCGTTCCAGTGAGTACAAGCCCAGATCCAGTCTCTCTTATATCAGTTAGCCATTCCAGGAATCAGTCTGGTGAACTTTCGCTGAACTCCCTCAATAGCAGCAATGCCCTTCCTCTGACTAAAAGACCAGAAGTGTACACGGTACTCAAGGCAGGGAGGGAGCAAGTTGGGCACCAAGGCCCTGTATAACTGCAGCGAGACGTTCTTGTTCCTGTACTCACATCCTCTTGCTATGAAGGCCAGCGTGCCATTAACTTTGCTCACTGCCTGCTGTACCTGCATGCCAACTGTTCCATCATAACATCCAGGTCACGTTGCACTTCCTTTTCCTAAACTGCCACCATTCAGATAATAATCTTCCTTCCTGCTTTTGCCACCCAAGTGGATAATCTCCCGTTTATCCATGTTATATCGCGTTGGCCAAGTATTTGCCCACTAGGTCACCCTGTGCAAGTCACCCTGCGACCTCTTGGCATTCTCCTGACAGCACACACTGCTGTCACATCTGTCACTTCACATGTCTCATGTTAAATTCCACTCACCATGGACCTGCCACTTTCACCAGCCAGCAGAATTAAGAACACCATGCATCCCAGGCGTACGGTCTCACACCTTCTTCCATCGGGAAAAAGATACAAAAGTCTGAGAACACATAACAACCAATTCAAGAACAGCTTCTTCCCTGCTGCCATTAGACTTTCGAATGGACCTACCGTATATTAAGTTGATCTTTCTCTACACCCTAGCGATGACTGTAACACTATGTTCTGCAGCCTCTCCTTTCCTGCTCCCCGTGTGCTGTATGAATAGAATGCTTTGTCTGTGTGGTGTGCAAGAAACAATACGTGTGACAGTAATAAATCAAATCGGTCTATCTTGTTACTCTGCTCTTCAGGTTTCTTTTAACTACAAATCTATGTTTTGTGTCACCTGTAAGTTTTGAAGTTATGACCCGCGTACTCAAGCCCAGGCCATAAATAAATGTCAGAAAGGGCTTCAGATCTCTGGAGAAACGCATGATATATATCCCTCCAGTTCACGCCTATACGCTTCACACTCTGTCACTGAGCCGATTTCCTATCTTTGCCATCGTTGCCCCTTTAATGCCATGGGCTATGAATTTTACAGTAGTCCTATTATATTGTCTTTTATAGAACTCATTTTCAAAATCTCTACACTGTATGCAGCATCAACTATACTCCCCACTCCATGACTAAATCAAAGAAATTGAGTTAGTGAATATGATTTGCATTTTATAGCCCATATTTGTCCAACTGACAATTCATTTTTTCTCCTATAATTGTCCCCCAGTGTTCGGCTGACTGGACTCTGGTTACCTGGATACTGCGACCATTAACCCTCTGCTCTATCTAAGGAGAATTGGAAGAGTTTAGCTAGTGCCAGTATCCATGCTTGCTTCCCTCAGTATCCTAGATTGGGCCCCATCCAGACCCAGTGAAGTTTCTGCTTTGAGCTTGGCCAATCTTGACATTACTGTCTCTATCTATTTTTGTCCCATTCCATTCCTCTGCTCACTCCTCCATCTGGCAACGTATTCTGCAAAGATTTGTCAAATGACTTGGGGGGCAACAGAGTGGTCAGCACTGCTGCCTCACAGCTCCAGGGACCCAGGTTCAATTCTGGCCTTGGGTTACTGGCAGTCTGGATGTTAACACATTCACCCCATATCTGTGTGGGTTTCCTTCACGTTCTCTGGTTTCCTCCCACACTCCAAAGAGGTTCAGATTAGATGGATTGGCCATGCTAAATTTCCCCTTCATGTCCCACTAATGTGGAGATTAGATGGATTGCCCAGATAGGGTGGGGGAGAGGGCTTGGGTGAAACTCTCTGTTAGAGAGTGGTGTAGTCTTGATGGGCCAAAATGCCTGGTCTGCGCTGTAGAGGTTCTGTGTTGACTGATGTAGAATAATCAGCTTCCTGTTCCACATTTGGTTTCAGTTGTGACTCCGTGTGTAACGTGCTTCTTTCTGACTCAGAGGTGTAGATACTTTGAAATGGGAACATGGCGTACAAGGATACTGATGAAGTTCGACAAGATGATGAGTGAGATCAGCCATAATTGTGTTGAAAGGTGGGGCAGGCTTGAAGGGCCTGGTGGACCTCCCCTGCTTCTATTTCTTGTGCTCTTGTGATAGTTATAGCACTGCATTCAGCTTTCTACCCTGTTATGGTTAAGGTATTAAAGCTACACAATGTAGATTTGACTGCTAATTTATCAATTACATTGTTAGGGAGTCAGCATGGAAACAGGCCCTTTGGCCCAACTTGTTCATGCCACTCAGTATTTAATCATTAAGCTCATCCCAATTGCCTGCGTTTGGCCTATATCCCTCTATACCCATTCTACCCATGTAACTGTCTAAATGCTTTCTAAAAGACAAGTTAAGGCAAAGAGAAATGGGCGATGAGTATTAACAAAATCATTGAGAACCCAAAAATGTTTTACCAATAGGTTAAGAGGATAATTGAAAAAAGAGCAGGGTCCATAAAAGACTAATAAGGTAATCTCTGTGTGGAAGCAGAGAATGTGGGTGTGGTTCTTGCTGAATACTTTGCATCTGTCTTTGCAAAAGAGGGGGCACTGCAGACATTGTAGTTAATAAGGAGAAGCGTGAAATATTGGATGTGATAAACACAGGGAGAAAGTAAGTATTAAGGGGCCTTGAACCTTAGAAGTGGATAAATCACTTGGGGTGGGTGACGTGTACCCCAAAAGAAGCCAGAGAGAAAATTGAAGAGGGTTGGATCACCATTTTTTCCAATCCTCATTGGATAAGGATGTGGTGCTTGAGGATAGGTGGGCAGCTCACGCTCTATCTTTTTGTTTAAAAAGCGAGTGAGGGATAGACTGAACCATCACACACCAGTCAGTCTGACCTCTCCAGGGGGCAAATTATTGGAATCTGTTCTGAAGGACAGATAAATTCTCACTTAGGCACAGATTAACCAAGGAGAGTCAATGTGGGTTTGTTAAGGGAAGGTCACGTCTGACTAATATGATTTTTTTTTTGAGGAAGTCAGCGGGAGGATTAATGAGGGTCGGACAGTTGGTGTGGCCTTTTTGGATTTCAGCAAGGCTTTTGACAAACTCCCCTACTGAAGATGGTTAGAGGGTTTTAGGGTAGGGGAGACACTACCTGGCCACCACAGAATATAACTAGAAAAATATATCTTCCAGTGTTTCAATCCACACATTTCCAACAGCTTTTGCACATTGCTGTTGCTCTTCATTTCCCCTCCCTCACAGTGCTGTTTGGTCGGCAGTGCCAGGATTTTGACCCAGCCACTGTGAATGAATGATGCTACATTTCCAGTATGCTGCTCTTGTCCTTCTAGATGGTCGTGATTGTGGGTTTGGAAGATCTGCATAAGGAACCTTGGTGAGTTCCTGCAGTGCACCTTGTAGATGGTACATGGAGCTGCTGCTGTGTGTCAGAGGTGGAGGGATTGAATGTTGGAGATGGTGAGTGGGGTGTTGATTAATCGGGGCTGCTTTGTCCTGGGTAGTGCTGAGCTTCCTGGGTGGTCTTGGAGCTGCACTCGTCCAGGCAAGTGGGGAGTATTCCATCACACTCTTGTCTTTAGATGGTTTTGTGAAGTCGGGAGGTGAGTTACTCGCCACGTAATTCCCAGATACTAACCTGCTCTTGTAGCCACAGTATTGATATGGTGGATCTAGTTCAATTTCTGGTCAGTGGTATGGTCCGGTTGGAGCTTGACAAAGCCAACGTCATTGAATGTAAAGGGGAGATGATTAGATTCTCTGTGGATGGAGATGGTCATTGCCTGGCATGTCTATACTGCAAATGCTACTTGCTGTTATCAGCCTGGTGTTGTCCAGGTCTTGCTGCATTTAGACATGGGCTGCTTCAGTATGTGAAGAGTTGTGAATGGTGCTGAACATTGTGCAATCATCAGCAAACACACTTCCAGCCTTGTGATGGGAGGAAGGTCATTGATGAAGCAGCTGAAGATGGTTAGACCTAGGACACTATCCTGAGGCACTCCTGTAGAGATGTCCAGAGATGGAGATGATTGACCTTGTTTGTGCCAGTTTGACCAGAGGATAGTTTTTAATCTGGTTCTCATTGATTTTAATTTTGTCAGAGCTCCTTGATGCCACATTTGGTCAACTGCTGTCTTGATGTCGAGGGCAGTCACTCCCAACTCACCTCTGGAGTTCAACTCTTTGGTCCATGTTTGAACCAAGGCTGTAATGAGGTCAGGAGTGGTTCTAATGGAACATAAACTGAGCATCCGTGAATAGGTTATGACTGAGTAAGTGTTGCTGAATAGCTCTGATATCCTTCCATCGCTTTGCTGATGGCCGAGAGTCGATGGATGGAGAGTGATTGGCCGGGTTGCATTGGTCCTGCTTTTTGTGGACAGGACACACCAGGGCAATTCTCCACGTGGTTGGATGGATGTGTTGTTGCTGTTCTGGAATAGCTTGGTTCAGGATCTTCAGTCTTATTACTGAGGACTGTCAGCCTTCACATTTTCCAACGCCTCTTGATATGTGTTGTCTCTTGACATCACATGGAATGAATCAAATTTACTGAAGGTTAGCATCTGTGATGCAGGGGACCTCCAGAAGAGGTCGAGATGGATCACTTGGCACTCCTGCCTTCAGTCTTGTCTTTTGCACTGATGTCCTGCTCTGTTGTTAAGGATGGGGATAATTGTGGAACTTTATGCTCGCATAAGCTGTTTAGTAATTCACCACCATTCACGAGTGGATGTAGCAGGACCACAGAGCCTTGATTAGATCCATTGATGGCTTAACTCCATCTATCACATGCTGTTTCCGATGTTTGGCACGCGAGCAGTCCCGTGTTGTGGTTTTCACCAGGTTGACATCTTATTTTCAGGTATGTTTGTTATTATCATCATCATAGAATCCTAACCGTACAGTAGGAGGCCATTTGGCCCATTGAGTCTGCACCAACCGCAATCCCACCTGGGCCCTAACCTTGTAACCCACATATTTACCCTGCTAATCCCATTGACACTAAGGGGCAATTTAACATGGCCAATCAACCTAACCCACACGTCTTTGGACTGTGGGAGGAAACTGGAGCACCTGGAGGAAACCCACGCAGACGTGGAGAGAATGTGCAGACTCCACACAGATAGTAACCCGAGGCCAGAATTGAACCTGGCTCCCTGACTCTGTGTGAGGCAACTGTGTTAAACACTGCGTCACTGTGCTGCTTGGTGTTTCTCCTGGCCTGCTCTCCTGCACTCTTCATTAAACCAATGGTAGAAGTTTACATATGATAATTCCTCCCTCCTGCAGAGATCTGAAACTCAAATTGTTAATTTGACTCAATTCAAGCAACCTCCAATCGCTTTTTATTCTTTAGTGTTTGGCGGGGTGACCTGGTGTGGAAGAGCATGCCATTAAACATTTACATGTTTGATAAACAATATATTTCACTGGAAGGAGAGGGAAAAGAGATAACGTAAATAGATCTCCTCAAACTGGACCACAAAGAATTGGGGGCCATCAAAACCCAAAAGAAACATCTTAATGAGTTTCGACAAGTTGCAGCATTTGGTCAGAACTACAAAGTACATGTTTGAGATATAATGAAGAACAAATATATTTATTACCTCTTGTCACTGTAATGTTTTTAGATGCCCTTCAGTGTTTTGATAACTGGGACGATAAGCTAAGAATTCTATTGACGCACTGTTAATGATTAGACTTGTATGAAAATGGAAGCTTGTTATTAATTTTCCTCCTCTTCCCGTGAAATATTTCAGTAATGTTAAATTCTTTGTTTATTAGTCACAAGTAAGGCTCACGTTGACACTGCAATGAAGTGACTGTGAAATTCCCCCTGTCGCCGTGCTACGGTACCTGTTCGGGTCAATGCACCTAACCAATACGTCCTTCAGACTGTGGGAGGAAACCAGCGCACTCGGAGGAAACCCATGCAGAGACAGGGAGGACGTGCAAACTCCACACAGTGACCCAAGCCAGGAATCGAACCTGAGTCCCTGGCCCTGATAGGCAGCAGCGCTAACCACTGTGCCACCGTGCCGCCCCCAAGGTATCCAAACAATGTATTCCGAGGTCCCATGCATCTTCCAGTTTCGTGCAGGTGCATTGTTCATACCAGCGAAAGGGCATCAAGATACATGTGAATCCTCCCCTTCCTATCCCCTCACTCCAGAATAAACCACACAA
This sequence comes from Carcharhinus amblyrhynchos, assembly GCF_965287045.1. Lineage (NCBI taxonomy): Eukaryota > Metazoa > Chordata > Chondrichthyes > Carcharhiniformes > Carcharhinidae > Carcharhinus > Carcharhinus amblyrhynchos. Next base: position 8,268,722 of record NC_137340.1, on the reverse strand, counting down.
ATTAATAAGATTGACCACAACACAAGGCGATGTGAAACTCCCGCTCACCTTGTCTTTCCTGGCTGGGAACACAGCATCGTGATGGCAGGATGGGGATCATAAGGCAGGGTGCCAGAGGAGAGGCCGGTCACCCCCATCTCCCCTTTCCTGATGCTATGTCGCTTAATGAGGCACAGAGTGCCTGTGAACAAAGCACTACCTGGCTTCAGGCAAACTTGACGGGATTCCTTGAAGATTCTCCTGAACGTACAGTAGAAACTCTTGTACTTCTCTGCACTTCACACTGTTACTATCCCATCTATATTGAAGTCCTCCATTATAGCTCTTGAACTTTTTGGTAAATTCTTTGACCGTCTTTTCCTCTTTCCAAGTGCCTTCTAGAATACACCCAGTAGTGTAATGGAGTCTCGCTTTGTTTCTTTTAGCTCTAACTCAATAGATTCTGTCCTTGACCCCTCCAGACATGGTCCCTCTCCAGTCTGTAGTATTTTCCTTGGTCAGTTCTGCTACCCCTGTTTCAGAAACATATCATGGTTCAGATCTTGCATTCACTGCTGCCGCGGGCAGTAATCTACACAGCTCTTGTAAAGGCATTGAGTAAAAAGCATTGCTCACTGTGTCTTTGTGGTGCTTCAGTGTGGACTGTGTGCTGTATTGAGACAATTATTATTATCGAGCAAGGTCTGTCAGGGAAACAACGACAATTCCAATTAGTGAAAGAGCCAGCATTTCTGTAAAAGGGGAGAGAGATGGCACATGGGGGGAAAAGAGAGGGTGAGGGAGATAGGTGGTGTTTGTGTGAGTGCATTATTATCTGTCGTCGGGGGTCAGTCTGAAGGAGCTGTGTGACACACTTTTGTGATCTTAAATTTTTAGGGACAGTGTGCCCCCCACCCCCACTCGCTTTCGTAGCTGCAGCGTGAGCTTCACTGGCAAGCTGTTACCCATTCCGGGGTACGGTAGTATAGTGGTTAGCACTGCTACTTCACAGCTCCAGGAACCTGGGTTCGATTCCCGGCTCGGGTCACTGCCTGTGTGGCGTTTGCACGTTCTTCTCGTGTCTGCGTGGGTTTCCTCCGGGTGTTCCGGTTTCCTCCCACAGTCCAAAGATGTGCGGGTTAGGTTGATTGGCCATGCTAAAATTGCTGTTAGTGCCCTGAGGTGGGTAGGTTAGAGGGATTAGCGGGTAAATATGGGGGTAGTTCCTTGGTGGGATTGTGGTCGGTGCAGACTCGATGGGCCGAATGGCCTCTCTCTGTACTATAGGGGATTCTATGATTCCTGATGGCCCCCAGTAAGTGGTGGTGAGCTGTGGTGAAGATGCACTCTCAGTCCACAATCTAATCCCAGTCGAGGACTGCGTTTTCAAAATCTGAACTCTAGGCTGATGCTGACCCTCCGAAACCCCCCATTCTCCCAAACCCTGTCTCTAACCCCAACACTCCCTAAAGCCCGCCCCATCCCCCCTCCAGAATAAACCAAGTGGCTCTCCTGGTCACGTGTTAGATAAAAATGGCTGGAGGAAACGTTGCCCTTTTCTTCCAGGCAGGAAGCTGAAGCAGCTGTTGTTAAGAACATCTGTTTGGGTTGAAGTTTGCAGATTATTTGAACACCAGACAACATTTGAACTCTGACCTTGCTCTTGATGAAGTTGTTTTTAAGTTTGTGCGAGACGAGAAGGGCTTTTTTAAATGTTGCAGACATTTGAAAAGGATGGGTTACTTGAGAGATGCTGGATGCTGTCCCTTTTTTAGGCTTTGGATGGTTCGCTTGCCTTGAGGGTTCGTGGTACAATAGCAGAGTGTTCCCGTTGCTTTTACATTCTAACTCTGTGCACTTTGTTTATTTTCTGTTTGTGTGTGTGTGTGTGAGATGTTTGTCATGAAGGCAGAGGGAAAGAGGCGAAGTGAAGGGGTCCAGCGAGGAGGAAACGATGGTGACGGTCTAGTGGGGGTAGCTGGACGAGCTGGATGGCTGTACACAAGCGTATCAGTGTAACTCCTACACACTGTCCCTCCAGGAGATTATTGCAGCAAAATGCCAAAAGCTCCTCTCCACTTTGTGAAGCCAGCAGTGAAAGAACTGGAGACAAGAGCTTGGCCTGTCAAGGAGCCAGAATCATTTTGGGAATGTTAGTGGCCCCTCTTTGGAGCTGCAGCATGCTACAGTTTGATTATTTATTTGGCATGCACAGCTGAATCGTTTATATCACAAGGAAAATATTCTATTAATGGAAGCTTTTCCTATCAAAACAAGGAAAAGACGGCTAACTGAGTGTGTAACTGCTGAATGGAACAGTACAGGGGGGCTGGCAGCTTTCTGACAATATATCCAGAGAGGTTTCTCTGCTCCAATATTAGTGGCAGCGCTTTAACCATCGAGTCTGTAAGCTCAGAATTCCCTCCTTTACCTCTCCTACATCTCTCTCTCCCACGGTTCCCCCTACCAGAAAGCTCTGATGTCAGCTCTGTATTCAAAGCACTCAATTAGCCAGGCGCGCACACAAATTAGGAGCAAGAGTAGGCCTTCCAGCCCCTCGAGCCTGCTCCACCGTTCAATAGGATCGGGGCTAATCTGTCCCCGATGCCATTCAGCCACACCCCCACTCCCATCATGTCCCCTTGATCCCCCTGCTTGTCAAGAATCCATCTAACGCTACCTTCAGGATACTGTTATTCTGCTTCTCTGGGGAAGAGGGTTCCACAGACTCAAGATCTGTGGGGGGCGGGGTGGTGGGTGGGTGGAGGGGTCCTACATCAGGAGTATACAATTGGGTCGGAAACCATCGTAGATTATATTGGTGATCTTAAGTGTTGGGAGGGATCATCAGCGATCAACAGAATTTGAGAGGCAGCCACAAGGCAAGAGCAATCGCTCTGCATCAAGATGGATGCTGAGGAGATGAGGACTGCTTTCTACCTGTTAGGATGGCCAAAGAAAACAACAAGGCTTATTTTTCAACGTTTTTGCAAGAATGTCTCCTTCTCCTTCCATTTCTCCTGGCTCGTTCCGATGATTCTTGTTGACCGTGCTGGGCAAGGTCTGAATGCTGATTAGTTATCCCTGGTCCTGACCACCAGATGTGATGTTCAGGGGTTTCTGATGGGGCTGGTTCTGTTGGGAGAACCAATAAGATCACTGACTTCCTGAAGAGAGGATGTGTGAGATAACAACCTGATCAAGACAGGCAACATTAGCGGCACAATGGTTAGCACTGCTGCCTCACGGCGCCAGGGACCCGGGTTCCATTCCAGCCTTGGTCTGTGTGGAGTTTGCACGTTCTCTCCGTGTCTGTGTGGGTTTCCTCCGGGTGCTCTGGTTTCCTCCAAGGATGTGCAGGTTAGGTGTATCGGCCATGGTAGATTGCTGCTTGATGTCTCAAGGGATGGGTTGCACAGTGGTTAGTCCTGCTGCCTCTCAGTGCCAGGGACCTGGTTCAGTTCCAGCCTTGGGCCATTCTGTGTGGAGATTGCGCGCTCTCCCCGTGTCTGCGTACATTTCCTCTGGGTGCTCCGGTTACCTCTCTCAGTCTGAGAGATGTGCTGGTTAGGTGCATTGGCCATGCTAAATTCACCCTCAGTGTACCCGAACAGGTGCCAGAGTGTGAAGACCAGGAGATTTTCACTGTAACTTCATTGCAATGTTAATGTGAGCTTGCCTACTTGTGACTGATAAATAAATATTTGAGAAACAATTTACAATTTTTAAAAATATTGGTTAGATGGATTAACTGTGCAAAATGGCGTTATGGGGATAGGGTGGGAGAGAGGGCCTGGGTAAAGTATTCTGTCAGAGGGAATTTGTGCAGACTCGGTGGGCTGAATGGCATCCTTCTTAAGAAGTCTATGAAAGAAAACTATCAAAAAGTCAGTCATGGGAGACGAGAAAGGTCTGGAAATTCTTTATGACAATGATTCATCTGATTATTTACAATGTTTTCATTATTTACAATCTGTACTAAAACATGAATGTTTCTGGGCCATTTTTTCTGGGATGTGGGTCTCGCTGGCTAACCCAGCATTTATTGCCTGTCCCTAACTACCCTCCATTTCAGAGAGCATTTGAACCACATTGCTGTAGCTCTGGAGTCATATGTAGACCAGACCAGGTAAGGTTGGCAGATTTCCTTCCCTAAAGGACATTGGTGAACTAGATGGGTATTTAAGACAATGGTTTCATGGTCATCAGTAGACTTTTAATTACAGATGTTTATTGAATTCAAATTTCACCATCTGCCTTGGTGGGTTTGAGCCTGGGTCCCCAGTGTGTTACCCTGGGTCACTAGCTCATCCAGGGATAATTTCACTGCCTCCCCGTAAGGTGGAATGATTAGCCTTCAAGTAATTGCATTAGTTTATCCCTATATCTAATCTAATGTTGATGGAACAAAACCTGTTTCAAGAACAAAGAAAATTACAGCACAGGCCCTCCAAGCCTGCACTGATTTAACTAAAACTCCCTACTCTTCTGAGGACCATATCCCGCTATTCCCATTCTATTCATGTACTTGTCAAGACGCCCCTTAAACGTCACTATCGTATCCTCTGGCAATGAGTTCCAGGCACCCACTACTCTGTTAAAAAAAAATCTGCCTCGTACATCTCCTTTTAAACCTTGCCCCTCGCACCTTAAACCTATGCCTCCTAGTAATTGACTCTTCCACCCTGGGGAAAAAGCTTCTGACTATCCACTCTGTCCATGCCCCTCATAATCTTGTAGACTGCTATCAGGTCTCCCCTCAACCTCCGTCGCTCTCGTACAAGTTTGAGCATCATTGTTAGAAATACACTAGACCTGGAGGAGCTTCACAGCGAATTGAGAGCAGGTGGTGCTGACTGAAGCTTGGATTTAAGAAGTGGTTCCCCAATGTTGGGGAAGGGGAATGGGGTTTGTATGAATTCTGGACAGGACGAGGATTCCCAAAGCAAAGAGTGGAAACCAATGCCTGTTGCAAACTGTAGAGTCACAGTGAGATTGCTGTGAACCATCAGAACACTTTGCCACACACCACCTCCCTGTGGTAGCCTTGCGATTTCCCCATTCGGATTGCCCACCTCCCCTCTCTCTCGACATCCCACCCTGTTCCTGCTGTCTCCTGTCATGACTATCCCCAGGCCACCCGCTCGACCAGTGGAGTGTTACACGGCTGGTCGCTACTGGTTCCGGCCTTGCCACCTGAACGACTGGAGGGTGCTGGGTGGGAAAATGTGGTTGAAACGAGGGAGGGGAGGGGAGGGTGAGAGAACCCCTCTCTGGGGGTAGGCAGTGGGGAGGGAAATGGAGTGGAGGGGTAAGTGAGGAGTAGGGAGGGGCGAAGTGGGTGAGGGAGGGATCAGTGAGGAGGGAGAAAAGCTGCTCTGAGGGGATGGGGGATGTGGGTCGAGGAGAGGGCTGTGAGAATAGACGAACTTGTCCGACACTAGGACTGAGTGATTCCAGCTATTGGGAAAGATTGAATAGGTTTAGGTAAGGGAGTAATCTGATAGAGGCCTTAAAACAAAACGGTGAACAGTTTAACAGAATGTCTGTGGAGAGGATATTTTCGCCTGTAGGAGATTCCATTCCTCAGAGTCATCAATATAAGACAGTTACTAATAAATCCACGAGGGAAATGAGGCAAAGTTCTTTCCTTTCAGAGATTGGTCAGTAAGATTGTCGCCACAGGAACTGATCGAGACAAGTAGCTTAAATCCTTTCAGAAAGGAAACTGGGAGGATACTTGAGAGAAAAGGGACATCTGCAGAATGGCTGTGATTATATAAAGTACCAGCAGAGACGAAGATGAAAGCAAAATACCATGGGGATGCTGGAATCTGAAAGAAAAACAGAAAATGCTGGAAAATTTCAGCAGGTCTGACAGCATCCGTGGGCAGAGACTAGCTGGGTCGTATGACATGTTTCTGTGGTGTAGATTCGATGTGATTCTGTGAAATAGAGCAGAGCCAGCACGCACAGCTGTGTTATCCTGTGTTTTTTTTTAAATATACATCTGCTTCAGATTTGATTTGCGCCACAGCATCCCTGCTAACTTCTGCATTGTTAGGTGCTGTAAGTTAAATCCCATTCCATATCCAGGCCTGGAATCGTTTCCGTCCTCTTTGCAAGTCTGAACATCACAGTTTTGTTATTTGATCCGATTTATTATTGTCACAGTGAGAAGTATTGCTTCTTGAACACCATACAAAGCATACCGTTCGTAGAGAAGGAAGCGAGAGTGCAGGATGTAGTCATAGCTAGGGTGTAGCGAAAGGTCAGCTTAATGCAAGGTTGGTCCATTCGAAAGTCTGATGGCAGCAGAGAAGAAGCTGCTCTTGAGTCGGTTGGTAAGTGACTTTAGACTTTTATATCTTGTTATAATGGTACAAGTGGTGTTACAGCGCTCTGCTGATATTCAGCCTGCCACCAAAACATATGGGTTATGCACAGGCAGCATTTCTAACTCCAAGCACCATCTAAACTTGCAAAGACGTCTGCTCTGGCATTTTGTATGAAGGAGGTAAGTAATGGCCTTGTCACCTCTTGAATCTGAAGGTGGTGGGGTGAATCCCCACTTGAAAAACCTAATATTCAGCATAATCCACTTCCAGCGCAGTATTGAGGCAGTGCCACACTGTCAGAGGATGAGACTAAACCCTCAGAAATGGCTGTAGAAGATCAGATAGCCAACATTCAGTCCCTCATCACAATCATATTGCAGTTTTTGAGAGTTTGCACTAATTTCACTGCCATGTTTTCCATGCATTAGAACATAAGAAATGGGAGCAGGAGTAGGCCATCTAGCCCTTCGAGCCTGCCCCGCCATTCAGTAAAATGATGGCTGATCTGAAGTGGCTCAGTTCCACTTTCCCGCTTTCTCCCCATAACCCTTAGTCCCCTTGCCTACCAAAAACCTATCTACCCGCAAAAACACGCTCTTTGATGTAAAGCCCTTCTTCATCCGAAGGCCGTGAAAGGCGCAATGCAAATTGAAGAGCTTTTTTTTTACGGGCAGTTTCCTGCTATTCAGTGGCTGACCAACTACGGTTTTCTTTTGGGCTATCTGTGGAAATGATAAATTTCTGCAGCAAATGCCGATGGTGTCACTGTCTGGAGAGTAAAGGCTTGGTGTGGAGATGCCGGCTTTGGACTGGGGTAAACACCGTAAGAAGTCTGACAACACCAGGTTTAAGTCCAACCGATTTTATTTGGAAATAAATTGGTTGGACTAAAACCTGGTGTTGTCAGACTTCTTAGTGTGAGTACAGGCTTGGGCAGAAAGAGTCCACATTCTCTCTTTAGGCTCTGTTGGTCAGTCTGTACCCCGTCGCATCCAACTTAGCACAGACTTTTACAGTGTGTTTATCCCAGCTTTTAGCTAACCTTTTATTTACAACAGTTTTTGGGTGAATTTATCACCCTCTCTGCCTCTATGTCACTACACACAGGGTCTCTGCCAGCCAAACACTAAAATGAAACTAAATATTTGCAGCCCAATTCTGGTTCTCATTCTCAATCTCTGCAGCGAGAAGGATTGAAACTATTTGAAACGTATTGTGAGAGCGCCAGCGGATTTAATTTGCACTTTCCCACACTCTATGCGACGTCAACTTGCTTGGCGTGAATTTCTGCTGTGTGAACCACAAATGTCACTTTGCACAATTAATTTGAAGCTTGTGTCCTCTGCCGGTCTTTACGAACCTCTCCCTTTTGTCTTTGTTCTTCGGGAGTGCAGCATGTTGTAGATTTAAGCTGTTTCCTGGGTGAGAAGCATTCCCCTGGCTGGGTGACTTTTGTTCCCAGCCTGTTCCACCATTCTGACAAGGTTGTGGCCGCAATTCCACATTCCCTCCCAAATCCCGACGACCTTTCACCTCCTTGCTTGTCAAGAATCTATCCACCTCTGCCTCAAAACTATTCAAAGACTGTATCCACCACCCTTTGAGGAGCGTGTTTGTCAACAGATCTCTGAGGGCGGAAAGGCAGGTAAATAGGGTGGCGATAAAGGCATACGGCACCCTCGCCTTTTTCAATCGGGGTATAGATTACAAAAGCAGAGGGGTCATGATGGAGTTGTATAGAACTCTGGTGAGGCCACAGCTGGAGTAACGCGTGCACTTCTGGTCACCACATTATAGGAAGGATGTGAACATGCTGGAGGGGGGTGCAGAGGAGATTCACCAGGATGCTGCCTAGGATGGAACATTTAGGTTATGAACAGAGGTTGGAAAATGCTTGCGTTGTTTTCCCTGGAGTAGACAAGACTGAGGGGCAACTAGATTGAGGTGCTCAAGATTATGAGGGGCATGGACAGGAAGGATAGGGAGCAGCTGTTCCCCTTAGCTGAAGGGTCGGTCGCGAGGGGACACGAGTTAAAAGTGAGGGGTGAAAGGTTGAGGGGGGAATTTGAGGAACGGCTGCATTATTCAGAGGGTGGTCACAGTTTGGGATGCGCTGCCTGGGAGGGTGGTGGAGGCAGGATGCATCACATCCTTTAAAAAATACTCGGATGAGCACTTGGCACATCATAACATTTTAAAGCTATGGGCCAAGTGCTGGCAATGGGATTAGGTGGACAGGTCAGGGCATTCCATGTGTCAGTGCAGACTCGATGGGCTGAAGGGCCTCTTCTGCACTGTAGTATTCTGTGATTCTGTGAACAGTTCCTGACTCACGAGCCTCTGAGAGAGAAAAAAAACCGCATCTCTGTTCTCAATGGGCGACCCCTTATTTTTAAATAGTCACCCCTAGTTCTAGATTCTTCCACAAGAGGAATGTCCACCCTGTCAGGATCTTGTCTGACTTTGTGGCTCTAATCACAGGATCTCCAGCTGACGCCTTCCGGTTTTAAACAGAAATATGGCTCTTGCGCCATCTCAACCGAAATGTGTTGGGTCCTGACTGTGCTCTGTGAAAATAGTTCTGCGATGTTTTCATGCAACTGTTCCCCAGCTAAACACACAGATGTTTTCCTGGCAGAAGATGATTCGTAGCTGTATTTAATTTTCCGTTTTATGCAAAGTATCTTCTTGTTTTGACAAACACGCATTTTTACAGGAGGTGTGGCAGTGTCGACAGTTTAGAATTTACAATCAGAGTCATTTACAGTACAGAAAGGAGGCCTTTCTGCCCATCTCCCCATGGAGCAATCCAGTTAGCTGCAGTCCCCCTGCTCGGTCCTCGTAGCCCTGCCAGTTTATTTCTTTAAGTACCTATTGAAACCATTGATTTGTTTGCCTGTCCGAATCTTACACACCTCTCTCGAACCTCCCCTAAGTTTCCTGTGCTCCAATGAGAACAGCCCCAGCTTCTCCTGGTAGCCAAGATCCCTCATCCTTGGAACCATTCTGGTAAATCTCCTGTGCCCCCACATCTTTCCTTCTGACCAGAACTGGTGACATTTATCTAACTGCGGCCTAACCAGAGCTTTATAAAGTTGGTGTAACCTCGCTGCTTAATAAGCACTTAGAGCCTAGCATCCTACAGCACAGAGACCTGCCCTTCGGCCCAAACTGTCCATGCCAATCTAAATTTTCATCCATACTAACCCCATTTGCCTACATTTGGCCCATATCTCTCTAAACCTCCAGCTATCTGTCCAAATGCCTTTTGAATGTTTACCTTGTCAAAAACCTTGCTAAAGTCCATGTAGACAGCATCAACTGCACTGCTGTCATCTACCTTCTTAGTTAGCCCTTCAAAAACTCAATCAAATTTGTGAGTCATGATTTTTCACTCAAAACCACGCGGATACAATTTTGTCTTTTAAAAAGCATCCCTAATCAGTCCTTGCATTTCTAAATGCTTGTAGATCCTGACTTTCAAAATACCTTCCACCAATTTACCCACTCTTCCGCACTCTGTCCAGCTTAATAAGTTCTTGTCATGAAGCATACAATTCCGTATGCTTTGCTAACCTCTCTCTCGATGTCTATCCATCTTCAAAGATCTTTGTACAAGCAACCCAGGACCCTTTGATCTTGCACACTCTAGAACCATAAGAGATAGGAGCAGAAGTAGGCCATTTGGCCCATCTACTCTGCTCCACCAATCGATGATCATGACTGATCTGATGTGATAATCCACAACTCCGCTTTCCCACCATATTCCCATAACCCTTGATTCCCTCACTGTTTAAAAATCAATCTCAACCTTGAACTTAGTAAACAATTCAGCTTCTACAGCCCTCTGCGGTTAAAAATTCCACAGGTTCACTTACCCTCTGAGAGGAGAAATTCCTCCTCATCTCTGTACTAAATGGGGGACCCCTGATCCTGAGATTATGCCCTCTGGTCCTAGAATCTCCCAAGAAGCTGAAAGAACCTCTCAGAACGATGCCAGGAAGTCTATGTTGCCTCTCCCATCCCCTCTGCATCACTGCACATTTCCCTGTAGTAACTTTCATCTGTCTGTCCAGTCTGCAAGCCCACCCACACCCTGTGGTAGACAACATGTATCATCCTCATTGTCTACCACTCCTCCATCAGTGCTATCCTTAGTAAACCCTGCCATTTTGCTCCACAGTCCAAGCTGTGAGTCATTTCTATGGGGAATAAGCCCTAGTCCCTGCACTGATCCTTGTCTGCCAAGCAATCATCCACTGCTGTTTGTTTGTTCGTGAGCCCATTTTCTTATCCAATTGGACACTGACCCTTCTTCATGAGACTCAGGTTTGGTAACCAGCCATTAATGTGCTAATTTGTTAAATGTGTGCCCTTAAAATGCATGTGGACAGCATTGACCACATCCCCTTTCTTAACTTTCTCAGTTAGCCCATCAGAAAATTCAGATCAATTCATCAAAAATGATTTGCTTTTTGCAAATCCATGCTGGCTCCCCTTAATTAATTCCAAGTTGAAAGAATGTGTGAAGGGACTGGAGAAATGGGAGGTACACATTCCATGTGAGAGAAGGTGACAGGGACAAACTGGTTTGAATTGTAATTGTTTGTGTTGTTTTCCCTTTTCTGTTCAACTCGGCCACGATGTTTCTTCCCTGCCGTAGCAATGCAGCTAAATCGCGTCAGCCTGTAGTTGTCTAGGAACTGCAACCTCGTCCCCTGTTAACTCCTGTCTTACAGCGAATGGAGCTGCTCAGTATCGAACTTGCTACCGCTCCCAGACTACCTCCTGCCTTGGCTAGCTTGATGCCATGAATTTAGCGGACGTGCCTCTCCTTTTCAAAAACAAAATTCCATTGTTTTAAGATCTTGACTGGTCATTGACGCAGACTGGGTGACCACCACAGAGGGCACCAAGAGTTTACAAGCATTGAGTCAAGGTCAGACTGGAATTCCTTGCTTCCTGGACATGAGTGAGCCAGTTTAGTTTTTAACATCAATGCGGCTGGGGTTTATTCATGCCAGCCCAGAAAGAGGACAAAATAAACTCTGTAACTGGCTCAAGCTTGCTCAGTGCTGACACTCTATACCCCGTATGTTCCCTGGCATTCTCTGTGTCCCCTTCAACCATCCTATCACAGGGTTCTGTTTCTTCAGAACAATACTATTCCCTGCCTAGTTTGCCTTCTCGTCTTCTGCATTAAGCAATGGATTAATTTCAAGTCAGTAAGAAGTCTCACAACACCAGGTTGAAGTCCAACCAATTTATTTGATAGTAAACCCACAAGCTTTCGGGGTTTGCCCCTTCGCCAGGTGAGTGGAGGGTCCTGGTCTCAGAGCATATAACAGCGCACACAGTTTACAGATTACTGAATACTTTAACCTGGTGTTGTGAGACTTCTTAGTGTGTTTACCCCAGTCCAACTCCAGCATCTCCACATCTTAATTTCAAGTCACCATGTTGGGATTTGAACTGGTGACCCCGGGGTTAGCAGCCTAGTTACTGTCACCACTAGGTTACCGTACACTTCTTGACTTTCACATGTTGTCAGCAGGTCAGAATGCTGGCACATTCCACCAAGCCCTGTCTCCACAAGACACCTGTAGGAATGAACAGTTCGAAACATAGTGTTGCTCATTTTGGAGTACAGTCACATGGAGTGGGTGGGAGGGAGGGAAACCCTCTCTAACTGGCTTGCGAGTTTGTGGGTGGCATGGTGGCACAGTGATTAGCATTGCTGCCTCAAAGCTCCAGCCTCGGGTCACTGCTCATACGGAGTTTGTACATTCTCCCCGTGTCTGTGTTGGTTTCCTTTGGATGCTCCAGTTTCCTCCCACAGCTGAAGAATGTGCAGGGTACGTGGATTAGCCATGATAAATTACTCCTCAGTGTCAGGGAGATTAGCAGGGTAAACACATGGGGTGACATGGATGGAATTGCTATCAGTGCAGGCTTGATGGGCTGAATGGCCTCCTGCACTGTAGGGATTTTGAGTGTGTTCCAGGCTGTGGGCATGGAGACGTGGAATGTTCTCGTCCTTCGCTTCGGATCATTGGGATTTTTTTTCAGCGATAGTATTTCACTTCCAAGTATTTTTTTCCCCTCTGTGCTTGATTTTGGGATTTAACTTCTTGGGACAAGCTGTGCCAGAGAACTATTTAGTCTTAATGCTGAATAATTGCAACAAAGTCCTGGGATTTCCACAAGTTTTATTTGTTGAACTCTTGAGCCTGATCGCCCTTGGCACTTTTCCTTGTTGGCTGAATCAGTAGTCACCATTTGCTTTAGCACCAAGGATGTTTCCTCCTCCTGCTTGTTGTCCCTGATCAAATCTGGCTTCATTGGGAATTGGCCCCAATTTTGAATAGGCCCCTTGTGCACGAGCAACCCTGATCATTCAGCTATCCGCAACAGTCACACACTGAGTACGAAATGCCTGTTTTACACCCCACTGCCTACCTCTGTCTTTGCATTAGATCTATAGGTTTAATTTGATTTATTATTGTCACGTATTAGTATACAGTGAAAAGTATTGTTCCTTGTATGCTATACAGTGAAAGCATACCGTACATAGGGAAGAAGGAAAGGAGAGAGGGCAGAATATATTGTTACAATTGTAGCTAGGGTGTCGAGAAAGATCAACTTAATATAAGGTAGGTCCATTCAAAAGTCTGATGGCAGCAGGGAAGAAGCTGTTCTTGAGTCGGTTGGTACGTGTACTCAGACTTTTGTATCTTCTTCCTGACGGAAGAAGTTGGAAGAGAGAATGTCTGGTGTGCGTGGGGTCGTTAATTATGCTGGCTGCTTTTCCAAGGCAGTGGGAAATGTAGACGGAGTCAATGGATGGAGGAGGCTGATTTGAGTAATGGACTGGGCTATGTTCACAACCTTTGTAGTTTCTTGCAATCTTGGTCAGGAGCCCTACCAAGCTGTGATAGATCCAGACCTGTTAGGATCAAGGTAGACAATGGGTGCTAGTGTGGAAATGACAGGCCAAGAACCAATCCATTCTTATGTGTTTTCTTATGGGAAAATGATTTTTATTTAGCACGCTTAGGAGCATTGAGTGGTTTAATATAGTGACCTTTAACCCAGTAAAACGTACCAATGTACTGTGCAGAGGTGTAATCGGGTACAGTTTGACACACAGCCATTTTTTTTAAGAAGCATCTTTAGTTGGGGGAGATTTCCAGAGCTCAGGAACAAGGCACCCGTGGCTCGATGATTCAATAAAAAGTCTCACAGCACCAGGTTAAAGTCCAACAGGTTTATTTGGTAGCAAATGCCGCTGGATTTCGGAGTACTGCTCCTTCGTCAGGTAAGTGCGAATTCTGTTCACAAACAGGGCATATAAAGCGACAAACTCAGTTTACAATATAATGATTGGAATGCAGAATTCCAGTGCTCTGAAAGCTGGTGGCGTTTGCTACCGAATAAACCTGTTGGACTTTAACCTGGTGTGGTGAGACTTCTTACTGTGTTTACCCCAGTCCAACGCCGGCATCTCCACACCAATGTTTCAAATCAGAGATGTGTGAATTGGAGGAGCACCCACCTCTCTCAGGCTTGCGGGGTTGCAAGAGGTTATAGAGATGGGATAGGACAAGGCTAGCTTGGGGGTCTGATCGCTATAGTACTAAATGCGGATGCAGCTTAACTAAAGGAATGGCCTTGTGTACTCGGGTGCACCGAAATATTTCTCAATGTGCTGAGATTTGCACACTGCTCCTTTTGGTGACAGAAGCAGATCCGGTTGTCCAATCCCAGGAGCGGATTTGAATCTCCCAGCATGGATTTTTTGTTTACCACTGTGCGGTTAGAAAACAATTGGCGGCTGAACCTCTCAGACTGCAACATCATTCAGTAAAACTTCACAGCGAAACCACAAGGCTGGAACGCAGGAACGAGGGCCTCTCCTCTGACATTATTGTTTCTTCATCCCTGTGGCAGTGCAGTCTGACACTGTGAGAGTGCGGGGAATCTGAAAGGGAGAGTGTGTTGGGGATGTGCGATTCGGCAGGACACGCTTTCGCCCCGTGTTTTACTATCTGGCGTCTTGCTGGAGTTTATTTCTTTGTATCGTTTCAGGCCTTTTATTCTATCCCTGCGATCTGAGGCCTTTCCTTTCTTCACCCTTGGCCTTGTTTTTATTTGCATGAGTTTCTGCCGTGTGATCACTTTCTCATTGGAACGTGGGAACAGACCGTTCAGCCCGTTCTACCGCTCACCCGCATCGGCACGGTTTGGAGTATAACTCCATTTCACACACCTCGCTTCTGTAATATTCCAGCCTCGTAAAAAAAATCTGCCTGTTCGCTTCAGAAGTTTCAACCCTTCTTGTTTTGCAGGTGAGGTTCCAGATTTTGCCTGTCTCAGACGCTCTCATCCCTGAGTGGCCCACATTAAATTTTAATGCTTGCCCCTGCCAAAGGAAATAGGGAAAGATAGAGAGAAATTTCAGAACTCCTCAGTTAGAACGCTCCTTCTCGCTACAGGAATAAGTGCATTCTGCCTGAACCCCTTTCACATCTTTCCATTGCTCGTTGAAATAAGCTGTCACATCGTCATCCGACCATTTATAGTCGAGGAGCTTGCTGGTTATTGATCCCATTACTGTTCTGATCTTGCTTGTGCGTGTGGCTGTTCGGCCCATAGTACCAATACTAGCCTTTTTGAACGAGCTGCCCAAAAGGGAAATGAGAGTACTGGTCTTGTAGACTTGAAAATGGAACACCAGCAAAGTGGGGAAATGAGAATACTGGGGCAAACTGGTTTCCTGTCTGACTGTTCAGTCGGGGCCCACTCTTCCTTGCTCTGCAAACGTTTCCTTTCTCAAGTACTTACCTGGACTCTAATCTGAAATCCTGTCAACCTGCAAGGCCTCGGCCCAGATGCGCAGGCCACAGACGGCAAGTTGCTGCTCTAAAGGGTGAAAGTTGATGTGACACGGGTGAGAATGGGGGAGGTGCTGTGGACAGTGGGCAGTTGGTGAAGGCCTTGTTTGGAGGGAAGGGCATGCTAGGGGATAGAGGCATGGTTGATGTCAGCGAGGGTAGTGCCTTGGAGAGGGACACTGGGAGGTCGGGAACTAGAACGGATCAATTTCCAGAGTTTACAGGTGTGAAGATGAAAGCAGAGATTGGACAAGGAGGTGGAGGGAAGAGTGAATGAGGTAGAAACAGTCAAAAAGGACAGGGACTAAACCAACATAGGAATGGAAGGCACGGGTTAGATAGGATGAGCTAGTGCTGAGAAGGGCCTCAATTTTGGACAGAAATAAGCCCGTCCTTGCATTTGGTAACTGAAGTTATGGTTGCAGGAGATGGGGAGGGGTGTCTGAGAAAGCCTGTGTAAAGAGTGAGGCAAAATAATGTGGCAATTTTACAGGTGGGGAGGAGAGAGGAACCCACTGGAATATAGGTTTTATAAAATTTATCCGTGTTACAAACAGGCTTACATTTACATTAGAATGAAGTTACTGTGAAAATCCTCAGTCGCCATACTCCGGCGCCTGCTCGGTTACACTGAAGGAGAATTTAGCATGGCCAGTGCGCCTAACCAGAGTGTCTTTCAGACTGTGGGAGGAAACTGGAGCACCCAGAGGAAATTCACGCAGGCACGGGGAGAACGTGCAGACTCGGCACAGACAGTGACCCAAGCCAGGAATTGAATCTAGGTCCCTGGCACAGAGAGGCAGCATTTGGTCTCTTTGTGAGTGGGTTAGGGCTTGTTTCAGTGTCGTGTGTGGGCGAGCTCAGTGAATACTCTCGCTGGTATTTTTAGCAGTGGGATAGGTTTGCTTTGTGGGTCAGATATAGCTCTGAAAAAAGTTGCAATTGTTGTCATCTGTTCCAGACTGCGTTCCCTTGAGAAGACGGATCCCTCTGTGTCACTGCAAATATCAGAAGCACGGGGGAATTCAGAGCGAGGGTCAAGGTTTGATTCTGTTTGGACGTGCCGCAGTTAGTTCTGCTCACGTGCATGAAATGTACAAGAAACACTTGCTGTGAATTGTAAGCTTTACACAATGGCAGAGAGCGGGAAGGTCTGGGTTGAAGTTGAAACTTCAGTTCCAGTGTGGACTGGAACATTCTGTGTGTCCAGAATTCACGTACGCTGCAGCTAAAAAGAAGGTTTGACGGAGATAGTTGCAGAAAATGGGCCTCCTCTTCCAGTTCCGCATCACGCCACACCTGAAATGATTTGCACGATTGTAAGACCTGTATCTGGAAAGGCAGCCCAAGCCGGGATTCGTACCTGGGTCCCTGGCGCTGTGAGGCAGCAGTGCTAACCACCGCGCTACCGTGCCGCCTGACGTCCTACCGTTCATTGAACACTTTCTTGTCAAGTTACTCCTTCCACAGTGTATCATCTCACGGTTTTCAGGTCTTTGCTGAGGTTAAAGGGTGACCTTTCAGCAACAGCTGCGGAAGACAGGTTGCCCATGCGAACGCTTCCAAATCTTTGTCAAGAATGAGCAACAGCAAAGCAAAGCAAATAAAGCTGTGTGAGAATAGGGATCGGTCACTTCCTCGGGCCTGAATTGTAGTCAACCTGTTAGCTGACATTATACTGTGGAGAGCTAATGTCATGCTAGACAATTTCTGCAGGAGTCGCCCGTGTTTATACAACATTTTTGGGTCACTTAAGATTGGAGATGAAATAGGCTACCTCTTAAACCATAAGCACCTTCCATACTCAGCCATCGCTTCCCTTTTCTACATATTTACTGATAATGACCCCCGATAAGGAGCAGGTGGTAAAATGCGTTTAATTTTAATTTTTTTTCATGGGATGCGGAAATTAGTTGGCAGTGGCAACATCTATTGCTCCCAGTTGCCCCTTTGAAGGTAGTAATGACAAAAGTCTGGATTAAACAGGAGAAAGAGTAACGCCACAGGGAGCAGGGGGCCAGTCACATTTTAATTTTGGGAGCTCAGAATCCTGAGCCACACCTCCAGGTTTCACACACAAATCTAATATCCTCCTGTGTCATTACAACGTAAATTTAGTAAGAGTTGTTAGCTTGTTCAAAATGGCAGGAATTCCATTTTATAGTACTCTGGGGCAGCATGGTGGCACAGTGCCAGGGACCCGAGTTCAGTTCCCGGCTTGGGTCACTGTCTGTGCAGAGTTTGCACGTTCTCCCCGTGTCTGACTGGGTTTCCTCCGGATGCTCTGGTTTCCTCCCACAGTCCGAAAGACGTGATGGTTAGGGTGCATGGGCCGTGCTAAATTCTTCCTCGGTGTACCCGAACAGGTGCCGGAGTGTGGCAACTGGGGGATTTTCACACTAACTTCATTGCAGTGTTAATGTAAGCCTACTCATGACACTAATAAATATGCTTTAAGCTTAACTAAAATGCTCCATCCAATTTTATTTGTACTTTAATTAAAATTTTATGGCTTCGGAAGAGAAAAAAGACAGGAAATTTGGGGTGAGGGGGTTTCCATGGCTGCTTAATTGCCTAATTATTTTGGCATATTTAATGCGTGACTGCCCCTTCGCCTGCCAGATTTAAAGGGATCTTTGTTTTGACGTTGGCCCGGGGTATTCTTTTCACACCATTTTTCAAAAATATGAGATCTGTAATTTGCTGAGTAACCCAATACCCCGAGACTGAAGTGGCTCTGTTATTAAAGTGCGTCAGTGGCTCAGGATTTTTACAATTATTCATCAACTTATTTTCTTCAAACAAAGCCAACCTTTGGGTGGGAGCAGAAATAGTTTTGGTGACATCATTCAAAAATGGGAATGAGGCGGGAGCCAGGGAAATGAGTCATTGCATAGGAGCCGCAGAGCCCATTAATGGGGGATTTAGCCAGGTGATTTTGGGCCTCCATTTGAATTAGATTTTCGGAATATGGGTTGGAATTTGTAATCGTGGCACCTTCAACTGGAGGTGTTTACCAACAACTGGCAATGTCGCCTGAGACAACTGTACTATCAAAGACCTTCACATCATTCTGACGGGGAGTTTTTAAAATGGTGCAACAAGAAGAGCCGGAACCCTGCCCAATGAAAGTCGCCAAAATCCGAGAGGACCCTGACCTCCCCCCGCCCCACCCCACCGTCCCGTCCCATCCCGTTTCCTCCACTGCCAACCACCCCTCCGCCCCATTTCGAGCCTGCTGCGCCACTTAATCAGATCATGGTTGATCTCTCCTGGTCCAAATCCACCACCCCACCTTCCCATATCCCCTTACCCTTTTTTTAAAATTAGAAATATATCTACCCCCTCCTTGAAACCATTCAATGACTCAGATTCCACCGTGCTGTGGAGCAGCGAACCCCACACATTCACCACCCTCTGCGAGAAGTAGTTCCCCCTCATCTCAGTTTTAAAATTTACCACCTCTCATCATCTACCTGTGACCTCTTGTTCCAGATTGCCCACACTACAGGGAACATTTGATCTACATTTATCAATCCCTGTTTTACATACCTCAATCAGATCCCTCCCTTTATTCCTTCTAAACTCCAATGAGTACAAGCCCAAATTCTTTAATCTCACTGAGTACGACAACCCCTTCATCCCTGGAATCAGGCTGGTGAACCTCCTCAGAACTGGCCCTAATGCTACCACATCTGTTCTCGAATAAGGTGAACAAAACTGGACACAGTACTCCAGGTGTGGTCTCACCAACACCCTATCCAATTGCAACGATACTCCTCTACTTTTATATGCCGGTCCTTTTGCAATAAATGCCAACGTTCCATTTGCCATTTTAATCACACGCTGCATCTGCATACTGACTTCTTGCAATTCATGAACACAGACACCCAGATCCCTCTGCCTGGATGATTTTGAATCTGCTTTCCATTTAGCTAATAATTTGCCTTTCTTTATTTTTTTTATGTGTCACGAACCAGTCATTCAGTCAACTGAACTAAACTGACCTTATCGTAGGAACATTGGAATTAGGAGCAGAAGTTGGCAAATCCAGCCTACTGGATAACCTCACACTTGTCCCTCCACGCAGGGAGACAGATTGTCTGGTCATTATCACATTGCTGTTTATGGGAATTTGGGCAGATGTTGGCTGTTGTGTCTCCTACATTCCAACAGCAACTATATTTCAGAAAGGACTTTGTTGCCTGAGACATTTGATGGTCATGAAAAGCGCTGTATAAATGTGAGTCTTTTTCTTGTGTTGGAGATTGTAGTTTTGAGCTGTCAACATAGCAAACATTTTACTTTTTTGCGCTTCCTGTCAACATCTCCACAATAAACTTCTCTGAACCATTTATAGGAAGTGACATTGTAAGTGTGCGGCACTGTACGTCTTCTTTGACCCCAGTGGAAGTCCTGTCTTGTGAAGGTTTACATCAGCAGCCAGCTACTGGGTTCTTAAACAACGTACCAGCTGCCTTCAAGATCATTTTCCTGGTGCTTATAGCAAAGGACCAGATGTATTGAGCTCAGTTTGAGTTTCCGAACTCTGGTGCTCCTTGTCCAATGCAATCACTGTAGCAGACTAAATTGCACAAGGGAAGCAAATTGGAGGCAGGCTGAGTGATTGAGTATTCCAACAGCCACACAGAGAGACTGAGGGCCCAAAGTGAGTAATGCAGAGGGTTCAAAGTATGTTGGAGGGGCGTGGGCCAACTCGCCCTCAAATTGTCATAAGTAGCTTGCAAAGATGGGGATGACCTTTCTTGAATTTTTGAGGCCTCTTTTTTGGGCCCCTCTTCCCCACCAAATTACTTAATTTCACATTTGCAGCTTATTTAATTTGTGTATGTATAAGATTTCCCAATTTTTCAAATAAAATTTATTAAACTTTTCTTCGTGGGCCAGGTTTTTAAGTTTATAAACTATTGCTGGAACAAGAATAGCCAAAGAAAGAAGTTGAATCCTTTCCAGCGGCTTTCTTCTTTTATATTTGTCCAATAAATTATTTAGTGAGATGTGGTAGCATGCCCCTTTTAAGGGGTGAGTTTTGGCGGGGGGGGGGGGGCGTCTTTCGGGTAGAGGTGAGTTAGAGGTCACTTGACCCATTGGGCCAATTGCAGTGAGATGCGTGAATTGACAGCGCAGGCTTTCTCACAGTTGGGCTCTGGGCGTTGTGGCATTCAGGAACATTGTTATCTCTGCCTTGTCTACAGTTATTTTCCCCAACTAAGCCCCTGTTTGCTCATCTACCTCATTGGTTGTCAGTGCCTAGCATCAGTAAAGTTGAGAGAAGTGGGGTAGAGGGGGAAAAAATATTGCGGCGGAAATTCTTTTCCTTTCGACCCCCTGAAGTTTTCTTTTTGATATTTCTACCACAAAAGTCTCTATCTGTCTACAAGCTTTTTTTTTTTGGCTGGATGTGTTTTCCTTTCTGAAAGAAATGAGGTGCAGAAGAAGTTGGGAGGTCTAGTCAGAGAGCCTGACCTTGTAGGCCTTGAGGTCAGCCCCTGGAAGGAAGATCACGGGGGACTGGGGGGCTGGAAGGATTGAGTTGAGGGTAAATGGAGGACAGCTATTGTTATTGGAGTTTTGGTTGTCTACTCAGCAGAGGGGATTTTTCTTTAATAGCCTTTGAATGGAGGCCGTAAAGTGTGAGTTTTCAAATTCCTGCTTCGAGAACCGTTCGGTTACAGACTTAAAACTGTACCTTCAAGGAGTCCTTTTGAAAACCAGATATAACCCCTGAAAATCCCTCAAGAAAATCTCAAAAAAGAGGCCTCAAAAATAGAAATGATTCTGGCCCCCGGAGTGCACTAGTTTAACAGTTAGATCTAATTCTTGAGCTGTGTTGGAGCAGGATTGGACAGTTTCAGATTGGGTATAACTGGAGATAGGGAGGCCCATGGTGAGTAAAAAGAAGGGAGTGATTGGAGGAGGTGAAAGAACTGAAGTTG
The DNA here is from genome assembly GCF_965287045.1 of Carcharhinus amblyrhynchos. NCBI lineage: Eukaryota > Metazoa > Chordata > Chondrichthyes > Carcharhiniformes > Carcharhinidae > Carcharhinus > Carcharhinus amblyrhynchos. The sequence goes on along the minus strand of NC_137340.1, from coordinate 8,247,554 downwards.
GACTTTTCTAAGAAAGGTGCAGATGACACAGAAATGGAGGGAAGAATGGCTGAAGAAAGGGAAGAGATTGAAGATTGCCCAGGGGATAGATGAAGGAAGTGGTTAGGTGTGTTATGCTACTTATCTGACATCCAGTCTTTGAGCAGAAATTTCTTCCACTTAAATCTTGAGAAGGTCAAAGTCATTGTCTTTACTTCCCGCCGTAAATTCCATTCCATGGAGACTGACATCATCCCCGTCCCTTGCTGCTGAACCGCTCACAGCTTTCTGTTGAACCCTGACATGAGCTTCCAACTGCATATTCATGCCGTCATCAAATTGGATTCCTTCCTGCTCCATAAGAGTGGCACAGTGGTTAGAACCGCTCCCTCACAGTGCCAGGGACCTGGATTTGACTCCCGGCTTGGATCACTGTCTGTGTGGAGTTTGCACATTCTCCCCATGTCTGCGGGGATTCCTCCGAATGCTCCCGTTTCCTCCCATATTCTGAAGGATGTGCTGGTTAGGTGTATTGACCCGAACAGGCACCAGAGTGTGGTGACTCGGGGAATTTCACATTAACTTCATTGCGGTGTTAATGTAAGGCTTACTTGTGACCAATAAATAAACATTACTTTAAATATGACCTGCCTCAGCCCATCTGAACCTAAAATCCTCGAGTCCATCATTGTTTCCTTGAGAATGATAATCTGATCAGCTCCTGGCCTGCCATCTTTCATCCTCAATCAAATTCAACCCATCCAAACCTCTGCTGACCACTTGGATCGAGTGCCTGTATTCGCCGGCCTACGTTGGAGAGCGATCCAGCAACTCCTTAGAAATCCCTCAGGGCCCTCATCTCCTCTTGTTGCTGTCAACCTTCCCAGCCCAACACCTCTGGGAATCCTGGCTTCCTTTACCCATCTGTCGGTGTGACCTTGGCTTCCAGTCTCTGAACCTCACTCCTCTCCATCTCCTGTTCTCTCTCCTCCTTGAAGACGTTCCGTAAAACCTCCCTGTTGGATTAAGCCTTGGGTCATCTGTCCCAGTAGTTCCTTATGTGGCTTGTGCTAAGCATTGGGCGAGGTGTTCCGGCCATTCCCGCCAGCGGGATCTTTCGGTTAACTTCGGCAGGGCTGAAAGATCTTGCCGATGGCCAATGGTGAACTGCCTCCTCCAGTGGAAAACACAGCGCGGGAAGTGGCTGCCAGACCCGCCTGTTGCCTGCTTACTCCTGTGAAGCTTGTTGGCGTGCTTTATTATGTTAAAAATGGTATATGCAAATTGTTTGAAACTGTGAACTGTCAAGGAAATTAAGGATAAATATCCTGTATATTTAAAACTTATCTATAACAAGCTGTGTTTATTGAGGTGCAATTATTTACTGTTTTATTGATCCGAAGAGTTAGACAAAATTTATAGAAAGCTGAGAGATTACTGTATCTTAGCGTAGAATACAGGCGGTCCTCAGAAAGACAACACTCAGTCCCTGAAAACTGTCTAAAGTTGAGCATCATAAATTGTGACTGATGTTCCCATAAGAACAGTATTCAAAATGGGGGCTTAAGTCCTGAAGTAAAGCCTGATGCTCTACTTTTACCAGAATTTCATTCTCAATCAATTATGAAAGAAGTCATACTGTGATAAATTAAGGTCATAAAAAATACATTTAAAGAGAACACAAAGATTCACCAAGTAAAAATGCATCAGGGCAGCAACTCAGGGAGGTGGATGGCACAGATTGTCGATACACATTTCTGAATGCTTGAACTTGTTCACGGGGAGCTTGCATGTGGTTGCAGTGACAGAGACTTGGTTAAAAGAAGGACAGGACTGGCAGCTGAATATTCCGGGGTGTAAGTGTTTTAGACGAGACAGAGGAGGGGCTAGAAGAGGAGCAATACTGGTTAGGGAGCATATCACAGCACTACAGAGGGTGGACAACTTGGAAAGATCATGTACCGAGATACTGTGGGTGGAGCTCAGAAAGAGGAAGGGCGCAGTCACTATGCTGGGGGTGTACTACAGGCCTCCCAACTGCCCCCGGGAAGTTGAGGAACGGATATGTAAAGAGATTCTGGACAGATGTAGAAAAAAATAGGGCTGTTGTCGTGGGAGACTTTAATTTCCCTCATATAGATTGGAAATCCCTTAGGGCTGGAGGTCCCGATGGGGAGGAATTTGTGAAATGTGTCCAGGAAGGTTCTTTGGAACAATATGTTGCTTGTCCAACTAGAGAAGGGGCTATACTGGACCTAGTACTGGGGAATGAGCCCGGACAGGCCCTCAAAGTTTCAGTGGGGAAATACGTGGCCAACAGTAACCACAATTCTGTAAACTTTCGGATAGTCATGGAAAAGGATGAGTGTTGTCCTATGGGTAAGGTGCTGAATTGGGGGAAGACTAACTACAGCCGGATTTGGTGGCTGTTGATTGGGAGAGGCTGTTCAAGGGTAAATCCACAGTTGGCACGTGGGAGTCTTTCAAGGAGCAGTTGATAGGAGTGCAGGACAGGCATGTGCCGGTAAAAAGGAAGGACAGGAAAGGTAGGATTCGAGAGCCGTGGATAACCAGAGAAATTGTGGGTCTAATCCAAAAGAAGAAAGAGGCATACATCAGGTCCAGGCAGCTAAAAACAGGTGAAGCACTGGAGGAATACAGAGAAAGTAGAAAAGAACTCAAAACAGGGAGTTAGGGCAAAAAGGGATCACGAAATGTCCTTGGCAGACAGGATTAAGGAGAATCCCAAGGCATTTTATACATATGTTAGGAACAAGAGGGTTGCCAGAGAAAGAGTTGGACCTCTCAAGAACAAAGGAGGGAATTATGCTTAGAACCCAAGGAAGTAGGTGAGATCCTAAATGAATACTTTGCATCAGTATTCACAAAGGAGAGGGACATGTTGATTTGTAGTGTCTCAGAGGATGTGTAGACCTGTTAGAACAAATCACAGTTACAAGGGAGGAAGTGTAAGGTGTTTTAGGAAGCATTAAGGTCAACAAATCCCCAGGGCCAGATGGCATCTGTCCTAGATTACTGAGAGAGACAAGAGATGAAATTGCTGTGCCTCCAACAGAAATCTTTGTTTCTTCATTGGACACAGAGGTCCCAGAGGATTGGAGTTTAGCAAATGTGGTCTCATTATTTAAGAAGGGTAGCAAAGATAACCTGGGTAATTATAGGCCAGTGAGCTTGATGTCCAGAGCAGGGAAATTGTTGGAGAAGATTGTTAGAGATAGGATCTATGCACATTTAGAACTGAATAGTCTCATTAGCAATTGTACGAGAGAGGTCATGCCTGACAAATTTGGTTGAGTTTTTTGAGGAGGTGACAAAAGTAACTGACTTGGGAAGGCCCATGGATGTCGTCTACGTGGATTTTAGTAAAGCATTTGACAAGGTCCCTCATGGCAGGCTGGTGCAAAAGGTTAAATCTCACGGGATCAAAGGTGAACTAGCTAGATGGGTACAGAACTGGCTTGGCCATAGGAGACAAAGGGTAGTAGTGGCGGGGTCTTTTTCCGGTTGGAGGTCTGTGACTAGTGGTGTTCATGATACGGAGATGCTGGCTTTGGACTGGGGTAATCACAGTAAGAAGTCTGACAACACCAGGTTTACGTCCAACCGATTTACTTGATAGTAAACTCACAAGCTTTCGGGGTTTCCCTCTTCGTCAGGTGAATGGTGAAGAGGGAAACCTCGAAAGCTTGTGCGTTTACTAACAAATAAATCGGTTTGACTTAAACCTGGTGTTGTCAGACTTCTTACTAGTGGTGTTCCGCAGGGCTCTGTACTGGAACCTCTGCTGTTTGTGATATAAATGATTTGGAAGATGATGTAGCTGGTCTGATTAGTAAGTTTGCGGACGGCACAAAGATCGCTGGAGTCGCGGGTCATGATGAGTGTTGTCAGAGAGTACAGCGGGATATAGATGGAATTTAATCCAGATAAATGTGAAGTGACGCCTTTTGGTAGATCTAATGCAGAGGAGAGCTATACAATAATTGGCAGAACCTTCAGGAGTACAGATACACAGATACACAGTGCACAGGTCCTGAAAGGTGGCAGCACAGGTGAAAAGGGTGGTGAAGAAGGCACATGGCATGCTTGTCTTTATTGGATGGGGCACAGAGTATAAAAGTTGGCATATGATGTTGCAGTTACATAGAACATTGGTTAGGCCATATTTGGAATACTGCATCCAGTTCTGGTCACCACACTACCAGAAGGATGTGGAGACTTTGGAGAGAGTGCAGAAAAGGTTTACCAGGATGTTGCCTGCTATGGAGGGTCTAAACTATGAGGTGAGATTGAGTCAACTAGGATTGTTCTTCCTGCAAAGACCGAGGTTGAGGGGTGACCTAATAGAAGTTTATAAAATTATGAAGGGCATAGATAGGGTGAACAGTTGGAAGCTTTTTCCCAGGTCAGAAATGACAAATACAGGGGGTCACAAGTTCAAGGTAAGGGGAGCAAGTTCAATACAGATATACGGAGGACATATTTTACAGAGTGTGTGGAATGCACTACTAAACAAGGTGGTTGAGGCAGACACGCGAGGGTCATTTAAGACTTACCTAGATAGCCACGTGAACAGACTGGGAATAGAGGGTTACAAATGGATGGTCTAGTTAGGAACACGTGATTGGTGCAGGCTTGGAGGGCCGAAGGGCCTGATGCTGTATTGTTCTTTGTTCTTTGGGGGTGGCCTTTGGAAAGTTGAAGCTGATGTCATAATTTTTTTTCTGCATACATACAAATTTACACCAGGGGGCAGGATTTTCCAGCCTCGCCCGCCCCTCAACCAGAAAATCGCGCCCGAGATCAACGGACCTTTCCATGGTCCGCTCCTCACCCACTTCAATTGGTGTGACGGACGGGACGGTAAAATTCTGGCCAGGGTGTCAATGTCCGCAGGTCTCTGAAAGCAGAAGGATGTATGAGCAGGATGGTGAACAAAGCATATGGTGCACTCGCCTTTATCGATCGAGGCATAGATTCCAAAAGCAGGGAAGCCAAGTTGGAATTGCGTACAAGTTTGGTGAGGCCACAGCTGGAGTACTGAGTGCTGTTCTGGTCGCCACATGATCAGAAGGAAGTGATTGCACTGGAGGGGGTGCAGGGGAGGTTCACCAGGATGCTGCCTGGGATGGAACATTTAAGTCATTGAAGAGAGTTTGGATAGGCTTGGGTTGTTTTTGTTGGAACTGAGAAGACTGAGGGGCGATCTGATCAAGGTGGACAGGATTATAAGGGGCACGGAGGGAGTGGATAAGGAGGTAGCTGAAGTTGAAGGGTCAGTCACGAGGGGACAGATGCTCAAAGTGAGGGGCAGGAAGGTTAGGAGGGGATTGTGAGGAGAAATGTTTTTACCCCAGAGGGTCTGGAGTGCAGTGCCTGGGAGGGTGCTGGAGATGGGATGCCGCACACCCTTTTAAAAAGTTTCTGGGTGAGCACTTCGCCCATCATAACATTCACGGCTTTGGGCCAAGTGCTGACGGATGGGATTAGGTGGGAGCTCAGGCGTTTGTAATGTGTCGGTGCGGACTCGATGCGCTGTATGATTCTCAATGCCATTCAATGTAACTCTAGCATTGTCAACTCCAGGACAGCCTGGACTGAGAGGGTTTGTTCATCTGGGTGTAAATTTGAAAACAAGGAAAAAAGACTTACATTTGTGTATAACAATTTTGATAATCTCCATATTTAAAGCTCTTTGCAGTTGATTAAGTACTTTTCAAGTTACTGTTTAATAATGTGTGAACTCAGCAATTGGTGACCTGGGTGCTCTTCCAAACAGCAGTGTGATTCTGAACAGATATCTGTTCCAGTAATACTGCCCAGGATCCCTGGAGAAAGTTTCACTGCTCCAAATGGGATATTTTATTCCCCTCAGAAGGTAAAAGTGGCTCCATTTTAACATTTTGTCCCAAAGGTGGCACCTCTGGCAGTGCAGCACTCCTGCAGTACTGCACTCAAGTCCCAGCTGAGATTTTGTGCTCCAGTTCTGGGCCTGGAGTTTTGGCTTTGATTTTGGAATCAAAGAGACCAGGTTGTTCCCAAGTTTGCCAACTTGAAACCATCACCTCCGCACATACTGGCCAAATCTTCATCTCGCAGCTGTGTGACCAAGGTTCAGGCGTGTCATCTCCTGAGCTAGGCCTGAGACAGCATCAGTGGAGTGAGGGTGCAGAGGCGAGGTGGTTAGAAGGGCCAGCCTTGGACCTCGGCGACATTGGCCCAGCTCTCCATGTCGTTTTTATGACCGCCAATCCTCGCCCCCTCAACCCCATGCCCCCTTATTAACCCTCCAGAGTGAGTGGCCCAATATCCATTGTGAACAGACCTCAGGAGCTATGCTATAGTAATGGAAAGTGGAATTTGAAATGGACACGACAAAAATTAAACCTCTAATGATCTCGTACAAGCAACAATCAAACACTGCAACATTTATACCACAAAAACAAAACTCCAGTCCCATAGAAAACATTAAATTGTGAAAACAAACAAACATTTATTCAGAAATCATATCAAAGACCCGACGATCCCATTTATAAGCTTTTAAAACCATCGAAATGAGTAACCAACTACTTGCTGAACTAAGTGTTTCATCCAGTTTGAAACTCAGCCAAGCAGTTATAATGAGTTCAGTTGTTAAAACAAACCACTCCAACTCCAGACAATGGAGCCTTTTGAAACAGAAGAAACAGATGGCTAGTTTTTTTTTCCCCAACCCACATTAGATGGCTAGGTTTTTTTACAAAGTTAAATTACATGGACATTTAAATCACTTAAGGCCATTTATCAATTACAGAATGGTTCCCAAACTCAGTTTTCTACTGTTTTGAATGCAGATTAACACTTTCTCCAGAGGGGAAAGTATTCTAATGCATTCCAGCACGTCTGCAATGCTGGTTCATGTAATGATCAACGTAACCTTTGCGGAACATAGCCTAATGATTGGGGTTCCCAAACCATGGGTCATGATCCCCAGTGATGTCATGGGGTGAGAAATTGGAATCCGGGGCAACAGTGATTACTGCTGAGGGGCAATTATTTCAGCAAGGTCCTGGAACTAGCTCTGCGGTTGTTAATGCATGAATTTTCTTTCTTGTCCCAATTTGCTGAGAATGGGATAGTGGGGGAAATACACTCCACGTATGCAGCCTGCCATGTGGGTGCCCAGTATTTTATTTTTTTGGCTCCTGATTCATTGTGAGAGGAGGGCGAATACCTTCAAGCGATCCCAAACATGACAGAATCGGATCCATCAACAGGAATCCTGATTGGAAGATCAGTGAGCAAGTTGAGGAAGGAGATCAAGCTATCGTGGGAGGGTCACCGGGGGTGAGATGGTCGGGCAGGTGGGAGCACCTGTATGGAAGGTTCGAGAACTCCACGTTGGCATGATGCTTCTCTATCTCAAGCCGAACATCATTTTGATAATTACCAGCAACATAAATCTAACACAGTGGACACGTTCTTGCATCGAGCCTCCTGATCCTGTTGCAAATAAAAAGCAAGAGGATAAGAAACCTTTTTGGAAGTGAAGTGAGGCACTCCATGGTTTGTGAGTGTTTTAGCCATATCCAAATTTATGCATCTCCACATGATGTCCAGCAGCAGAATTGAGCTAAATCAGCAACACTAGGAGACGGTTCGCAAGGAGCTTGTCGAGAAAATTCACCATCTAAAAGATGAGCTTCCATGGCCACGTAGTCAGTTGCAGAGCACCTTAACCACCTCTGAACAAACTCAAAGAACATTGTTTGAGGGGAGCTATCAGATTGTAGAGACCAAGAAGCCTCACAGGATTGCAGAGATGGGGGTAATATAATGTTTGGCGAGTTAGAGACAACACTGTGAAGTGAAGCATTGAGGCTAATCAGGAATCCACGCTGGTGAAACATCTGCTTTTCCACTGGAGATTGACGTGAGCGTTGAGGTGACATGTACGTTATTGGCAGTTGCGCGCTGCACACGGAAGAATCATATTCCCGAAGCCATTCCGTCTCCCACTTCCTGACCACAGAATGGCAGAGGGAATAATCAATGTGTTACAGTGATGTGCGGAGGACAGACAAGTTCCATGGGATCATTAGATTGAACTTGGTACTGATGGGGCCCTACCTGCAGGCCACTGTTCCAAGAGCAAGCCAGGGTTTTAACTTGGATGAAGGCAGCATTGGCAGGAGGGTGGAGGGGGGAGACACAGAATGTGCGACGAGCCTGGAGGCCAGCCATTGTAACCCGGGGCCTCATCACCATACGGAAAAGGTGGGTGGGTGTAATAGGATTGGGCTGAGAGAAGTTCCAGTGTTGGCTTTGGGGACACGGGGGCAATATCCTGCCCCACCAGACTGACAATGAAAACTGTCATTGGTCCTTTCAGGGGCCAGTCCATTTCATGTGAACATTTGTACACTGGTCATACAACATGAAGGAGGAGATTGGTGTTTCTTCTGTGCCTTGGTGGTGTTAAAATCACGGTGTGAGACTTTGTATTCATACTGGAGGTTATTTTAGAGGTTTTGGTTAGCGCTAGGCCTTCGGGTTAGTGCCGAACTGTCTGGTAGTGTATAGTGGTAGATGCTGAGTCCCAGGCCCCTTAACCCATGCATATCCGTTTTATGGTTCAATAGTTTTGAGTAAGACATTGTTGAAGCACTCTACAATGCTAAGTGTTAACATGACGGAGTTCTATATAGCTGCTGCCTCACCAGAGCTGAAATGTGGCCGTGTTCCACACAGACATGGGGAGAACATGCAAACTCCACGCAGTCACGCAGGGCCGGGATTGAACCCGGGCAGCAGTGCTAACCACTGTGCCGATACCGCAAATCACGGAGAGACCTGCCGCTCCTCAGGATGAATTCTCATGGTGAGATTAGAATGGCTGCCAAATGGTTTCAGTGCTGGAGGCCTGGATTGAGCTGAGTGAGGTGTCTCTGCCAGGCATTGCCTCTCCTGTCAGCACAGGCCCTGCCTCTGGATTCAGGTTGTGGTCACTGTGATTGGTGCATTGCTGGTGTTAACCAAAATCACTTGGCCCCCGTGCCGTGTGGTGTAACTACCTTCCCGATATCTTAAAGGGATGTCTTAAAGTTTGAGCATTCTTCAATTTAATGGCGAACACCATCCAACCAAGGGTAATTAATGAACTGTTCACGCCAAGCAGAATAAATGTAATCTTCATTTATGCCATTTCATGTAGACTTTGTTTCTAGTTTGAGTTTTGTCTGATTTGTGAGACTCAGCCTGCATAGGAAGTAGCAGCTTACAGAGCTGTGAGCAGCCGCATTAGATCTTAGTGTCCATTCACCATGTCACCCTGGTTTGACCCCTTGTATAACAGCCACTTCTGAGGTTTCCCATCAGTGGCTGTAAAGCCAGCTAACCTGGCATGTGCCCGGCACCGGACCTGTCCTCCGATAAGTGACAGTCACTCCTAGCTCTGGGCCTAAACACCCGCCTACTTTAAAATGGCAAGTGGAAGCAATTCTCCGCTCCTAGTCTCTCTACGTTGTATCTGTGCTTACCCCCTCTCCCAGCTCCTCCTCATGTCTGATCTGCAAAGAGTTGCTGGAATTCCCATCACGTCATGTGGAGCTGTCCCTCTAACCTGCATCCCTGGACTCCAATCTCTTGTTCTTCCCCTCTTCCAGATGATTCCGATGATATTCCATTATTTTTCCCTGTCCCGACACCATGGCAAAATCTTCATGCTCTTCCGGTACAGGCTCCGGCCTTTTGGAGTTTCTTCCGTCCCACAGCAGCAACCTTCTCCAAAGATCAATCTCCCGACAGATGCTTTTTCTCCACTGAATCATTTAATTCCTGCTCCTCCCCCTTCGTCTGGTCTTGTTTTTGCTTCACCTCAGCCGGCCGATATCGTCCGAATGTGGTAATGATTTAATGATCTAAGCTGTTGGATTGTGTTTCCTGAGATCACAATTTGGCTACGTTGAAAGATGACTTTGGACCGAAGTGTGGAGCAAATGTCTCCTTGTGGGACACTTTTCGATCTGGAGCCGGAGATTGCAGTAACGTTACAGAATTAACTCTGTCCCATTAACCAATCTGCTGCTTTTCAACACAACATGCTGAAAGTTCTGGAATGTGTTAGCTCCCAAACCCATGCCCACCGTGTTCCACTCCTTCAGCTAGGTTTTTGGCCCTGCCATGGCGATTAATCTGGTATCAAAGACACAACAGACCACATCTGACACGACTGTGATGAAGGATAAACCCGCTTCATTCTTGTCAATGGCTGCAGGAAGGTAGACAATGTTGACCACCCTATCCTCCTCCACTGCCCCTCCCATGTCAACCAGTTGGGTGGGACTGCACTCATATATTCCTGTTCCTTCCTATCCAATCATAGCCAGTCACCTGCAATGACTTCTCTTCCTGACTACATTGACACTTAGGGGTTCTCCCTATCAGAGGGTCCGGTGTCCCCGACAGCCTATCTTTGATCCCCTCCTCTTCCCCATCTACATGTTGTCCCTCGGATACATCACCTGTAAGCACTGCATCAGGCTCCATGTAAAGGTGGATGATAGCCAGCCTTACTTCACCACCACCTCTCTCAACCATGTCTGCCATTCCATCCTAGCTGAGCAACAGCTCACTGAATGTTGGGAAGACTTGAAACCGTTATCTTCAGTCCCCTGTGCAAACTCCACTCCCGAGCTACTGACTCCATCCCTCCCCTCAGTCACACTCTGTTTTTCACAGTCACAGTGTCGTATTAGACTGTGAGCATCCACCTCCACATCGCACCATCACCAAGGCTGCTGCCTTTCACCTTCATAACGTTGCCCATCTCTCCTCGTACCTCAGCCAATTCACTGCTAAATCTCTCCCTTGTTACCTCTAGAACTGACCATTTCACAGCATTGCCCATCAGCCTTCCAATCCCCACTAAACCTGAGCTGATCCACATCCCTGCTGGCCATCTTGCACCAAGTCTTATTTCCCCCCCATTTCCCAAGTGCTGAGTGACCTTCATTGACCCTCTGTCCAGCAGTGTCTCCTCGTTTACGAATCCCTCCATGATTTCCCCTCTCCGTAGCCTCCCCTGACCCAAAAGCAGGGAGGTCTTGCTGCAACTGTACAGGGCACTGGTGAGGCCACAACTGGAGTACTGTGTGCAGTTTTGGTCACCGCATTTGCGGAAGGATATATTGTCCTTGGAGGGAGTGCAGAGGAGGTTCACTAGGCTGGTACCGGAGATGAGGGGGTTGGACTATGAGGAGAGATTGAATAGATTGGGCCTGTACTCGTTGGAGTTTAGAAGGCTGAGCGGAGATCTTATTGAGACATAGAAGATAATAAAGGGGATGGATAGGGTAGAGGTAGAGAGATTCTTCCCGCTTAGAAAGGATAGCAGAACTCGAGGGCACAGCCTCAAAATAAGGGGGGTACAGTTGAGATCGGAGTTGAGGAGGAACTTCTTCACTCAAAGGGTGGTGAATCTCTGGAATTCTCTGCCCGTTGAAGTGGTGGAGGCTACCTCGCTGAATATATTTATGTCACTGGTGGATAGACAGACAGGGGAATTAAGGGTTATGGGAAGAAAGCAGGAAAGTGGAACTGATCCACTTCAGATCAGCCATGATCTTATTGAATGGTGGGGCAGGCTCGAAGGGCTAGATGGCCTACTCCTGCTCCTATTTCTTGTGTTCTTATGTAACAACCCTCCTCTGAAGTCTCTGCGCTCCTCAGTTCTGGCTCCTTGGGTATTGTTGTTTTTATTCATCCCATCATTGGGGCCTTCCTTGCAGTTGCTGAGCTTTAAGCTGTGCCATTTCTTTCCAAAACCTCTCCACCTCTCCTTTCTTCAGTTGTTCGGAAATCTCATCCTGATCTAATTTGTTTGGTGATCTTTCTGTGAGGCACCGTGGAGATGTTTTACCATTTCAAGAAGCTAAATAAATGCAAGGAACCCCTTGATTCTAGGAAGCTACAACTGGGTATAGGTGAGCCTACAATGCAGAGACAGCTCCTGGGTTGGACATGAGAGGCAGTAACCAACCCTGTGGCTGTACTGTTATCAGCATTCAGAAGACTTGGCTTTAAGCAAAGGTTCTTCTGCCCTGGCTTCCTTGCTGAACTCTGCCACAATTATCTTTGGGTTTTGAGCCGCTTGCTGAGATGTGTATACACCAGGAATGAATGATGGCAGCATGGGTCACTGTAAGATAAATATAGCCGTTCCCATTTAGCAAGAACGTCATTTGGAGCTGTACAGAAGGTTGCTGAGGCCACAGCTGGAGGACTTACTGTGCAATTCTGGTCACCTCACTATTGTAGAACACTGCAGTGCAGAAGGAGGCCATTTGGCCCATCGAGTCTGCACTGACCCCAATCCCACCCAGACCCTATCCCCATAACCCCATGTATTTACTCTAGCTAGTCCTCCTGATACTGAGGGGCAATTTAACATGGCCAGTCCATCTAACCTGCACATCTTTGGACTGTGGGAGGAAACCAGAGTACTATAGGAAGGATGTGATTGCACTAGAGGGGGTATGGAGGAGGTTCACTAGGATGTTGCCTGGGATGGAGCATTTGAGCTGTAAGGAGAGACTTGGATTGTTTATTTGAGAACGGAGAAGGCTTACTAGATGGCAGCTCAGACCGATCTCGTTGCCTGTGCTGTGGGGGAAGATGTTTGAAGTCTTCAAGATTGAGGGGTTTGGACAGGGTGAATGGGAAGCAGCTGTTCCCCTTGGTTGAGGGGTCAGTCGTGAGGGGGCACAGATTTAGGGTAAGGGGGAGGAGATTCAGAGGTGATGTGAGAAAAATCTTTTTGACTCAGGGTGGTGGGAATCTAGAATGTAATACCTGGGAAGGGAGTGGAGGCTGGGAACCCTATCACCATTTTAAAAAAAATGTCTGGATAAGCATTTGAAATATAACATTCAAGGAAATGGGACAGGAAAATGGGATTAGCGCACGTTTAGCAGTAGATATTATTGGTGCAGACTAGATGAGCTGAAGAGCCTTTCCTGCACTGTATATTCTGAATTAGTACACCCTATCAGAAATTCTTCAATTACTTCTGGTAGCCAAATGCTCCATTTATCTTTTAAAAAGGTAAAATTCTTGCAAATTCTCCAAACATTCAACCATTCTGCAAAGTAGCAGTGACTGAGGGAGGAATCTCACCTGCTCTCTGTTGTTTACTTCTCACTCCTGCCTCTCTCCGGATGAAATTAAACAACAGCTTTTCTTACTCTTATTTATCATTCGATTAGTCCAATTGGTAAATAACACTTGGCAAACTTTGGATTTTCCTGTTGTAATAGTTCAGAGTGAAGATTGGCACGGTACAAGACTGCTTAATAATCACGCTGTCTTTATAAATTGTTTGTGCTTATTCCAGCAGCGTGAACTGGCACTGTGCCATCCCATGACATACTGGATTGATAAAGAAGTTGCACTCCGTTCCTGAGCAATTTCACACCCTGATTAACTTTAAGCTACTCCCTCTCCCTGGCCCTGAAACCTGTGTTAAGCCTGAGCGTCACAGGTTAATCCCCAGCCCCCCAGAAAAAAACTGCTTGCCCCGAGAACACAGATTTCAGAGACGGATCCAGCCGCTCGTTGGTCAAAGCCACTGTGCCTGGGTCAGCATACCCCGATTTAGCAATGCAGTCCTAATTTCAGTAAATGCCCCCCCCCCCTATAAAGTCTCTGATGCTGTTGCACTTCCTCTCATCTCCCAGGATGAAGAATAAGACACCGTGGGGCAAACTGTATTCATAAGAAAAACGAGAAATAGGAGCAGGAGTAAGGGCAATGACCCATTGAGACTGTCCTACCCTTCGATATGATCATCTTGAGAATGGGACGGAGCTAGACTTGTATGGGAATGGGTGGGTTCTTTATTTTTCTTCTTCATTCCTGGGCATCATTGGCAAGGCCAACATTTATTGCCCATTACTAGTTGCCCTCGAACTGAGTGGCTTGCTAGGCCATTTCAGAGGGCAGTTGAGAGTCAACCACGTTGCTGTGAATCTGGAGTCACATGTAGGCCAGACAGGGTAAGGACGGCAGATTTCCTTCCCTGAGGACATTGGCGACCCTGATGGTTTTTTCCGGCAATCGACAATGGTTTTCATGGTCATCAGTCAATTCTCAATTCTAGATATTTTTATTGAATTCAAATTCCACCATCTGCTGTGGTGGGATTCGAACCCAGGTCCCCAGAACATCAGGTGAGTTTTTGGATTAATAGTCCAGTGATAATACCATTAGGCCGTCGCCTCCCCCATGGGTGAGGAGTTGTTATAATGTAACAAATGGTAACATGCTGCAAGGGTCAGCTGACCCAGTAGACAGTGTAACCAATGGGAAAACCATATGTTGGTCAGCTGACTCTGTATAACTAGAAAGCAAATGGGGATTGTGGGGAGCATTTGTGGCCCAAGTGTTGGTGTATTGAAGATTTCTTATTAAACCTTTTACTTTGACTTAATGAAGTTAATTCTTTTATTGCTTCCTGCAACTGCCAGGAGAACAGGTTGGTTTCAGAGGAGCGTTGTGCCATGGTTTTTATTCTGCAATCATTTTGTGTTCTCTGGCGATTCGGAACGCACGTCCTCAGGGAATCCGAACCGTGGCAAGACAAGAATGTGTGCACGTGTGTCATAGCACTTTGGAGTGGAGCTCAGGATTGTGGTTCCCCACCTGCCCCCAGCCCCACAAAGAGGCCAGAGTCTCCACTGCACACAACTCGCAACCTGAGTCATCATAGGGTACAAAAGGGAATGTAGTAATGGCCATAGTGAAGAAACGTGCCAGCCATACATGTCCTTTAGAATCCCTAAAGTGCAGAAGGAGGTCATTCGGCCCATCAAGCCTGCACTGACAACAATCCCACCCAGGCCCTATCCCCATAACCCCACGTATCCGTGTAATGCACCGAGGGTGGCAACAGAGGATTTTCACAGTAACTTCACTGCAGTGTTATTGTAAACCTACTTATGACACTGATAAATAAACTTAGTGGACATCCCAGGACCACAGGGTACTAGCTAATGGTATCTATTTGAGGTGAGGCAATATACAGAAGAAAAACGGCACAGCAAAAGTGAGTGCTTCCAAACAATCGAACCCGGGCCAGCCCAGAAAGGCCTCTTGGCACCTCCATCTCCTTTGGGGGTGAGCAGTTGGATTTCCTCTTTGGTAAACTTTCCAAATGAGGACATTGCATGTGGACATTCTGAATTCCAGGTCTTTTTGCTCTGATGCCAGAGCCAAGAAACTGCAGCCAAAGCTGTAACTTGGTGCCCCAGAGCCTCTTTTGCTTCTATTTGAAGTAAACAAGCAAGTTGACATTTCAAATACCATTGCACCAAGATCGATGAGGTATTTGTGGCTGAAAGCTATAACTTGCTCGGCATATTTTACTTAGTTAAAAGTCAGAGAGTCCGTGTGAGAAGATTGTCTCTGTCAATCTAAACTCAACGCCTTGAATTCTGTCCCAGCACTAAAGGCACTTCTACAATTTGTTGTCTGTTCCTTTTCATCTCCTAATCCACAAAAAAAATGACTGTCACTTTGGCAATAGCTATAATTTTTTAAAAAAAGCCAAGTTGTCCCTATTCATCTCATTTTCTGTAGCAGCCAAGCTCTGACAGGTTAGAATATCTTCCCTGTATGTTGGATATAGCTCTTGGGACTATGGGGAAAAGGCAGGATCAGGATATTGAATTTGCTGATCAGCCATGATCAAAATGAATGGGCGAGCAGGCTCGAAGGGCTGAATGGCCACCTCCTGCTTCTAGTTTCTGTGTCTTTGACCAGTTCTTACTGAAGTCGGGTTGTTAATTTAAATTCAGATAATTTGGGATCGCAAAAGTAATCTTAGGGGTATCGCATTTTGCATCTCAACATAAGGCCTCTGTAACCACATGCTGCCTCCAGCTAATATCCTGTCTATAATATCTATTCATCTATCCTCTCGGATTTTATTGTGTATCTCACTGAATTAAGTGTAAATTACAGCCATTGCCTGTCAGTCAAATAGCATTTTTCACCATCTTCAATATTATTATATCAGGTAAAGAGAAATGTTCACAGAACATTTCGTGGAAATTTTTTTAATATCCCAATGATTTTTCTTCAGGATTCATCTTCAATTCCTGGACACTCCAGGCCAAACATAGACCGTAGAACACTACAGCACAAACAGGCCCTTCGGCCCACAAGTTGCACCGATCATATCCCTACCTCCCAGGCCTATCTATAACTCTCAATCTCGTTAAATCCTGTAGAGTTGGCAACCCTAATAGATTTCCGAAGCTCAGTACCAATAGAGGTTAGCTTCATTTCATATCTGAGTCAGTGGTAATCAAATGATAGAGAGGAATTGCTGTGATTAGTCAAGAACGTTATCATTGTTATATCACCATCAGGATAGTAAAAGGTGACCTAGAGAAATCTTGGTCTTCTTCTATGTAACAATCTGTATTTACTCCATTATCATCATCATACAACCAACCCCCGGGTATTCCTGAAAATTGATTCCTTTTCCATTGGCTAATGTTGATATGGATCTAATAGGTGTGCAGTTGCCTGGGTGGGTTGGGTCATCATTTTGGAATGAGTGCACTATTGGCTATTTCCAGCCCCTTGTGATAACACCTCGTACTTCTCAAATCTCTCCCTTCCCAGTGCACTGGCTTACAAAACCCCCTTGCATTAGACTTACCAGCATGGACTCTCCATCACTTGCCTATTTCCAGAGTTGGTTGGCCTACGTTCCCCATTATTTTCATATAGGAACACATGCACCCACACATGTGCCCACAGACACATTAAACCTCCATATACACACACATCCACAGATATGAATCCAAACACACACACACACACACACACACACACACACACACACACACACCTACATATATGAACCCAAACACACATCTACCCGCACACACCCAAGCGCACGCACGTATCTCCCCCCACATACCCAAACATATACATGCATACACATCCATCCACACACCTGCATGTGCACACAGACACCATCTACACACGTGTGAGGGCACACATCCAAACACCAACCCACTCACCCCCACATACCCAAACACAGACACCCATCCCCATCACTCACTTGCACACGCGCACACACATATACACACATGTGCCTTATCTACCATTTCTGGTAAAAAAAAATAATTCATTTACCAGATATCAAAATGTGTGTGTTATTCTACAACATAGGGCTTTATATAAGACTGTACACGATATATTATTAGACAACAGCGAAGTATTATATTGGTACCTTTGTCTTCCTCTGGTCGAGGTTTCTCCCTAGCCCTTCAGCGACCGCCTCCTTGATCTTTAATTACATCTATTGCCTTTTGACAGCACCATCTTGGAGTGTGGTCATTGATGTTACAGTTGGGTCAATCCAAGAAAAATTGGCACTCTACACTCGATAGGAGTGTGGGAAGCTCAGGTCAGCCATTGGAGTTGGGAGACTAGAGATTGGATCTTGGGGGAAAGGGCGAAGACACTCCTGAGGTCCTGAGGCTCCTTATTTTCCCAGGAGGAGCGCAGGAAAACCCACCTAGCTTGGGGAGCCATTAGCTGCTGGGAATCCCATAGCTCACACCATGGATTGCCCCACTGCAGGGAGCTGCAGAGACTCAGTCATTGAGTATATTCAGGACAGAGATTGATTTTCAGTCAACAGGGGAGTTGAGCGATTTGAAGATGGGGGTGGGAGGATGAAGTTGAGGCGGAGGCTCAGACCTTTGTTGCAAACCAGGGCAGGTTTGAGGGGCTGAGTAGCCGACTCCTGCTCCTAATTTTATATTTTCACTTACTATTAAATTTAAGTTGTGGCATTGCAGGTGTTATCAGATCTCGATGTTGTACTTGTATTTGATCTTGTGTTTAGGCTCCAGTCTCCCTTTTATGGGAGCTTCACCCTTGGTCTGAATATAACCCAGTTCAAAGTGTAAAGGCGTGGGAATGTGGATGAGTGGAGCTGCCAGATATGAGAGGGTGGGGGAAGTGTTGTAGGGGCAGTAGCGTACATTTCCTGTGCACTGGAGGTGTGTAGACGATGCAACCCTTTCAGTGATGTGGAGATGGTGTAATATTGCGGGAAGTGTACACTAGAAGTATTTGGTCCATAGTATAGCTGAATTATTACAGCGAGACACGGTTGTCAGATGGCACCTTTTGGATGTTGTATTTATATTGAGCCTCGCAGGTCTTCAGGATGTACCAAACGCCTCCCAGCTCATGAGCTGCTTTTGAAATATAGTCATCATTTTTGCACACAGCAAAATCAGGCAGGAAATGCCATCCTCCAAGTCAAAACTGATATCTCCCATGGCAAATGATAAGTGGAGCTTTGCATTTGTGGGGAAAGAAATTTCCAGTGTAGTTCGGTCCATCTTGGTCAGTGTGCCATTAGAAACCAGTTCAGGATCCGAGCCCTCCAGAGATTGGTCAGGTTTGCTGCAGGTTAGTGGTCTTGTGTCTTGTCATAGAATCCCTACAGTGCAGAAAGAGGCCATTCAGTCCATCACATCTGCAGAGCATCTTATCAAACCCCATCCTTTCTGACAGAGCATCTTAGCATGCCCCATCCTTTGCTCTATCCCCTTAATCTCACACACTTACCCCACTAACCTAAACATCTTGGGACACGAAGGGGCAATTTAGCATGGCCAATCCACCTAACCTGCACATCTTTGGACTGTGGGAGGAAACCGGAGCAACCGGAGGAAACCCATGCAGACACAGGGAGAATGTGCAAACTCCACACAGTGAGCTGAGGCTGGAATGGAACCCGGATTGCTGGCACTGTGAGGCAGCCGTGCTAACCACTGTGCCACCGTGCCGCACTGTGGAAAAACAAAAGCCTGTCCTTCGAGGATATGAGAGATGAAATGACCAATCTGCTTCAGAATAACGGAAAATTGAAACCACTGCCAATTGATCTAATTCCACCGGCCATTATTTTAGCAAAATATTTCTGACTTTGTATGGTGCAGTACACTCATAATAAATCTAATTTATAAAGGAGGAGTGTTACTATAATCGGATACAATGATCAAATTATAAGCACTGCATTATTCAATTCTTGGAAAATGGCATTTAAAGGGACAGGAGATGATTCATGTGACATTGATGCTTATAAAAGCAAGCAAAAGTTGAATGAAATCTAGATTATTTATCCTGAGTAACAGCAGTGTGTGTCAAATTGGTTATTAATGTTGCTCACATGTGTAATAGCCGATCAGATGTAAGATTAATTTTGATGTATAGAGACATGAGTTAGGAAAGAAACCAGATGTGTCTGTTGCCGTGTGTGTCCGTGTGTTTGCTCCCTCGACTCCAGCTGAAACAATATACATGTGTTTATGATTATGGAGGGAGGTTAAGACTGAAGGTAATTGTATATTGGGTAAATTCTCTTGCCATGCATTTCTAAATACCCTGACCAATTTGGCATCATCAAACAAATTAAATTCAGTTTGCAATCATCTGTTGAAAAACTGATCAAATACCATGCGGTATTTAGTAAAGGATTATGCAATGGGAATGCAACAGTATCATCAGCTGGTTTTGTACGCTGTATGGAGTGCATTTGAAACACAGTGTGTTGCGTTACGAATTACAGTGTTCACTCAGATTTTGGGCAATAGATACTCCAGGGTGTCCGTTTGTTATGTGTGCAGCTTCGTTGTGTGTAACACTCATGTTTTGCAACTCCAGAAAAGCAATTGAATCTACTTGCATGGAATGCTTACAGTGCAGAAGGAGGCCGTTCAGCCCATCCTACTTGCACTGATTCTCTGAAAGAGCATCTTACCCAGGCCTAACCCCAGAACCTCAGACATTTAGCCTAATCTACGTATCTTTGGACATTAAAAGGCAATTTAGCATAGGCAATTTAGCATGGCCAATCCAGCTCATCTACACATCTTTTGAAGTATCATTACATTGGAAATACAGTGTATGCTTCTCATTGCGTCAGTTGGAGTGTCAGCTCCATGGTACTGTTCCGTTAGTCAACAACCTTGGTGCATACATGCTCTGCACGATTCCCTCGTAACCAGAGTAGATGGCCAGTGGGCACAGAAAAGATTTGGACAGGAAATTTTCATAGCTTAAACACACTGTGGTTACTTGGAATTGCTGCTAATGATCTTGGACCATTGGAACTCTCTCCGCTGAATTGGCATGTTTAGAATATCTGATTTGCCTCCAAATAACTCAATGCAGTCAGCCACCTTAACCAGGAGTTTTCCCCGCTCTGTGCTGGCTTTGCAGATCCTAGTCGCTGTGCTGGCAGAGAATCTCCACCTGGTTTCAGTATCGGTGGGGGCGCGGGCAGGTAGGGACAGACTCAACCCAGCTTCCTGCTCCTCCATGCCATCTACTGAGTCATAGAGTCCTACAGCACAGAGACAGGCCCTTCGGCCCAAACTGGCCCACACGGACCAAAATTTCCATCCACACTAACCCCACTTCCCTTCTTGGCCCATAACCTTCTGAACCTTTCTATCCATGCATTTGTCCAAATGCCTTTTGAATGCTGTTAATGTCCCCACCTCAACCACTTCCATTAGCAGTTCCATAGGCACACCATCCTCTGAGCTTTAAAAAAAAAGTTGCCCCCCAGGTTCCCATTTATTCTTTCCCCTCTTACCTTAAACTGATGCCCTCTAGTTCTTGGAGAATGAGAATGGGATTAAGTTCTTGGCCAAGTGAATTTGCCTTCACCGGACTTGTTGCTGTTCTCAAATACAAATAGTGCCAGAGTGCTTGGTAAGTACCCTTAGCCTTCTGCCCCTGTACTTGGCACACTCTATAGGGTAAGGTGAAGGAACAGGTGAAACTTAAGGCAGAGGTGAGTATGATGCAACCGGTCATGGCATTTTGGGGCAAGGCGTATACCCTAATGTGTTAAAAACCTCAGTAATTAGCACACACACACACACAGCACAAATCCTCCAGAGAAAATTAATAAAATAATACAAAGCAATCTCAAATGGACAGCATAGATGCAGTCTTAAGGGCAGTGACGTACTTAATACTCAAAGTAAGCATAAAACTACCCCTTTCTTCAAGGTTTTGGCGACCTGTCCTGTTACATGGCTTGATGTCATATTTTGTTTGATAATGTTGGATTAAACGCCATGCTTTCCTGCGATAAAGATCCTATATAAATGCAGGTTGTTGCTTTATTATCAGTTTTGTCACGAAAAGACCAAAACAGTGGAAAATGAATGTGGACATCAGTGTCCAGACTGTTAACACTTCAACCCAACTGGTCTACAGTTTGGGGTAGATGGGACCTGTACAAACTGGACGAGTTACATGTGAACTGGACCGGGACCCGTATTCTTGTAAAGAGAACACTGCATTAATCATAGCTAACATGAATTTCCTTATAGATTAGGCTAATCAAATTGGAATAGCAAACATGAGTATTAATTTCTAGAGTGCATTTGGGATAGTTTCTTGGAACAATATGTTGTGGAACCAATTCGGGATCAGGCAGTTCCCCAGTTCTAGAGTGTTAATCCATTCTAATTAAATTTTTGTGGTTTATATGAAGGTGGTTTTTCTTTTATTGATATCCCCTGTGACGTTCTGTTGAGCTGAGGCAGGTGTTTGTTGATGTCTTATTTCACTGACAATCTATGGCTAATTTCTGGGATCTGGAAGTAAGATAGGAAATGGGTTTGGCATGTTTTAGGATTCCATTTGTGTATAAGGTTTTCAAGTTTATTTACTAGTGTGGGCTTACATTAACACTGCAATGAAGTTACTGTGAAAATGCCTCAGTCGCCTCACTCCGGCTCCTGTGCGGGTACACTGAGGGAGAATTTAGCATGGCCAATCCGCCTAGCCAGCACATCTTTCAGATTGTGGAAGGAAACCGGACACCTGCAGTAAACCCACGCAGACATGGGGAGAACGTACAGACTGTGACCCAAGCCAGGAATCGTTGCACGTTGTTATGAGATATACACAGTACCTGACTGGAATGTTTTCACATTGTTTGTGCACTGTTACTGGAAGCCCCTTTACAAACAGGCATTAGTTATTAATATCCAAGTCTCCCGTTCGCTTGCGGGAGTGGGAGAAGAGAAGTTAATTATCCGTAAGGGGAGAATAAATCGCAAACACCAGTTCGGCCCCTTCTTCAAATCTTGTATTTGGACATGTTGGTCGGTTTAATGGTTACTGCGTGTAATGTCTTTTATTTTCATTAGCAGTGAAATTTTTTTTTATGACTGGGTCATGAGAAGAGTGTGAAGCATTTAAAAGCAGCAATAGTTAATATTTGCCTGTGGCTGACTCTTCATTTGTAATCGCTTACAGAGTTGTTACAGCGCACAAGGAGGCCGTTTGGCCCATCGCGTCTGCCTTGCGCTTTCACAATGAGGAACTCACTGAGTGCTTTGTTTTTATTCAACAACCCTGAACATATAATGGAAATAAAGGATGGAAGAATTGCTGACTTGCCCTCCTTCTCCCTGCAGATAATGAATAATTGTTCCAAATATTTAATTTACTGCATTCTGTAATTGGCTGGCCAGCCTGATACACAGACAGCTGCAGCATTGCAGCAATTGTGTTTTATAGGCACACACGTGTTGGGTTTATTGCTATTATGTTGTAAAACTCTTGAGTGGCTTTTGCCAGGTTTAGAAGCTGGTACCTCCAGAAATGGGAGACACTGTATACCAATGTATTCAGCGTTACGGGCAAATTGGAATTCACAACCAAATGCTCTGTCTGCAATATAATTTCACCTGACCAGGAAAATACATTTGGCTCACTATTTGATTGTGAATATTGTATCTCCCTTCAAAATACAATTAGGCTTCTTGTCTTAAATATGTACCTCCAATCTATCCCAGCATCATCACAGCCTGGTGAAAGCAATTAGTCACAAACCCAACTACAAGTTGACTGCAATGCTTCAAACAAACTCAATTCTCTGTCGTCTCCATTTCACTTTCTACTTCTCTCTACCTCTCTCCCACTTTCTCTTTCTCCTCATCGTCTCCTCTCTCCCCAGCCTCTTTATCTTTCACCCTTTTCCTGCCTTTCTCTTCGAGTTTCTTTCTTCCTATTTCCTTGCTCTCTCCTCTTTTGTTCTTACTATCTGTTTTTCTCTCCCCTTTCTCTTTCTGTCTTTCTCTTTCTCCCTTTCTTACCATCACCCCTCCCCTTTCTTTCTCTCCCCAACTTTCCCTTTTGTGTTTCTCTGGTTCTTTCCCCTTTTATTCTCATAGAATCCCTACAGTGCAGAAGGAGCCCATTGAATCTGCACTGACCTCAATCCCACCCAGGCCCTATCCCCACTTACCATTTACCCTGCTAGTCCCCTTGACACTAATTGACAATTTAGCATGGCCAGTGCACCTAACCGGCACATCTTTGGAGTGTGGGAGGAAGCCGGAGCACCCGGAGGAAACCCACGCAGGCACTGGGAGAATGTACAAACGCCACACAAACAGTGACCCGAGCCAGGAATCAAACCCAGGTCCCTGGCGCTGTGAGGCAGCAGTGCTAACCACTGTGCCATCTGCTGTCCTTATCTGCCTTTCCTCTTTCCCTTTCGGTAAGCTTTGACAAGGGGTCATCCGGACTTGAAACGTCAGCTCTTTTCTCTCCTTACAGATGCTGCTGGACCCGCTGAAATTTTCTAGCATTTCCTCTTTGGGTTTCAGGTTCCAGCATCCGCAGTAATGTGTTTTTTACCCTTTCTGTGTTTCTCTTGTTCACTACCATTTCCCTTCTGCCTTTCCCATTTCCTTTGTTTTTCTCTTTATTCTCTCTCGTTTCGTTCCCATTCTCTGTCTTTCTCTTCCCTTTCCCTTTCTCCCTCTGTCCCTCGTGTGAATCATTTCCCCTCTCTCAGTAACAGTCTGGCTGGTAGCTCTGTACTTTGTCCTACCTCTGAAGGTTCCAGTTACCTGTTGTGGGTGGGTGTTCCAGACAGGGAGCGTTCCCACACAAAGTGCTGTTTGGCTCTTCAAGGAGAGAGCTCTGTTATTGGAACATTCCTTTTTTGGTTGCCTTTGGCAGGGACTTGGGAAGTAACAATCCAGCAGCTTCAGTATAATTGCAAACAATATCATTCTAACGTTTCCACCTGGGTGGCTGATTTTAAGAAGTTAGCTGAACTAGCATGAATGAAATTGGATATTAAAATCCAGAACGTTCTGCAAAGGCCCAGCCAGCTTATTAGCATTAGATTTGACAAAACACGGGCTATTGTTTCAGGTGGAGTTCCCTCATTAGAATTGGACACTGAAGGATAAGTGAGTCCATTTGTAACAGGAATTACCATCCCTCTTTCTTCACTTCAAGCTCACAATTCCTTTGTTCCTTCATCATTCAACGAACCTAGTCAAAAAGATAAGAAAAGCGTACAGTAGGTTCAGAGAGCTAAGCGATGTTCGGGATCTAGAGTATACGGCTGGTATAGAGTATACGGATCTCGAATATACGGCTGGTAGGAAGGAACTTAAGAAGGAAATTAGGAGAGCCAGAAGGGTTCATGAGAAGGCCTTGGCAGGTAAGATTAAGGAGAACCCGAAGGCGTTCTATAAATATGTGAAGAGTAAAAGGATGAGATGTGAAGGAATAGGACCTATAAAATGTGAAGGTGGGAAAGTTTGTACAGAACTGGTAGAAATAGCAGAGGTGCTTAATGAATACTTTACCTCGGTATTCACAGTGGAAAAAGATCTGGGTGGTTGTACTGCAGGCTTGCGGCAGACTGAAAAGATTGAGTATGTGGACATTAAGAAAGAGGACGTGTTGGAACTTTTGAATAGCATCAAGATTAGATAAGTCGCCGGGACCGGCTGAGATGTACCCCAGGTTGCTGTGAGAGGCGAGGGAAGAGATTGCAGAGCCTCTGGCAATGATCTTTGCGTCATCGATGGAGACGGGAGAGGTTCCAGAGGATTGGAGGATTGCAGATGTAGTTCCTATGTTCAAGAAAGGGAATAGGGATAGCCCAGGAAATTACCAACCGGTGAGTCTAACCTCAGTGGTTGGTAAGTTGATGGAGAAGATCCTGAGGGACAGGATTTATGAACATTTAGAGAAGTTTAGTATGCTCAGTAGTAGTCAGCACGGCTTTGTCAAAGGCAGATCGTGCCTTACGAGCCTGGTTGAGTTCTTTGAAAATGTGACTAAACACATTGACGAAGGAAGAGCGGTGGATGTGATTTATATGGGCGTTCGATAAGGTCCCCCATGCAAGACTTCTTGAGAAAGTGAGAGGGCATGGGATCCAAGGGGCTGTTGCCTTGTGGATCCAGAACTGGCTTGCCCGCAGAAGGCAGAGAATGGTTGTGGATGGGTCTTTTTTTGCATGGAGGTCTGTCACCATTGGAGTGCCCCAGGGATCTTTTCTGGGACCCTTGCTGTTTGTAATTTTCATAAATGACCTGGATGAGGAAGTGGAAGGATGGGTTGGTAAGTTTGCTGATGACACGAAGGCTGGTGGTGTTATGGATAGTCTGGAGGGATGTCAGAAGTTGCAGCGTGACATAGATAGGATGCAAGACTGGGTGGAGAAGTGGCAGATGGACTTCAACCCAGATAAATGTGTAGTGGTCCATTTTGGCAGGTCAAATGGGATGAAGGAGTATAATATCAAGGGTAAGACTCTTAGCAGCGTTGAATATCAGAAGGACCTTGGGGTCCGGGTCCATAGGACCCTTAAATCAGCCTTGCAGGTAGAGGCTGTGGTTAAGATGGCTTATGGTGTACTGGCCTTCATCAGTCGAGGAATTGAGTTTAGGAGTCGGGCGATAATGCTGCAGCTGTATAAGACCCTAGTCAGAGCCCACGTGGAGTACTGTGCTTAGTTCTGGTCGCCTCATTACAGGAGGGACGTGGAAGCTATTGAAAAGGTGCAGAGGAGATTTACAAGGATGTTGCCTGGATTGGGTGGCATGCCTTACGAGGATAGATTGAGGGAGGGAACTCGGTCTTTTCTCCATAGAGAGACGAAGGATGAGAGGTGACCTGATAGAGGTGTATAAGATATTGAGAGGTATTGATCGGGTGGATTCTCAGAGGCTTTTTCCCAGGGCTGAAATGGTTGCTACGAGAGGACACAGGTTTAAGGTGCTGGGTGGGGAATAGGTACAGAGGAGATGCCAGGGGTAAGTTTTTCACTCAGAGGGTGGTGGGTGAGTGGAATCGGCTGCTGTAAGTGGTGGTGGTGGAGGCAAATTCGATAGGGTCTTTTAAGAGACTTCTGGATGAGTACATGGGACTTAATAGGATTGAGGGTTGTAGATAAGCCTGGTAGGTCGAGATATGATTGGTGCAACTTGTGGGCCGAAGGGCCTGTTTGTGCTGTAGTTTTTCTATGTTCTATTGTGTCCAGTCTGTGAAAGAAGTTAATACCAATCTTCCATTCCCCAGTTCAGTGAAAGGTCAGTGCCTGAGATGTGGGATTGGTTGTTGCAAAAGGAATCTCTCCTGTGGTTTTTCTTTCTGTAAATAAGTAATACGTTATTGGGATAAGTGCAGTGATTCGTGTGCAACATGTACATGAGATCCAACCACTCGGAGCAGCCTGGAACATGGCAATGGGGCCTATTCATTCAGAGCTGTCAGTGTTTAAAGCTATGATAACACACACTGGCCAACGCTGGAGAAAGGATTGTTGCCCAAAATGAGGCAGCAGGAAAGATCAATATTCATAAGTTTGAACCAGTCAAACACCAGTACTACTGGAGTGTCATTTGGGGTATACCACACCCCACATCATTACCAACTCTCATGTTTTACTCGTACCAGCCATTTTCCCATTTTATACTTCTGGGTTTCATTCCTGAACAGTCAGATCTCCGTATCTCTTAATCTCGTTACATCTCTCAATCTCCCTGTCTCTCTTTCTCAATCTCCCTGTCTCGCTCTCTCTCTCTCTTTCTTGCTGTCTCTCTCTCTCTCTTTCTTGCTGTCTCTCTCTCTCTTTCTCGCTCTGTCTCTCTCTTTCTCGCTCTCTCTCTCTCTCTCTTTCTCTCTCTCTCTCTCTTTCTCGCTCTCTCTCTCTTTCTCGCTCTCTCTCTCTTTCTCGCTCTCTCTCTTTCTCGCTCTCTCTCTCTCTTTCTCGCTCTCTCTCTCTCTTTCTCGCTCTCTCTCTTTCTCGCTCTCTCTCTCTCTTTCTCGCTCTCTCTCTCTCTTTCTCGCTCTCTCTCTCTCTTTCTCGCTCTCTCTCTCTCTTTCTCGCTCTCTCTCTCTCTTTCTCGCTCTCTCTCTCTCTTTCTCGCTCTGTCTCTCTCTCTTTCTCGCTCTGTCTCTCTCTTTCTCGCTCTGTCTCTCTCTTTCTCGCTCTGTCTCTCTCTTTCTCGCTCTGTCTCTCTCTTTCTCGCTCTGTCTCTCTCTCTCTCGCTCTGTCTCTCTCTCGCTCTGTCTCTCTCTCGCTCTGTCTCTCTCTCGCTCTGTCTCTCTCTCGCTCTGTCTCTCTCTCGCTCTGTCTCTCTCTCGCTCTGTCTCTCTCTCGCTCTGTCTCTCTCTCGCTCTGTCTCTCTCTCGCTCTGTCTCTCTCTCGCTCTGTCTCTCTCTCGCTCTGTCTCTCTCTCGCTCTGTCTCTCTCTCGCTCTGTCTCTCTCTCTCGCTCTGTCTCTCTCTCTCGCTCGCTCTCTTTCTCGCTCTCTCTCTTTCTCGCTCTCTCTCTCTTTCTCGCTCTCTCTCTCTTTCTCGCTCTCTCTTTCTCGCTCTCTTTCTCTCTCTCTCGCTCTCGCTCTTTCTCGCTCTGTCTCTCTTTCTCGCTCTGTCTCTCTTTCTCGCTCTGTCTCTCTTTCTCGCTCTGTCTCTCTTTCTCGCTCTGTCTCTCTGTCTCGCTCTGTCTCTCTGTCTCGCTCTGTCTCTCTGTCTCGCTCCCTCGCGCTCTCCCTCGCGCTCTCCCTCGCGCTCTCCCTCGCGCTCTCCCTCGCGCTCTCCCTCGCGCTCTCCCTCGCGCTCTCCCTCGCGCTCTCCCTCGCGCTCTCCCTCGCGCTCTCCCTCGCGCTCTCCCTCGCGCTCTCCCTCGCGCTCTCCCTCGCGCTCTCCCTCGCGCTCTCCCTCGCGCTCTCCCTCGCGCTCGCTCGTTCTCCCTCGCGCTCGCTCGTTCTCCCTCGCGCTCGCTCGTTCTCCCTCGCGCTCGCTCGTTCTCTCTCTCGCTCGCTCGTTCTCTCTCTCGCTCGCTCGTTCTCTCTCTCGCTCGCTCGTTCTCTCTCTCGCTCGCTCGTTCTCTCTCTCGCTCGCTCGTTCTCTCTCTCGCTCGCTCGTTCTCTCTCTCGCTCGCTCGTTCTCTCTCTCGCTCGCTCGTTCTCTCTCTCGCTCGCTCGTTCTCTCTCTCGCTCGCTCGTTCTCTCTCTCGCTCGCTTGCTCTCCCTGTCTCGCTCTCTCTCTCAATCTCCCTGTGTGTGTCTCTCTCTCACTCGCTCACTCTCGCTTACTGTCTTGCGCTGTCTCTCGCTCTGTCTCTCGGAATCATGCCTGGAATTGTACTTTGTTTAAACCAAAATGATAGTGAAACTGTTTCCTCCATGAGATCTTGCACAGTCTCTCCCCAGAATCGACTGAGGTCTGAGCTTTTGATTCCTTCTGCAGCCTTAGCACAAGTTGCGTAGGCAATGCCATTAACATGAAATATTTACTTTTGATTCGGAATTCTTTCTCAGATCTTAGTTTTAGGAAGCTGGCTAGATCTGGCCTTCTTGGGCTCTGGTTCATCAATGCCTCACATTTAAAATTTTCTTGCCCCTGTTCAAATTCTTCCTGTTGTCTCACCCCATCGTATCTCTGTAACCTCCTTCAACCCTCTGAGAACTCGGCGTTCCTCCAACTCTGACCTCAAGGGAGCATCTCTAGCTTCTTTCACCCTGTGTCCGTGTCTGCAGCTTCTACTGTCAAGGCCTCAATTCTCAAACTCCCTCTCTGCCTGAAAACAGCTTGCCTTTGAGATAGTGTTGATATTCCATTAGGTAGATTGTTCTGTTGTCCCAGTCTGTTTTGGTCAATGTTTGAACCCTAGCCGATGATCACAGATTTAGTAAGATTGCCCCTGGTACTTGCCAGAGAGCGGAGACGGACTAACTAATCTCATTTATTCATTGTCAGACTGTGATTGGTCTTAAACATTCCAGCCCTTCAAATAAAACATTCATCAATTTCACGTCTCTCTACAGATTATGGAAGAAACAACCACGCAAATAGCCTGGCCGTCCAAACTGAAGATTGGAGCAAAGTCAAAGAAAGGTAAATGACTTTTGAGGAGTAATTTGATGAGCAAAAGGATCCAGAAGTTTGCATGAGTGAGATGCTGAGTTAATTCCGGCAGAGATCGTAGTGAGTGGCTTATTCAGTTGTAGAGTACAAAATCACAGTGTGCCAAGGCAAAGCATGCCTCCTTTCGTAATGGTCACAATATCACCAAATTCCGGAATAGGGAATGACACTGCTATGTACCAAATATCGGATACTTGTACTCCCTGTCCACGGTATGGGATGCTACGTTGTTGCGACTTTTCTGCCTCTCTCACGGTCGATGTTTTGACATGTGAGTGATGAAGGCAGAGCCTGGAAGGGAACCCTGAGATCCACCAGGTGGACAACACAGGTGATGTCATTGAGGGCGGACATAGTGGTTGGCTGCATGGAGGCAGTGGGGAGGTTGAGCATGCTGGGAAAGGAGAATGACCAATCACTGCCTTCACCCACAACATGGTTGACCAGTGCCGTTGCAGGGTGAAAACGTGATCGGAGGAGCTTCAGAGAGGAAAAGGTGGGAGTTCAGTTGAGACACAGACATGTTGAGAAGGATTGGAAAGGGTGCAGAGGAGATTCACCAGGATGGTGGGAAGGTCTTATGAGGAAAGGCTGAGGGACTTGAGGCTGTTTTTGCTGGAGGGAAGAAGGTTAAGAGGTGACTTAATCGAGGCATACAAGATGATCAGAGGATTAGATAGGGTGGACAGTGAGAGCCGTTTTCCTCGGATGGAGATGGCTAACACGAGATGACACAACTTTAAATTGAGGGGTGATAGATATAGGACAGACGTCAGAGGTAGGTTCTTTACTCAGAGTAGTAAGGGTGTGGAATACCCTGCCTGCAACAGTCCGGGACTCGCCAATTAAGGGCGTTTAAATAGTCATTGGATAAACATATGGATGATATTGGAATAGTGTGGGTTAGATGGGCTTTAGATTGGTTTCCCAGATCAGCGCAACAGCGAGGGCCGAAGGGCCTGTACTGCACTGTAATGCTCTATGAAGAGGGATAGCTGGAGATGAGATGCTGATTAGCGAGTTTTTGGAAGGGATGAGAGGAAATTTTGAGAAGTTGGTAGGGACAGCGGTGGAGGGATGATGCCGGTGCTGCGGGCTGGAGGCCGGTTAGTGCCGGTGCTGGAGGCCGGTTAGTGCCGGTGCTGGAGGCCGGTTAGTGCCGGTGCTGGAGGCCGGTTAGTGCCGGTGCTGCGGGCTGGAGGCCGGAGGCCGGCTTTCAGAAGGCGTTTGACAAGATACCTCACAAGAGGTTATTGCAGAAGGTCAGGGGACATGGAGTTGGGGGTAGGGTGTTAGCGTGGATAGAGGATTGGTTGTCAAATAGGAGGCAGAGAGTGGGGGTCAATGGGTGCTATTCGGATTGGCGGATGGTGACTAGTGGAGTGCCCCAGGGGTCGGTGCTGGGGCCTCAGCTTTTTACCATTTATATAGATGATCTGGAGGAGGGAACCGAGTGTAGGGTGTCGAAATTTGCTGATCACACCAAGATTGGGGGAACGGCAAATTGTGCGGAGGGTGTGGAGAGTCTGCAGAAGGATCTAGATAGGCTGGGTGAATGGGCCAGGAAATGGCAAATGGAATTTAATGTTGGCAAGTGTGAGGTGGTCCACTTTGGTAGGAATAATGGTAGGAAGGACTATTACTTACGGGGCGAAAAACTGCAGCAGGCGACGGTGCAGAGGGACCTCGGGGTCCTTGTGCATGAGTCGCAAAAACCCAGCTTGCAGGTGCAGCAGGTGGTCAGGAAGGCGAATGGGATGCTGGCCTTCATAGCGAGGGGGATTGAATATAAAAGTAGGGAGGTCTTGCTGCAGCTGTATAGGGCATTGGTGAGGCCGCAGCTGGAGTACTGTGTGCAGTTTTGGGCGCCGCACCTGCGCAAAGATATTTTGGCCTTGGAGGGAGTGCAGAGGAGGTTTACTAGGCTGATGCCGGAGTTGAGGGGGTTGAGCTATGAGGAGAGGCTGAATAAACTAGGCTTGTACTCGTTAGAGTTTAGAAGAATGAGGGGAGATCTCATTGAGACGTATAAGATGATGAATGGGATGGATAGGATAGAGGTGGAAAGACTCTTCCCGCTCAGAAAGGACAGTAGGACTAGGGGGCACAGCCTCAAGATAAAAGGGGGGGCGGTTTAGAACAGAGTTGAGGAGGAACTTCTTCACTCAAAGGGTGGTGAATCTCTGGAATTCTCTGCCTGTTGAAGTGGTGGAGGCTGCCTCGCTAAATATTTTTAAGACGCGGGTTGATGGGTTTTTGATAAGCGAGGGGATTAAGGGTTATGGGGAGAGGGCGGGAATGTGGAACTGAGACACGACAGATCAGCCATGATCTTATTGAATGGCGGGGCAGGCTCGAAGGGCTGGATGGCCTACTCCTGCTCCTATTTCTTATGTTCTTATGTTTCTTAGTGCCGGTGCTGCGGGCTGGAGGCCGGTTAGTGCCGGTGCTGCGGGCTGGAGGCCGGTTAGTGCCGGTGCTGCGGGCTGGAGGCCGGTTAGTGCCGGTGCTGCGGGCTGGAGGCCGGTTAGTGCTGGTGCTGCGGGCTGGAGGCCGGTTAGTGCCGGTGCTGCGGGCTGGAGGCCGGTTAGTGCCGGTGCTGCGGGCTGGAGGCCGGTTAGTGCCGGTGCTGCGGGCTGGAGGCCGGTTAGTGCCGGTATTCATTGTGACATTGAAGAGGGGAAGTTGAAAATGAGCTGAGAGGGTGAAGGTGATGGTGTGGTTGTTCTGTTAGATTAACTTAGTGAAACTGGTAACAATAGAAACTCAATAGGTGCAATTTCAGTTCCTGTGATGGAAGCAGTGTATGCAGTTCTCTCTCTCTGAAGCACACTGTCATGGTGCTAAGGTTAATTCATCAATTCTATGACAATGTGCTTTGTGCCAATAAGATCTATTTATTGAACCTATCATTCATTTGCCAGGCTTTGGGAGAAGAATA
The DNA here is from genome assembly GCF_965287045.1 of Carcharhinus amblyrhynchos. Lineage (NCBI taxonomy): Eukaryota > Metazoa > Chordata > Chondrichthyes > Carcharhiniformes > Carcharhinidae > Carcharhinus > Carcharhinus amblyrhynchos. Next base: position 8,215,324 of record NC_137340.1, on the reverse strand, counting down.
GGATATTGAACATCAATCTTGTGTTAATGTAGGTTTAAATGTCAGGCAGCTGTTTCAGTAGCTGTGAGGTTCTTGTGGATTTAGAAGCCATGAAAGCCCTTTTTACAGCTCATTGAAGAACATGTTTTATGTAAATACTCCATCCGAAACGATCAGATGGCAATTTGTTTTCAAATGTAAGTAAACCTGGAGATGAGATGCAGCAGAAATCAAAGGTGAGTGAATGTGATTGTAGTTGTTACCTTGCTGTGCAGGAATGTGTCTTATAGACAGCGCACTCTCTAATATAGCGCCTTTTAAACTTCAGACTCAATGACTTTCATTTCCTGGAGTTTTTAAGCTCCTGGCATTGACTGCTTTCTGGTGAAAGGCTGGCTAACAGAACAGTGGCTCATGGAATCGGAGGATCAGCGTCAGCTCAGACAAAAAACTGACTGAAGAGCTGAAGCCAAGGAGCCATGGTAACTGGTTATGTTTCAGAACAGAAGGTGGTAGACAGTGATGTCTCCCACAGATCAGTGCTCGGACCGCCGCTTTTATTTATCTATACACAGAAGTGACGTGAGTATTGGAATACTGTGTGAAATTTCAAACAAAATCACTGACGCTATCCAAGGGAAATTTAAAGTTTAGTTTATTAGTGTCACAAGTAGGCTTACATTAACACTGCCATGAAGTTATCATGAAAATCGCCCAGTTGCCACGCTCCAGTGCCTGTTCAGGTACACTGAGTATCAATTTAGCATGGCCACTGCATCTAACCGGCACGTCTTTGGATTGTGGGAGGGAGCTGGAGCTACCGGAGGAAACCCATGCAGACGCGGGGAGAACGTGCAAACTCTGCGTCGACTGTGACCCAAGCTGGGAATCGAAACCGGCTCCTTGGCGCTGTGTATGGCTAATCACTGTTCCACCCAGAGGAGGAGTGACAGGCAGTGAGGATGATGCCAGTCATCTGTAATAGTGCAAAGAGAGACTGGCGAGTGGGCATACAAAATTTAACACAGGAGGTAACACAGAAAAGGCATAGGGAGAGGCAATAGAAACTCCATGGTCCAGTTTTCAGGAGAATATATGGATGAGGGGATTTGGGATGCGTGTGCATTGTTTATTGGAAGTGGTAGGTCATAGGAAAGTATGGGCTCCATAACCAGAGACATTGAGTACAAAAGAAGTTACAATAAACTTGTATAAAGTTATAATAAGGAGACAGCTGAAGTGTTCCACCCAGTGCCGGCCACGGGTCTTTAAGAAAGATGTGAGGGTCCTCAGGAGGATGCTTCCAGGGATTTTAGCCACAAGGTTAGATGGGAGAAGCTGGGGTTGTTCTCCTTGGAGCAAAAGGAGATTGAGGGGAGATTTGATAGAGGTGTGCAAGATTCAGACTGATTTGACCAAGGGAGATGAGGAAAAACATCTCCCAGTTGCCTCCTGTACAAGGGCCAAGGGACCCAGATTGAAGGCTTAGGACATGAGGTATGGAAACAATGTGAGGAAAAACTTCTCATAGAAACTAGAAGCAGGAGTAGGCCATTCGATCCTTTGAGTCTGCTCCACCATTCATTATGGTCATGGCTGATCATATTCAATGTTGTGATTTCCCCCACTGCCCCATATCCCTTAACCCCTTTAGCCCCAAGAGTTGTATCTAATTTCTTCTTGAAATCAGACAACATTTTGGCCTCAACTACTTTCTGTGTTAGTGAATTCTACAAATTTACCACTCTCCGGGTGAAGAAGTTTCTCCTCATCTCGGTTCTAAAAGGTTTACCCGTTATTCTCAAACTACGACCCCCTAATTCTGGACTCCCCACCATTGGGAATACTCTTTCTGAATCTACACTGCCTAACCCTGTTAGAATTTTAGAGATTCCTATGAGATTCCCCTTTCACTCTTCTCAACTCCAGTGAATCTAATGGAGTGAGTGTGGTGGAGGCAGAGATGAAAGTATGTTGGATGGGCATTTGATGAAAGTAAACTTGCAGGGGTATGGGGGATTGAGACAGGATTACTCGAGGGTAATCTGGCAGGGGTTCAGTCGGCAAGTGGCCACCACCTCTTCCATAAGCACGAGCAACTTTAACTCGGAGTTCAGTCGGATCCTGAGTGATCTGTACCTCGGCTCTGTTACCTAACATACAATCTCTGGATATAAACACCAGAAATATTCAGCAGGTCTGTGGAGAGAGAAGCTGAGTTGACGTTTCAGGTCTGTGTCTCACACCAGAACTTGTGTTGAAAGGTTATCGACCTGAAGTGCTAACTTGGATTTCCTGTCTCCAGATGCTGCCTGTGAGAGAGAGAGAGAGTCCCAGATTTCTGTGAGAGTGTACGTGAGGCACACGGCTCCTCATTTCTTCCAGGAATAGCCTCGCTCTAATTTGATACCATATCCCCGCACCCGCCCCCTGCTGGATTCTGGATTTTCCCACCGGAGGAAATGGCCCTCCCCAGGCCTTCCCACGTGACTTTCTAAACCTTTTTAGGATGAGACAATTAACATCACTCCAGATGCCAACAGAAACAAAACAGCAGTGCAGCAGAAAAGTAAGTTCAGTGTCTAACTATTAAAGTTTAAGCATTATAGTTTCCAGAACCATAAAATTCAACTAGGACCAGCCGACAAATGCAAGCATAAACAGAACTCAACTGCCTGAGCTCCGAGGTACAGGCAGCCAGGGGTCATGTACCAGAAGTGGTCCAGAGGCTGCAGTTGGGCCACTGCTGTGTCACCACACTCATATATCAATACCAAGAACTACAACACTGTGAGGATCCGGGGGGGAGGGGTTGCAGGGAAAGTAGTGCTCACTTTGTCCATCAGTATGAAAATCCCGTGCCCTCGGTGGTCGAGCTACCAACAGTCACACAATCTAAGTCCACTCCCATCGCTGCACTCCAGGATCCTCTGATCTATCGAGAGTTACTATGAATGTTTAGCCCGGTTTGCTTCAGTCAATGCAAAGATTTTAAGATATTTCTGCCTATGCGATTACGTTCAAATGCTAGACTGTAGGGGTTAACATGCACTGGCTTGGTTACAAGGCATGCTGGGTTAGCTAAAAATTGACTGCGTTCATGAAGGGTAAACACAGTAAGAAGTCTGACAACACCAGGTTAAAATCCAACCCATTTATTTGATGGTAAACTCACAAGCTTTCGGGGTTTGCCCCTTCGTCAGGTGAATGGAGAGTTCTGGCCTCAGACTCTCCATTTACCTGACGAAGGGGCAAACCCGAGAAAGTTTGTGAGTTTACTATCAAATAAATTGGTTGGACTTTAACCTGGTGTTGTCAGACTTCTTAGTATGTTTACCCCAGTCCAACGCCGGCATCTCCACTTCATAAAGGGTACACAGCAGGCAAACAACCGCAGCTGCAAGGACTTGTTTCTCTAGCCAGGGACAGCTTGCGGAAAGCATTTCCAATATAGAGATAAGGGTTGAGATATATTGTGAGTTGTGGCATGTGTTTGTACCATTTTTCAGACCAGTGTGTCTCAGTGCAGGGGCTGGGAATAAAAGCCAGTCCCAAGTTTGTTTTTTTTTCGCTTTTGTCACGTTAATTTTAATTTTTGTTCAATAAAAGAAATACATTTGAAAACTCCTTACCAGTGCTGTCTCCTTGTGCATTCGTAGGAATGAACGGACCCTGTACTTATGTCGTTGCGTAGTTACAATACTGCGCACCCAATCAGAGACTCTGCAGCCATTTGGTGTGCAATGTCAGGCATCCATCTTGCGATTGGTTGCTTTCCACTGCCAGGCAACACGAGGAGCGGGATATTAAGGTGGTTTCATTTCCCGCAACTCTGTTCTCTAACCGCAGTCAGAGAAAACCCAGAGCTGGGGGCACGTGCCGATTGTACCCTCGTCAAGTCCTTTGACCAACCGAGGAGTGATACTGGGTGATTGTCTGTCAGAGAGCTGGTGTTGAGGCAACAGGCCTCAATTCAATGAACCAGCTCACTGGGGATCGCACACATGCTGGGTTTATGCCTCTCGTGGGCAATTTAATGCAAATGAAAGCAAAATGTTGCAAATGTTGGAAATCTGAAATAAAAACAGAAAGTGCTGGAGAAATAGAGTTTCAGTTTCAGGTCTAAATGACCCTTCTACCAAAGTGTATACGGGTCGTTTGGACCTGAAACATCAGCTTGTGTTTCTCCCTCCACAGATGCTGCCAGATTTGCTTCGTTCATCCGGCGTTTCCTGTTTTTAAACTCAACTCAATTCCTTTGGTGCTGATTTTATTCCGACCTCCCCTCATCTCTGGGGGATGACCGCTTTTGGATTTCCATGACCTTTTTTTTTTGTGCGGACACGCTGCCCCTGATTTCACTCTTACCCAGTCAGGCTTTCGGAAGGAACTCCTGCCTCCGACATCATCTGCTTGCTGCGTGCAGAGTTGGGGGAGGACGTGCTTTCCAGAGCTGTCAATACGGACTGCCTTGGGGCAACGTGAGCACTACTTGTGCTTTTCCCTGCAACCCCTCCACCACAGCGCGCCCCCCCTCCCCCCCACCCCGCACAACCTCCCCCGGATCCTCACGGTGTGGTAATTGTTGGTATTGACGTACGAGTGTGGTCACACGGCAGTGGCTGGACTGCAGCCTCTGGACCACTTCTGGTACGTGACCCCTGGGGCTCAGGCAGTTGTGTTCTGTTTCGTGCTTGCGTTTGTTGGCTGGCCCTAATTGAATTTTATGGGTCTGGAAAGGGAATAAATGCTGAATGGGAACAGCAAGATCTGTTAGTATTGGCAACTTGAGACAGTTGAAAATTAATTGGTACTTTATAAGTGGCCCACAAAGGCCCATCGAGCATACCCGAGCACTCCTCAAAGCCAAAAGGCCTGGGCACCCCGAGGCCAGAGCAACACTTTGTCCTCCCATGTTATATCTGCTTCATTAATCCCACCATTCCACCGTAACAAATACTAGAATGAAGCATGCATAAAGATATCGATGTCCCGATAAGAATGGCACTTGTTACTGTTATTCCAGCGTGAGGGCGTCCAAATGCAACCTTGTTCACATCTTTTGCTGTTGTATCCTGCTTTCCACATGAGCGGGGTATATAACAACAACCTGCTTTTATACCACACCTTTTGGCCGTCCCAAGGTGCTTCACGGAGGCACAGACTAACACTGAGCTGCAAGGGGAGTTATTCAGTCAGGTGACCAAAAGCCTGGTTCGAGTAAATTTGATCTCGGCTTTGCATATAAAAAAAAATCTGAGTTATGCAGCACCATTCACAGCTTGGACATCCCACTGTGTCACACTGCCGCGAAGGTATGCTTGAAGTGTAGTCACTGTCGCAATGTCAGGACGAATATGAATGCATTTTTAAATTTAATTTGCTTTATCACTAATTTTTCTCTTGCATGGATCTTCTCATGTTCCCCTTTATTGCTTTTCTTTGCTTTTGTTTTCTCTGGGTTATTTTTCTTATTCAACTTCCTTCTTGTTTGTCGTTTCCCTTTTCTCCCTACTTCTCTCTCCCACCACCCCCCCAACTCCCCTCTCCCCTCTCTCCCCCCCCCACCTACTTCCCTCTCTCTTTCCCCCCCCACCTACTTCCCTCTCTCCCCCCCACCTACTTCCCTCTCTCCCCCCCCCACCTACTTCCCTCTCTCCCCCCCCACCTACTTCCCTCTCTCCCCCCCCCACCTACTTCCCTCTCTCCCCCCCCCACCTACTTCCCTCTCTACCCCCCCCCACCTACTTCCCTCTCTCCCCCCCCACCTACTTCCCTCTCTCCCCCCCCACCTACTTCCCTCTCTCCCCCCCACCTACTTTCCTCTCTCCCCCCCCACCTACTTCCCTCTCTCTTCCCCCCCCACCTACTTCCCTCTCTCCCCCCCCACCTACTTCCCTCTCTCTTTCCCCCCCCACCTACTTCCCTCTCTCCCCCCCACCTACTTCCCTCTCTCTTTTCCCCCCCCCACCTACTTCCCTCTCTCCCCCCACCTACTTCCCTCTCTCCCCCCACCTACTTCCCTCTCTCCCCCCACCTACTTCCCTCTCTCCCCCCCCCACCTACTTCCCTCTCTTTCCCCCCCCCACCTACTTCCCTCTCCCCCCCCACCTACTTCCCTCTCTTCCCCCCCACCTACTTCCCTCTCTTCCCCCCCACCTACTTCCCTCTCTACCCCCCCCCCCACCTACTTCCCTCTTTCTCACTCCCCCCTCTCGCCCTCTCAAAGACTTGCATTTATTTAGCACCTTTCACGGCCGGTTAAGTGCTTTGAAGTGATATTTATCTGGCAGAAGTGAAACCAGGATCACTTGACAGGGGTGAGCTCCTCGGCCTTTCGGCTAAGATCAAACTCAAGATGGGTTGCAATGCCTTGTCAGCGTAAATCTTGTCTCTCTCTCTTGTAGGGAGTGTGAACTGGATTCAATTTGAGTGGGATTTTGGAGCAAGCAAGGAGATGGATTGAGGGCTTGCCTTTTCCACTCTGCACATTGGCTTTATAACTTTAATATGGAGTAAAAAAAACATTTAAATATAAAAAAGGGAACACAGCAGCCAATTTGTGCACAGCAGACTCTCAGACAATGACAGTTGACCAGCTCATCAGCTTGAGATGTGCCAGACATTCAAAGATGTGCGGGTTAGCTGGATTGGCCGTGCTAAATTGCCCATTAGTGTCAGGGAATTTAGCAGGGGGAATATATAGGGTTACAGGGATAGGGCCTGTGTGATGGGGTTGTTGGCGCAGGCTTGATGGGCTGAATGGTCTCTCTGCACTGTGGGGTATTTATTGAGGGATGAGTACTGGCCGGGACATTGGGGAGAAGTCCCCTGCTCTTCAATGAATTGTCATGGAGTCTTTGACTTTGATCCGAAATTGCAGATGTTGCCTCAGTTTCATCTGAAAGGATACCCCATCAACAGCACAGCCACTCCCTCAGAGCCACACTGGAAGGGCAGCCTTGATTTTGGTGTTCCTGTCCTGGGGTGAGACTTGAACCCACACCTTCCAGCTTGGGCTGGAGTCTGGAGTGCTGTGAACTGAGCCACAACTCATTTACACTTGCACTTCTTATTGTTTGCCTACCCTAATCCCTCACCCCGAATGTTTATTGTCTCCAGTAATTGCTAATCCGGTCTGCGCAGTGTACACTGTATAAAACATGGCACCGCGGAGGGAGGAAACCAGGCTGAATTCTGAGCTTTAAAGAATCTCGCATTTGCAATCATAAAATAGGAAGTGCCGTTTTTTTTGGTGGAATTAGTAGATTTGGACTTGGAAGCGATAAGAATATTCTTAAAATGCAATCTGATGTTCTCTGACTGGGTGAGGATAATATACAATTCTGGGTTGGGTAGCTAGCCCTCTAATTATATTCCTGGAAATACATATGAATACCGTTTTCCCCATGGATACTCTTATAACTCTGAGGAGGCGATGGCCTGGTGCTATTATTACTAGACTACTAATCCAGAAACTCAGCTAATGTTCTGGGGATCCGGATTCAAATCCCACCATGGCGGATGGTGGAATTTGAATTTGATTAAAAAAAAATGTAGAATTAAGAATCTCTTGATGACCATGAAACCATTGTTGATTATCAGAATGGACCAGATGAGCCCATTTAGACAAGCGGGAGCCTGTCTTGGCAATCTATGCCTCACAGTCTTTCACCAATATGGTGCAGGGGGTGGTGGGGGGAGAGGTGGTGATGGTTTACCATTAGGGGCCAAAACAAAATTCCTGATCTGATTTATGTTTCTCTCCCTGTTCTCCAAACCAGGGCATGGTTTGTGAGCACCGCTCCCCTGCCTGGATGGGTTGGGATTGAGTCCGGGGTGTACTGAGAGCAGAGTGTGTCCTGCCAGTGGCTGTTTGCAGAGGAAATGAATCCACTGGTTACAGTGACCAAACAGCTGTGTTTTATTACATGGAATTTTCATGCGGTTTTAGGGATGGTTTTGGCAGGATTTCCATTGGAAAGCCTTGCTGATACTCTACTGAAGATAACTGGATCAAACCCGAGACGTTAACTGCAGTTTAAAAACAGCCGGATCGCATCTTCCAAGTTACTGTTCATTCCTGCAGCTCGTCCGAATCCACCTTGATATTAATAATGAGTGGAAATGCGGGAAGGTCAGGAATATACTGCATTTCCACTGAGAAGGACACTGCTCATTGATCATCATTGTATTGAGCAGGTTTCATTTTGGGAAGCGGGTAAAGAATGGTTTGTTGGGGGAGTGGACGTCCTTGGTCAGTTGGGTTTTGGGGCTTCAGCAGTAAGTGGTGCTCTCTTGTCCAGTTCTGTCCTGGTTCAACAGGCAGATGTGCCCAACGTTCAGCTAAATAGGCTGATCTGCAATCTTAGCTTAATGAGAGACCTGCTCACGTTGGCATGAGAAGGTTCGAATCCCACTCCAGAGGCTGGAGCACATACTCACGGCTGACACTCCTGTGCAGAGCCAGAAGGAGTGTCGCGCCGTCTGAGATGCTGTGTTTTGGGTCAGATGTTGGACTGAGATTCCATGACATTAGGCAACGAGCAGAGGAGCTGTTCCTTTATAGGCCTCGCTTAAATTAGATTATCAAGTCATTACCTCACAACTATTTGTGGGGCATTGTTAGGTGCAAATTAGCTGCTGCCTTTTCTACATGACAACAGTGACCACACTTCAGAAGTATTTCATTGGCTTGAAAGCATTTGGAATGTTCGATGGTCCCAAAGCGCTAGACGCGCGAAACAAGTCTTTATTTTTCCTTTCACTTTGCTCGCCAAACACTTCCGAATGGGATTATACAGGTCACAGTTCATGGAAAGATTATACAGTTAACTTATTTATGACGTGGAACAGCTGACTAGCCACTCCAGTTTATAATAAGTTTCAGAGAGGGTGAAGAGGTGGCACTGCTGCCTCACTGCGCCAAGGACCCGGGTTCGATTCCCGGCTTGGCTCACTGTCCGTGCGGAGTCTGCACGTTCTCCCTGTATCTGCGTGGGTTTCCTCCCACAGTCCGAAAAACGTGATGGTCAGGTGTATTGGCCGTGCTAAATTCTCCCTCAGTGTACCCGAACAGACGCCGAGTGTAGCGACTAGGGGATTTTCACATTAACGGTTAATGTAAGCCTAGTTGTGACAAGGATAAATAAGCTTTAAAGTTATTGAAATGGACGCCAGTCACATTGTGTCGCACTAAACCAACATTGCAACAAAGTCTTGTATTCCCTATTTAAACACCACTGTACCTCTGATCTCTGGCACCTCTGATCTCCAGTGGCTCAGTGAGTGAATGAACTCCAGGAACATTCTAGATGGGTCCATGCTGGGTGGCTACAGGTGGCATTGTAGCTGATCAGGGCTTCGCTCCTCATGGCTATTGGTCAATTCTTGCTGGGAGGTGCGTCTTTAGAGGATGTAGGGTTGGCAGAGGATTGGGTGAAGTTGCGATGCCCCTTATGACTGAGTGACTGCCAGCAATCATGTGTTAATGTGAATACTGAGGGACTGAGCTGAGGTTCTGGAGGGGACTGTGATGCAGAAAACATCGATGCCGCGGGGAAGAGGGAATGTTAACTCCAAATGCTCCATTTGACCCCCACAGGAGAGAATTCAGCAGTTGACACACTGTATAAATCTGTTGTACCAGGCAAATGACAAATACTTAAATTTAGTCATGTAACGTATGATAGGTTGGAACTTATTCGATTGTTCAGTGTTATCTCAGACACTCAGCTAAACACATACCTTGTATCTTAAGTGTTTGGTTCATTTTCAGTCATACCCGGAACTCCTTTCTCGTAATGTTACCACTCAAATTAAGCCACGTGGCATCGGTGGAATTCACCGAGAGAATCAAATGTCCTGGGGATACGGTGGGGAAAGTGGAGTTGAAGATTATCGTATCCATTCTGTCATGATCTCATTGAATGGTGGAGCAGACTTGATGGGCTGAATGGCTGCCTTCCGTCCCTGTGGCTTGTGGTCCTATGATGCTAAACTGACCAACAAGGACAGTCAGGATACTGTTCCCTCGCCATCAGTGCAAACTCACTCACTGGGATGAACACTGCGCTGTGCAGTGTTACACAGTGATGGTTCAGGGTGACAGTAGCTTTACTCTGAAGTGGCGTTCCCCTCTGCAGAATCAGAGGATGAGAAGAGGATCTGTCTGATGATGCAGTAGGAAAGCTATAAAATCTTTCCGGGACCGCCAGCATCAGTTGTTAAATGGTGTCCTGTGTATAGAGTGAAATTATTGTATTGATTATTATCAAGGGATCCGCCCCTTACCCCCACAGCCTTCCACCTTTATCAGATTCGCCCCGCTCTCACCTGTTCTGTACCCGTCCTGCTCTCGCTCACAACCCCCACTCTCAAGAGCTGCCTCCCTTCTCTCACTCTCAGTAGGACACTCCCTCCGCATGCTCGCAGCACCCTTGTTTCCTGTTGAACTTACTGACCTGTTACCGGGCCTGCTTCTCAGACTTATCATTGTGATGCCAACCTGCCATCAGGTTGACAACGTCATGCTATTTGCCCTGCCCTGTGCCGTGCCCTCCTCCCTGCCCCAGTCATGCCAGAGGCCACGTGCTGGGTCAGAATTAGCACTTTGATGCTTCCAATATGCATTTAATTCTATGATGAATTCTTATTGCGAATGGGTCACAGACGTCAGTTTAGTTGATAATTGTGGGGAAGGGGAGCAGCTTAATTACCTTGGGCTGACTCATCTAAATTAGTTATTTTCTGATCATTCAAAGCCCTCTTCCCTAAGTCATTCAAATTCATGGTTGGAGCAGGAGCTGCCTTGGTGTAATTTTTTTTGGTGAAAAATGGTTTATTAATCATTTTCCTTCAAGTATTATGATGATTTTCCCTCCTTTGCTTTGATCTTCCTCTGGTAGAATTCCAGCTCCTTCCCTTCAAGAATGTAACTGTCAGCTGTGCCACAGTGGCTAGGTATTGAAGCGATGCAAGCAAGCAGGTTTCCCTGCTGGAATTGTTCTGCTAGCAGTGGACTGATTTTTGCATTCTTTCTCCGTTCATCATTTTTCTTCTGAATTTTCTTTGACTGCTTCTTGTTCAGTATTTCCTCCTCTTCAGGGGTCTGGGTTGTTTTGAATACTCGTTAGTTCCTGGTTATTGGGCAGTCACCGTGTGGTGGTTGTCCCTGTAAGGATCAATCCGCAAAGTGAGGGTCACGTACCTGGGGAACCAGGGTGGGGGAATCACTCTGGTAGGCGTGGGCTCCTGTACTCGGAGTCATCTCGGGAGCTGACTGCAGCCACAAGGCTGCAAGCCCCTGTATAGTTTTAACCTGTAAGTAAACAAGCTGTATTCCCTGAACTAGTGAACAAGAATCTTTAAACACTTAATTTCTCGATTGGATTTGGAAACAAACTTTTCCTTGTTCAGTTCAAAGAATGTGTCGCTGCCTTGTGTTTTCTGGAGTGTATCAGTGAGTAATGCCACAATTTTAATACTCTGAGTACTGTATTGGAATCATGGAGATGAGGGAATATAATCTTAAAGTTATTGCCGAGCAAAGCAAATTTCCATCTCAAGGGCATCAACATCTGGAATACCCTTCCCCAAAAGGCTACGAATGTTAGGGGGCAACTGGAGCTTTGAAAAGTGATAGGCTTTTGTTGGTAACGGTGTCAGAGGTGATGGGCCAAAGACAGCTAACTAGCGTTGAGGTAGAGATCCATCCCAATCTAAGTGAGTGGTGGAGGGGCTGAATGGCCTCCTCCTTTCCCTAATGACGTTTATTATAAACCAGTTTCTTATTGGTTCTTCAGGAATGTTTGTACGTTATTCTTTCGAGGGAGGCAATGGCATTGTCGCTGGACAACTAATCCAGAGAAACAGGGCGGTGTGCTGGGGACCCTAGGTTCGAATCCCACCATGGCAGATGGAATTTGAATTCAATAAAAATCTGGAATTAAAAGTCTAATAACCATGGAACCATTGTCGGTTGTCATAAAAAACCTAGCTGGTTCACTGATGTCCTTTAGGGAAGGAAATAGGCGGCCCGGTAGCACAGTGGTTATCACTGCTGCTTCACAGCTCCAGGGTCCTGGGTTCAATTCCCGGCTCGGGTCACTGTCTGTGTGGAGTTTGCACATTCTCCTTGTGTCTGCGTGGGTTTCCTCCGGGTACTGCGGTTTCCTCCCACAGTCCAAAGATGTGCGGGTTAGGTTGATTGGCCATGCTAAGAAATTGCCCCTTAGTGTCCAGGGATGCGTAGGTTAGAGGGATTAGTGGGTATAATACCTAGGGATATGGGGGTAGGGCCTGGGTGGGCTTGTGTTCGGTGCAGACTTGATGGGCCGAAGGGCCTCTTTCTGCACGTAGGGTTCTATGATTCTAAATCTGTCGTCCTTACCTGGTGTGGCGTACATGTGACTCCAGAGCCACAGCGATCTGGTTGACTGCTAAATGCCCTTGGGGTGGGCAATAAATGCGGGCCCAGCCAGCGACACCCACATCCCGTGGACGGAGAAGAAACGAGGACTGGTCAAAAGGGTAACCGATGAATGTGTTTTGTACAGTGTAAACTGATAAACCAATTTAAGAATCTGCCTCTGGATTTGATCTCCTGTTTGCTGGGTGTGATTTTTGTGTGAAAAATTATCACAGTGTTAAAACTTTTACTTGCACTGGAAGTTTTTGCAAACTGCATTGTTTTTAAAATTCAGCCAGATACTGATTTCTGCATAAATCTGTACTCGAGTGACAGAGATTGACTTTCCTAATCAGTACACAGCTCTAACTCATTTCATAGTGATTGAAGCATTTAAGGTAAGCGGTTTTGAAGGCAATTGGGATAAAGGTGATACGGGAACAGTGGTGGGTGCACAGGATTAGGGCTACTGCTCTTACAGAGGATAAGTGCTTTCACGATTGTAGCTTTTAAAATTAACATGCCAGAAATCATTGGCTGCGTGTAACCAATCTCTGACAGATAGCTGGTGAGCTCCCCTGGCAGAAGTGTGGACTTGTCAAAGGTAGCATTAAACAAAGAACAGTACAGCACAGGGACATCACACCTGTGCCGATTCTAATCCTTATTGAGACCCATTATTTATTGCCCACACACGGTTTCTGTCCTCTGTCCGCCTCCGGTTCGTGTGCCAGTCAATATTGCTAATGTGGCCCCTTCCACCACCTCAGCTGGCAGTGAATTCCAGGTATCCACCACCCTCTGTGTGAAAAGCTTTCCCTGCGCATCACCCCTAAACTTACCATCTCTCATCTTGGACCTGTGCCCTGCTGTAGCTGACCTTCCCACACTGGGAAAAAGCCTCTGACTATCCACCCTATCTATGCCTCTCATGATGTTGTAGACCTCTCCCAAGTCGCCCCTCAGTCTCTGTCTTTCCAATGAAAATGATCCAAATTTATGCAATCTCTCCTCAAACCTAAAACCCTACAGCCCCAGTGAACCTTCTTTGCACTCTCTCTAAAGTATCCACTTTCAGGGATCTGTGGAGCTAACGGTAGGACTCTGAATAGTGTGGATGAACAGAGGGACCTAGGTGTATGTGTACATAGATCCCTGAAAGTTGGGAATCAAGTAGATAGGGTTGTTAGGAAGGCATACGGTGTCTTGGCGTTTATTGGTAGGGGGATTGAATTTAGGAGCCGCAGCGTCATGTTGCAACTGTACACAACTCTGGTGCGGCCGCACTTGGAGTATTGTGTGCAGTTCTGGTCCCCACATTATAGGAAGGATGTGGAGGCTTTGGAGAGGGTGCAGAGGAGGTTTACCAGGATGTTGCCTGGTATGGAGGGGAGGTCCTATGAGGAGAGACTGAGGGATTTGAGCTTGTTTTCGTTAGAAAGAAGGCGGCTGCGAGGGGACCTTATTGAAACATATAAGATGATTAGAGGTTTGGATAGGGTGGACAGTGATAGCCTTTTTCCTCGGATGGAGAAAGCTAGCACGAGGGGGCATAGCTTTAAATTAAGGGGTGGTAGTTAGAGGACGGATGTCAGGGGTAGGTTCTTTACCCAGAGGGTGGTGAGGGATTGGAATGCCCTGCCTGCTGCAGTTGTAAATGCGCCTAGTTTGGGGGCGTTAAAGAGATCTATGGATAGGTTTATGGATGGAAAGGGTTTGGTTTAGGTTAGTGGGTCATTGTTTTTTAACTGGTCGGCGCAACATCGTGGGCCGAAGGGCCTGTTCTGCGCTGTAATGTTCTACGTTCTATATCCAACTGAGATCCTACACAAGGGAGGACATAGGCTTTGCAAGAAACTGCTCGGCTTCAAGTTGTACAGGCCAGGTTCTCAAAGTGGCTTTCCTTTGGCTCGACCCATTACACATCCCGTTGGTGTGTGCCACATTAGAGCACCAATTGAGTGAGAGAATATTGCCAAAACCTAACATGTCCATCAAATCCATTACAACTGGCTGCACTGAGACACCAGTCTCATTCTTTAGACAAATGTTTGTGGGTTTTTGGAATGTTGAGAAGTCAAGCTTTTGGAGACTGAGAAAACAGCCACTTAAATAGCATGAATTACAACAGTGCCAAGGAATTATTACTCGTTGCCACATCACAAAGAACATTTGGCTATTATTCGGTATTTGCGTCTGTTTTTAGGAAAAATGTACTTTCAAAATGCTTTACTTTGTACATTAGGCAGCTAGCCAGCTAAAGGGCTGTTGTTCTCGTGTGGTCCACTGTAAGAATGAGGGTGCAAAGATGATACTAGTAAACAAACTGCTGCTATTGTTCAAAGCACAACTGCATGCTAGGATACTCCAAATCCCAGGAGCAAAGCTTTGATTTGATTTATTATTGTCATCTTTATTGCGATACAGTGAAAAGTATTGTTTCTTAGACAAAGCATACCATTGATAGAGAAGGAAGCGAGAGTGCAGCATGTAATGTTACAGTCATTGCTAGGGTGTAGAGAAAGATCAACTTAATACAAGGGAGGTCTATTCAAAAGTCTGATAACAATAGGGAAGAAACTGTTCTTGAGTCGGTTGGTACGTGACCTCAGACTTGTGTACCTTTTTCCCCATGGAAGAAGGTGGAAGAGAGAATGGCCAGGGCGCGTGGGGTCATTGATTATGTTTGCTGCTTTTCCGAGGCGATGGGAAGTGTGGACAGTGTCAGTGGATGGAAGGCTGGTTTGCGTGATGGATTGGGTTTCACTCATGACCCTTTGTAATTTCTTGCAGTCTTGGTCAGAGCAGGAGCCAGACCAAGCTGTGATATATCCGGAAAGGATGCTTTCTATGGTACGCCTGTAAAACTTCAGTGGGCATCGTAGTGGACATGCCAAATTTCCTTCACTCCCTGAAAAAGTAGAGGCGTTGGTGGGCTTTCTTAACTGTGGTGTCAGCACCAGGACAGGTTGTTGGTGATCTGGACACCGAGAAACCTGAAGCTCTCGACCATTTCCGCTTCATCCCCTGCTGTTAACTGTATAATGTCAGGAAAGATGTGAAAACGCAAGACAATTGACGCAAACATCATTGAGAGGACTTTAAAACAAAATAACTGTTTATTCAGCAGCACAGTACACAAGAAAGTCAACTAAAAATAGTCAGTGAACTCAATGGCTATGCATAGTATCCCTATCCAGTACAAATCCTTTTATTTCCTTAACTTCAGAGAAAATCTTCCCCCAAACAACATCCTGTGAGCTTTTAACACCATATGCAAAATCCAGCAATAGTTACCACACCGGGCACTCAGTTCCTTTTGGGATTGTTTCTTACGTAGGGTAGAACAGCTGATTTGTTCAAACGAGCTTTTCTATAGATGCAGCATGCTGTGAGTTCACACAGTCTCTCCCTGCTGGGGGCTTTGTTCCCAAAACAGCTAACTCGTGTAGGTTGAAAACTGCTTCTGATATATCGGTTTCCCTTTTTACTTTTTGCTTATCTGCACTAACCTCCTCAGGAGTCACTCTTAATTACCTTCAGAATTTAATTGTTAAATTCACACCTTGGCTCCTCTGAAATTCTAACATCTACTCGAACCCCTTGACATTCCATTCTCCATCATTACCAAATTGCCATAGGTAAATATCTGCTTACAGTGTTGCTAGGCTTATCAATATATCAAAAGCATGAGTTCTATCAACCTGTCTTTACTACTGTGTAGCTTCCATTTTAAAATAATTCTTTAACAGCAGAATATATACCCAAATAGTGGATTCCTTGATTTTTCTTGTATCATGATCACTGGCGGCACAGTGGTTAACATTGCTGCCTCATAGCGCCAGGGACCTGGGTTCGATTCCTGTCTGCATGTTCTCCCCATGTCTGCAAACATTCCTTCACACAAAGAATTGTGGAAGTCTGGAACTATCTCCCAAATAAAGGGACAATTGAAAACGTCAAAATTTGAGATTGATAGATAGACAAGAATATTAATGGATATGAAAGCCAAGTAAGTCGGTGAAGTTGAGATACAGATCAGCCACGATCTAATTGAATGGGAGAGCAAACCCAAGAGTCTGACTGACTTCCTGTCCAAACGTTCCTTCCCACGTTCCCACCTCGTTCTGGCGAAAGTCAGTTGTGTCTTTTGGCTGTCGAAGGAACTTCTGACAGGCAGGTTTATTACTGAGATCAAACAATGCACTTTCACCCCATTTCCCCACCCCCCACCTTCCCTCCCTCCCCCCCCCCCCCCCCCCCCGGCCAATTAAACCTGTGTTTTGTTGAAAAATAAAATGAAAGTATTTAATGTGAACAGGATGTTCTCTTCAGATAACTTGTTCAGTCAGGTTTAGGGTACATTTGGGAGAAAATGGTATTAAATGAATCTGAACCAATGGAAAATGGCCCAATTGGTGTATTGTTACAAGGCACTCAACTGGCAGTTATGTTCTTCCACAGTTCATTAACACAAACTAGTTGATTTGAAGGAAAGAGCTTGTTCTTTGTTTATTTGGGGTCAGCCCATTGTTTAAACTCCTTTGTCCTGAATGAGTGGAGATGTCCAATTGAGGTGGACGTCAAAGCCCAAGGGGATGGGTGCTTCACGTCGGACTGTGTCCATCGGTAACTACAACCATCCCAAGCCTGAGTTTCCTCTTGGGCTGTGTTGACCCTCAGCTGTGAAGTGCCTTGAGGTCTGTCGCACCATGGAAGGCGCTGTACGAACGTCAGCAGCTCAAGACTTGGCTTTGGTGAGGTGGAGCAATCGATGCAGGGCCACTAGAAGTCCTCTCGCCACCACGGCTCGAGTCTGACTCCCAGCCAGAGACTGGCCATTCAATTCCACATGGGAATGTGAACCCTTTCCAAAAAGGGGAAACAAAATTGCAGGGCTACAGGGGAAAGGCAGAGGAACGGCAACCTGCCAGTTGCTACTTCAGAGGGGCTATCACAGGCAGGATGGGTCAAACGTCCACCTTCTGTGTGGTAAACATTCTGTGATTCAGTGAAATCCAATGCTTGCGCAAAACAAACTTTTTGCCAATGGTTTAATCCAAGTCTTTACCAATTGTGCTTTTCATAAGGTTGAATTTCTGCTGGATGCTGAGGCCAGTCTTTCCTTCCTCCTTCCTTTCCCCACCATCCTTTTCCTCTTGTTACCATGAATACAGGTTCGTGCCGAGTTCCCCACAAGGACAAGCTGCAGAGTAAGGAACTCCACATTATTAAATAAAGCCGTTTGCAAAGTGACACTTAGCAAGGAGAGGCAGGTCCTGCTTTATCGACTGCCTCAGATGACTAGAATTTACCAGTGGAATAAAGCCACACTTTATCATCTGAATTCTCATTGGCTAGAAATTATTAAGACGTTGCAACATAGAGCGTTTACAGCATGATGTGAGGCCATTCAGCCCATTCTCTCTGTGCCAGGCTAAAAAAGAGCTATCCAGCCTAATCCCAATTACCAGCTCTTTAACCCTGATACTTGAAATCCATACCCAAGTGTTAAATACAATGAGGTTTTCACCCCTCCCACCCTTTGTTTTAAAACAAAGCAGCACGGTGGCACAGTGGTTAACACTGCTGCCCCACAGCGCCAGGGACTCGGGTTCAATTCCAGCCTTGCGTCACTGTCTGCGTGGAATCTGCATGTTCTCCCTGTGTCTGCATGGGTTTCCTCCGAGTGCTCCGGCTTCCTCCCACACTCCACAGATTTGAACGTTGGGTGGATTGGCCATGTTAAATTGCCCTTCAGTGCCCATGGATATGTAGTTTAGGCAGATTAGCCTTGGTAAGTGTTCGGGGACAAGGTGGGAGAGAGGGCCTGGATAAGATGCTGAGCTGGTGCAGACTCGATGGGCTGAATGGCCTTCTCCTGCACTATAGGGATTCTACAGTTTACGGTTTAGTTCAAAAAGCACTTTGCCTCTGGTGACTCACTTTTGAAGTGTTTGGCCAGAAGTATATATGGCAGCAGATGGCATCCAGGAAGATTCCCCACACAGCAAATGAAATGAATAACCAGCCAATCATAGAATCCCTACAGTGCAGGAGGAGGCCATTCGGCCCATTGAGCCTGCACCGACAACAATCCCACCCCAGCCCTATCCCACAACCCCATATACTTAGCTCACTGATCGCTCTAACCTACAAGTGCCAGGACACTAAGGGGCAATTTACCATGGCCAATCAACCTAACCCGCACACCTTTTGGAGTGTGGGAGGAAACCCACACAGACACAGGGAGAACGTGCAGACTCCACACAGACAGTGCCCCAAGCCGGGAATCGAACCCGGGTCCCTGGCGCTGTGGGGCAGCAGCGTTAACCACTGTGCCACTGATTGCTGCCTGTTTTCGTTGATGCTGGGTGGCGAGGGGAATGTTGGCCAGGGCAGTGGAATGAGCCCCTGGGCATTGTTTATACCCAGCTGTACTGGCAGAGAGGATTCTGATTTAACATTCCCTCAGCCCTGCGGTGAATGATGCCTTGCACTGTGATCTTTGACGCACTAAATGGAAAGCCAACGAGAGTATACGTCTATTCTGAAGCCTTGCTCCACTTCGGTGACGGGAAGTTTTTGCTAATCCTGGATGGCTTTAACTAATGATGGATTGTCTTAACCTTGAGTTAGTTCCTTTCCCTGTTGGAGGGCCTGAAAGGGCCCGTAAAGAAACTCTTGCAAAGTTTTGTTGAGCTGGAATAGCTTTGTCCGAGCATATATCACCATGGAGACAGCTGGTTTTCTTTCTTTAAAAAGTGGAAATGTCAGGTTGTGTAGGGTTCCGTGCGCTGTCCTGCAGCCGGTGCCCAGCGCATTGTTCTTGGGAACCAAATTCTGACTCACCGTGAAAGGCAGCTGATAACAAGCCCTCAGTCCCCGTAAAGCCAGAGGTTTCGAATTCCACCCTCTTGTGCATTCTGACTCGAGGGGCATACCAGGCCTTGCGCAATGACTTCCTAGCAGGTCGTCATGGGGACGAGAGCATGCCCATTAAACAATGCAGTAAATAAAACAAGATAAGGCGGTGCAGCGAGGGACCTCACTCTGTTTTCACAGCTGTTGCCTCCCTGTTTGCCTTTATATCTGGTAAAGTATTTTCAAATAACAGTTTTACACCCAAGTAGCCCGTAAATCTGCAGCCAATGACACAGCCATCAACTCCATGTGTCTCTCTGAATATGGCATTTACCACCATACATTTCTCTTTACATTAGCTTATCCTGTGGCATAAATTGTTCCCGTGGAAGGATGTACCCAGAGTTAATGAATACAATTCACACATTCGCCAGACGTTACACAACTTTAAGTAAGTTGTTTGCTGGCTGAATATTGCTGAAAAGAGAGACATGTTGCCAAAGCTTTTTGCCCTGCACTCATCAGGACAAATACAAGAATACCAAATTTCAAATGATCGCAACATTTATGCTATAGGAGAAAAGGAGTGCTGATTGGTTGGCAAGGTGATTTTAATTGGCTGAAGCATTGACGTGGAGAAAGTAACAGGAAACTCAAGGCTCCCCAGGTGCTCAGACAATTCAAGAAAAAGGTTTGAACATATTTCTTTTGTTTGCAATAAAGGGTATGAATATATGTCCTTTTCTAGCAAGTGGAAATGAGCCACGTTACAAGCTCAGCTTATTATCCTAAAATTAGTGTTAGCACACTCAGGATTGTTCAGCAAGTGCTGCCCCAGTTGCAACATTGCTTCCAACAGTAGATGTTTTGTTTTGGGTTTTGCAGGTGTGGGCAGGTACAGTCAGTCAAATGCTGGGACGTGCAGCCTACATACCTGGCATCGCGTCAACACCAAAATACATACAGAATGGTTGTGTGGACCCACAGCATCATCCCATTAGTGTAAAATACCACTCATGTAGCCACTGCTTAGTCACAGCAACGGGAAGGCGATGGCCAACTGGTACTATCATGAGACTATTAATCTAGAAACTCAGCTAAAGTTCCAGGAATCCGGGTTTGAATCCTGCCACAGCAAGGGGTGGAATTTGAATTTAATTTTAAAAATCTGGAATTAAGAATCTACTGATGACCGTTAAACCATTGCTGATTGTCGGAAAAACCCACCTGGCTCTCTGATGTCCTTTGGGGAAAGAAATTCGCTGCCCTTACCTGGTCTGGTCTACATGTGACTCCAGAGCCACAGCAATGTGGTTGACTCTCAACTGCCTTCCAAGGGCAGTCTGGAATGAGCAATAAATGTGGCCAGCCTGCGGCGCCCATGTCCCACCAAATTATCTTTTCTAAAAAAAAAGTATGAAATGGCTTGCCAAAATTGCTATTTTTGAGATGCTTTGCCTTTCCGGGGAAATTTGAGGCTGGCCCATTTTGCGTGTTCTTGTGACACACAGCCATCTGATCGGGGTAGCCTTTGCCCTGTTGGGTAGCTTTGATTTTTGTTTTGCATCAAGGCTGTGAGGTGAGAAACTGGCTTCTTTACAAGACTGCTGACATTGACAAAATGTTAAGTCTGCTTTTTAAAATCTTCTTTCTCAGGGCATTGTATTTGGCTGACAAATCCAGCATTCGTTGCCCATTAACACATTTCACTGTTTCTGAAGATTAGTCATGAGTTAATCTGATAGGTGTGGGACTGGATAGGAATGTAAAGCTGGGCGTGGGGTTGAGGGATGTGGCTGAGGGCTCGGGATGGGCTGAGGAATGGTTCGAGCTGAGGAATTGCTCAGACTGAGGAGCGAGTGTTGAGGCAGCACTGAATTTGCTGCACCAGTGTGGATAAGCAGAAACTGCATTGTAAATGCTGATTATCGCCCTGTCACGTGGACTGTTGTCTCGCATGTAGTTAATATGACAGCAGATAGCTCTAATAAGTGCAATGTATGTCTGTGTGACACAGACTTGGCTCTCCGCTTTCCTGTTTATGTTTCCCACACTTTGCCCTTTGCCACACTTTTTACAAGTACCTTGTGGTTCCATCGCCCCACCAACTGGAACTGATTGTAGCCACAGGAATGTCGTGGGCCCGCTTACAGCATTAATGAATGCTGCAGATAATCCTGCAGAGCTGGACTCCTCCTCGAAGGCACCAAAACTTCATTCTCTCCAGCAACAGGAAATAAGTTTA
Organism: Carcharhinus amblyrhynchos; assembly: GCF_965287045.1. Classification (NCBI taxonomy): domain Eukaryota; kingdom Metazoa; phylum Chordata; class Chondrichthyes; order Carcharhiniformes; family Carcharhinidae; genus Carcharhinus; species Carcharhinus amblyrhynchos. Next base: position 8,193,827 of record NC_137340.1, on the reverse strand, counting down.
GACTGTTTCATTGTGAGTACAGCACCTAATTGCTGAGATGTCAATTGCTTGAATCTGTGAAATGATCTGTTGTTGCTGTGTTCACGCGGTGCACCTGTATGATGCAGAGTGTGAGAAGCACTGGGGTAACGTTTGGGCCAATGGTCGCAGTCGTCAGTTTGGCTCCAAGTTGCGTCCATTGTGACTTTCTCTTGTCCTCGTGTGTCTGCTCAATCTCACTTGTCTGTGGGGAGTGTAAAAACTGCCATGAACCCGTGCGATCGAATGAATTGGAATGTATTTAATTTTAAATTAGTGTAAAATGTTCTCTTTCATGTATTTAAAACAGTAAGCTGAAGTTGATTAAAACAGCTGAAAATAGGCTTAGCTCCAAAAATAAACGTGAATTAATCACTGTCAGTGCACCTGAGGAAGCTGGATTTAAATATCTGAGATCTGCTGATTAATTATTTGAAGTGCCCAGTCTGTTTCTTTGTAAATTAAAGCAAGAATCCCATTTAAAAATTTTAACCAGACTTTTTAGTGTCACTGCGCAAAGAAAGGTCCAGTTTAATTTTCAAATCCTCCAAGGAAGCAATGATTGGCAATGTAATTCACCCTGCGGGTGTGATTAGCTACAGTGCGGTGTTTGTAAAACTGGCACAGATGATTGAAGCAACCCGAATTGCACCGAATGCAAATTGCACTTAAAGGTTCAGTGTTTTTTTTTGGGTCAGGCTGCTAGCAGCTGTTTTGCACAAATAAACATATGCAACTCAATGGAAATTCCAGGCCACTTTCTGTTGCTGGTCCATTGCTATCTAAAACTTTCTAACCTGTGCTTCTGAATTTTAAACTCATAGGGTCTGACTTCTTACTCTCATGAGGTTATCCTTCTCTCAGTTTAATCACAAGCCCATCCTGTTCTTTCTACAGACTCTGTTGCACTTGCGTTGCGTTGGGATCGGATGTCCCTAGTTAACTTTGAAGAGCATTGTTTGAACAAAGAATATACAATTCAGCTAAACTGTGCAGGGGCCCAGCCTCATAAGAACATACATAAGAACATAAGAAATAGGAGCAGGAGTAGGCCAACTCGTCCCTCGAGCCTGCCCCGCCATTCAATAAGATCATGGCTGATCTGTCTTGGCTCAGTTCCACATTCCCGCCCTCTCCCCATAACCCTTAATCCCCTCTCTTATCAAAAACCCATCAACCCGCGTCTTAAAAATATTTAGCGAGGCAGCCTCCACCACTTCAACGGGCAGAGAATTCCAGAGATTCACCACCCTTTGAGTGAAGAAGTTCCTCCTCAACTCCGTTCTAAACCGCCCCCCCTTTATCTTGAGGCTGTGCCCCCTAGTCCTACTATCCTTTCTGAGCGGGAAGAGCCTCTCCACCTCTATCCTATCCATCCCATTCATCATCTTATACGTCTCAATGAGATCTCCCCTCATTCTTCTAAACTCTAACGAGTACAAGCCTAATTTATTCAGCCTCTCCTCATAGCTCAACCCCCTCAACTCCAGTATCAGCCTAGTAAACCTCCTCTGCACTCCCTCCAAGGCCAAAATATCCTTGCGTAAGTATGGCGCCCAAAACTGCACACAGTACTCCAGCTGCGGCCTCACCAATGCCCTATACAGCCGCAGCAAGACCTCCCTAGTTTTATATTCAATCCCCCTCGCGATGAAGGCCAGCATCCCATTCGCTTTCCTGACCACCTGCAAGCTGGGTTTTTGCGACTCATGCACAAGGACCCCGAGGTCTCTCTGCACCGTCGCCTGCTGCAGTTTTTCTCCACGTAAGTAATAATCCTTCCTACCATTATTCCTACCCAAGTGGACCACCTCGCACTTGCCAACATTAAATTCCATCTGCCATTTCCTGGCCCATTCGCCCAGCCTATCCAGATCCTTCTGTAGACTCTCACCACCCTCCGCACAATTTGCCTTTCCACCAATTTTGGTGTCATCAGCAAATTTCGACACCCTACACTCGGTTCCCGCCTCCAGATCATCTATATAAATGGTAAATAGCTGAGGCGCCAGCACCGACCCCTGGGGCACTCCACTAGTCACTATCCGCCAATCCCAATAGCACCCATTGACCCCCACTCTCTGCCTCCTATTTGACAACCAGTCCTCTATCCACGCTAACACCCTACCCCCAACTCCATGCCCCCTTACCTTCTGCAATAACCTCTTGTGAGGTACCTTGTCAAACGCCTTCTGCAAATCAAGAAAGACCACATCCACCGGCTCTCCTCTATCCACCGCCCTAGACACATCCTCATAGAACTCCAGTAAATTTGTCAGACACGACTTCCCTTTAACGAAACTGTGCTGCGTCTGCTCTATCAAGCAGTTCCCCTCAAGATGCCTCGCTATTTCCTCCTTGATGACAGATTCTAACATTTTACCTACAACAGACGTTAAACTAACAGGCCTATAATTCCCTGCCTTTTGCCTGGCACCCTTCTTAAACAATGGCGTAACATTAGCCGTTTTCCAATCTTCCGGCACTTCCCCGGAATCCGGCGACGTCTGGAATGTGATCTTAGTAATCATGGGAGCCAAAATGGTGGAATGCAGAACTCGGAAGAGATGCTGTAAAACCCTGATACTTCCATGCACAGCTGGAGAGGAAGTTCATAATGGTATTGTCACTGGACTAATAATTCAGAGACCCCAGGGTAATGCACGGGGTTACAGAAATAGGGTGGAGGGGTGCGCTTGGGTGATTTCTGATTCATGCTCTTTGGAGAGTCAGTGTAGACTCGATGGGTCGAATGGCCTCCTTCCACACTGTAGGGATTCTATGATTCTAATGTTCTGGTGACCTTTTCACTGCAGATGGTGAAATTTGAATTCAATGGACAAAATCTGGAACTAAAATGGTGAAACCGTTGTCAATTGCAGGGAAAGCCCATCTGATCCACTAATGTCCTTTAGGGAAGGAAATCTGCCATTCTTACCTGGCCTGGCCTACATGTGACTCCAGATCCATAACAATTGACTCTTCAATGTCCTCAGGGTTGAGCAATAAATGCCCATATTCCGTGAACAAATAAAAACAAAACACAGCTTATCTTCGACCTTTCTGATACTGCAATTAAGCTATATAGAAACATATTTTCTGGTCAGTAGACAGGATTGTGCCTAATGAAATCCAACAGCTTTCTAAAGGTTACCACTCTACCCCTACAGGAATATGGTGAAGGTGATGTGGCTCCATTTTAACAGCTACCTGATGTCTTGCTCACATTGTATACTGTGTCCTTGAAGGGAATTGGGAATGTGCACCGGTAGATAGTGAATGAGATCCAGTGTGGCATTTTGTTATTTTCATTTTTATCAAGGATTAAGATTCTCATCGGAAATGAGTGGTGGACCATAGGAACAGAAGCAGGCCCTTCAGCCCGTCGAGCCTGATCCGCCATTCAATGTTATCACGCTGATCAGACCCTTCACAGCATTTTACACCCACTATCCCTGTAACCCTTCACATTATTATTAATCAGAAATCTATCCGAAACATATCCAACGACTCAGCTTCCACACCCTCTGGGGTAGAAAATTACAAAGATTCACAGCCCTCTATCTGATCAATTGCAATGCAATTTCTCCTCACCTTGATTCTAAGTTTCTTCCCTTATTTTGAACTTGTGTCCCTTGGTTCCAGACTCCCAAACCAAGGGAAACATTTTGCCTGCATCTCCGCAGTCTTATTTGTTCAAGTATTTTGTAGGTTTCAGTGAAACAATCTCTCATTCTTCAAAATGCCAGAAAGTACAGACTCAGTTTGCCTGATGTCTCTTCGCAAGACAATCCCACCATTCCCAGAACAAGCTGGTGAACCTTTGTTGCACTCCCTCTGTGACAATAATATCCTTTCTGAGGTAATGGGACCAAAACAGCACTCACTATTCCAGGTATGATCTAACCAAGCTTCTATACAATTGAAGTGAGACCTCACTACTCCTGTTCTCCAAACCTCTTATGATAAAGGCTGATATTCCATTAGCCTTCCTAATAGTTTGCTGCCCTTGGGGCGGCACGCTAGCACAGTGGTTAGCACTGCTGCATCACAGCTCCAGGGTCCTGGGTTCAATTCGGCTCGTGTCACTGTGTGGAGTTTGCACATTCTCCTCGTATCTGCATGGGTTTCCTCTGGGTGCACCGGTTTCCTCTCTCAATCCAAAGATGTGCGGGTTAGGTTGATTAGCCATGCTAAGAAATTGCCCCTTAGTGTCCAGGGATGTGTAGGTTAGAGGGATTTGTGGGTATAGTGTATAGGGATATGGGGTAGGGCCTGGGTGGGATTGTGTTTGGTGCAGTCTCGATGGGCCGAAGAGCCTCTTTCTGCACTGTAAGGATCTACGATCTATGATCACTTGCACTTGGCCTTCAGTGACTTGTGGATAGGGACACCCAGGTCCCTGTTATATATCACTGTGTCTGCCCAAATCCTCCTATAGCAGCTTTACACCTTCCTCACATCTCACATTCTCACCTAGCTTTGTATCATCCCCAAACTCAGAAACATTACATTTGGCCCCCACAACCAAACCATTGATATAATGGTAATGATGGTAATGCAGCAGTGTCTCAGTAGCACATTGGTCTGTCAGCCTGGATTCAAGACTCCAGTCTAGGAACCCAGGAATTTCTGGTTCACGGTTGGGGAGTTATTGACTGATACACATACATCTTGCGACGCTAGCCAAGGGTCCTTCTTCAATTTGATTTATTATTGTTACATGTATTGTATGCAGTGACAAGTATTGTTTCTTGTGTGCTATACAGACAAAGCACACCATTCATAGAGAAGGAAAGAAGAGAATGTAGAATGTAGTGTTACAGTCATAGTTAGGGTGTAGAAAAAGATTAACTTAATGCAAGGTAGATCTATTCAAAAATCTGAACACAGCAGGGAAGAAGCCATTCATGACTCAATTGGTACGTGACCCCAGACTTTTGTATCTTATTCCTGGTGGAAGAGAGAATGTCCAGGCTGTATGGAATCCTTAATTATGCAGGCTGCTTTTCCAAGGCAGCAGGAAGTGTAGACAGAGTTAATGGATGGGAGGCTGGTTTGCGTAATCTACGGGCTTTGTTCACGACCTTTTATAGTTTCTTGCAGTCTTGGGCAGAGCAGGAGCCGTACCAAGCTGCGATACAACCAAAAAGAAGGCTTTCTCAGAAGTCCATGAGAGTTACAGCAGACACGCCAAATTTCCTTAGTCTCCTGAGAAAAAGAGACGTTTGGTGGGCTTTCTTAACACTAGTGTCATCATGGGAGGATGGGGAGAGGTTGTTGGTGATCGGGACACCTAGAAACTTGAAGCTCTAGACCATTTTACTTCATCCCCATTGATGTAGTCAGGGACATGTTCTCCACTGCACTTGGTAAATTTTATGACTATCTCCTTTTTACTGACATTGAGAGAGAGAATATTGTTGCTGCACCAGTTCACCAGATTCTCTATCTCTTTCCTGTACTTTGTCTCAAGATTGTTTGCGATCTAACCCACTACGGTGGTATTATCAGCAAATTGAATATGGAGTTAGAGGTCATACAGTCATAGGTATGTAAGGAGTATAGTAAGGGGCTGAGGATACAGCCTTGTGAGGCACCAGTATTGAGGATAATTGTGGAGGAGGTGTTGTTGCCTACCCTTACTGACTGTGGTCTGTGCGTTCGGAAGTTCAAGATCCAGTCACAGACAGAGGATCGGAGCCCCAGGCCACGGAGTTTGGCGATGAGTTTTGTAGGAATATGGGCTGAGCCATAGAAGTCAATAAATAGGAGTCTGACATAAGTGTCTTTGTTATCCAGGTATTCCAGGGTTGAGTGCAGGGCCAGAGAAATGACGTCTGCTATAAGAATCATAGAATCCCTACAGTGCAGAAAGAGGCCATTTGGCCCATCGAGTCTGCACCAGTACCAATCCCACCCAGGCCCATAACCCTGTATTTACCTGACTAATCCCCCCCCCAAATCACATCTTTGGACTGCAGGAGGAAACTGGAGCACCTGGAGGAAACCCACGCAGACACGGTGAGAATGTGCAAACTCCACACAGACAGTGACCCAAGAAGAGAATTAAACCTGGGTCCCTGGCACTGTGAGGCAGCAGTGCTAACCACTGTGCCACGGTGCTGTGGACCAGTTGGCGGCGATAGTCAAACTGTTGTGGATCCAGGCAGTCCGGGAGGCCGGAGTGCCATGCATTGCCTCAGCACCAAAAATTCTGGACATGAGTGATACCCAGCTCGAGTGAACTCCAACGTGCGTAGCTGCTGCATTGATATAGGCAGTACTGGGAGGCCAACTGACTGACCTTTAGCAGCATGAGTCCCCATCACAGAATGGAGAGGTGATCATTCTGATGAGGCTGGAGTTGGTGAGATTACACACAGTATTCTTCCATCCATATGTCTGTACTAGTGATAAGAAATAGGGTTATGGTGAGCGGGTGGGTAAGTGGAGCTGAGTCCACAGAAAGATCAGCCATGGTCTTATTGAATGGTGGAGCAGCCTCAAGGTGGCCTACTCCTGCTCCTAGTTGTTACGTTTTTTTAAAAACTACATATTATGCCTTTCTTCATCCCCATTACATTTACTGGGTCTAATCCTCATTAAACATATGATGCTTAATACTTATTAATCTACTTTTCACGTTTCGTTGCATTCTATTCATAATCAACGTGAGCCCATATTCAACAATATCCATTTCATATTATTTTTCCTTCTCGATTTCCTGTCATAAATATTACTTGTGCAAGCTGGCAGGAAGTCCATATCCCGTTATTTAATGTGGTACCCTAACTGATTAATCCTGAATAACTAATCAAATTCACTGTGTTTCTGTGAATGAATTGACACATGGCTGCCGGCTTTGACACAATGCTGGCCCCCCCCACCGCTGCAAATATTTTCGATGATCAGATTTGTTTCATTCTGACTGCGGATGGTACAGTGGTTATCACTGCTGCCTCACAACGCCAGGAGCCCAGGTTCAATTCCCAGCTTGGGCAACTGTCTGTCTGTGTGGAGTTTATACATTCTTCCTGTGTCTGCGTGGGTTTCCTCCGGGTGCTCCGGTTTCCTCCCACAGTCCAAAGATGTGCGGGTTAGGTTGATTGGCCGTGCTGAACTGCCCCTTAGTGTCCAGGGATGTGTAGCTTAGAGGGATTAGTGGGGCAGATATGTGGGGTTACAGGATTAGGGCCTGGGTGGGATTGTTGTCTGTGCAGACTGGATGGGCTGAATGGCCTCCATCTGCACTGTAGGGTTTCTATGACTCTTTGCTGCCCTGTCTGTCTGGGAAGTATGGAGACAATTGCTTCAATAATGGTTGTTGCAGTGAATCCACATACCATAGAATTCCTACAGTACAGAAAGAGGCCATTGGGCCCATCAAGTCTGCACCAACTCTCCGGCAGCACATCCCAGCCCCTATCCCCGTAATCCCATGTATTTACCCCTACGTATCTTTGGACACTCGGCAATTTAGCACGGCTAATCCACATAATCAGGAGTGTGGGAAGAAACCGGAGCAAACCCATGCACACATGGTGAGAATGTGCAAACGCCACACAGACAGCCATCCAAGGCTGGGTCCCTGGTACTGTGAGGCAGCAGTGCTAACTACTGTGTACACAGTCTTTTTCTCAGTGTGGTGTACAACAGGATGGCAATGAGGATAGGGGATGGAATTTTTCATATTTCGTTTGGCAAAATTATGGACGAATGAAAACTGTGACACACTTTTTGGATCTCATGGAGTTGACTTTGAGCAGTTTGAGAGAATGCTCGGCGTGTTCAGATTCAGCTCAGCAAGTCCGCGCTGTCTAAAACTAAAAGAGAAGTCTGTGGGCAGATTTTGGATTGCCTGGGCTGGCACACACATGGCATCATGGGAGAAGATGTCGGGCGCATCTCGCCATCACATGTTCACGCGATATTCCGATTGGCGTGCGTGTGTGATAGTTAGAAGCTCATCCACTAACAATCAGGCAGGTTAACCCATTAAAGAGCCAATGCAGTTCACACGGCTGTCTGCTTTCACATTTGATAGCCTGGCCAGGCTGATGGGCCAGGCGGCCATTACATAAGAACATAAGAACAAAAGACCATGAGAAATAGGAACAGGAGGAGGCCATCTAGCCCTTCAAGCCTGCCCCGCCATTCAATAAGATCATGGTTGGTCTGAAGTGGATCAGTTCCACTTTCCCGCTTTCTCCCCATAACCCTTAATCCCCTTGTCTACCAAAAACCTATCTACCCATGACTTAAATATATTTAGCGAGGCAGCCTCCATCACTTCAACGGGCAGAGAATTCCAGAGATTCACCACCCTTTGAGTGAAGAAGTTCCTCCTCAACTCTGTTCTAAACTGCCTGCTTTTATATTCTACTTTTTATCCAGGCTGGGATGCAATGCCAGGGCTGAAATAAAATTTCAGGAGGTGCCTGGGGATTGAGCTTTGTGTTTGAGTGTGTTTTCTCAATGTCCTTTGCGGAGTTTCTTTTCCGTCAGGATTTATTTTTCACAAATCTGCTTCTGGGCTGTTGAGTGCCTGTGCCTGATGGATGAAAAGTTCAGGGCTGTGCCTGGGGACAATGCCATTGGCTGAAAGTGACTCAGACAGGAGATGATGATAATGTGAAGGGCCAAATGAGATTGATGTTGTGTCTAACCAGCGTTGCTCATGAGACCCCAGTGTTATGGAACATACAAAGAACAACCCAGCACGGGAAACAGGCCCTTCGGCCCAACGAGCCCGCGCTGCCGCATCCTCCTACACCTACCCTGCCCTGTGTGTATGTGAGTGGAACCCCTAACTTAGCCAGATTCAGGGGAGAATAGTGTCCATTTGGTACACCAATCAGCCTAAGAGCACATCTTTGGGGTGTGGGAGGAAACCGGAGTGCCTGGAGGAAACCCACGCAACCACAGGGAGAATGCGCAAACTCCCACAGACACAGGCCCAAATCCATGTATCTGCACAGCCAGCAGTGCTAGTCACTGAGCTGTTGCGGTGCCCGTCTGCTGGTCCAGGGTTAAGCACACACACCGACACGAAGTACTAGGCCACTCCCGGAACCTCCAAGAGCAGCCCACGCACGACCCACCGTGTGCATGCCCCTCGTTTGACAACAAGGTGGACCGACACCTGTGGAATTCAGGAGATTCTGAACTCGCAGTATGGCGCAACTAAGAATGAAATTGAGTGAGGGTTACGTTCCATTCAAGAAAGTGGTTATCAAGCGAGACAATTGTAGATTACATTCTCAAGTTAAATAAACTCTCTCATCATGGAAGGCTTATAGTGTGTTAGTGTTTTTTCAGTAAAAAGTCTGACAACACCAGGTTTTAGTCCAACCGATTTATTTGATAATAGACTCACAAGCTTTCGAGGTTCCCCTCTTCGTCAGGTGAATGGAGAGTTCTGCCGGCATACCCACATCATTAGTGTTTTTTAACAGGGGGTTTGAGTTTAAGAGCTGCTGCAACTATGCCGGACCTTTGTGAGACCACATTTGGAATATTGTGTGCCGTCCTGGCCACCTCACTATAAGAAGGATGTGGAAGCTTTGGAGAGAGTGCAGAGGAGATCTACCAGGATGCTGCCTGGTTTGGAGGGTAGGTCTTATGAGGAAAGGTTGAGGGAGCTGGGACTTTTCTCCTTAGAGCGGAGGAGGATGAGAGGCGACTTAATAGAGGTTTGTCAGATGATGAGTGGGATAGATAGAGTGGACGTGCAGAGACTATTTCCTCGGGTGGATGTAGCTGTTACTAGGGGATGTAACTCTAAGATTCATGGTGGGAGATATAGGAGGGATGTCCGAGGTAGATTCTTTACTCAGAGTGGTTGGGGTGTGGAATAGACTGCCTGCTGTGATAATGGAGTCAGGCACTTTAGGAACTTCCAAGTGGTTATTGGATAAGGCACATGGAGCACTCTAGAATGATAGGGAGGGGATAGCTTGATCTTGGGTTTGGACATAGCTCGGCACAGCATCGAGGGCCGAAGTGCTCTACTGTTCTATGTTCCATTATTGGTATGGTGCAAACTTAGAAATCAACTTTAGGGACATTTTGGTAGGAGACCTAGTGAAGCCAGACTTTGAGTAAAGGCAATAGGTTTAAATGGAAAGTAGGCTGCAGTGAAGCCATGGAAATTGGAGTTAGTTGCACATTGCAAGGGTGTTCTTCTCCTGGGCCAGTAGGTGAGGTCCACCCAATTTCAGCCAGATTCCAGCCACAGCAGCTCCGTTCATCGTCTCAGAGGTCATAATTTCAGCTGTTACTGTTGCTTTGGTAGTCACTAACCACCCAAATGGCCTTTATAGCGAGGGGGATAGAATATAAAAGCAGGGAGGTCTTGCTGCAACTGTACAGGGCACTGGTGAGGCCGCAGCTGGAGTACTGTGTACAGTTTTGGTCGCTGCAGTTGCGCAAGGATATTTTGGCCTTGGAGGGAGTGCAGAGGAGGTTCACTAGGCTGATACCGGAGATGAGGGGGTTAGACTATGAAGAGAGACTGAATAGCCTGGGTCTGTACTCGTTGGAGTTTAGAAGGATGAGGGGGGATCTTATCGAGACGGATAAGATAATGAAAGGGATGGATAGGGTAGAGGTGGAGAGATTCTTCCTGCTTAGAAAGGATAGCAGGACTAGAGGGCACAGCCTCAAAATAAGATGGGGGGGGGCGCAGTTTAGAACGAAGTTGAGGAGGAACTTCTTCACTCAAAAGGTGGTGAATCTCTGGAATTCTCTACCCGTTGAAGTGGTGGAGGCTACCTTGCTGAATATATTTAAGTCACGGGTAGATAGGTTTCTGATAGACAAGGGAATTAAGGGTTATGGGGAGAAAACGGGAAAGTGGAACTGATCCACTTCAGATCAGCCATGATCTTACTGAATGGCGGAGCAGGCTCGAAGGGCTAGATGGCCTACTCCTGCTCCTATTTCTTATGTTCTTATGTTCAAATGTCCTCATTTTCTGTGCCAGTGGGAAAGTCAGCCATATCTCAGTAGCTTGCAGGGATAGAGGAAACAGTGATGCTCCAGGTCACAGTAGTGTATCAAGTTGAGGCTGCGGTAGACGGAAGCTAGGTCAGAGGTCAGGAATGCATTCAAAAATCAGATGAAGGGTATGAAAATCGAGGTTGATTTTGCTGAGTAGGAAAGTCAAGAACTGTACTCCGAGCAAAGAGCAAGGGCACGTGGAACCTGGGAATAAAAGGGCTAAAGATATAACTCCAACACTCAGCAGGATCAGAGATCAACAGCTTAGTTTCATCATTGATGCAGCTGCAGCAGTGCACATTATCTCGAAAGGTGGGGTGTGTAAGAGATCGCTAAATCACATTCTCGGATCCAAAACTGTTGTGAAACTGACTACTTACTCCAATAACAATATTCCAGTATTAGGTCAAGTTAGTGTTGGGGTGGAATTTGATGATGCATCATATTATTCACCATTGGTAGCAGAGGGAAGAACCACATATCCCTGATGGGAAAAAAAATTGGCTGAAAAATGATGGTTAAACTGGGCTGTGCTATTTACAGTAGGAATCAGTATGTTAGACACTAGGAAACTGTAACAAGAAATCGGTGTTTTGGCGAGGAGAACCGAATAGTAAAACTCATTACCCCAGGGCTGAAGCCAAGAAATGTGCAAGCAGCATTTTGCACAATTTAGTCCAGTGATGTACAGCGGGAAGCAGTCAGGGGTACTGGCTTTTCAAATCCTCTCTGGCCACAAGTGAAGTGCTAGAGGACTTCTGACTGCTAACATTGTCCCATTATTAAAAGAAGGAGGATAGCCCAAGATTGGGGGAAAGGCAAATTGTGCGGAGGGTGTGGAGAGTCTGCAGAAGGATCTAGATAGGCTGGGCGAATGGGCCAGGAAATGGCAAATGGAATTTAATGTTGGCAAGTGTGAGGTGGTCCACTTTGGTAGGAAGAATGGTAGGAAGGACTATTACTTACGTGGCGAAAAACTGCAGCAGGCGACGGTGCAGAGGGACCTCGGGGTCCTTGTGCATGAGTCGCAAAAACCCAGCCTGCAGGTGCAGCAGGTAGTCAGGAAGGCGAATGGGATGCTGGCCTTCATAGCGAGGGGGATTGAATATGAAAGTAGGGAGGTCTTGCTGCAGCTGTACAGGGCATTGGTGAGGCCGCAGCTGGAGTACTGTGTGCAGTTTTGGGCGCCGCACCTGCGCAAGGATATTTTGGCCTTGGAGGGAGTGTAGAGGAGGTTTACTAGGCTGATACCGGAGTTGAGGGGGTTGAGCTATGAGGAGAGGCTGAATAAACTAGGCTTGTACTCGTTAGAGTTTAGAAGAATGAGGGGAGATCTCATTGAGACGTATAAGATGATGAATGGGATGGATAGGATAGAGGTGGAGAGACTCTTCCCGCTCAAAAAAGACAGTAGGACTAGGGGGCACAGCCTCAAGATAAAGGGGGGGCGGTTTAGAACGGAGTTGAGGAGGAACTTCTTCACTCAAAGGGTGGTGAATATCTGGAATTCTCTGCCCGTTGAAGTGGTGGAGGCTGCCTCGCTAAATATTTTTAAGACGCGGGTTGATGGGTTTTTGATAAGAGAGGGGATTAAGGGTTATGGGGAGAGGGCGGGAAAGTGGAACTGAGCCACGACAGATCAGCCATGATCTTATTGAATGGCGGGGCAGGCTCGAAGGGCCAGATGGCCTACTCCTGCTCCTATTTCTTATGTTCTTATGAAATTATAGGCTGGTCAGTCTAAGCTTGGTGGTGAGAAAGTTACTCAAAAGAAGTCTGAGGGACAGGATATATCTGCACTTGGATAGATACAGATTAATCAGGATAGTCAGAATTCGTTAAGGAAAGGTCGGTTTGACAAATTTAATCAAATTTTTCAGGAGGTAACCAAGAGTGTTGATGACAGTAATGCATTGATATGATCCATAGGGAGTTAAAGATTCCTCGTGGCAGATTGGTCAAGAAAATAAGGGCCCATGGGATCCAAAGCAAAGTGAAGCATTGGATCCAGTATTGGCTGAGAGGCAGGAAGCAGAGGGTGATGGTAGAGGGATGTTTCTGTGACTGGAAGTCTGTTTCTTATGGGGTTCTGCAGGGTTCAATGTTGGGGCCCTTGCTATTTGGGATGTACAATAATGATTTAGGCTTAAATGTAGGGGGTATGATCAAAAAATTCAGGGATCAGATGAAAATTGAAATTGGTAGGGTGGTAAATAGTGAGGAGAACAATCGTAGACCGCAGGATGATATCAAATGGATTGGTCAGGTGGGCAGAGCAGTAATGAATGGAATTTACTATAGAGAAGTGTGAGGTAATGCATTTGGGGAGGGTTAACAAGGCAAAGGATTACAATATGAATAGTAAGGCCCTGGATCGGACTGAAGATCAAAGGGACCTTGGTGTGCATGTTAGAATCATAGAGTCATACAGCGCAGAAGAGGCCCTTCAGCCTATCGAGACCGCACCCACACATGAGAAACACCTGAACTCCCACCTAAACTCATCTGCTAGCACTTGGCCCATAGCCTGGAATGTTAAGATGTGCCAAGTGCTCATCCAGGTACTTTTTAAAGGATGTGAGACATCCCACCTCCACCACCCTCTGGGTAAAAAAAGATGTTCCTCACATCCCCCCCAAACCTCCTGCTTCTCACCTTGAACCTATGTCCCGATATTCATAGATCCCTGAAGGTGCAGGACAGGTAGATAAGGTGGAAAAGAAGGCATGTGGAATCCATGCCTTTATTAGCTGAAGCACAGAATGAAAGAGCAGGGGGGGTCATGCTGGAACTGTACAAAACACTTGTTAGGCCACAACTGGAGTACTGTGTGCGGTTCTGGTCCCCACATTATGGGAAGGATGTGATTGCATTTGACAGGGTGCGGAGGAGATTCACCAAGATGCTACCTGGACTGGACAGTCTGAGATTGGAAAGGCTGGGGCTATTTTTCTTGGAGCAGCGACAGTTGAGATGGGACTAATAAAGATGTATAAGATTATGAGGGGCATGGATGGGGTGGATAGGAAGGCACCTTTTCCATTAATAGAGGGATCAATAAACAGGTGGCATAGATTTGAGGGAAAAGGTGTAAGGCTAAGAGGCAATACATTTTCAGAGTGGTGGGTGTTTGGAATTCATTGTCTGAAAGGGTGGTTGAGTCAGAAACTCTTTAAGAAATATTTGAATATTTATTCACACTGCTGTAACCTCCAAAGCTATGGGCTAAGCACTAGAAAATGGGATTGGTGGAAACAGATCTTTGTTGGGCCAGCATGAACAAGGTGGGCTGAATGGCATCCTTCCATGCTGTAAACATGTAAAAATCAAATCAGTAAAGAGATGGATAAATTAGAAAGCAGAGGGGCCATGAAGAAGCTGAAAAGCTGTGAAGTGTGTCTCCGATTGAGAAATGATCCAACCCCAGGTACCTTCCATTCCACGATCAAAGACTAGAAAACCATGGGAGGGAATTTGTGTCGATTTCTTTGAGCTGGAAGGGAAAATGGATCTTTTTTTTTGGTTGATTGCTGTGGCCAGTGGGTAAATGTTGAGTCTGTGTCCAACATCACACGGGCCAAAGGTAATAACGTTTTGAGAAGTTGAATTGCAATTTTTGTTCCCTGAGTTGTTGATGTTCGATCATTATCTGCAGTTCAGTTTGAAGTATTTCTGAGTCAGAATGGAGTCAAGTAACCTTGAATCCTGCCATGTCAGCCCGTAGTGAACTATACAAAAATACATAGAACATAGACCATGGTACAGCTTCTTCCCTGCTGCTGTCATCAGGCTTTTGAATGGACCTACTTTGCATGAAGTTGATCTTTCTCTACACCCCAGCTATGACTGTAACACTACATTCTGCACTCTCTCCTTTCCGTCTCTATGTACGATATGTTTTATCTGTGTGGTGCACAGGGAACAATACTTTTCACTGTATACTGATATGTGACAATAATAAATCAAATCTCTGAACAGTACAGTACAGCAGAGGGACAGGCCCTTCGGCCCGCAATGTTGTGCTGAACCTGATGCCAAATTAAACTAATCCCTTCTGCCTGCCCTTGGTCCATATCCCTGCATTCCTTGCCTATTCATGTGCTTATCTAAAAGCCCCTTAAATGTCCCATCATATCTGCCTACACTACCACCCCTGGCAGCGTGTTCCAGCCACCTACCACTCTCCGTGTAAAAAAAAACTTACCCCTCACATCTCCTTTGAACCTTACCTCTCTTGCCAGAAGTGTATGCCCCCTTCCTGGTGCTGCAAAAAGAAATTTGTGAAGAGGTCTTTGCAGTTGTGCGGGTTAGATGGATTGGCCACGTTAATTTGCCCCTTCGTGTCAGGGAGACTGGCAGGGTAAATTTGTGGAACCAGAGTGATAGGGGCTGGGTGGGATTGTTGTGGGTACAGACTCGATGGGCTGAATGGCCTCCTTTTGCACGGTAGGGATTCTGTGATTCAAAATATTCGCTGAATGACAGCCATTTCCCATCAACATAGATTAGGCAACTCTCTGTTCACTGACAGGATAACCCCACAGTCTGCACCAAGTTTCTTTAGCTTCAGAGCTACTGTTTACATACACACACACACACACACACACACACACACACACACACACACACACACACTGGAGGACAAGGTTTTAGTTTGTTTGATGGTCTGACATCGATCAAAAAATAAGAGAAAAGGAAGACAAAGTGAAGATGAGTAATGAAACCTAGTTCAGTGCTGGTCAGACAGTTATGCTGAAACAACAAGGTGATAAGTTGTAAACAGTTGAGGTACGTTCACACATCCAGTGAAGATTGTAGAGACTTGACCATTCTAATGTTGATTGTGATTGAAAGAAGAATTCTGACATTTTTGTTTTAATTAATTCATGGGATGTGGGTGTCAATGACTCAGCCAGCGTTTACTGCCCATCCCTCGAGAAGGGTCACTCGTATCGCTGAGGGTCTGAGGTCACATTCGGGCCAGATCAGGGAAGGGAGCAGACTTCCTTCCCCAAAGGACATGAGATGGGTTTTTTATGAAAATTGATGTTTCATGGTTACCATGGAGATTTCTAATTGAATTTAAATTCCACCAGCTGCTGTAGGAGGATTTGAACCTGTGTCCCCAGAGCATTAGTCTAGGTCTCTTGATGACTAATCCAGAGCCGTCACCACTACGCCACCATCTTCCCAGGAGAGCATGATAAACTACCTATAGTCCAAACTTCTACAGTCCAAATTGAAAGTCACAAGGAAACTAAGGGCAGGATTTTATGGCTTCATTCACCCCGAAACCATAAAATCCTGCCTGAAGTCAAAGAACCCTTTCATGTTCCACCCCCACGCCTGCTCCAATTCCCGTGGCGGGCGGGATGGTAAAATTCCAGCCGTAATGTTTGCTAATAACATTGAATCTACCGGTAATTTTAGGAAAGGTGGTTTCAAGGGATTTATATTTGTATCAGTAAACATTAGAAATTAGGTATGGTTTTAAGTGGGTTTAATTTAATGTTTCTGTGCCTGGAAGGTAAAACCTATAATTAGATTCACGAAAGATAAATGTGTAGGGGTTGATTCAATTCCAACTGTGTCTCTGCTGTGCCTAGAGAGGGCTATGGAGTGAAGCCTAAATAAACCAGTAGTGGTTGCTTGGCAGTCTTAGTCCGGTAAGCGAGACGAAAGTCTTAGTCCGGTAAGCGAGACGAAAGTCTTAGTCCGGTAAACTGGACTTTTGGCCTTATAAGTTTTAGTTGAGCTGAATTTGTTGGCAGTTGGAGATAGGATACTGGGGAGTAAACAGCTCTCAACTCTGCCAGGAGGAGCTGGACAGGACATGGGAATTGCAAAGATGCAAGCTTCTTAAGCATCTAGGTACAGTTCAGATAACCAGGGAATTCGGACAGAAAGAATGTCTTAAAACAACTGAAGTTAAGGGAACAGGGATAAAGGTATTCATCAGTAGAATGGCAGCAAGTATAAACCAAGTCTTTTGTGTTAAAGAGACAATTGCAATAACCATATTTGAAATAGGACAGCAGACTTCGGAGGTAAATGGAACATTTGATGCCATTTTAGTGAGAGTCTGGGAATTGAGACTTAAAGCAATTGAGAGCAATTTGTGCAGCAGTTAAGGCAAAGAAGTGGGGCTGATGTAAAATCCTAGCGTGGATTCACTGTTAAAAGTTGGTGGAAATAAAAGGTACGGTCTTTTGAGGCAGGGTTCCATTCTGGGATCTTCCTGTCCACATTGCAATAGCAGAGCAAAGTGAGCCAAATTCTTTGATTTATGAGAAATAAATAATTGTCAAAACCCAAACCGTTAATTGATGAAGTGGAGTTGGTGGTCAAACCAACCAGCCAGAGGTGTTAGGAATCATCATCTCTCAATCAAGAATCAAGACGTTGGATAAGTGAATTGAAAGTCCCACTGAAAGAACAACTCTAGACTGATGTTCCAGGTCGTGCAGAGATGGTGCTGCATTGTCAGAGATGCTGTCTTGTGGGTGAGCTGCTAAATTCTCTGCACTCTCAGGAGGCTGTGTATATCCACTGTACCATTTTGAAGAAGTACGGGGGCGGTTCGGAGGCACAGTGTGGGGGTTAGGAGGGGGTGCGGTCAGTGCAATACTTACCTAGACGCTGTAAGTGGTTTTAAATCTCTCATTTTCTGGGCAACCTGTGCTGTATGATGGTCAGAATTATATGAAATTTGTGGTTTATATCATACTTTCAGATGGTCCCCAGCGTGGGGCCATTGCCCAAGACGAGTTTAAACTTCCAGGGTAATTGCTTTGCAATCCTTATCCGGGAACCTGTGGGGTGAGGGGGCGGGTGTTGCCAACACACCTTTGGGTTCCCTTCAAGATGCAATGTTCTAGAGCTCAGAAATTATGACCCATGGGGAGGCACTGTAATAGTCATGTCACTGGACTAACCATCCAAAGACCCAGGCTTTGGATCTGCAGGTTCAATTCTCACCAACTGGCGGAATTTAAATTCAATTCATAAAATTCAATGAATTTTAAAATATAAACCTGGAATTGAGAGCTAGTCTCAGCCATGAAACTTGTCAATTATCATTAAAACCCATCTCATTCACTAATGCCCTTTAGAGAAGGAAATCTGCTGTCCTTACCTGGTCTGGCCTACTTGTGACTCCAGAGCCACAGCAAGATGGTAAACTCTTAACGCTCCAAAGAATGGGCTACAGTTGTTGACTTTGACAGCGATATCCATCTACGAGGAGAGAATACAGTTAAAATAATGTTATAACTGTCGCAGTAGTAACAAAAGTGCAAAGGACAGAGGTTAGGAAATGGTTTTCACTCAGTTTCTCAAAACACGGAATGTTTTAACAGGAAGAGGCTGTGGAGAAATTGAAACCAGAAGACTATTTGGAAAGGAATTGTATAACTGTTTGAACAGGAGGGATGCAAAAAACACATGGCAGGATGAAAGAGCGGGGTTTGTAGAATCATAGAATCTCTACAGTTCAGAAGGAGGCCATTTGGCCCATCGAGCCTACATCAATGCCAATCCCACCCAGGCCCCAGCGTAATCCCATGTATTTACCCTGCTAATCCCCTGACACTCAGGGCAATTTAACATGGCCAATCAATCTAACCCGCACATCTTTTGGAGTGTGGAAGGAAACCGGAGCAGCCGGAGGAAAGCCCACAGACACGGGAAGAACATGTAAACTCCACAGAGACAGTCATCCGAGGCGGGAATGGAACCCAGGCCCCTGGCGCTGCGAGGCAGCAGTGCTCACCACTGTGCCACCGTGCCGGGGGATTAGTTCAGGTGGCTCCATTTGGGATATCGTGAATGGTGCAGGCATGATGGACTGGACTCTGTGTTGTGATTTTTAGTGATGACGGAAACGGACCCTCCAACTCAAATAAAAACAGAAAATGCTGGATAAATGCAGCGGGTCTGGCAGCACCCGTGGAGAGACAAACAGTTAACATTTCGATTCTGAATAACTGACTCCTTCAGAATGGAGTTTATTCAGCGTTCCCTGTTTTTATTTCAGATTTCCTGCCTCTGCAGTATTTTGCCTTTGTTTGAGGACTCCATGTTTATTCTGTATTCAGTTCCCAGCAATCCAACCGTGTGTTAGCATCAGCCACTGTATGGGAACATCGAGGAATCAGCCCAGCAACAAAACTGAAGGTCTACAGCACCGCGGTACTCACTTTCCTCCTGCATGCCTGTGAAACGTGGACTGTGTATCGAAGGCATGCAAGACAGCTCAATCATTTCCACGTGACTCGTCTTCACAGAATATTACGCATCTGATGGCAAGACAAAGTACCAGACACTGAAGTTCTCTCTGGAGCAAGTCTACCATCAGTCCACACACTGCTGATGAGAGCGCAGACCCGGTGGGCAGGTCATGTCATCCATATGTCAGATGAGCGCATACCCAAGCAGCACCTTTTTGGGGAACTCTCTGCTGGAAGACGCTCGCATGGAGGGCAGAAGAAACGTTACAAAGACACACTCAAAGCCTCCCTGAAGTTGCTTGACGTAGACACGACCACCTGGGAAACGCTGGCACAAAACCGCCCTCCCTGGCGCTGCCTCATCCACAAGGGCTGTCAAGCTCACGAGGCAAGGTGTATTGCTGAAGCACAACTTAAGCGTGAGCTGTGCAAGTCCAGAGCCACCAGCACAACAACGACAGTGCCTACACAAGTCTGTCCAGTATGTGCCAGGACAGTCCGTGCCCGGATTGACCTGATCAGTCATCTTCGGACACATTGCAATCAGCCTCAAAATGACTAATGGTGTCGAGGTTCTCATCAATGACGACGGACGAATAACAAGCACCAGCCATGGACACGCTTTGTCAACGCCTTCAGTTAGATCAGGTGAAAATAGAAAAAGAAAAAGTACTGAATACCAAATGCATCCTGGCAAAATGCTGGGTACGGAGCTTCTTTAACTCTAAGTAGAATTTGTTCCCTTCTGAAGCTGTTTAGATGTGTGTTCTTGCAAATCCCTTGGATAATGGAAAGTTGTTTCAGTGCTGGGCTGAAATCAACACATTAGCAGAAAAAGAATGAATTCTCAATGCTGTGATAAATAAATCTCAGTGAGTGTACTGGGGTTAATGGAAGGTGAGTTACAGTTTGGATCATGTGAGTATAATTTTGGATGGAAAGTGTATACGTTGGCAAATGAAGAGTCTGACCCCTGGCCCATGTGCAGTTCAGGCTCACGGGGCCCTGTGTGAGCGCACTGATGCACATCGATAAGTGCCGGAATTTTCTGGAAATATCTGGGTAAAAGTTCAAGCCCACCTGGGCCAGAATTATTCTGTACCCCCCTCCACATCTTTCCGCCGTGGGGAGAATTCCACAGATTCTTTAAACTTACTGAGCCGTGAAGAGCAAGGCTTTTATATTTGAGTTTTGTTTAACTGGGGCCTTAGTCTGTGCGATGGTTTCAGTGCAGACGTTTCTGGGTTCCCCCTCTCCAGTCACAGGGCTGTATGTAAAATGATACACTCAGGAATTTTCCTTTCCAACATTTTCCTGCTTCAGGGATCCATTTCTATCAATCTGTTTCAAACATTGCCACATGTCTCATTGCTCACATTGATGTGCTTAAAGGATCCCAAGCGCAGCACCCCCTCCCTCCAATATTTATATCGCAACTCAGTCTCTAAAGTTTATTTATTACTCACAAGTAAGGCTTACATTAACACTGCAATTAAGTTACTCTGAAATTTCCCTAGTCACCACATTCCGGTGCCTGTTCGGGTCACTGCATCTAACCAGCACGTCTTTCAGACTGTGGAAGGAAACTGGAGCACCCGGAGGAAACCCACACGGACACGGGGAATGATGCTGGTTTCATAGAATCCCTCCAGTGCAGAAGGAGCCAGCTCGGGCCATCAAACCTGCACGGACCACATGCCCTATCCCCATAACCCTACATTTTCGTTTTATTTATTTATTTATTTCTTAACCACAAGTCGGTTTACATTAACACTGCAATGAAGTTACTGTCAAAATCCCCTAATTGTCACACTCTGGCGCCTGTTTGGGTACAGTGAGGGGGAATTTAGCACGGCTAATGTACCTAACCAGCATATCTTTCAGATTGTGGGAGGAAACTGAGGCACCCAGAGGAAACCCATGCAGACACGGGGAGAATGTGCAGACTCCGCACAGACGGTGACCCAAGCCGAGAATCGAACGCGGGTCCCTGTGAAGCAGCAGCGCTAATCACTGTGCCATTACCCTGCTAATCCTCCTGACACTAAGGGGCAATTTAGTTTGGCCAATCCACCTAACCTGCACGTCTTGTGAAAGGTTGTGCGAGATGAGACCAGGGAGAGATTCTACGTTGACCTTGAGTTGTCCCAAAGCTGGAGACCCAGCAGGGATAAACTGACCCTGCTCACAACTCAACGCCAGAGTTGGGAAGAACATCAATCTCTGCAAGGATGTGATAGATAAGGAAGGAGTATGGAACGCAATCTCCAATAGAGTCCATGTCCTGATGAAATGTGTAGCTATGACCTTGTGATAACTAATGCCCCGTTCCACCGGTGAGGCAAACACGGGGCTGTGTGGCACCATCCATGCTCCAAACACTGGCACTTGCTCGCTACACTCTGGGCAGGGTACTTAACACCTACGGCATGACAACGGGTGACCACTGCTGCACTGATCGTTGCCTTATCCACTCTACTATCCCCAAACAGCTGACACAGCAGAAGCAATGCTGCTGGAAAATTATCATCAAAGGCCTGAAAGATCCCACAAGGAGACCCTTCTCTGGCAGCGCCTCACTGCCATCCTCTCACCCTCGCCACTGTGCCCCACAGTGCCTGGTGCAATATTAAACGCCACCCTTATAAGCCACTGGGAAGAAGGCTTTTGTCTGTCTAACTTGAACCATCCTGACTGCTTTGATGAATATGACCCAGAGACACAGGACCAGATTGAACATAGGTGCAAAGCTTGCGTTGACTGGAAACTTCCCCACAGCTTGAGTGGAAAGTAGTATTGCCACAGGTGGCTGAAGGAGGCGCTACAGCATCAAACCTGTGGCGCAAAGAAGAAACGATGGACAGAATGAGTGTGGGAGATCGAGTGACGGAGCGGTACCAGCAACCTGCGGTGCCAAGACAATGTATGACCCAAACACTAGAAGGCTCAGCCTGCGTGGAGGCAGATGTAGAGGTGAGGAGCTCAGGAACAGGTGAGGAGCTGCTGTTCACTGGAGAGAATATTTCAAAGAACTTCTCAAACAAAACTCTTGTTTTTGACGTGAACTTACTCAACTCTATTTCTCAAAACCCCTGCGGCCACCTTGGTCTCCGTGCTGCAACCCCACCCCCAGTGTCGATACCAGCCCCCAGTCTCATTGCTACCCCCCCCTCATCTCAGTGCTATTCCCCCCCCCCAATGACTGAGAATCACAGTACAGTTTTCACCCATCAAGACAAACCGTGGGCCTGATCTTCATTGCACAGAGAATGAAGTAACAGCACTAATCTCTATATGCAACCTTAATGCACCTCGTAAAAGCCTTTAACACCGTCAACTGTGCAGACAGAAACCATTGAACCCTACAGTGCAGGAAGAGGCCATTTGGCCCATCAAGTCTGCACTGACAACAATCTCACCCGGGCCCTATCCCCGTATCCCTACATTTTAACCCGCTAATCCCTCTAACCTACGGGACACTAAGTGGCTATTTAGCATGGCCAATCGACCTAACGAGCACATCTTTGGACTGTGGGAGGAAACCGGAGTATCCGGAGGAAACCCACACAGACACGGGGAGAATGTGCGAACTCCACACACACAGTGACCTGAGCCGGGAATCGAACCCGGGTGCCTGGAACTGTGAAGCAGCAGTGCTGACCACTGTGCTACCCTGCCGCCCCTTTTAAGATTTAAGGGGTATTGTCCTCTCCAGCTGCGGCAAATTCCCCACAGGCTGGGAGATAATCTAAAGTATAGACGGAAAGTCGTTCAGTTTTCGCCACCTCCGATCCAAAACGCAAACCGTTCCAACCTCATCCACACAGCGTCAGCGTACAAACCTCACAAACAGAGTCCAACTCTTTTTGTCCACTGAAAATGAGAAAATGGGCCTTTGACTGAATACCCGGAGGACTTAATGTCCACGTCCAACTCCCACAGCACAACACTCCTCACCTTGGAATAACGTCAATCATGAGATCCCGGAAAGTGTGACCCAGTGTCTGAATCTTGGGAGCTTCCTCTCGGTGAATGTAGATGGAGACGAGGAAATTCATCATTGCCTGCGATGTGTCAGCTCAGCCTTTGTGCGACTGGGGAGGAACGGTATCACAAACCTGTGAGTAAGGTCATGGTTTATTGGGCATCAGTGATCCCCATACTCCGATATGCGTTGGAGATTCGGACAATCTGCGCCAGGTACCACAGCTCGGTATGTGCTCCTGACTAAGAACGCAGAGGAACTACAAAAGATCGTGAATGTAGCCCAGTCCCTCATGCAAACCAGCCTCCCATCCATTGACTCTGTCTACATTTCCCGATGCCTGGGTAAAGCAGCCAGCATAATCAAGGACCCCACGCAGACTGGACATTCTCACTTCTATTTTCTTCTGTCGGGAGAAAGATACAAAAGTCTGAGATCGCATGCCAACTGATTCAAAAACAGCTTCTTCCCAGGTGCCAGGTGAATGGACCTACCTCACGTTAAGCTACACCCTTTCTCTACACCCTTGCTGTGACTATAACACTACATTCTGTACCGTGTTCTTTCCTTCTCCCCTACGTACTCTATGAATAAGAAAGAAACAATACTTTTCATTGTATGCAAATGCATGTGACAATAAACTAAATTTGAAAAAACCACTAGAAAATTAACCACCAACAGTGCCTTCACAAGATCTCCAAATCCAATGGCAGGAAGGGTCCAACAGCAGTGTTTCCCAAGAGAACATGCCCAGCCTCGAATCACTCAAAGCTAGCGCCATTGGGAGGTATAGTCCTGACACCTGAATCAACTCCACTACTCGGAACTCAGTCGCCACAGGAGACTCCGAGGAGGTTCGCGGAAGGAAACACTTTTGGGATAACCTCAGAGCACCCCTGAAGAGCTCAAACATCCCCTCTGACCCTGGTTTGTGATTGATCAAAATGGAGAAGGTCCATTCGGAAAGACAGGGAACGCATCGAGTGACTTTGCTTGGAATGTGGATGAGGTGAGGTTGAGGTATCGGAGGGAGCACAAAAACCTCCAGACAGCCCAACCTCTCCTCCTCCCCCCTCTATGGCAGCCCCTCAGGAGGGAGGGTGACTTAGCCCGTTTGGCAGTGATGGATTCTGGGATGGAGGATGAGTCCCGAGGGCAGTCTGCAGACCCTACCACATGCAGGGCAGGCTGTGCTCGAAGCTTTGGGGCAGATGCGCTGCTTGGAGGGTTAAATGGAGGGGTTTTAGCATCAGAGGAGCTCAGACAGGGATGAAGTCAGGCGATACTAAGTTGAGAATGAGGGAACAAATATTGATTTTGATCATGAACTGTGTGCACTGAGGTTTGGAAAGGAACCTGGCAAATCCCATGGAATTCCCCGGCGGACCTCAGTTTGGAAGCTTTTTGTTTTACAACCTGTCATGTATTGAGTCGGAAGATGCCACTGAGGAGTAATGGATGCAGAGTACCTGGCTGGAGGCTCCAGATTCTCTAAGTAGCTTCATCTGTCTTGCTTAATGTTTCATTTTTATGTTTCAGCAGTGACATTTCTACACGTGGACAAATGGGCCAGATAACAGCCACTTTGGCTGACGTTGCGATCCTCTGTGCAGTGAGTTATGTTGCCATTAAACTCCCTTTGTATCTCACTTAAAGGCTCAAATCACATTAATTCATGGCTTATTTGTTTCCGTTCTTGTGTCTCGTGCTGTGACTTGGAAAATCATTTGGAGCCTGTGTTTGTTTTCAATCTCTGGCTTGGTGTTTTTTGTAATATATACAAACCAGTCGCCCCTGGCATTGCACAGAGCTGGCAAAGAGTCATCCAGGCTCAAAACGTTGGCTCCATTCTTGCTGTCAGGCTTGCTGAGATTTTCCAGCATTTTCTGTTCTTGTTTCCGATTCCAGCATCCACAGCCTTTGTTGCAATGATATTGCTAATGGAACAAGGGTTGCGACGTGGCGAACAGAATGATGTTCTAATACAACAATTTATATTGAAATAGCACCTTTCGTGTGATGAAACATCGCAAGGCATTTCCCTATGGAAGAAAAATCCCATAAGCAGACATTAGGGCAGAGATCACAAGCTTGGGGTTGAACTGGTAGGTTCTTAAGAGTCATCATTGAGGACTGGGGCGGTGAGTAGAGTGGCGCAGGGCACAGGAGACTGGTGGCAAGGGCTGGCGAGAGGGGTAACGAGGATTTGGGACAGGGCAGCGAGGCGTCGCTTGGGGTGCTGAGTGGGGGAGGCTCAAGAGGTCTTAACTGATGGAGCAGAGATACCTTGGAGGATTATAGGGCTGAAGGAGATTACAGAGAAAGGGAGTCAGAAGGCCATGAAGGGATTTAAAAGTGGGAATGAGAATTTTAAAGTCAAGACTTAACTGGGAGCCAGAGTAGGTCAATGAAGCCAGGTGATTGGGGTTGATCTCGAGGGGATAGGATTTGTGGTATGGACAGAATACTTGGCTTTCAGTCTTCCCCATTATTTAATTGGAGAACATTTCTGTGCCTCCTGCTCTGCTTGTCAGATAACTTAGCAACAGTGGGGTTGTGGAGAGAGATAGTGGTGAGATCAGGCTGGGTGAAAACTGTGTTTCATTTCTGTCCAGGGTCAGCTTGTCGATGGGAAATAGCAGGGAGGCAAAGATGGATAGGACACCAGAGGTAACAGGATCGGAAGAGGAGTTAATAGACACAATGCATTCATCTCCAATAGCATTGCTTACAGGCAATTTGCATCTCTGGTTTATCCTAATTAACATTCTCTTCAAGTCAGTCACTCTTTGTTTTTGTGGCTGCTGTCCGTTTCTCTCATTATAAAGTTTTAAAGTTTATTTATTAGTGTCACAAGTAGGCTTACATTAATACTGCAATGAAGTTACTGAGAAAATCCCCTAGTCACCATACTCCGGCGCATGTGCGGGTACACTGAGGGAGAATTTAGCGTGGCCAGTGCTCCTAAATAGCACGTCTTTCGGACTGTGGGAGGAAATCAGAGTATCCAGAGGAAATCCACGCAGATACAGGGAGATTGTGCAGACTGTGCACAGACAGTGACCAAGCTGGGAATCGAACCCGAGTCAAAGAACAAGAACAATACAGCACAGGAACAGGCCCTTCGGCCCTCTGAGTCTGCACCGATCAGGTGTTCCTAACCAGACCATCTGTTTGTATCCCTCTATTTCCAATCTGTTCATTTGGTTATCTAGATAAGTCTTAAGTGATCTTAGTGTGTCTGCCTCAACCATCTTGCTTGGTAGTGTATTCCAGGCCCCCATCACCTTCTGTGTAAAATATGTCCTCCGCATTTCTGTATTGAGCCTTGCCCCCTGGTGCTGTGAGGCAGCAGTGCTCACCATTGTGCCATTATGCTGCCCATTATGGTGTTATACCATGTTATCAGGTAGGTAGTGAGGAGAGGCTATGTTCTGGGATCGGGGAAGGCCGCTTTGTCAAAGTAGACTGCCTGACCTTAGAGAAATTCTACTCAGTTATATTGTGATTTGATTTATTATTGTCACGTGTATTAGTATGCAGTGAAAAATATTGTTTCTTGCGCGCTACACAGACAAAGCATACCGTTCGTTGAGGAGAGAGTGTAGAATGTAGTGTTACAGTCATAGCTAGGGGGGTAGAGAGAGATGAACTTCGCCAGACCTGCAAGAGATTGAATTCGAACATTGTTAGAGAGTTTATAAGAGTTAGAATAGAGTTGTATAAGCATGGAACAAGAGTAAAAGATAGAATTTGAGGCTATGCTGCGCACAGCTGGCAAGAAGCTGCCTCACTCGAACGTCATCGTAGAAACATCCTGGAACCATTGACCCTACCTGGGCCCTGAAACATCTGTGTGTTTTTCTCATTGCTGATTTAGTTTTAATCTGTTAATTATTTTGTGCATCATATGTTCAGTTTAATCAGTGACCGCTGGAATTTAAAAAACAATTTGAAAAAAAGGCGCAGTGATCTACTGCCATCTGGGATGTTTAAGACTTGGTCAGTTCTCTAACATGTGCACAAGAATGCATTTCTATCTTCTTACAAAGAATCTACGATAGCTCAGAAATACACCACATCAGAATCTGCCACTGATGGATAAATCTTGACTTTAAAGTTGAACCTCTTTCTAAAACAAAAAGCAAGGTGTTGGTTCATAGCCACTTGCCTTTGGGAAACGTCCCAAATACTTCATTGGTGTGTAAAGAAAAATCAACAGAGAGCCAAGGAAGGGTGAGCAGCACCCCAGTCAAAAAGTTTTAGGGACAGTCGTAAACAGAATCCCTACAGTGCAGAAGGAGCCCCTCGAGTCTGCACAGACAATCCCACCCAGACCCTATCCCCGTAACCCCATATATATACGTCGCTAATCCCTCTACCCTACACTCCCAGGACACTAAGAGACAATTTAGCACAGCCAGTCAACCTAACCAGCATATCTTTGGGGTGAGGGAGGAAACCAGAGCACCAGGAGGAAACCCACACAGACAGCGTGCAAACTCCACATAGGCAGTCACTCGTGCTGGGAATTGAACCCGGGTCCCTGGTGCTATGAGGAAGCAGAGCTAACACTGTGCCACCACGCCATAAAGAACAGAAAAGCTGAGGGGTTTAAATAGAGTCTTGAGGAACTCACGGGCCTGGATGAGAGAAGGAACAGTTTGCGTTGCTGGAGATCCACGTGAGCCCAGAGTCGGAAATAGAGAGTTCAGGGGTGGTGGAGGGCCCCTGGAGGTGTAGGGTGGTGGGGTTTAGAGAGAGGAGGAGGATTAACGTCAAAAAAGGATTTAAATACAAGAGGGAACCATTGTAAATTTGGGGGCTAAGGTGACAACTCTGTGAACTTTGGGATTTTTGTTTTCTTCCTTGCCAAATCTAGCTCCTTATTCCTTTGGAACTCCTTGAGAAAGTCTTCAACTCAGCTCTGCACTCTGTCTTTGACGAGCCAGGCAAAGGGGCTCAGTGGTTAGCACTGCTGCCTCACAGCTCCAGGGACCCGGGTTCAATTCCCAGCCTTGGCTCACTGTCTGTGTGGAGTTTGCATATTCTCCCCGTGGCGGCATGTGTTTCTTCCGGGTGCTCCAGTTTCCTCCCACAGTCCAAAGATGTGTAGGTTGGGTAAATTGGCCGTGCTAAATTGCCCATGAGTGTCCCAGGTTGCATAGGTTAGAAAGATTAGTGGGGTAAATATGTGGAGTTACGACGATCGGGTCTAGGTGGGATAATTGTTGGTGCTGACTCTATGGGCTGAATGGCCTCCTTCTGCCCTAGGGATTCTATGATTAAGAGTTCACAAAACCCCAAGATAAGGAGATACAAGTTAAATGATGAGTAATATTGAGGTGACACTAAACTGCATAAACTGCTGTCAGCTGAACTGTTGCATCTTCATACTAAATATTTGATCGTGGATTTAACTTTGACTTTATTTGCTTCCTGGAAGTATTTAAATAAGAGCAGTTGACTCTTCACACATGAATAGCTCTTCCCTGTGGAATTATTCGGGTTTTGTTCAGTGCCATGGCAATTTCAGTTTAAATGCTTAGCACTGAGAATCGAAAAGAGTTGACTGGGGCCATCAGTGTGAGTTACAGATTATTTCTGCAGCCTTTTGTTCCTCTCGAGCGTTACATTTGGAGACTTTGCGAGCGTTGACTCAGTGACTTTGAGCGATGACTGAACTCTGTGTGTGGCAGCTGGTTGTGGGGTCATGGCAGGGACTGGTACCTGGTACAGACCTGCACTGCACTGTAGATACCACAAAAGCACTGGAGATACGGCTTGTTCATCCAGGACACTGTGTGTTGTGATCCTTTGTGGTTGCACGGTAACCAGTGAGCTCTTTGTCACACCACTTTTTATCTTGTTTGCAGTTAACTGGTGAATGCATGCAGTATGTGCTGATTTTTCTGAATTAAAGTGATCTGTTTTAGTGCACTTGGATGTAGGGGAGGGAGGAGAATGTGTGTCATCATCTGAAACCAGTCAGATCTTCAGTTGCCATGGTTCCTCAAGACAAGATGAGGCAAAATGCTCAACATCCCTTGCAAACAGATTACTTCATCGTTATCACATCACTGTTTGTGGAAGCTTGCTGTGCCCATGTGTGAATGCCAACAGTGGCCATTTTGGCCCATTGGGTTGGCACCAATCCCCTTCAAAAGAGCATCACACCAAAGCCCTCCCAAACCACCCCTCTGCCCCACCCCCACAATCCCATGCATCTCCCACATGAATCCACTCAGCAACCGCACCCCCCCACCCCCCCGGACACAAATGGGCAATTTAGTTTGAAGTTTATTTATTTGTGTCACAAGTACGTTTACATTAACACTGCAACGAAGTTACTGTAAAATTCTCCTGGTCGCCACACTCCGGCGCCTGCTCGGGTACACTGAGGGAGAATTTAGCACGGCCAATGCATCCTAACCAGCACATCTTTCGGACTGTGGGAGGAAATTGGAGCACCTGGACGAAACCCCCACGCAGACACGGGGAGAACGTGCAGCCTCCACGCAGACAGTGACCGTGTTGGCTTCAGCATTTTGATAGGACCAGCGCTTCGAAAACATCTCCTTGGCTTTAAGGCTTTTTGAGAAAGGTGCTGCACAATTCAAGTCTCGTGGCTTATCGCAGCTCCGAGTGTTAAAAGGAAGTTGGCCATTTCCTGCCCGTTTGACCTGAGCTCGTAAATTGACCCCTGTGAGGTCAGCGGCCGACATTCTTATAGCGTCAACTCAAAAAAAAACTCCCTCAACAACCAGCTTCTGAACAACCTCAGATCAGTGAGTTCACTTCCCTACATGGAGGCCCAAAGCAGTAAACAGACAGGGGATAGACCAGGCTAAGCATCACGTCATCAGCTAAACTCCTTAGGAGCAGACCTTGGCCTACTCATGAGCAGGAAATCAGCTATAATTTTTTTTTCATTTGGTTGTCATAGCAGCGTGTGCACAAAGGCATAAACAAACCTGTTTTCAAATACTCCTCTTGCTATTAATAATAACCAGATGAGGATACTTTAAGCTTCAGCATGGTCGATGTAATTAAGAGTAGTTTGCAGCACAGTACTTCACTTATAAGGCTGGATCCTGCACCATTTAAATTTAATGGCACCCAGAATTGAGCCTTGCACAAGCCAGTCGGGAAGGGATTTCCGTCAGTCCTGTGGCTATTCTACTCGTCAAGAGTTCAAAGCTGTCTCTCGCGCCGAGGGATTGAATTATCAACTAGTTTAAATAAAACAAGGTAAATAATGCAGCAGAGTGGGAATTAAGTGCCAAAATGTTCAATTATCGGATCATTTGGATTAAGTGGCTTTGAATTAGGAGGAGGGAGACTGTGTGTAAGTAAACAAAAAGCCCTTTAACCTCTCTGGTGAAACTCTGTGTCTAGCAGCACTGTGGGTGTACCACATGGACTGCAGTGGTTCAAGAAGGCAGCTCACCACCTCAAGGGCAATTAGAGATGGACGGTAAATGTTGGTCAGCAAAGCCCACATTCCCTGCAACAAATTTTTAAAAATCTAACAGAGCCCAGTTTCCTGAATGTTAACTTTGTGATTTATGTACAAGAACACTCAACATTTCCAGTCTCTCGCCATTTTAAAAAAATTCTGATTTTCCTTCCAAAGTGGATTGCTTCATGTTTCCCCTCGCTATATTTCATCTCCTCGTCATTAATGTAGATTTGTAAATAGTTGAGGCCCCCTCACTGATGCTTTGCAATATTCCACTAGTAACAGCTTGCCAACCTGAAACTAACCCATTCATTCCTATTCTATTTACAGTCTGTAACCAGTTTTCATCCATGTTTAGATCATCCCCAATCCCATGGACCCTGGTTTTTTGTCAAA
Organism: Carcharhinus amblyrhynchos; assembly: GCF_965287045.1. Lineage (NCBI taxonomy): Eukaryota > Metazoa > Chordata > Chondrichthyes > Carcharhiniformes > Carcharhinidae > Carcharhinus > Carcharhinus amblyrhynchos. Next base: position 8,162,734 of record NC_137340.1, on the reverse strand, counting down.
ACTTATTATGTGGATCCACATCAGATTGATTTTATTGACTTTAATACAGACCCCACCCACCAGTGTCCCAGTTATCCTCATTTAGAAGGGATACAAATACTGTCACCTGTTTGGCAATGTAATTGCCATCAAACTTTGACATAGAATTGCCATTAATATTGACAACTTGCATCTTATCAAAATATGACTGTCAATAATGAAGAGATTTTTGATTTCTAACCGCATCAAAGATCCGGAGACAGCACCTTCCAAACCCACAACCACTTCCATCTGGAAGGACCAGGGCAGCAGATACTTGGGAACCTGCAAGTTCCTCTCTAAGCCACTCACCAGCCTGATTTGGAAATATATCGCCGTTCCTTCACAGTCGTTGGATCAAAATCCTGGAATTTCCTCCCTAATGGCATTGTGGGTCAACCCAAAATACGTAGACTGCAGCAATTCAAGAAGGCAGCTCACCACCACCTTGTTGAGGGCAACTAAGGATGGGCAATCAATGCTGGCCAGCCAGTGACACCCATGTCTCATGATTGCATGAAAAGTATGACTTACACTGACCACTGAGAAGTGTGTATGGACCACTATGTAGCAAAGGACAGATCAATGCCACGTGATGTTTATACGGACTTCCAGGAGGGCTTTGATAAAGTCCCACACAAGAGACTGTGAAGGGATATGGACCAAAGGCAGGTATATGGAATTAGGCCACAGATCAGCCATGATCTCATTGAATGGTGGAACAAGCTCAAGGAGCTAACTGGCCTTCCTCTGTTCCTATACAATGGAGTTTTATTGATAGCATTTGTGTTTTATTATTTTAAGCCAAACATTTAGCAAAACGAATCACAAATTAAAAGAGCAGCCCGTTGAAGGGGTAAGACATCAAACAAAATACAAATTTCAAAGGCAACTTAGAACAAAATGTGATGATAGGGGTCAATGAAACAGCCCAGTCCCCAGGCAGCCCATCAGTCACTGAAACCTCAATGGTGCTGGAGGACACAGTAACTACGTTTGTGTCTTAGATAGACAGAAGATACTACCTTGTTAACCAAAGATGAAGTACTGCAGTTACTGGCAGTAAGGACGTAAGAAAAGTGAAACTAGCAGACAAAATGCTGAAAGTATTCAACGGGTCAGGTAGCATCTGTGAAGAGAGAAATTGAGTTTAGCCTTTCGGGTCGATGACCTTTTGTCAGTAGTGTTTGTTGAAGCAAAGACTGCACCCATCTGTCTGACATTACCAATTTCCACACCATCTACTTTGTGACCTCTCAAATTGACATTGCTAGAATGTGGCAAACCCAGAGATGATTGTGTGCTATTGGCTCGTGCTGTCTAGGAGCTGGACTGTTACTGCCCAAACTCATTTCACAATGACCCTTTACCCACACCACTGCAGTCCAGCGGTCCAGGCTGACTTTGATCTTAAGCCCGGGGGGGTTAATGTCAGCGTGGTCAAAAGAGATGAGACAAGAGTGACTGTTCTTGATGTCCAGGGAGAATTTGACCGATGGTGGCATCGAGCATCCCTGGCAAGATTGAAGTCAATCGGGACAACCCAACTGGTTGGAATCATGACTTGTACAAAAGAGATGGTTGTGGTGTTGGAAGTCAATCATCTCAGCCTCAGGACACACTCAGGGTGGTGTGCCAGGCCCAACCATCTTTAGCTGATTTGTCAATGACCTTCTCCCCTTCATGAGGTCACTGTTCACTGCTGATTGCCAGCAATGTTTGCCACTCCTCAGATACTGAAGAAGCTCTGTGTCCACAGCAAGAGATGGACAACACTCAGTCTTGGGCTGAAAGCTGGTCATTCATGCCACACAAGTGCCAAACAATACCCATTGTTGCGAATATCTAGTTCATAGTTTCTGCCAAAAATTATTGTTATAAAAATAAGGCCATTAAACGCTGGGATTTAGTGATTGTCGGAACTCCAAAAGAACTGGCAGTTCAGAAGGTAATGCATGTTTGTTTAACAGTCAGAATTGATGAGATAAATGCAATTAAAGCAGCTTACATTTTAAAAAAAGGACAATGTTGTATTTTGAGGTTAACAGCTAGAAAGTAAAGGTTATAAAACAGCAGGTGGGCTTGTTTGTCTGGAAAATTGGAGACATGATGTCCACACTGCATATAAAGAAGTGCAGTTCAAAGAGATGTTTTGGTTTTGGGAGTTGGAGCTACAGTGGCTTAAAAACATTCAGTGAGTCCTGAAAGGTTATAAAACCCATCCACTTTATCAGATCGAAAAATAATTTGTAAATTAGGGATAATTATCTTCAAGATGAGTCCGACGACAGCCCAGAACAAGCTATGTTGTTATTGAGGTGGATGGAACTTAGCAAGGTTCCCTTCCTTCAATCTGTATGCATGTTTGTGAGCAAAGTTATTTGCAGTTTGGACCTCATGTGATGTGCAGCTTGCTGAGATGATTTAGCCAAAATAAAGTATGGATAGAAGGCTGGTTGGCAGACAAGAAACAGCGTAGGAATAAATGGCCAATACCAAATGGCCAGGCAGTGACTAGTGGGGTACCGCAGGGATTAGTGATCAGACCCCAGCTATTTACAATATATATTAATAATTTAGATGAGGGAACTAAATGTAATATCTCCAAATTTGCAGTTGGGTGGGATTGTCAGGTGTGAGGAGGATGCAGAGGTGCTTCAGCATGATTTGGACAAGATGAGTGGATGGGCAGATGCATGGCAGATACAGTACAATGTGGAGAAGTTGGAGATTATTCAATTTGGTAACAAAAACAGGTAGATTATTATCTGAATGGCTATAGATTGAGAGAAGGAAATGTACAATGAGACCTAGGTGTCCATGTACACCAGTTGCTGAAAGTAAGCATGCAGGGGGTGAAGAAAGACTCAAATAAGAAGCAAGGATGTCTTGCTGCAATTATACAGGACTTTACTGAGGCCACATGTGGAATATTGTCTGCAGCTTTGGTCTCCTAATCTGAGAAGAGATGTTTTTGCTATAGAGGGAGTGCAGCAAAGGTTTACCAGGCTGATTCCTGAGATGGCGGGACTGACATATAAGGGGAATTGAGTCAGTTAGGATTATGTTCACTGGAGTTTAGAAGAATGAAAGGGGATCTCATAGAATCCTATAAAATCCTAACAGGACTAGACAGGGTAGATGTAGGAAGGATGTTCCTGTTGGCAGGGTAGTCCAGAACCAGGGGTCACAGTCTGAGGATATGGGGTAAACCATTTAGGTCTGAGATGAGGAGAAATTTCTTCATCCATAGAATTGTGAGCCAGTGCAATTTGCTACCACAGAAAGCAGTTGAGGCCAAAACATTGTATGTTTCCAAGAAGGGGGTTAGATATAGCTCCTGGGGCTAAAGGAACCGGGGGTATGGGGGAAAGCAGTAACAGGTTATTGAGTTGGATGATCAGCCGTGATCATTATGAATGACGGAGCAGGAGTAGCTGGAGCTGAGGAGGATTCTCCAGAGGACTGTACCACACAAATGAGTGTTCCTGCAGAAGTAAATAGCTTTTTGATCACTGTGTCCTATAAGGAGAAGTAGGAAGTAAACCAGAGGGCATACTCTATATAGTTACAAACCATACTGTTAAACTACTAGTGCTTGTTTTGTTTCAGTCTTTTATATACAATAAGGTTTTGTTTTAAAATAAGAAGTGAAATCTTCTTATTTTAGTTCTGTTGGTTGAATCTGATTTCTTTTTCAGGGTTAACAATCCCCAAGCAGATTGTAACGCCATCTCCAACGAGAGAATTTAACTATCTCCCCTTGACATTCAGTGGCATTACCATCGCTGAATCCCCACTATGGCAGCACAGTGGCACGAGGGCAACATGGTGGCACAGTGGGTCACTGTGTATGTGGAGTTTGCACGTTCTCCCTGTGTCTGCATGGGCTTCCTCCAGGGACTCCGGTTTCCTCCTGCAGTCCAAATATGTGCAGGTTAGGTGGATTGGCCATAATAAATGGCCCCTTAGTGTCAGCGGGGGCTAGCTACGGTAAGTGCATGGGGTTATGGGGATAAGACTTGGGTGGGATTCTGGTCGGTGCAGACTCAATGGGCCGAATGGCCTCCTTTGCTCTGTAGGATTCCATGATCAACATCCTGGGGGTTACCGTTGAAAAGAAGCTGAACTGAACCAGCCATATAAATACTGTGGCTACAAGAGCAGGTCAGAGGCTGGGAATTCTGAGGCGAGTAACTCTCTTCCTGATCCCCGAGCCTGCTCACTATCCACAGCTCAGGAGTGTGATAGAATGCTCTCCATTTGTTTGGATGAGCATGGTTCCAAAAACACTCAAGAAGACTGGCACCATCCAGGACAAAGCAACCCCTTGATTAGCCCCCATCCACCACTCTTACTCCCTGTGCCACTGATGCACAGTGGCAGCCGTATGTACATCTACAAGGTGCACGGCTACAACTCACTCAGGCTCCTTTGGCAACATCTTCTAAACTTGTGACTCCTACTTCCCAGAAGGACAAGGGCAGCAGAGACGTGGCAGCAGCACCACCTGCAAGCTCCCCTCCAAGCCACCTACATCGTCCAGAGCAGATATCACCAATTCTTCACTGTCATTGCATCAAGACCCCAGAACTTCCTGCTGACAGCGTGGTGGGTGTACCTACTGCCGCGGTGAAAGAAATTGGCTCATCATCACCGCCTCGGGGGTAGTTAGGGATGGGAAACTAATGCTGTCTTGCCAGCGACACCAACATCCCATGAAAGAATAAGAAGAAATCCTCTCGCCCGTTGTGCACCCCTGTTTCTCTGAGATCCAGGAAGATAACCGGATAGTGTCAGGAAAAAGCCAGGCCCGCAAGCCTACTGAACCGGTAACATTCCCTAGAGCACCCTGAGCTTCCTGGGCTTCCCTCGGATCCTGTTTTCCACAACAGCATCCCATTATTCCTTGTGCTTTCTCTGCTCTGGTCCTTACTGAGCACAGACCAGGTTCCAAACCCTGCCGTCTCTGTTGCTAAACTACGCACACCTAAATTTGGTGAAAAATGGAGGAAAAAAAAATTCTAAAATTAATTTAAAACCGTTCTTGCTGTAAAGATTCTAGTTTTTCATGTTGCCTTAAGGTCAGCCACTTGAAGCTTCTCCCACCTCCTACAATGTGTCCTATTCAGTCATTGCCACTAAAGGCCACATGAGGTTACTGAAGAGAACAAGGCAGAAGCTCAGGTCAACTTACCTCAACGCAATAATAAAAAAATCATACAACTTGTGCATTGCCAGTACTTTGAGTTAATTCCTTTGTTCGCAGACTGGGATCAAAGTGGGGGGAATTATAGTGATTAACACAGTCCTTTTACTTCCCAGCTCAAAGGCACATACAGTTATCTGCTGCATTGTCATCGTAACTAGGCCAAAAATTAAACCACTTAATTGCCTGGTAACGCTGCCAAAAATATTCTGCAAAGGAGTGATCTCCATTTGACTATTTTCTTCATTACTTTTAATCACTGCATTAAAGTCTAATCATCTTCGCAGATGTATTTATTTTTAGTTCAGCAGTTAAACGCTGATGTAATCACCTGCCACCCCCGGAACGCCCACGTAGAGATTCGGATTCACATGCTCGAGATTCTAATAGTGTCAGGCTTGTAGAACTGGTCTTTGGGTCTAATCAGTGCTTCAACACCCACTCCATCATCACTGAAAAAGTTTAAATGGCTCCCGATATAAAGAGGCCATTTAATATTGAAGATGATGATGAGCGCTGCTGCCTCACATCTCCAGGGTGAGGGGGGCAAAGCCTTCCTCGATATCCCAGCCCTTGCATTAAAAACTGACTAACAAGTTGTTGCTGTATGGGTGGCTCGCGAGTTTTGTCCTGAGGTTGTCTATTGTATTACTTGCTACCGAGGTGAGGCTCATAGATCTCGGTAGCAAGTCATGCAATAGACAAGCCAGCCATACAGCAACAACTTGTTAGTGTTAGGTCTGGGATATCGAGGAAGACTTTGCCTCCCTCACCTGAACCTTATAAACTTGCCTGGCTTTAGTTACAGCCTCACTTAAGAGACTGGAAATAAGTCCTCACTTCAAGTCGTAGTTATGTTCCTACACATCGCGATGTTAAGTGAAGAGACTTTATGTTAATCACAGGTTCCTGTAGGAATCAGTGCCAAATGGAGTCAGAGGTTTACACCAAGGGAATAGGCCCTTCGACCCAACTTGTCCGTGTCACCCAGTTTCTACCACTAAGCTAGTCCCAATTGCCCACATTTGGCCCATATCCGTCTATACCCATCGTACCCATGTAATTATCTATATGCTTTTTAAAAGACAAAATTGTACCTGCCTCTACTACTACCTCTGGCAGCTTGTCCCAGACACTCACCACCTGAGTGAAAAAATTGCCCCTCTGGACCGTTTTGTATCTCTCCTCTCTCATCTTATACCTAAAATCTCTGGTTTTAGACTCCCCTACCTTTGGGAAAAGATGTTGACTATCTACTTCATCTATGCCCTTCATTATTTTGTAGACCTCTATAAGATCACCCCTAAGCCTCCTACATTCCAGGGAATAAAGTCCCAGTCTATCCACCCTCTCCTTATAACTCAAACCATCAAGTCCCAGTAGCGACCTAGTAAATCTTTTCTACACTCTTTCTATAATAATAGGGTGACCAGAACAAAGAGAACAAAGAACAACCCAGCACGGGAAACAGGCCCTTCGGCCCAACGAGCCCGCGCCGCCGCATCGCCCTACACCTATTCTACCCTGCATGTCTACGAATGGGACCCTACTCAGTCAGATTCAGGGAAGAAATAGTGTCAATTTGGTGGAAACCGATCAGCCTAAGAGCACATCTTTGGGGTGTGGGAGGAAACCGGAGCGCCCGGAGGAAACCCACGCAACCACAGGGAGAATGCGCAAACTCCCACAGACACAGGCCCAAATCCATGTATCTGCACAGCTAGCAGTGCTAGTCACTGAGCTGTTGTGGAGCCCGTCTATCGGTCCAGGATCAAGCACACACACCGACACGAAGTACTAGGCCACTCCTGGACTTCCAAGAGCAGCCCACGCACGACCCGCCGTGTGCATGCCCCTCGCTTGACACGAGGTGGACCTCCACCTGTGGAATAAAGACAAAAAATATTAATCATACAGCCTGCCCTTCCGGTGTCTCCCGAGGTTTAACCCTATTTAATAGCCCCTACCATATCCCTCCATTCTCGTTTCACTCATGTGCCTATCTAACTGCATCTTAAACGAGTCCAACGTTCCTGCCTCCACCACCCTACTCGGTAGCGCATTCCAGACCCCCACAACTCTCTGCGTAAAGAACCTTCCTCTTACCTCCAAATTATACCTCCCCCCCCTCACCCTTAAGTGATGACCTCTCGTGTTCGTACCCAGTCTAGGGAGCAGTTTCTCACTATTAACTCTATCTATTCCCTTCAGTATCTTATATACCTCTATCATGTCCCCTCTCAATCTCCGTCTTTCCAAGGAGAATAGCCCCAGTCTCTTCAATCTCTCCTCGTAACCCAGTCCCCCCATGCCAGGCAACATCCTGGTAAACCTCCTCTGCACCCTTTCCAGAGACTCCACATCCTTCCGGTAATAAGGTGACCAGAACTGGACGCAGTACTCCAAATGCGGTCTAACCAACGTTCTGTATAACTGAAGCATTAGACGGCAGCTTTTATACTCTAAGCCCCTTCCTATAAAGGCTAACATCCCATAAGCCTTCCTAACAACGTTCTCCACTTGTGACGTACACAGTATTCCAAGTGTGGCCTTCAGTGTTCTGACCAATGAAACCAAGCATGCCGAATGCCTCCTTCACCACTTTGTCCACCTGTGACTCCACTTTCAAGGGTCTATGAACCTGTACTCCTAGGTCGCTTTGGTCTATAACTCTCCATAACACTCTACCATTAACTGAGTAACTCCTGCCCCGATTCGATCTACCGAAATGTATTGCCTCACATTTATTTAAATTAAATTCCATCTGCCATTCAGTCGGCCCGTTGGTCCAACTGATCAGGATAAAGGGGTCATAGTTTGAGGGTAGGAGGTAACCCTTTTAGAAACGAGTTGAGGAGAAATCTCTTCACCCAGAGAGTGGTGAAGGTGTGAAATTTAGTGCCATAGAGAATAGCTGAGATCAAAACATTGTGTGATTTCAAGAAGAAATTTGAGAGAGCACTTGGGGCTCAAGGGACATGAGGGGAAGGGGAGGTCAGGATATTGAATTTGATGATCAGCCATGATCATAATGAATGGTGGAGCAGGCTCGAAGGGCTGGATGGCCTACTCCAGCCTCCCTGTTTAAAGGGGGAGTTGGGTTTTATATTGGTTTTCCCACGTGGAAAATATCCAGCGTGCATTCTTTAATACTGTACTACACGTATGCAGCACTGTGAGTTCCTCGCTGAAATAACACATGATGAATTCCTGAATATGAATTGAAGGGAAAATATTGCAGGACAGTGTGGAAAGTTCCAGGGAGTTGGATTAGCTGGATGACTGTTCCAAAGTGTCGGCACAGACCATGATAAGCTGCATCTGTGGTTAGAAGCTGGGGAGAAACCCTTAAGTCTGGTCTTCTGACCCTTCCTCTAAACTCCATCAAAAATGTCTGGCATGTTTCCTTCTGGAAAGCTCCAAAATGTTGTCCCCCTCTAAGTGCTTTCTTATGCAATTCTTCCAGTCTGAGACGAAATGCGTTTTAAAAAAAAGAGTTTGCTATCTTCTCATGAGATGCTGCTCCCATATCTTATCTCGTGTTTAGTTGCCTCAATGATTTTCCTCCCAAGCATTCTTCACCCGATGATGAAAACATTTAATCCTGTGGCACAATTGGCTCCCCAAGCCCTTCAGTCACCTTCTGATGAGTTACCAGTGATGTTGCCTGAATTTTCCCAGATTCTTGACAATAGGATTTCCACTCGCTACCTGTGTGCTGAACTGGGAATCCTCCAGGCCAGCCTCAAGTTGCAGGCATCCCTCCTGACAAAGTGTTCCATTGCTCTGTCAATGTCCATGACAGTGCGCTACTCCAACACCAATGACTTAAGGACAGTCGGTGGCACAGTGGTTAGCACTGCTGCCTCACAGCGCCAGGGACCCGGGTTCGATTCCAACCTTGAGTGAATTGTCTGTGTGGAGTTTTCACGTCCTCCCCGTGTTCACATGGGTTTCCTCTGGGCGCTCCAGTTTCCTCCCACCGTCCAAAGATGTCCAGGTTAGATGGATTGGCCAGCCTAAATTGCCACTTAGTGTCCAAAGGTTATGTGGTACGGCCGTGGTAGCTGCACAGTGTTGTGGGGATAGGGCAGAGGGGTGGGCCTACATAAGATGCTCTTTTGGAAAGTCAGTGCAGACTTGATGGGCCAAGTGTCCTGCTTCTGTACTGTAGGGACTCTGTGGTAAAATGAAAAAAGGTGTCGCAAATCAGAAAAACACACCTTAAAGAAAAACACAACTTTAAAATGAAACCACGTTAAACAGAAATGTTCATGTGTGTGTATAAGTGCAGACAGAATATTGCTGTACGTGACAGCACATTCTGGGGCCCCTGTTATCCAGATTCATGTGGAATTCTTTGCCAGAGTATGACGTGTAAGAATGTGGATGGCCAATGATTTATGGAAATTTCTGACTGAGGACTATTTGAGGGATATTTCATTAACTGCAAAACCTTTCCACAGGAAGTGCCTGAAGCAGAGAATGTTGCCCCAACTCACTGAGATTGACGAGGCACTCTCACTGTTAAAAACGCTTCCAAAGCCTTGTGCGGATGAGTGATAGATTCATTAAACCAGCCCGCTTTCTCACGACACACAAATCCTGTGCGAGGTGTTACCTTGGTGATTTGCCGATCTCCTGGAGTTCCGGGCAAAAATTGGATTTGCAATTCCTAGTCCCCACCGTCCAGGACATTCTGCTGAAAGTGCCAGCAGATATTGGATATGGAATGATGCCTGAAGTATGGAAACGTGGCCCTTTTCATAAAGGCCTGAGCCACAGTAGACCAGTGTTGTCCAGTGCACTAGCTCCTGTTCACCTGTGGACAATTGGTAATCCAGATGTGGCAAGTCACATTGCCGATTCGTAAATAAATGTGCACGAAACCAACAGTGGGATTGAGCCTCCAACCTCAATCCTCATTCACACAGCACATCTATGTGTTGCTTTTGTGATTGTTGCACAAGTTGTAAGACAATAAAACTTCTTTTTTGATGTGAGTGATTTACCAGTTGCCTTTACAGAGAATCTATGTATCAAGCGCAAAGCATTATCTATAATACTATACAGTACATGGCTAAAACTATGTTGCTGTGGCATCAAGATGTTACCCTGGCGATGGGCCAGTCTCCTGGGGTCCTTGGGAAAATTGGATTTGCGGTTCCTAGTTAGTGATTTGTAATGGACAAGGATGTATAAGATGCTCAGAACATCTGTGTCTTTCTGGTGTGCACCATTGTTATGTGGATTAAAGAGCGATTTAATGCAATGTGGCTTCTGAGCTTCATTCAATTGAATTAGTTTGACCCTGGGGCCTGGCCAATTTTTGAACCAATTTACTAGCTAAAAGCAGGTAGATTTAATGAGTGAATCTTTTTCCGACAGTTGAGTTGGGAGGAAATTTGAAAGTTGCTTCGGCATAGACTATTTTCTAAATGGGAAAATGCTTAGGAAATCAGAAACACAGAGAGACTTGGGAGTCATTGTTCAAAATTCTCTTAAGATTAACGTGCAGATTCAGTCGGCAGTTAGGAAGGCAAATGCAATGTTGGCATTCATGTCGAGAGGGCTAGAATACAAGAGCAGGAATGTGCTTCTGAGGCTGTTTAGGGCTCTGGTCAGACCCCATTTGGAGTATTGTGAGCAGTTTATGTCCCATATCTAAGGAAGGATGTGCTGGCCTTGGAAAGGGTCCAGAGAAGGTTGACAAGAATGATCCCTGGAATGAAGAGCTTGAAGAATAAGAAACAGTTGAGGACTCTGTGTCTGTGCTCGCTGGAGTTTAGAAGGATGAGGGGGGATCTTATTGAAACTTACAGGATACTGCGAGGCCTGATAAGAGTGGACGTGGAGAGGGTGTTTCCATTAGCAGGAAAAGCTAGACACAACCTCAGGCTTAAGGGACAATCCTTTAAAACAGAGACGAGGAGGAATTTCTTCAGCCAGAGAGTGGTGAATCTGTGGGACTCTTTGCTGCAGAAGGCTGTGGAAGCCAGGTCGTTGAGTGGTTTTAAGACAGAGATAGATAGGTTCTTGACTGATAAGGAGATCAGAGGTTATGGGGCACGAGGATGAGGAAAATATCAACAGTGATTGAATGGTGGAGCGGACTCGATGGGCCGAATGACCTAATTCTCCTCCTATGTCTTATCGTCTTACGGCGTTATGGTTTCGTGCCTGCAGTCTTTCAGTTATGCCTCTTGTTTGAAACTTGCTGTAATTCCACCTGTAAGTAATGAACAGGAAAAAGGCGTCCGAACATGTGGTTAAGCCCTGTATATCTGAGAACAAAGTATACCCTGCGTATACAATATTAGTACTTGATAACTTCAGGCAAATGTTAAGACCCCAACATTGTCATTTGGAGATTCTGATGTTTGCACGCTCTGCAGACAGAGCATACTCTTCATAGAATATATAGGGGAGAAGGAAAGGAGAGGGTGCAGAATGTGATGTTACAGTCATAGCTAGGGTGTAGCGAAAAATCAGTTTAATGCAAGGTAGGTCCATTCAAAAATCTAATCGCAGCAGGGAAGAAGCTGTTCTTGGGTCAGTTGGTATGTGTTTTCAGACTTTGTATTTCTCTCCTGACTGAAGAAGGTGGAAGAGAGTCTGTCCGAGCAGGAGTAGACTATTTGTCCCCTTGAGCCTGCTCTGATCTGGTTTTGTCCTCAACTCCATTTTCCTGTGTGTCCACCCCAGCAGCACCCTCATAACCCGGGGTGGTGGGGGGGAGGAGGAATTAATAACCCCATCGCACTAACCCCAGCCAATTCACACCTCCAACACCAAAGTTACAAAAAGCACAATCCACTGCCAGCTGTAAATCTGACTGGAAAACGCCGTGAGTGCTCAGCCGGTCAGGCGGCGTGTGTTAGAGAGAGAAGCAGATTAACGTTCCAGCTCGCTGACCTGATGAAAAGTCGCAAAGCTGGAGCATTAACTCCTGCCTATCTGACAGTCAAGGTTGTGCGCCAAGTTCCATTTATCTCCTTCCATTTGCACGGAATTATCCTCCGACTGAAACTTGCCAATTTCAATTTTAGTTCCAAATCATCCCAAAGATTTGTGCTTTGTTTATCCGCCTCTCCACAACATTTGTAGCCTAAAACCCAGCCACCTTCGGGCACACACTCCACCCTCCCCCACCGCTCCAACACTACTTGAAAGTTTATTTAGTAGAGTAATGAGTAAGGTTTATATTAACAGTACAATGAAGTTACTGTGAAAATCGCCTAGTCACCACATTCCAGCACCTGTTCGGGTACACTGAGGGAGAATTTTGCACAACCAATGCCTTTCAGACTGTGGGAGGAAACCCACGCAGACACGGGGAGAGCATGCAGACTCCGCACAGAGGTGCTTCGCAAGGTGGGAATCGAATCCAGGTCCGTGGCACTGTGAGGCAGCAGTGTTAACCACTGTGCCACCGTGCTGCCCCTGTGTTTGTGGCTGTTGGTGCCTCACTCCCAGTCTCACTTCCCTCTGAGTTCCTGGCTTCAAGATGCTCTTGGTCCTGTGGCTCCCACACTTTATTTAAGATGCTAGTGGTGTGTTTCTCACGTTTGGTTTCTCTCTTTGTGTTTTACACAGATCCCCACATTAAAGTTGGCGGAAAGAAAGAAAACGTGAAGGAAGCGAAAGAAAAGATCATGTCTGTCCTGGACACGAAGGTAAGATACAGTGTCACTCTCACCATTTGTCGTGTGTCTTATTCACCAATGATGACCATTTGTCTGTTTGTTTACTGCGACAGAGCAGTGCAGTGAGATCAGTAATATTCATTTCATAAATATATACCCAAGCTGCCCTTAACGCACCAATTCAAAACTTTGCCCCATCCTGTCACTTCCATTTTAGTATGAGAACATAAGAACTAGGAGCAGGAGTCGGCCATCTGGCCCCTCGAGCCTGCTCTGCCATTCAATAAAATCATGGCTGATCTTGTGGACTCAGCTCCACTTACCCGCCCGCTCACCATAACCCTTAATTCCTTTACTGTTCAAAAATCTATCTATCTGTGCCTTAAAAACATTCAATGAGGGAGCCTCACCTGCTTCACTGGGCAGGGAATTCCACAGATTCACAAACATTTGGGTGAAGAATTATCTCCTCAACTCAGTCCTAAATCTGCTTCCCCTTATTTTGAGGCTATGCCCTCTAGTCCAAATTTCACCTGCCACTTCCCTGCTTCTATCTTATCTATTCCCTTCATAATCTTATATGTTTCTATAAGATCTCGCCTCATTCTACTGAATTCCAATGAGTATAGCCTCAGTCTACTCAGTCTCTCCCCATAAGCCAACCCTCTCAACTCCAGAATCAACCTAGTGAATCTCCTCTGCACTGTCTGTAGTGCCAGTATGTCCTTTCTGAGTAAGGAGACCAGAACTGTACATAGTACACCAGGTGTGGCCTCACCAGCACCTTATACAGCTGCAACATAACCTCACTGTTTTTAAACCCCATCCCTCCAGCAATGAAGGACAAAATTCCATTTGCCTTCTTAATTACCTGCTGCACCTGCAAACCAACTCCTTGAGATTCCTGCACAAGGACACCCAGGTCCCTCTGCACAGCAGCATGCTGCAATTTTTTACCATTTAAATAATAGTCCATTTTGCTGTTACTCCTATCAAAATGGATGACCTCACATTCACCAGCATTGTGCTCCGTCTGCTAGCTCTGTCTCATTCATTCTCCCGTCCATCTCGCTCCCCCCCCACCCCCATAAGAACATAAGAAATAGGAGCAGGAGTAGGCCATCCAGCCCTTCGAGCCTGCCCCGTCATTCAATAAGATCATGGCTGATCTGCCGTGGCTCAGTTCCACATTCCCGCCCTCTCCCCATAACCCTTAATCCCCTCTCTTATCAAAAACCCATCAACCCGCGTCTTAAAAATATTTAGCGAGGCAGCCTCCACCACTTCAACGGGCAGAGAATTCCAGAGATTCACCACCCTTTGAGTGAAGAAGTTCCTCCTCAACTCCGTTCTAAACCGCCCCCCCTTTATCTTGAGGCTGTGCCCCCTAGTCCTACTGTCCTTTTTGAGTGGGAAGAGCCTCTCCACCTCTATCCTATCCATCCCATTCATCATCTTATACGTCTCAATGAGATCTCCCCTCATTCTTCTAAACTCTAACGAGTACAAGCCTAGTTTATTCAGCCTCTCCTCATAGCTCAACCCCCTCAACTCCGGCATCAGCCTAGTAAACCTCCTCTCCAAGGCCAAAATATCCTTGCGTAAGTGCGGTGACCAAAACTGCACACAGTACTCCAGCTGCGGCCTCACCAATGCCCTAATACAGCTGCAGCAAGACCTCCCTACTTTTATATTCAATCCCCCTCGCTATGAAGGCCAGCATCCCATTCGCCTTCCTGACCACCTGCTGCACCTGCAGGCTGGGTTTTTGCGACTCATGCACAAGGACCCCGAGGTTTCTCTGCACCGTCGCCTATCGTCTCCTCCCCCCTGCGCCCATCTGGTCCCCCCCCCCCCCACCAAAAGAACACTCAGTCCCCATAGCCTTTAACCCAGCTGGAAACATACCATGGGGTCATTACTGATTAACACAGTCACTGCCTTAACAGTAACTCTAGTCCAGGGCTGTGCAATCTGATTGGTGATGTGAACAGGATGGATGGAAGGAACCATCAAGTGACCTTTGTGTCTCCCCTCTTGCCCTCCGTATTAGAGTAACCGGGTGACTCTGAAAATGGATGTGTCGCATACAGAACACTCCCACGTCATTGGTAAGGGAGGGAACAACATTAAAAAAGTGATGGAGGAGACGGGGTGTCACATTCACTTCCCTGACTCCAACAGGAACAACCAGACAGAGAAAAGCAACCAGGTAATTCCACACTGGATAGCTGCTGAGTCCGTTTTTCCAATTGATTTGATTTATTATTGTCACGTGTATTATCACAGAATGAAAAGTATTGCTTCTTGTGCGCTATACAGACAAGGCATCCTGTTCATAGGAAAGGAAACAGGAGAGTGCCAAATATAGTGTTAGAGTCATAGCTAGGGTGTAGAGATCAACTTAATGTGAGGCAAGTCCATTCAAAAGCCTGACAGCAGCAGGGAAAAAGCTGTTGTTGGGTTTCAGACTTTTCTATCTTTTTCCCAACAGAAGAAGGTGGAAGAGAGAGTGTCCAGAGGTATGTGGGGTCCTTGATTATGCTGGCTGTTTTGCCGAGGCAGCAGGAACTGTAGACAATGGATGTGAGGCTGGTTTGCGTGATAGATTGGGCTATGTTCACAGCTCTTTGTAGTTTCTTGCAGCCTTGGGAAGAGCAGGAGCCATACCAAGCTGTGATACCTGGTGTTACAGTCATAGCTAGGGTGAAGAGAAAGATCAGCTTAATATGTGATAGAAAGTTTAAAAGACTTAGAATTCAGTTTGAAAAGTGCAGAATGGGAGTAAAAGCTGCAATGAGAGGGTAGACTGGGGACAGCTCGCAAGAAGTCACCATGTTCCAACATCATTTTTTCCCATTGTTTGTATAAATTGGGTCAGTTATCTATTGTTGATCTTTTCTGGATTCACCCCAATGCCAGTTCCCTCCCATTGACCAACCAACCGTCATCAAACCAAAATCTTGACAGAAGTCTTTGTTTCCTCACTGGCTACAGGTGAAGTTCCAGAGGACTGGAGGATAGCCAATGTTGTTCCATTGTTTAAGAGGGCAGGAGGGATAATCTAGGAAATTATAGGCTGGAGAGTGGCAGGGAAATTATTGGAAAAGATTCTTAGGGACAGGATTTACTCACAATTGGAAACAAATAGACTTATTAGTGATGGCATGGTTTTGTGAAAGGGAGCTCGTGCCTCACTAACTAGATCAAGTTTTTTGAGGAACTGATGAAGATGATAGGTGAGGGAAAGGCAGTAGGTGTTGTATATATGGACTTCAGTGAAGCCTTTGACAAGGTACCTCAAGGCACAAAAGGTGAAGTCACACAGGATCAGAAGAGAGCTGGCAAGATGGATACAGAACTGGCTTGGCCATAGAAGACATTAAGCAGTAAAGGGGTGCTTTTCTGAATGGAAGGCTGTGACTAGTGATCTTCCACAGGGATCAGTTCTAGGACTTTGTTGTTCATAGTATATATAAATGATTTGGTGGAAAATGTAGCTGGTAAGTTCGCAGATGACACATAAATTGCTTGAATTGTGGATAGTGAAGAGGATTATCAGAGGATACAGCATGATATAGATCGGTTAGAGACTTGGGTGGAGAAACGGCAGATGGAGCTTAATCTGGACAATTGGAAGGACATTGTGGAAGGTCCAATGCATGTAGGAATTACACAGTAAATGGTAGAACCCTTAGAACTATTGACAGGCGGAGAAATCTGGGCGTACCTGTTCACCGATCACTGGAAGTAGCAGCGCAGGTGGATAAGGTGGTCAAGAAGGCATGCAGCATGCTTAACTTCATTGGTTGGGCATTGAGTATAAAAATTGGCTGCAAATGTACAGAATCTTGGTTAGGGCTCATTTAGAATATTGTGTACAATTCTGGGCGCCACACTACCAGAAGGATGTGGATGCTTTGGAGAGGGTACAGAAGAGGATAACCAGGATGTTGCCTGGTCTGGAGGGTGTTAGCTATGAGGTGGGGTTGGATAAACTCGGTTTGTTCTCACTGGAACAATGGAGGTTGAGGGGTGATTGAGTGGCAAGGACAGAGTGGATAGTCAGAAGCTCTTTCCTAAGGTAGAAAAATCCAAGTACTAGGGGACATAGGTTTAAAGTGCGTGGGGAAATGTTTAGAGGAGATGTGCAAGGGCACTTTTTTTATACAGAGGGCACGCTGCCTGGCAAGGTGGTGGGAGCAGGGACGATAGTGGCATGCAAGGCACAACTAGACGCATACAAGAATAGGATGGGAATGAAAGGATTAGGACTCTAAGTACAAATGGTTTTAGCTTAGGCAGGCATCATGATCAGCACAGGTTTGGAGGGCCGAAGGGCCTGTTCCTGTGCTGTACTTTTCTTTGTTCTCTTTGTTCTTTATTCGAACAGTCTTAGTCAAACGCCAGTTGGTATCTTCACCTTCTCTGGCAGTGTAAAACTGGCAGTCACCTTCAACAGAGACTAGGTTGAGAAATGAGAGGCAAGTTCAGAAATTCGGTACCGTTTTGGGGAAATTTCTAAATGCTATTTCCTTCAAACAGAAACTTATTTCAGCAGATATTTGTTCCAAAAATACTTCATTTTATAAAATTACTGGTATCCTATTCATTAATTTAAGTGGTGACTGCTGGCTAAGATGCCTGCCAAGGGTCAGGTGGCCTTTGGAATTTCTGCGCAGACAAAGGATTAACTCATGTCAGAAAATGCCTCTGGAAAGTTCTCAACTGCAAGTGGGTTTCTCCGGTTCAGTGTGGCCATTCTTAACAGCTCAATGAGAGAGACCTGACTAACAATGGCAGCCAGACATGTTGGAGCTGTGGGGATGGATATGAACTACCATCTTCCAGTGAGCTAACTATAGCTGGTATGTGGATGGATTATCAGTCATTCCCCTGTTGTGTATCATTCACTCGGAGTCCTGTCCAACACATGGACAATGGCAAGCAAACGTGACCAAAGCTATCTACAGATAATTCCATTATTCCAAGAACCCAAGAGAAACCTCGGCAGTCGACGCAGTCTGCAGAGAGCATCAGCAGGAACCCACTGCATCCATTTTAAATCCCGGAGGCCGCTACCTCCAAGAAATCTCTCAACCTCATTCAGAGAAATCATAGAAGCCCAACAGTACAGAAGGAGGCCATTCGGTCCATCGAGTCTGCACCAACCACAATCCCACCCGTGCCCTATCCCCGTAATCCCACATATATATCCCATTAATCCCTCTAACCTATCCATCCCGAGGGTCAATTTAGCAAGGCCAATCCACCCAACCCACATATCTTTGGACTGTGCGAGGAAGCCGGAGCACCCAGAGGAAACCCACGCAGACACAGGGAGAGCATGCAGACTCCACACCCAGATAGTGACCCAAGCCGGGATTTGGACCCTGGTCTCTGGAGCTGTAAGGTGGCAGTGTTAACCCAGTGTGAGACCGAGCCGCCCAATTCCTATTCCAAATCCACTTGTTTAATAACTTGATCTTCTGGGAAGGGACTAACTTTGTGACCTGCTAATTGTATACCTCTGAGAGGAAATTCTTAAATAATCCCTGATATACCAGCACAGTTATTGAAATCAGGCATACCTCCTTGTTGAAGTGAAAATGAAGCTTCTGTTGAGACCGCAAGGCTTTCCCTACAAGCCAAACACGTGAACTAGGAACCATTCATTTTAAAATTTGTGAATGTCCATTATTCTCTTGAACTGGTGTTTTATCGTGTGTGTGCGTGTGAGTATACGTGTGGGTGTGAGTGTGTGTGTGGATGAGTGACATAGTGTTTGGACTTGTGGAGTGATTTTAAAAATTTGATTTCTTATTGTCACATGAATTAATATACAGTGAAAAGTATTGTCTCTTGCGCGCTGTACGGACAAAGTATCCCGTTCATAGAGAAGGAACGGAGAGAGTGCAGAATGTAGTGTTACAGTCATAGCTAGGATGTAGAGAAAGATCAACTTAGTGCAAGGTAAGTCCATTCAAAAGCCTGACAGCAGCAGGGAAGAAGCTATTTTTGAGTTGGTTGGTATGTGACCTCAGACTTGTGTATTTTTCCGAAGGAAGAAGGTGGAAGAGAGATGGGGTCCTTAATTATGCTGGCTGCTTTACCGAGGCAGTGGGAAGTGTAGACAGAGTCAGTGGATGGGGGGCTGGTTTGCGTGATGGATTGGGCTACATTCACGACCTTTTGTAGTTTCTTGCGGTCTTGAGCAGAGCAGGAGCCATACCAAGCTGTGATACAACCAGAAAGAATGCTCTCTAAGGTGCATCTGTAAAACTTGGTGAGAGTCGTAGCTGACATACCAAATTTCCTTAGTCTTCTGAGAAAGTAGAGGCGTTGGTGGGCTTTCTTAACTATAGTGTCGGCATGGGGGGACCAGGACAGGTTGTTGGTGATCTGGACACCTAAAAACTTGAAGCTCTCAACCATTTCTATTTCGTCACCATTGATGTAGACAGGGACATGTGAATTGTGAATAAATAATCCGCTTTTATTTAAACTTGCAAAATTTGGTGGTCTTCTTCAAATTGACTGTGCACACTCTGGGGGGCTAAAGTAACACACGCATCCTCCTGCCCACAAAACACCACTGATTAGGAACAGTAAGGGAGAGGGTACAAGGGTTTCATTTCTCTATAACAGCAACCTTTTTTTGGCACAAGTAAAGGGCCATAAAAGCAAAATGAAACTCTGGATGTGTATTCTTGATAAACAAGGCACTTTGCTTTACTATTGTCACCGTGAGCCACTGTTTTCTCAAAATGAAGATTTGACTATTTACTTTGGATTGTGTTTTGATTAAGCTGATGTGTAATTGATTTGAACAGTCAGATCCTGATGAATTGATTCCCAGGGGACCTGTCCCCAAACTGATGTTAAACGGAGTTTCATGATAGCTGAAAAAAAAACCACATTCCTAGTGGAGGTGTCTCTGTGTAACCTGATAAACCCTACAACAGCGTCTATGTCAAAAACAACAGGTTCAAATAGCGAATAAAAACATATGGAAGCAGTAAATGTGTGGAAAAATTTGTTCACACCTTACACTGGCCTGATCTTGTAAAAGGCCGGACAGTGAAAAATGTCAGGAGTTATCTCTGGGAAGCTATGTAATCTCTTTCTGTTTAGCATGTGTGTCTTCAGTGTGTTTTCAGTGTTTTGGTGCTGCAGTGTAGAAATTCCCAGAGTCTTCATGACCTTGATGGTATCGGCTCAGGGAACAGGCAGGTGAGTCATGGGCTCCCAGGCAGTCATTGATTGGAGCCTTCAGGGTCAGTGGTTGGTGACGTTCTTTCTCAGGCTTCGCCACAATAGAAGGTTTTGTCCTTTCACTGGGAGACCTCGATGTCAAGTGGTGGCTTGCCCAGTGCTTCATGGGTTGGGGGCTGATTGGTTGGCAACACGGTCACATGACAAGCTTGGAGAGGTTTGGCTAATCTGGAATTACCAATGCGCAATCTCAGTTTATGGTAGGCACCATTCAGTGGGATTTTCAGTTCTGCTGGCGGGAATCTTTGATGATTTTGATCTAATTGGAATTTTGGGCCGTTCACATTTGATTCGTCGCAACTGGATTCTGTCTGGCTTAGACTAGAGAATGACATCATGACATAGAGATGGAATTTCTCATTTATTTCCAAGCAAAGTTCCCCTTATCCTCAGGGTCCTTGTGGGAGTTTCTGTGTGCTGATCAGAAAGTTCTGCAGTTTCCCCCTGTGCTCCTTTGAGCATATTCCCCCTTTTGCCGCATTGAAGAAAGAAAGTTTCTGTAACGTTAGCATCGATTTACAATGACTAGCTGATGGTGGTTTTGGAAATGTTGCAAAAGCCTCTCCTTAGAAACAGGACCGCGGGGAGGACCTGCAGGAACGTTTTCATTATTTGTCAGGAGTTCCCGATGATATGTCAGTCCCCAGACATGGACCATTACTCGAAGCAAGTCCCCACGAGAGAAATGAATGAAAAATCACTTTTCTAATTGCTTGCAATGGATCTGCTTTGATTACCAGGTCTCCATAGCAGGACAACCATATGGTGTCGAAGCTGCCCGAGGCCGTATAAGGGTAAGTTTCTAATCTGGTCTATCAATTGCTGTAGGCTTTGATGATGCATGAAGTTCAATTACCATTGATAGCATCCTCAGCAGTTACTGATAGAACAGCACTTTGACCTCATATAGAACCAGATTCTGTTGTTACTTACGGACCTGTTACAAGCACTGCCACGTTTGCTGATTAAATGGTAGTGCTTGGAACAGAAGTGCTTCATAAATAGATGAACAATTGAATCTTAAACATCCGTGGGCAGCATGGTGGCGCAGCGGTTAGCACCGCTGCCTCAGCACCAGGAATCCGGGTTCGATTCCCCACTTTGGGTCACTTTCTGTGTGAATTTTGCACCTTCTCCCCATGTCTGTATGGGTTTCCTCCAGGTGCTCCAGTTTCCTCCCACAGTCCAAAGATATGTGGGTTAGGTGGATTGGCCGTGATAAATGTGGAGGGGACACACCAGGGTGGGATGCTCTTTCAGAGATTTAGTGCAGAACCGAAAGTCTGAATGGCCTTTTTCGTCACTGGATCATTATAGAATCCCGACCGTGCACAAGGAGGCCATTTGGCCCATCGGGCCGGCACCGACAACAATTTCCCCCCCCCATCCCATAATCCCATGTATTTACCCTGCTAATGCCCCTGACACTAAGGGCAAATTTTGCATGGCCAAGCAACCTAATCTGCACATCTATGGAGTGTGGAGGAAATCAGAGCACCCGGAAGAAACCCATGCAGACATGGGGAGAATGTGCAGACTCCTTACAAACAGGAATTGAACCTGGATCCCTGGCACTGTGAGGCAGCAGTGTTAACCACTGTGCCATCGTGCCGCCCCCACCTTTCAGTAGAGATTCTCTGAAATTAAAATTCAAATGTTCATCTGTTAAGCATGTTTTTCTTGTTAAATTTGAGTGGAAAGTAGAGAACATAAAGCACACATTGATTTCACGGTTTGTTGCCTCTGATCAGGTATGTTCATGAGACTGACCTCAATATGAGTTTATAAAGATGTTTTAAATAGGGGTAGCTGTGGAATATTTGGGACCAGTCATGTGAAAATGATTGCGAAAGAGGTTAGGAATGATTTTTAATTACAAGTCAGTCATCTGCATCTCCTACATTGGCATGTGTGAAAATGGAGCTGGATTTTCAGACAGGACAGGGCCACTTTCCCAACATTCGGAAAGTTCACAACGCAAGCCGGAGTTTCAGATTAGTTTTAGGAAGAGGAATGAGTTGTTTGCCGCCTTTTTCAGCTATGTGTGAGAACAGGAGTGATTATTACCTCCGGTACAGTGCATTAGCTACACATGCACAATTCCTCCATGTTCACTGACATCACCAATACACAAGAAGTGGGCCCTAGACATGACCATAAGATATATGAGCAGAGTTAGGCCATTCAGCCCAACTGCTCCACCATTCAATCATGGCTGATATGTTTCTCAACCCCACTCTCTTGCCTTTTCCCCCCCGTGACCTTTGATCCCCTTACAAATCAAGAATCTATCTCTGTCTTAAATATTCTCAATGACCTGGCCTCCACAGCCTTCTGTGGCAATGAATTCCTCAGATTCACCACCCTTTGGCTGAAGAAATTTCTCCGCATCTCAGTTCTAAAGGGTTGTCCCTTTACTCTGACATTTAGCCCTCGGATCCGAGCTTCTCTTACTCATGGAAACACATTCCCCACGTCCACTCAATCCAGGCCTTTCAGTATGCTGCATGTTCAAATGAGATCCGCCCTTCATTCTTCTGAACTCTTGAGTACAGATCCATCAAGCCTTTCATTCCTGGGATCATTCTTGTGAACCTCCTCTGGACCCTCTCCAAGGCCAGCACATCCTTAGACACAATGGCCCAAAACTGCTCATAATATTCCAAAGGTGGTCTGACCAGAGCCTTATAAAGTCTCAGCAGTACATCCCTGCTTTTGTATTCTGGTCCTCTTAAAATGAATGCCGGCATTGCATTTGTCTTGCTAACTACCAACTCAACCCGCAAGTTAATATTGAGAGAATAGAGAAGTAAACCTTAATGAGATCGTATTAAAATTCCCACTCTTCCCTTGAATAAGAAGTATTTAGTAGACTATGGGCAAAGAACGGGGTTAGTGGGACTAATTGGGTTGTGCCTTCCAAGAGCCATGCCCAGTGATCATCTCCTGTGCTGTGCAGGAAACAAGGTTTAAAAACTCCTACTCCCTCAAACTGTGGGAGGCACGGTTTAAACATGCAAAGCTCCTGCAGTCGTGTAGTACAGTGTGAAAATCATATCAAATGATTTATTTCAATCAAATAAAATTCACAGACGAGTGTGTTGGAGGGAATTGGGTTATTATCTGAAAAGGAAAAATGTGCAGGGCTACAGGGAGAAAGTTGGGTGAGTGGCACGAAGTAAATTACTCCTTCTTCGAGCCAGTGCACAGACAAGGGGCCAAATAGTTTCCTCCTGTTCTGTAAATAATTGTTCAGTAAATAATTCCGTGATTCTGGAATTGTTTAATTATTTAACTTTTTAAATCTTTTTATGCGAGTTGCATCCTGATGCATGAGATGAGATTACACCATGTCTAATTTTACTGCATGTACCTGTTCCCTTTCTGCTCGTAAACCAGTATTTGCCGAAGTGGTTGACCCTTAGCAGTTTTTTTGGTTATATAAAGGGAGGTAGTGAGGCCTGAATCTGCCGCCTGGGGTGTTTTCTTACTTAACGGTTATTGTTGAGTAACTCTGCGTTCAATGTTCTGTCGTCTAGGAGCTGCTCCCTCTGGTGATGATGTTCGACTTGCCCATCGCTGGCATCTTACAGCCCATTCCAGACCCCAACTCGCCCACCATCCAGCACCTGTCCCAAACCTATAACATCTCCATTTCCTTCAAACAGCGGTCACGGATGTACGGTGCCACGGTTATTATCCGAGGATCTCAGAGCAATGCCGCAGCAGTCAAGGTGAGAGCAGACCCAGCCTTTTATACAGACTGGTGTCACCTTCGATTCAGTCAAGATTCACAAAACCGTTTCCCTTACAGGCCAGGTTAATACGCTGACTGAACAATAGAATCTGACAGTACAGAATGAAGCCATTCGGCCCACTGTGTGACTGCGCTGACTCTTTGAGAAAGCTATCCAATTAGCCCCCTATTCTGACTTTATCCCCGTAGCTCTGCAGGCGTTTGATTCTAGAGTATTTATTCAATTCTTGTTTGAAAGTTACTGTAGAAGGTGCTTCCATTGTCTTTTCGGGCAATACATGACAACTTGGGTACGTTTGAAAAAAATTCCCGCATCTCTTTCTACTTTCTATTTCTTTCACCAATTCCTTCAATCATTCTTCTCTAGTTGCTGTTTCTTGTCAGTTGTGATGATACAGTGCCTTTTAGAAATGTATTTCAAACATGTTTCTTGACAGGCTTTCCAAGTAACTCCTAGCATTTTGTTTTGGTTCCATTTTATCTGTAACCAGTGTTAACTAATTATTACTGAAGTAATATAATGGACATCATGTTTATTTTTAATCAGAACTAATGCAGTGTGCAAGGTGTTTTGTGAAGTTAGCCTAGACCCTAAGTTTTACATCTGATTTTGGCATGGATGAACAGAAGATGTTTCACTCCAGGTATGATTCAAGTGACCCACGAGGAAGCTTTTATCAAAGTTTATTTGTGAGTGGAAAATCATGTCTCACAAATTTAATTGAGTTTTTTGAAGGGGATCCAAGAAGGTAGATGAGAGCAGTGCAGTTGGTGTTATCTACATGGACTTTAGCAAGACCTTTGACAAGGTACCACATGGTAGGTTGTTGCATAAAATTAAATCTCACGGGATCCAGGGTGAGGTAGCTAAATGAATATAAAATTGACTTCTTGACAGAAGCCAGAGGATGGCTGTAGAGAGTTGTTTTTCAAACTGGAGGCCTGCGACCAGCAGTGTGCCTCAGGGATCAGTGCTGGGCCCACTGTTCTTTGTCATTTATATTAATGATTTGGATGAGAATATAGGGGCATGGTTAGTAAGTTTGCAGATGACACCAAGATTGGTGGCATTGTGGACAGTGAAGAAGATTATCTCCAATTGCAGTGTGATCTTGATCAATTGGGCTAGTGGGCTGACGAATGGCAGATGGAGTTTAATTTAGGTGAATGCGAGGTGATGCATTTTGGTAGATTGAACCAGGGGTCGACTTACTCAGTTAATGGTAGGGCACTGGGGAGAGTTACAGAACAAAGAGATCTAGGGGTACATGTTCATAGCTCCTTGAAATTGGAGTCACAGGTGAACAGAGTGGTGAAGAAGGCATTCAGCATGCTTGGTTTCATTGGTCAGAACATTGAATACAGGAGTTGGGACATCTTGTTGGTGTTGTAGAAGACATTGGCAAGACCACGCTTGGAATACTGTGTGCAGTTCTGGTCACCTTATTATAGGAAGGATCTTATTAAACTAGAAAGAGCGCAGAAAAGATTTACTAGGATGCTACTGGCACTTGATGGATTGATTTATAAGGAGAGGCTGAATAGACAGGGACCTTTTTCCCCTGGAGTGTAGGAGGCTGAGGGGTGATCTTATGAAGGTCTATAAAATAATGAGGGACATAGACAAAGTAGATAGTCAATATCTTTTCCCAAAGATAGGGGAGTTTAAAACTTGAGGGCAGAGGTTTAAGGTGAGAGGAGGGAAGTACAAAAGTATCCAGAGGGGCAATTTTTTCACAGAGGGTGGTGAGTGTCTGGAACAAGCTGCCAGAGGCAGTAGTAGAGGCGGGTACAATTTTATTTCTTAGAAAGCATATAAATAGTTACATGGGTATGATGGGTATAGAGGGATATTGGCAAAATGTGGGCAATTGGGATTGCCTGCATTTAAGGGTTTTCTAAAAAAAAAAGGGTGGCATGGACATGTTGGGCTGAAGGGCCTGTTTCCATGCTGTAAACCTCCATGACTCTGTAACTATTTAAGAAAACAGTTAAAATATAATTTTAAAAAAGTGTTAGCAGAACTTTTTATCAATTATAAGAATCAAACATGATATAGTATAAACTTTAACAGCCAGCTATCTATGATGTTCCAAGCGAAACAACATCCCACAAGCATACCTCTTTCTAGACATGATACAAAAAGCAAGTATGCTCACGTGATGCTGGATTTTGCAGCTTTGTAATATCTGCTGTGAATTGGTCCTTTGAATGTTGGTTTAAAACTCTGAGGCTGGAACTTTCCAAAAAGCCTCTGAAGAGAGAGAGAGACAGACACTCCCTACCTCCACCAGCTTCCAACAGCAGCCCACACACAGCAGAATTTCCAATTCCAGAGAGGGAGAAAACAAAACACACTGCTTTCTGTCTCAAATACATCTGAGGAAAATGCAACTAAAATCTTGGACTTTTCTGTGGGAAAATTTGTCCCCAGGTAACACCTGATCTGCCAGTAATGTTCCACCCAGCAATTGTAAATGGACCATAAAACCCCGAGGACACTGCATTAGTCCTGATTAAAAAATAAACATTATGTTGATTATATTGCTTCATTATATTTGCACACCCCTACACCTCTCGTGAGACCTCAATACCCATGTGATCGCCCTGGGGCTTTCTCATTGGATGAAAACATGGGTTAACTTCCATGTTAGTTCGCCAGCATATTTGACTCACCGGCGGTATGGAAAGATTAGGCACAGGTTAAGGTTCCTTTCTCGAGAAATGAAAAGACTGAGAATCAATCTAATGGAGTTCTTTAAACTTATGAAGAGATTTGATAGAGTAAATTTAAAGGGGGAGGCGGGGGGTGTGCCAAATAGAACTGGTGCCATAAATAGAAGATCATCACCTCAAGGTCCAACAGAGAATTTAGAAATAACTCGTTCATCCAGATGATAGAATCCCTACAGTGCTGAAGAAGGCTTCTTGGCCCATCAAACCTGCATAGGTAACAATCCCACCCAGGCCCTATCCCCGTAACCCCACCCATTTACCCTGCTAACCCCCTCACACTTAGCACAGCCAGTCAACCTAACCCACACATCTTTGGAGTGTGGGAGGAAACCCATGCAGACATGGTGAGCACGTGCAGACTCCACTCAGATAGTGACCCGAGGCCAGAATAGAACACAAGTCCATGGCGCTGTGAGGCAACAGTGCAAAACACCCGTTCCGCCCAGGTAGTGGTAAGAATGCATTTGAGGCAAAGAGCACAGATGCACAACTCCATAAGCACATGTGAAAGGGAATAGATTAGGCGTGTTGGCAGGATTGGATGCTGGAGGAGGAATGGAATTTTGGATGTGAACATGAGTGTAGGTGTGGCTCAGTGGGGCCGAATGGCCAGTTCCTGTGCTTATAGAAATAGGGAAGTGAAGAGAGCAGCTTGTGGGTGAATTCCTTTGTTCAGAGCACAAAGATGTCGAATGTAAACTGCCTGTTCTAATTCCAGGAAGGGACTGCCGCGCTCCTGGAGCATCTAGCTGGCAGCCTGGGCAGTGCCATCCCCGTCAGCACCCAGCTCGACATCGCACCTCAACACCATCTCTTCATGATGGGTCGCAACGGCAATAACATTAAGCACATAATGCAGCGAGCTGGAGCCCAGATCCACTTCCCTGATCCCGGCAATCCCCAGAAGAAATCCACAGTCTACCTCCAGGGCACCATCGAGTCTGTCTGCCTAGCTAGACAATACCTCATGGTATGCATTAATATTCTCATATGTATAGTCTGTAAACTGGTCATTTTAAGTTTTGTAAGTTTATTGGCTAATGCCACAAGTAGGCTCACGTTAACACTGCGATAGAGTTACTGTAAACATCCCCTAGTTGCCCCACTCTGGCATCTTTGGGCCAATGCACCTAACTCATCATCAGACTGTGGGAGGAAACTGGAGCGCCCAGAGGAAACCCACGCAGACACTGGGAGAATGTGCAAACTCCGCACAGACAGTCAGCCAAGCCGGGAATCGGACCCTGGCGCTGTGAGGCGGCGGTGCCAACCTGTTGAACCGCTGATGGTTAATTTGATCAGAAGCTTTTTTGTACGTAATGAAAACGCCTTTTAAGTTTGATGCAGCAACAGTGAATTGTTGCTTGGCTGCTTCAGCACCACGGTAAATGTTGAAAAGGCGTTTGGAGATTATCTGTGCGTGAGTCGCGCAAACACGTCAAGGTGCGGATATTTTTATGCTGTAAAATTTGAGTACTATGTTCAAGTGACAAATATGTTTTCAAATTCCAACACGGCAAATCGTGAGGCCACATTCAGTAAATCTGATAAATTTGTGGGTTGGCACCATAAAAAATGACTGTGAGCCCTGCTGGATCATTGTTAAACTGAATTCGTTCCCTAATGTGCCCCAGGACATGGAAAGCTGGCTTCGTTACCCAGTCTGGCCCACACGTGACCGTGTGGTTGACTCTTAGAGTCCTCCAAAGTCATTCACTGAGCCATCGGTCGCCATGCCGACGGGGAGCGGACAATAAATGCAGCCTTTCTAGTCTCGTTCGCTTCTTTTCTTTTCAGCAGCTTGAGAGAGATTCTAATTAATAAGAACGCAGGCCCGAGAAGCTCTGCGATACCACGTAGACAGCCCCGTAAAGGCAGAGTCGTGAATACCTTACTGACGCGCAGTAGTGTCATAGCGATGGAATATTCCTGCAGAGAATGGATGTGGGATTTTAGTTTTCTGTGGACTGCTGGGAAAAAGAAGAGACGTTTTGCCGAAGTTTTTTGTCCTGCACTCATTGGGGCAATTCGCAAGAATGCCAGTTATTAAGTGCAGGGTGAATTAACCTGATGCGTGCAACGTGAAAAACTTTGACAAGATGTCTCTCTTCTATTTCAGCAATACTCCAGTTCTGTACAGCCAATCAATAAAATGTTCTGTGTATTTAAGATGATAGTGTCGATAACTGCAATAAGACAGTTTTTTTAAAGTTCGCTAATTGGATAAACTTCAGTCCTGAAAGGAAGTGGGTGTTTAAAATGTGTTTTTTTCCCCCCTGTGCATTCCTGATATTGCGTTTTTGACAAGTGAAGCTTTAATGACGGCCTTGTGTACATTTCAAAGACACACTCCAGTGCAAATTGATTTGTCGATTAATCTTGATGAAGTGATGGGGCTGTGCTAATTTCCTCTCTCTTCACCTTGCGTAGTAAAATAACCGTGTTGGAAAATTCACCCATTACGCAATCGCTAAGAGCTGAGAAACTAGATATAGCTCTTGGGGGAGAAAAGCGATATGGAAGGAAGGTGGGATCAGGATATTGAATTTGGTGATCGGCCACGATGAAAAAGAATGGCGGAGCGGGCTCGAAGGGCCGAATGGCCTACTCTTGCCTCAGGCTTCTCTGTTTACGTTTACTGGACAGGGTGATAAAAACAAGTTAAGAGGCAAATGGAAGATCCAAGGGATTTGGAACGCAAAGGGGCTGTGGTTACATTCCAGGTATATAAAGTTCTGGTTAGACTCCATTCAGCGTCACTGGACCCTGCACCTCAGGAAGGCTACATGAGACTGAGGGGGATACAACAACAACTTGCATGTTTATTTGGCCCCTCTTACAGAATGAAATATCTCCCAAGCTGCTTTGCAGGAATGTTGCAAAGTAAAATTTGACACTGAGCGACATAACTCAGTACTGGGACAGACTGTCAAAAACTTCGGCAAGGAAATTGGTCTTAAGCAGCGTTTTGAAAGAGTAAAGGGAAGCGGAGAGTTCTAAGGAGGAATTTATTTTTGTTCATTCCACGGGTGTGGGCTTTGGCTAGGCCAGCGTTTATTTATTGCCTGTCCCGAATTGCCCTTGAGAAAGTGGCGGTGAGCTGCTTCCTTGAGCCCCCACAGTCTATGTGATGTAGGTACACTTAGAGAAGGTATTAGATATGGAGGGCAGTAAGACCATTGGAGGATTTCAAAGCCAGCGAGGGAATTTAAAAATCAAGGCCTTGTTTAATTGGGAGCCAATGTGGGTGGGCGATGAACATGACTCGGTGTGTGTAGGGAGATGGGCAACGAGTTTTAGATGGATTCAAGTTTAACAGAGGGTTAAACGTGGGTGGCCACCGACGAGCGAGTCAGGAGAAAATTAAATCTAGGAATAACAAAGGAATAGCGAGGGTTTCAGCAGCAGTTGAAGTGAGGAAGGGGCATTGGCAGGTCATGTTACAGTGGTAGGAACAGGCCCACTTGGAGATGGCACATGTGAGGTTGGCAGCTCACCTTGCAATCAAACATAACGCCCACGTTGCAAACTGACGGCCTTAATCTCACACTGTTGGCAGGGAGTGGGGTGGAGTCGGTCGCTAAGAAACAAGAGTTTGGGACGTGGACTGAATTCAGTGGCTTTGGTTTTCCCAGTATTAAATTAGAGGAGATGTCTGCTCATCCAGCACTGAATTCTGGATGAGTAAATCTAATCATTTGGAAGTGGTTAATGAGGTTGAGGGAGATGCCAGCGAGATAGAACTGGCTGTCACCAGCGTACATGTGAAAAGTGATGGCTTTCAGTTGACGGATAATCCTTCAGGATCTTTGCATTCCTCCCAAACTGGCCTCTCGCACATCCCTGACTTTAATTGCTCCATGATTGGTGGCTGTGCCTTCAGTTGCCCAGAGTCCAAGCTCTGGAATTCCCTCTATAAATCTCTCAACTTTGCTGGCACGACTCCCCCTTTAAGACACCCCCCGAAAACCAACCTCTTTGAACAAGCTTGTTTGTCGCCTTCCCAGACATCATCTTAACGTGGTTCAATGTCAGAGCTTGTTTAGTAATGCCCCTCTGAAATGCCTTGAGAATTTTTTTAATGTTAAAGGTACAGCATAAATTTTAAAAGGACGTTTGCTGCTGAAGTAATGGAAAGCAATGTTTCACACGACCGTCTGATGTCCAACTCAAGGAAGAGTGTACCCAAACTCCGATGAGGTTTGTTCCTTTTGGCAGTGGTTTTTTGCTTCATGGGGATGTGGTCTCGGTTCAGGAGCTGTGCACTTAATCTTTTATTAATGCTGTACTCCAGGGCTGTCTCCCTCTTGTGTTGATGTTTGATATGAAGGAAGATATCGAAGTGGAGCCACAGCGTATCACTCAGTTAATGGAGCAGTTGGATGTCTTCATTAGCATCAAGCCAAAACCCAAGCAGCCCAGTAAGGTACGGAATACTGATAAACATTCACTCTTCACCAAGCGCGTCTTTGCTTTATGAATAAAATTCAAATAACTAAAAGGAAGGAAGGATGCCAAAAACCAAGGTTTAAGTGAATCAAAACAGAAGCCAGAGTAGACCATTCAGCCCCTCAGGCTGGTTCCAGCTTTCAGTTAGATTTCCAACACTTTAAAGTACCTTCTTACATCGTCCCTGATCTTAGCATTAAGCTCGAAGTTTAATGCTATGCCTGCTTGTTCTGGATTCCTTCACCAGGGGAAACACATTCTCTCTAATCACCTGATCAGATTGTTTAATTATCTTATGCATCTTCCTTTGATCACCCCTCCATCTGCTGTACTCTGTAGAAAAAAATACATAACCCTTTTAGACCTAGTAAGTAATCTCACAAGACCAGGTTAAAATCCAACGGGTCTATTTGGTAGCACGAGATTTCGGAGCACTGCTCCTTCATCAGAGATAACGCTCCGAAAGCCCGTGATTCCAAATAAACCTGTTGGATTTTGACCTGGTGTTGTGAGACCACCCACCCCAGTCCAATGCCAGCAACCCCACATCATGGATTTTTAGACCTGGTATTATTCTGCGCTATACCGAGGCCAAAGGTACAAATTAGCAGCAGGAGTCGGCCACACCATTCCTTGAGCCTGCCCTGCCATTCAATATGATCATGGCTGATCGAACTGTAACCTCAGCTCCACATTCCCACCTTTCACCCCCTGATCAAGAATCTATCCACCTCTGCCTTAAAAATATTCAAAGATTCCACTTCCTCCAGCTCCTCAGGAAGAGGGTTCCAGAGACGCTCCTCCAAGAGGGAGAGAATTTCACCTCATCGCAGTTTTAAATGGATGACCCTTTATTTTTAAACAGTGACCCCCTCGTTCTAGGTTCTCCCACAAGAGGAAGATTCCTCTCCATATCCGCCCTGTTAGGATCTTGCAGCATCTGTGGAGAGAGAGTAGAGCCAACGTTTTGAGTCTGGATGACCCTTCTGCAGAGCAAAGAAGATATCTCCCCATTACAAACACTGGACCCCAGGAGTTTGGATTTGACACAGGGCCGGAAGCAGGGTGGGCAGATCCCCTTCTGTCTCTAATTTCTGTTGAGCCATAGTTTGGCCATCTATACTTTTGCACCAAACAGGAATAAAGTTGTTGCAGTTCACCCAATGCGAGTAAGTAATGTCTCTAAATCCATCATTAGCTGACTCATACCTCATTGCAGTTTATCATTGTGAGCACTGACGAATTGTGCTGAGGAGTTGAGACTGTCACCCAGACCTTTACTCTCAATGGCAGCCATCATCTCAACATCGCCAAAGTGTCAGCCTCCTCACCAGCTACTGCGAACCCCCTATCCCACTGTCTCTGACCAACCCCCCCAAAAAAGCAGGATTTCAGTGAGTTTACTCAACTTCCCATCATTCCAGCTCAACCAGGATCTTCCAGTAACACAGCACAGAGTATACACTCCAGGATTAGATAATTATTGGCTTGCATCAGGATCAGTAAAGGGATTAAGAGATGAGTAGTGGTAGAGCTTACGAAAACACAGCCCTTCCCTGTGCTTATATCATGTGTAAGACTTTCGATAAGGTCCCACGTGGGAGACTGATGAAGAAGGTGAGAGCCCATTGGATCCAGGGCAACTTAGCAAACTGGATCCAAAATTGCCTTACTGGCAGGAGGCAGAGGGTGATGGTCAGAGGCTCTTTTTGAGATTGAAAGCCTGTGTTCAGTGGTGTCCTGCCGGAATCAGTGTTGGGTCCCTTGCTGTGTGCAGTGTACATTAATAATCTTGGTGTGAATTTGTGAGGTATGATCAGTAAGTTTACAGATGACATGAAAATCAGTGGTGTAGTAAATAGCGAGAAGGAAAGCCTTAGATTACAGACAGGCTGGTTAGATGGGGCAGAACCGTGGCAAATGGAATTCATCCCTGAAAAGTGAGAGGTGATGCATCTTTGGGTGGAGGTACAAGGTAAGGGAATACACAATGAACAGTAGGATGCTAAGAAATAGAGAGCACCAGAGGAACCTTGGGTATATGTCCATAGGCCCCTGCGGCAGCAGGATAGATAGATAAAATGGTTACGAAGGCCTATGGGACACTTGTCTTTATTAGCCAAAGCACAGGATGTAAGAGCAGGAAGGTTATGATGGAAAACACTTGTTAGATCGTAGCTCGAGTGCTGCATACAGTTCTGGTTGACACACTATAGGAAGGATAAGATTAGAAAGGATGCAGAAGAGATTCACCAGGACGTGTCAGGACTGGAATGTTTCAGCAATGAAAAGAGGCTGGATAGGCTGGGGTGGTTTTCCTTCGAGCAGAGAAGGACAAGGAGGGGTGGTGAAGTAGCCCAAGGTTTACAAAATTATGAGGCACACAGGATAGATGGGATGGAATTTTTCCCTTCAGTAGAGGGGTCAATAACCAGGGATATAGATTTAAGGCAAGGTGCAGGAGATTTAGAGGGGAATTGTGGAAAAACACTCTCACCCAGAGGATGGTGGGAAGCTGGAAGTCACTGCCTGAAAGGGCGGGAGAGGTGGGAACCCTCACAGCATTTAAGAAGCATTGAGATGAACACTTAACACATCATAGCACACAAGGCCACGGACCAAGTTGGAAAATGGAATTGGAATAGGCCAGCTTGGTGTAAACACGATGGACTGAAGGGCTTCTTCCTGTGCTGTTAAAGTCTATGACTGAATTGTTCTTACGTATAGTTCATGTGAGATTGTGACAAGAGTACAGCTACTTTGCTAGTGCACCTTTTGTGAAGGTTTGCAGAGCTGCAAACTCTACATGGTTGCAAATTTAAGCAAGCTCTTGGCTTGCTGTGCACCTTCTCGAACGGTCATGTCAAAAGAACTATGTGTGCGTGTGTGCTTGCTTTGAGGTTTGTATCTCCCTTGTCTTGTGTACCTACAAAGGCAAGTCTGATGGCTCAACAATCTGTGGTTGCTGATCAGGAGATGAATTTTCCAAACGTTGCTCAATGTGTCTGACAAATACTTGTGTGTTTTGCTGGGTCATTGACTCATTTCTGTCTCAACATCAAAACACAAGCCAGTGGGACTTTCATTTATTTCAAATAAAAATTTGGAATTGTTTTACCCAGTACATCTTTCTTGTGTTTGCCTATCGATGTTAGCGGCGTGAACCTGTGGATAATTCATTTTCACGTTTTTCCATTGATTGATTTCATAATTTAAACCTCACCCCTCTCTTCCCAGTGTCCGAGAGTGAGCGCCATGGTTCAATCCTGATTCCATCTGTGGCCAAAACGCAGCAGCGCCTGTGGAGAGAGAAACGGAGTTAACGTTTCCAGTCCAATATGACCCTTCCTTGGAAGAGTCAGTTCCACGGAGATGTCAGATTGGACTGAAAAGGTGAACTCTCGGCGAAAATCTCCGACCTCGTTGGCAGCTGGGATTCCCGGTGTCGCTGAAAGTGAATGGCATTTAGGCTGGAACATCAAATTTCCCGTTCTCACTTGCAGCGAGGGAGCCACGGACGAGATTGAAGATTCCTAGCTACAGACGATTTTAGAGAACCCCGTCCTCTGCTTCCCTCTCCACGGATGCTGCCGGACCTGCTTTGTCTTTCCAACATTTCTCTGTTTTTAATTTAATTTCAGACATCTCGCATCCACATTCTTCTGCTTTTATTCATTACCTCTGGCAGCTGTGCTTTTTATACTTTCAAAACAAACTGTGGAGCAATGGTCTTCTGTTGTGTTTCAAATCCCCTCCCTCCTCCCGAGACCTGGTGCCTTGGTCTTAGCTGAAATGGGGGAACTTGTCTCCTGTTTATCCGTCACATCGAGGACTGCATTATGTCTGCCGATGATGTACTTGTTTATGTGAATGTTAAAAATGACCTTTTGGCTAAGATGAAGCATCAGATCCAGCCCAAGACTGGGTGCAATGCCTTATCATGTCAGCTTGGATCTGGTAGGTCTGTGTTGTGGAGAGTGTGAATTGGGTTCAATTTGAACTGGTTTTTGGAGGAAGATGGATTTAGGGCTTTGCCCTGCCCATTCTGCACATTGACTTTATAACTTTAAGAATGGAGTAAAACAAGATTGTCAATCTGTAATGCTGTCTTAAGGTGGTTTATCACTCATCTCTCTCTCTCTCTCGTCAGTCAGTGATTGTGAAAAGTGTGGAGAGAAACGCTGCCAATATGTACGAAGCAAGGAAATGTCTCCTGGGCTTGGAAAACAGTGGCGTTGCTATGACAACAAATGCACCATCGGCAGTCACCTGCCCGATTGGACTGTCTTGTCATGGACTCGATATCCTGGCTTCAGCTGGACTTGGCCTCGCTCAGTTAGGTATGCGGGTGTTTTGATGTGCTCGGCAGGGCTAATGTTACCTTGCTGAGTCCTGACTTCTTAAATTTTAAAAATCTATTTGAGTTAAGTAATATTGAACCAGGTGGTGCTGGTGACGTGGTAGCAGTATTATAGAATCATAGACTTTCATAGCACAATAAGAGGCCCTTCAGTCCATCGTGTCTACACCAGCCATCAAGCTGGTGTGTTTCAGTCCCGTTTTCCAGCGTTTAATCCGTAGCCATGTATTCTGTGGTGTGTCAAGTGGTCATCTAAATATTTCTTAAATGTTGAGTGTTGCCGCCTGTGCCATCTTTTCAGGCAGAGTGTTCCAGATTCCCACCACAGCCTGGGTGAATGAAGGTTTTCCTGTCACCTCTTATAACCTCCTACCACTTGCTTTAGATCCATGCAGCCAGGTTATCCTTCCTACCTACCCTGACCATGTCTCTCGTCTCAGTTAGGCCTCCCTTCAAGCCTTCTCAGCTTCAAGGGAGACAACACCAGCCTAACCAGTCCCCCTTCATAGCTGAAGCGCCTCATGTCTGTGTGGGTTTCCTCGGAGTGCTCTGGTTTCCTCCCACACTCCAAGGATGTGTGTTTTAGGTTGATTGGCCATATTAAATTACCCCTTTATTGAGGGGGATACGTGGGGTTATGGGGATAGGGAGGGATTATCATCCGTGCAAATTCTATTGGCTAAATGGCTTCCTCCTGTCTGTAGGGATTCTATAAGATGCTCCACTCCAGGCAACATCCTAGTGAATCTCCTCTGCACCCTCCCAAGTGCAATCACGGCCTTCCAATAGTGTGACGACCAGAACGGCACACAATACTGCAGCTATGGCTAAACCAGGGTTTTATACAGCTCCATCATAACCTTCCTGCTCTTTTATTCAAGACCTCAGTTAATAGGCAGATATCCCATATGTCTTAACCGCCTTATCTAGCTGTCCTGCTGCCTTCAGAGACCTTTGGACATGCAGCCCAAGGTCCCTCTGATCCTTTGCATTTCCTGGCACCCTATCATTCATTGTGCATTCCCTTGCCTTGTTAGTCCTCCCAAAATGCATCACCTCACACTTTTCAGGGTTAAGTTCCATTTGCCATTGCTCTGCCCATCGACCAGCCTATCCATATCATCCTGCAGTCTGAGGTTTTGCTCCTCACTATTCATCACACCACCAATTTTTGTGTCTTCTGCGCACTTATCATACCTTGAACATTCACATCCAGATCATTAATGTACAAACAGCACTGATCCCCGCGGAACACCACTGGACACAAGTTTCCAGTCACCCACTGGCACTAAGCCATTTTTGGACCCAGTTTACCAAATTGCCCTGGACCCCATGGGCTTGTAAGTTCTTCATCAGCTTCCCATGTGGGACCTTGTCAAAGCCTTACTGAAGTCCATTTAAACTGCATCAACGCCACTGCCCTCATCTACACACCTAGTCACCTCTTCAAAAAATCAAATTTGTGACACATAATCTCACTTTGACAAAAGTGTCATTGGTCTAGTAATCTGGGCAATGGCTCTGCAGACATGGGTTCAGATGACAGCTGGTGGAATTTAAATATGATTAATAAATATAGAATATAAAACTCTTCTTGGTATTCATGACCTTGAAACCATCCTCGATTGTTGTAAAAACCCATCTGGTTCACTAATGTCCTTTCGGGAAGGAAATCTGCCATCCTTACCTGGTCTGGCCTGTATGAGACTCCAGACCCACAGCAACATCATTAACTTTTTACAGCCCTCTGAAATGGCTGAGCAAGCCACTCAGTTCAGGGGAAATTAGGGATGGGCAATAAATGCCATTGATGCCTGCATCTCATGAAAGAACAATGCAATTTGGAAATTGGAAGGTAACTGAATTACATAGTATAGGGGGAGGGAGGTGGCATTCAGTGCAGTCTCTAGAATGGAGGTATTATCCTATCAATATTACATTACAATATAACATATTAAATAAATATGGTGGGTGGGAAATGGCAACTCAGTCCTGGACAATTCCTGACCAAAGAAGATATAAATAAAAAACTACAGTTCGACAGAACAAGACCAAATATGCTAATGTGGCTGAATGTGAGGAGGGATATTTGGATGCGCCTTTTGTAGATTCATTCACAGTGCTGGTGTGACAGTTAAAGTTTAGAGGAGGAGGCCTAGTGATTGGGGCGGGGCTGGGTGACGGATCTGGGGGAGGGGCTGGGTGACGGATCTGGGGGAGGGGCTGGGTGACGGATCTGGTTTGGGCGGGGAGGGGCTGGGTGACAGACCTGGGCTTGGGGGGGGAGGGGCTGGGTGACAGACCTGGGCTTGGGGGGGGGAGGGGCTGGGTGACAGACCTGGTTTGGGGGGGGAGGGGCTGGGTGACAGACCTGGTTTGGGGGGGGAGGGGCTGGGTGACAGACCTGGTTTGGGGGGGGAGGGGCTGGGTGACAGACCTGGGCTTGGGGGGGGGAGGGGCTGGGTGACAGACCTGGTTTGGGGGGGGGAGGGGCTGGGTGACAGACCTGGTTTGGGGGGGGAGGGGCTGGGTGACAGACCTGGGCTTGGGGGGGGAGGGGCTGGGTGACAGACCTGGGCTTGGGGGGGGGGGGGGGGCTGGGTGACAGACCTGGTTTGGGGGGGGGAGGGGCTGGGTGACAGACCTGGTTTGGGGGGGGGGAGGGGCTGGGTGACAGACCTGGGCTTGGGGGGGGAGGGGCTGGGTGACAGACCTGGTTTGGGGGGGGGGAGGGGCTGGGTGACAGACCTGGGCTTGGGGGGAGGGGCTTTTATTTCCCCCCGCCCCCCAAAAAACAATTGTTAAGAATCAGCTGCAAAAAACGGAAGCAAAATTTCACCAAGTGTGTACTGGGATTCCTGACATATGGAACTGGAAAGGGGAATGGTCCTTGGTAAGCGCCTTACTTCCATTCGACTTTTACTCAGATATTAAAAGCAGCACCACTTGATAGCTCTCCCATGTGTATGATACTCACCCGGGTTTATATGGCTGCAAATCAATGTTAACTGTGCCTTATATTCCTTAAAACCCTTGGCCTCAAACCTCACAGCATGCATTTGACAAACAACAGAAAGCTGTACTTGTAAGAGGGTCCGGGTTTGTAAGAATCTATTTCTGATTAGGTTTGAATTGACCTCTTTAGCGAGGAGCTCTGCTGGATGGAGCAAGAACCACAGGCCGGATGAGAGAACCCTCTCGTGGGAACCAAACAATTCTTCTCAAATTTTCCAGCTTTGAGTTTTATGGAGGTAAAAATTCCAGGAGTGGGTCTTCCTCGAATTTCCCACTGCCAGGCAGGTCACCCTGGTCGGCGATGGGAAGTCCTGCCGCACACAAGAGAGAGGCGAGCTGGATAACTTCCATCCAATTGTAATCTTGCAACCAAAGTCAGAATGAGGGGGCTTCGCCTCATGAGAGAATGGGCAGCATGTTGATGGATTTGCTTTTTTATTCACCCAGGTATCTCCACAGTATCTCCCCTCATGATCCCACCAACAACACAAGCGACTTTGACCAGTATCTTGCTGTCGGGTCTGCATGGGTACGGCCAGACCACGCCATCGCCACCTCCTGGCCTAGCACCCATGGATATTCAGATCAGTGCCTTATCCCCAGAGAGTGACAAGACAGCAACTTCCTGCATCAATGGCCATGTTAAGGTAGGGTGAAGCAGTGCCAGTTGGGTCAGTGCTTAGGCTGGATGTCAGAATAGTGACCGGTTGCAGTTCATTAATATTCAGCATTGGTCAACAAGCTATTCAACTTTAACCCTTTCAAACACAAAGTATATGAAATGCTGGTCACAAAATGTGATATTCCCGGTGGTTTAGCCCCTGGGTTTCCTGCGTCCAATGGCTGTCCTTGGGGAGGCGATGGCCTGGTGGTGTTATCACTGGACTTTTAATCCAGAAACTCAGCTAGTGTTCTGCGACCTGGGTTCGAATCCCACTACGACAGGGACCTGGGTTCAAATCCCACTACGACAGGGACCTGGGTTCAAATCCCACTACGACAAGGACCTGGGTTCAATTCTGGCCTTGGGTCACTGTCTGTGTGGAGTTTGCACATTCTCCCCGTATCTGTGTGGGTTTCCTCCCACAGTCCAAAGATATGTGTGTTAGGTTGATTGGCCATGCTAAAGTGACCCTTAGATATTTAGGTTAGATGGATATAAAGGTTGGGGGAATTAGCGGGGTAAATATGTGGGGTTCCAGGGCAAGCCTGGATAAGAGTTGGTACAGACTTGATGGGCTGAATGACCTCCTTCTGCATTGTAGGGATTCTGTGATACTCTGACACAAAGGAACTACAATGATTGACATGGAATGACTCATGCTCATGGCAACAGATAGAAAATGAGAGAGAGAAAATAACAAGGACAAAAATAGAGTTTTTACAAAATGAACAGATGTAAACAGAAGAAAAAAAATCAAGGAGCCTCCATTTATCTAGCACCTGTCACATCCTCAGGATGTTGCAGTATTTAGTGCCCTTAATAACAGGACAACTGGTTTCTAAGCAGCAGTGAGGTAAATGACCAACTAATTTACCTTAGGTGCTGTTAGTTAAGTGAAGAATGTTGGCCAGGACACTGGGAGAATCCCCCATTCACCTGCAAAAAGTTCCCTAGATCTTTAATGTCCACCTGAATGGGGAGATCAGCCTTGGTTTAATGACCCAGCTGAACGATAGCACCTCTGACAGAGCAGCACACCATTGGTACTGCACCGGTGCCTCAGCCAAGACATGTACCCACAACCTTCAGATTTCGAGGCGAGGTTTGAACGAATCTAGTCACGTAGTCACGAGCAAGAATGTTTGCTGATTCCCTCCTTCCTTTTCTGGTCTGGGGAAAGGGTGAGAAGCTGAATGAGTATTTATGGGGACAGAAATGAATTCAGCATTGTTCAGGCATTGAACCTTGAGCTTCTATTTATTTTGCAGTAATGTACTTTATTTGTAAAATAGCTGAACGAACATGACAAATATTTAATAATGTGCAATAACATTCAGTTTCTTTACATACACCATGTTACACTCTGAGGGGCTTCAATCCAGTCAAAGAAACATCACAGATGTTTCAAAATGCTCACCACAAACAGTGCAAAGCTCGAACTGCTGTTAGTTTTTGTAGTTCACTGTATGTGGGCAGCATGGTGGCACAGAGGTAAGCATTGCTGCCTGACAGCCCCAGGGACACGGGTTTGATCCCCATCTTGGATCACCGTCTGTGCGGAGTCTGCACC
The DNA here is from genome assembly GCF_965287045.1 of Carcharhinus amblyrhynchos. NCBI lineage: Eukaryota > Metazoa > Chordata > Chondrichthyes > Carcharhiniformes > Carcharhinidae > Carcharhinus > Carcharhinus amblyrhynchos. The sequence goes on along the minus strand of NC_137340.1, from coordinate 8,122,035 downwards.
TTCTCCCTGTGTCAGCCTGGGTTTCCTCTGGGTGCTCTGGTTTCCTCCCACAGTCCGAAAGCTGTGCTGGTTAGGTACATTGGCCGTAGTAAATTCTCCCGCAGGGTACCCAAACGGGCACTGGGGTGTGGCGACTGGGGGATTTTCACAGGAACTTCATTGCAGTGTTAATGTAAGCCTGCCTGTGACACTAATAAATAAAAACTTTAACAAAAACTAGCAAGAACCTTTGTTAGAGTGGAACATTGTTTAAGTTGCGGTGCTTGGAAGAATTTTTGTTTATCACTTTGAGTGCTGAGATTATTAATTAGAGTGAATAGTTTGTAGTTAACTGTCCTCAGGCTAATGAAATGTCACACAAAATTACCCAGACCAATGTGGAAGCGATTGTAAAAAAGTTACCCAAGATCTCCAGGGTAGAGAAATCAATCATTTTGGAATATCAACAGCATGTTCCGTACAATTAGTTCAGCCAGAACCTTTAACGTTGGATTCCTGACAATTAAACCCCTTTGTCCTTTACTGCGATTAATTGAGTTGGCTTCAAACTGAAAGACAAGTGTTGTGCTTCCGAAACTTCACAAGCAGATTATCAGTGACACAGCTGAGATCCGCTTCCTTGCATTGCAGTCAAAACAGATTCTCAATTTAGAATCCTACACTGCAGAAGGTGGCCATTCAGCTCCTCGAGTCTGCACCAACTCTCCACAGAGTATCTTACCCAGGCCCCATCCGCGTAAAACCCCGTATTTACCCCACTAATCCTCCATAAGCTGCATATTTTGGGACACTAAGGGGCAATTTAGCCATGGTCAATTCATCTTGCCTGCACATCTTTGGACACTAAGGGACAATTTAGCATGGCCAATCCACCTAACCTACACATCTTGGGACACTAAGGGGCAATTTATCTTGGCCAATCCACCTAACTTGCACATCTTTAGAGTGTGGGAGGAAACCAGAGCACCCGAAGGAAATGCAAGACATGGGGAGAACATGCAAACTCCACGCAGACAGTGACCTGAGGCTGGAATTGAACCCAGGTCCCTGGAGCTATGAGGCAGCAGCGCTAACCACTGTGCTGCCTTTAGAAAGGCAAAGATGGAACTTGGATTGCATTAGCACTTCTCATGACCTCAGGATGTCCTGAAATGCTTTATAGCAATAGGAGTATTTTAAATGTGTTGTCATTTTTGCAATGGAATGTTATAATGCGTCCCCACTGAATGGCCTGTAATACAGAACATATGCATTAACCACAAAGCCTGCAGAAGCTTCTGTGGCATTTTCCTATGTCATATGCATAACTGAAAGAGGATTTAATATGTTTTGTCTTTTCGCAGCCTCCAAGCACTATTTATACTAGAATTTCAACTCCCTGTCTAGCAGATAAAGTGCTGAGCAGTAACCACTCTGAGGGACCGCGGGAGAACACACTCAACTCCCAAGAGCAGCTGAGCAGCAAGTCCAACCAAGGTGAAGGTGAGTTTCCAGCAGGTTTTGTTAACACTGTTCCAGTGGGATTAACCTGTCCTGGAACCCAGGGCCAGTGGAATTGGAGACCCTTTTAATCAGTAGACGTAAGAACTCGGAGCAGGAATAGGCCATTCAGCCCCTCAAGCCTGGTCCACCATTCAATACTATCATGGCTGATTTCATCTTGGCCTCATCTCCACCTTCCTGCCCGTTCACCAAAGCCTTTCAAACCCTTAATAATCAAAAATCTGCCTATCTCCTCCAATTTACTCACTGTCCTGGCATCCACTGCACTCTGGAGTAGTGAATTCCACAGATTCACAGCCCTCTGAGTGAAGTAATTCCTCCTCATCTCTGTTTCAGATCTGCTACCCTTCAGCCTAAAACTATGATCTCACATTCCAGATTGCCCCCACATGAGGAAACATCCACTCTACATCTACCCTGTTAATCCCCTTTAGCATCTTGTGTGTCTCAATTAGATCACCCCTCATTTCATTAAATCTCTACAGTGCAAAAGGAGGCCATTCAGCCCATTGAGTCTGCGCTTATTCTCCGAAAGAGCATCTTCCCCAGGCCCAACCCTCTATCCCCATAATCCTGTGCATTTCCCAGGGCTAATCCCCTTAATGTTTACATCTTTGGATACCGTGGAGCAATTTAGCATGGCCAGTCCACCTCACCTACACATCTTTGGAGTGTGGGAGGGAACTCTCACAAACATGGGGAAAATGAGCAAACTCTGCACAGTTACCCAAGGCCAGAATCAAACCCAGTTAAAGACAACATAAAGACAAAAACTAAGGCATGCCATATTGCAAAGGCCTGTGGAAGGCTGGAAAAGTGGGAATCGTACATCATTGATCATAGAATCCCTACAATACTGAAGAAGGCCATTGGGCCCATTGAGTCTGCACCAATAACAATCCCACCCAGGCCCTATTCCTGTAACCCCACATATTTACTCTGCTAGTCCCCCTGACACTAACAGGCCTTTTAGCATGGCCAATCCACCTAACCCACACATCTTTGGAGTGTGGGAGGAAACTGGAGCACCCCGTTTTGGCATTTACTGCTAAAGGAATAGAATATTAAAGTAGTGCAACTGTACAAGGCAGTAGTGAGACCGCAGCTAGAGTATTGGGCACAGTTTTAATCCTCTTATTTGAGGAGGGATGTAGTGGCATTGGTGGCAGTTCAGAGGAGGGTCAGTAGGCTGATTCAGGGACAAGGGGTTTGCCTTATGAAGAGATTAAGCGGTTTAATTGTGTACACACTAGAGTTTAGAAGAATGGTTGGTTTAGCAGGGCAGCACGGTGGCCCAGCATTGCTGCCACACAGCACCAGGGACCTGGGTTCAGTTCCAGCCTTGAACGACTGTGATCTGGATGGTGTTTGTACGTTCTCCCTGAGTCTGTGTGGGTTTCCTCCTGATGCACTACTGGTTCAAATATTCAGCAAGGCAAGCTCTCGGGTGGTGATCTCATGATGCAAGGCTGAGATCACGGGAGAGGTGCGGGGGCAGTGAGCACAAATCTTAGTGATGCTGACGATGCAGGGTATGGGATACCGTTTGGTAGGTCTTAATGAAGCCTGTGCTGCCTTAAATAGGTACATTGTATAGCTCCACTAGACAGACAACTCTAAGTTCAGATGGTACGTTTCCACATTCACAGCCTTTAGCCATCCTGTACAGATCATTACTGGTTGACTGCTGAAGTTATTAATTAGAGTGAATACTTTGTAGTTAACTGTCCTCAGGCTAATAAAATATCACACAAAATTACCCAGACCAATGTGGAAACAAAATCCCTTTCGAGGATTTTGTTACTTCTTAGGTTAAAATAAACTTTGAATGATTTTAGAGCTTCAAATTCAGCAGATGATTCCTCGCCAAGCAATAATGCCATCTACTATCGTGCCTACTGAGTAAAGCATTGTGTTAACTTGTTGAGTTTCTACCTTTTTACCCAGACCTCAAACAATCATGTAGAAACTAGAACCAGGAGTAGGCCATTCAGCCTTTCGAGCCTGCTCTGTCATTCATCTTGATCATGGCTGATCATCGAATTCAATATCCTGATCCCCCTCTATTCCCCCCATCCCCTGATCCCCTTAACCCCAACAGCTATATCTTTTTTTTAAAATCAGACCACGTTTTGGCGTCAACTACATTCTGTGATAGCGAATTCCACACATTCGTCACCCTCCAGGTGAAGAAATTTCTCCATGCCTCAGTTCTGAAAGGTTTACCCCTTATTCTCAAACTATGACCCCTAGTCTGGACTCCCCCACCATCGGGAACATTCTTCCTGAATTTGCCCTGTCTAACCCTGTTAGAATTTTATAGGTTTCTTTGAGAACCCCTTTCACTCTTCTAAACTCCAGTGAATATAATCCTAACTGACTTAGTCTCTCCTCATATGACAAATCTGTCTTTTTCTCAAATGTCCCCAATCATGTGATTGATCTGGGCCTTGGATAAGTCCAAATTCGAAGAGTGGATTTCTGATCCATGGTTGAAAAATTTTAAGCGTGAGTTCAGCTTTAAGAAATTGCTCAGGATGGCACTGCCATTCATTGGAAAACAAAGGATTCACCTGTACCTTCCAGCCTGGCAGTGCCCTGCTGTGGTGGCATTGGACTTAGCCTTGAAAATGGTTTAAACAAAGGGCGCTTTGTGCAATTGGTCTAACAGCGAACTGCTAGACAAAGAATCAACGGATCATCTACTAAATTGAAGCACTAACGTCATTGGATTATCTTGTTGCAGATTTCCCTGTTTCAGTGCTTTGCTTCAAGGCCACAAAGCTGCGAATCCTGGCCTTCGCTGGTCTTTAAAGCTGATTCTTCAGTTGCAAAAAATTAATTAATTTTTTTGGACTTGTTTTCATATTTCTGACGAGAGTTTTAAAATGGCCATTGAACTACTTAAAAGTTTCTCAGGACTTGCTTTGTCCTGGACTTTAAAAGTCACAGCTCGCTCCTGCTCAGTCTGCTGACTCTGCACACTGGAAGTTGAAGTGGGACTTCCAAGGGATCCTGTGGAACCTGCTGCTCCTGCAGTAAAGAATTTTATATTTCTACCTCCAGCTTCCAAGCCTTTCTTTGGACCTTTTCCTTTGCATGTCAGCTTCTTGAATTTATCTTCAGGTCAGAATGCTTCTTCAAATTGTTCTTTAATCTTGCAGAATTATAGCTTTTCCATTTGCTGCTACCATGTTGTAGCATTTTGGTTACATTCAGTGAGTCTTAATGAAGTCTTCATAGTCTTAAGTAGGTTAACTATATGTACTTATTAACTACAAGAACTATATACAGTAAAGTGTTCAGGGTAGGAGCTTTTTCCATGCTTACTTGCACACATAGCTCTGTCCAGCATGAGACTGACTCCTAGATTTGAGTCATATGTTCTCCTACATCACTGTGTGGGTGATACTGTAATCAGTCCCACATTAACCCCATATGTGCCAGAGCCGTATACTACAGCCAATAAAGCGTGGTGCTAGAGGAACAGAACAGTGGGATGGGACTTGGGAGGTTGAAACTGGATTGAGGACTGAGAGTTAGTCGCGGATAACAACTATCCTTGAGTGTGACAATATTTAGCAGTGGTGAGAGTGTGTGAACCATTGTATTGTAGTAATTTTCAAAAAGCTATTGTGGGTGGGATGGTGAGGGGTGGGGAGTGCCAGATTGAATGATCGCCTGGTGTGGCAAATGCCCTTTAGCCAGCCCTGGGGTGGCCAAGATGCCTGGATTGGGCCAAAACTGACTAAAAATAATTTCTAAATGGAATTTTTTAACTCTCAGTTGTGCTGTAGTTTTGTGTGTGATATGAATATAAACACAGTATGATAGGACAATGAGGTGACTAAGTCAGTAAATCTGGATTCCTTTCCCTATCCCTGTCCTAACTCTTTTTACCCTAGTGCCACCCTACATTCGTAAGAACTAGGAGCAGGAGTAGGCCACTGGCCCCTCGAGCCTGCTGCGCCATTCAATAAGATCATGGCTGATCTTTTTGTGGACACAGCTCCACTTACCCGCCCGCTCACCGTAACCCTTAATTCCTTTTCTATTCAAAAATTGATCTATCCTGCCTTAAAAACATTCAACGAGGTAACCTCAACTGCTTCATTGGGCAGGGAATTCCACAGATTCACAACCCTTTGTGTGAAGAAGTTCCTCCTCAACTCATTCAAGGATAATTGACTCAATGGGAATAACAACACTCAGGAAAAAAATGGTTTCATTGTTTGATTTAGTCTAATGTCAATAACTCTGAAATTTCTACATCATACACTTGCAAAGAGTTGAAGCATTTGCCAGAATGGTTTTTGTTCCCCTAAGATTGTGTTGTGTTGGCTGTGGTACGAGTGATGCCGTTTTGAGCTGGGCCTTCAAGCTTCCGCTGCCGGTTTTTCAGGTTCCAACGATGCCTTTGTGGAAGTGGGCATGCCCAGAAGCCCTTCTCATTCAGCCAACAGCAGCGAACTGAAGCAGATGCTCAATAGTTCCTCCACCCCCGTGGCAAAGCGACAGACCTTGGAGCTGCTGCAGGGCACGAAGAATACCCATCGGCAGTAAGTACTTTGGGAGACAGCGCGGCAGACTTCACCCGCACTCTGCAATTTGACCTGTATTGAGCACTGTCCTTTGATTTGATTGTTGTCACGTGTATTAGCATTCACTGAAAAGTATTGTTTCTTGAGCTGTATACCGACAAAGCATACCATTCATAGAGAAGGAAAGGAAGGAGTGCAGAATGTTGTGTTACAGTCAAAGCTAGGGTGCAGAGACAGGTTATCTTAATGGAGGGTAGGTCCATTCAAAAGTCTGATAGCAGGCAGCAGGGAAGAAGCTGTTCTTGAATCAGTTGGTGCATGACCTCAGACTTTTGTATCTTTTTCCTGATGGAGGAAGGTGGAAGAGAGAATGTCGAGAGTGCGTGGGCTCCTTAATTATGCTGGCTGCTTTTCCAAGGCAACAGGAAATGTAGACAGAGTCAATGGATGCGTGATGGGTTGAGTTACAGTCACGACCTTTTGTAGTTTCTTGCGATCTTGGGCAGAGCATGAGCTGTACCAAACTGTGATACAACCAGAAAGAATGCTTTCTATAGTACATCTGTAAACGTTGGTGAGAGTCGTAGCAGACATGCCGAATTTACTTAGTCTTCTGAGAAAGTAGAGGCATTGGTGGACTTTCTTAACTGTAGTGTCGGCATGGGGGGGGACCAGGACAGGTGGTTGGTGATCTGGATTCTTAAAACTTGAAACCCTCGACCGTTTCTACTTTGCCCCCGTTGTCATGTTCTCCGCTATGCTTCTGATGACAATCTCCTTCATTTTGTTGACATTGAGGGAGAGATTATTGTTTATATTTCTGACCATTGTGACGGCTAGCCAGGCACTCGGAGAGCGGACGAGGTAAATTTATCAGAATTCTACCAGCGAGTGTCGTGATGTGGAGAGAATAGGAAAGTTCTCCTGACAGCAGAGAAAGTCAAAGGAAAATTTAATACAGGTATTTAAAATCGTGGAAGATTTTAGCAGGAGTACATATGGAGAAATGACCAACTGCCTTCTGTTTTATTTTTAAAAAATGATTCATCGGGGAAAGTGTTTACACAAATTCCATTATGTTACAGGGAAAAGTGCTAAAAGCCAACTTCCCCCTCTCTGCTGAGCTGAAGTTATGATTCCACGTGGGGCCCAGAGATCTTGTGTCGCATTCCAGGATTTTTGATTATTTTCCCATGGAAAGGAACTTGGTGAACATGTTACTTTGAAGTTCAGTTAAATCAGCAGCTGGAGGATGGGCATCGGAATGCAATTTAAATCCAGATTTAACCGTTTCGGAATGCTGGTATTTAGGGTTGTGGGTTGGGGGAGGGGCCTGGTCAATCCCAGCAGAATATTGTGGGAGTCTGAAATAGCACCACCCCACCACCCACCCACCAATTACCTCAGTCACCCCATTTATTTTTGCAACAGTGGGATGGAGTCTCTCAGAATCCACAAACGAGAAGGGCAGGTTGACAATCCCTCCAGTTAATCCCTGACTGTGGAGAGGATTTGGGATCAGCCGCCCGAGAGGTCATTTAATGAGTTCTGAGCAGATACCCTTTAAACCTGCCCAGATTTAGATAACAGACTAGGTTCCAGAGAAGTGTGTTGTTTCTTTTGTTTTATTCATTTCGTGGGACGTGGGTGTCGCTGGCTGGGCCAGCGTTTGTTGCCCATCCCTAGGTGCCCAAGGACAGTTGAGAGTCAACCACATTGCTGTGGCTCTGGAGTCACATGTAGGCCAGACCAGGTAAGGATGGCAGATTTCCTTCCCTGAAGGACACTAAAGAACCAGATGGATTTTTCTGGCAATGATTTCATGGTCATCAGTAGACTCTTAATTCCCGAGTTTTTTATTGGGTTCAAATTCCACCACCTGCTGTGGCGGGATTTGAACCCGGGTCCCCAGAACATTAGCTGAGCTTCTGGATTAATAATCTAGTGATAATACCACTAGGCCATCGCCTCTCTACTAAAGCCCATTAAACAGGCATGCTATCCTTGTCCTGGAATCGGTTGGATTAAAGTGAGATTTGATCAGAAGAGTTTGGTCTAGATGTGCCGTATAGTTGCTTAACGATCTGTACCCGGTCTTGTCCCAGTCAAGTGCCATCTATCCACCTTCAGGTCACAAGGAGTCCTCCTTATAGAAACATAGAAGATAGGAGCAGGAGGAGGCCATTTGGTCCTTTTGAGCCTGCTCCACCATTCTTTACGATCATGGCTGATCGTCGAACTCAATAGCCTGATCCTGCTTTCTCCCCATAACCTTTGAACACGCTCGCCCCAAGTGCTGTATGCAGCTGCCTCTATAGTTAGACAGTGTGCAGTACAGGGTTGACTCCTGAACGTAAGATTCAAGGAGTATGTACCTCCAGGCTCATTGCACCTCTTTCTCAGGCCAAGTTGAAGCTAGATCCAGAATTGGAAAGACGCCTGAATCGGAATTGGAAAGACTTAGTGAGAATGAACTGAAGAAACCCCTTCACCATTCAGAAGGACAGCGGATGATTACTTGAATCGAATCAATGTGCAGGGGAAAAGGCAGGGGAATGGCACTGAGTTAATTTTGAGAGCTAGTGAGCGAATGGCTTCCTTCAGCACCGTAACAGTTGTGTGATTTTTATTTTATTGCTAGCTGACCCTGTGAGGTGAGGGATGATGGAGGGACAGGGGGTTCAGGTGGAAATCACAGCTACTAAATCCAACAGGGAAACAGATAAGTGTTTCACCCAGGGTGATTGGAATAGAGCGCCCGAGCAGTGGAGAGGAATAATACTGACGCGTTAATGGAGAAGCTAGACGAACCTATGATGGAGAAAGGAGTAGAAGGATATATTGTGCTCGCTTAAGATGAAGAGGGGTGGGAAGAGGTTCACACAGAGCGTAAACTCCAGCATAGACCAGTTGGACCGAATGGCCTGTTTCTGTAAAATAGAAGCAAAATATTGTGGAAGCTTGAATCTCAAACGAGCAGAAAATGCTGCAAGATTTCAGCAGGTCTGACAGCATCTGTGGGGAGAGAACGGAGCCAACGTTTCGAGTCTGGATAACCCTTCGTCAGAGCTAAGAGCAGAGAGAATCAGCAGAGATTTATACTGTTAGGGTGGGGGGCGGTTAGAGAGGGTGTGGAAATGTACAAAGGGAATGTAAATGAGAATATAGAAGGCTGAGAAGGTGCTAACCGTGTCCATTGAGTTCAACAACTTCAGAGGATAGAACATAGAACATTACAGCACAGTACAGGCCCTTCGGCCCTCAATGTTGTGCCGAGCTGTGTCCAATCCCAAGATCAAGCTATCCCACTCCCTATAATTCTGGGATGAACTCTCCCCTCTACCTTCACCCATTTCCATTTAATTTATCCCATTTCATTTCATCTCATTCAGCCATTTCATCATCCTTTTTCACTTCTGTTTTTCTATTTCTCCATTCTTCTTTCCACACCCTCCCCTCACCCAACCCTTCAGGGCGATTGCCGCATACTTCAGGCAGTCCTTTCGCAATCTGTGCCTCAGTTCTGTCATTCTCACACTCTGATCACTCAATGGACGCTCTTCGCATCTTCCCAGCCTTCTACATCCTCACTTACATTTCCTTTGTCCATTTCTAACCCCCCCAACAGTATAAATCTCTGCTGATTCTCTCTGCTCTTAGCTCAGACGAAGGGTTATCCAGACTCGAAACGTTGGCTCTATTCTCTCCCCGCAGATGCTGCCAAACCTGCTGAGATTTTCCAGCGTTTTCTGTTTCTGTTGGCCTGTGCTCAGCTTCTGTACCATTCGATGTTGTTTGCTAAGGTGAACGTGAACATTGAAATCCCGCCCCTGACGGATGGTTTTGCCTTGCAGCGCCTCGGACAGACTGCTCTCAGATTCGGACTCCAGCGCCAACGAGGGCAGCACCACCGATAAGCGGGCCCCCGGCAGCGAGCGGGCAGCAGAGAGAGCTGCTGCTGCCCACCAGAACTCTGAGCGACTGCGACTGGCACCACAGTCAGCATACGCAAATATCCAGGTAGTGGCATTATGAGAAATCAAAAATATCGGCGTGTGCCTGATTTCAATCAGCGGGGCCTGTGTGTAAGAGTGTGCTGGAGGTTTGAGAGAAGTGTGTGGGGCGTCAGCTTCTTTGTCTGTCATTGGTTAGAATAACCGAGTTTGATTAACTTGAAACTTTCAAAATGAAGGCTAGGCTCCGGTGACTTGCCGGTTAATCGCACTGCCCGTGAGACATTAATCATAGAATCCCTACAGTGCAGAAGGAGGCCATTCAGCCCATCCAATCTGCACTGACCACAATCCCATCCAGGGCCTATCCCTGTAACCCCACATATTTACCCTGCTAATTTCCCGACACTAAAAAAAAAACAATTTAACGTGGCCAATTAACCTAACCTGCACGTTGTTGGACTGTGGGAGGAAACCCACGCAGACACGGGCGGCACGGTAGCACAGTGGTTCGCACTGCTGTTTCACAGCTCCAGGGGTCTGGGTTCGATTCCCGGCTCGGGTCACTGCCTGTGTGGGGTTTGTACATTCTCCTCGTGTCTGCGTGGGTTTCCTCCGGGTGCTTCGGTTTCCTCCCACAGTCCAAAGATGTGCGTGTTAGGCTAATTGGCCATGCTAAAATTTCCCCTTAGTGTCCTGGGAATCGTGGGTTAGAGGGGTTAGTGGGTAACTATGTAGGGATATGGGGGTAGGGCCTGGGTGGGATTGTGGTCGGTGCACACTCGCTGGGTCAAATGGCCTCTTTCTGCACTGTAGGGTTTCTATGATTTCTATGATTCTGTGAACATGCAAGGTCAAAATTGAACCTGGGTCCCTGATGCTGTGAGGCAGCAGTGCTAACCGCTATGCCACCATGCTGCCCAAGGCTAGGTAAGTTCAGAATTCACTCCCTATTCAGTGTTCAGTTAGTTGACTTCAATCCAGGTCGCAGTTAGGATCTCGCAATTGGCCTTGGTTACAAACATGATTGACATCGGTCAGTAGGTCTGATTGACGGTTAATGTCTGCTGGGAGAAGGGTGCGTGGGTGGCCATCGTGTGAGGGTACGGATAGACTTGATCACAATGCCCATCTGGTCGAATGCATTGTGTTTGTTCATTGTACCAGCATAAACACACTGAGTGACCACCTTAGAGCCCCTACTAACCTGCGTGGCCCTATTCAGCAGAGAATGTTACCATGATAGTATTGGGATTAACACCTTGGGTTGTACCAAAAGTTGAACAATTTACTACATTCTACTTTCCAAGAGTGTCAGGAGCAGTAGGTTTATTTCACCAGTCCAAATTGTTCTCGTTACAATCAATGTTCTGTATTTTCATACGATGTGGGTATCACTGGCAAGATCAGAAATGTTGCCCATCTCTAATTGCCCTTGAACTGAACAGTTTCAAAGGCAGTTTAAGAGTTATTGCCCTAGGTCTGTAGGCCAGACCAGGTAAGGATGACTGATTTCCTCCCCTAAAGGATATTAGAGAGCCAGATGGGATTTTTTTCAACATAGAAAATAGAAGCGGACGTAGGCCATTTGGCCCTTCGAGCCTGCGCTGCCATTCATTTTGATCATCGAATTCAATATCCTTATCTCCCCCCTCCCCCCACTTCTTCCTTTATCCTTGATCCCCTTCACCCCAAGAGCTTCATCTGATTTTTTTCTTGAAATCAGACAATGTTTTGGCCTCGACTGTGGTTGTGAATTCCACACATTCACCACCCTCTGGGCGAAGAAATTTCTCCTCACCTCAGTCCTAAAAGGTTTACCCCTTATCCTCAAACTATGAGCCCAAGTTCTCGACTCCCCCGCCATCAGGAACGTTCTTTCTGAATCTACCCTGTCTAACACTCTGAGAATTTTATAAGTTTCTGTGAGTTCCCCCTCACTGTTCTAAACGCCAGTGAATATAATCCTAATCAGCTTAGTCTGCCCTCGTATGACAGACCTGCCATCCCACGAAACAGCCTGTACTTCCGCTATAGCAAGGAAATCCTTCCTCAGATAAGGACACCAAAACTGCACACGATACTCCAGGTGTGGCCTCACCAATGCCCTGTACAATTGCAACATTTGGTGACAGTTTCATGCTCACCATCGCTTTATAATTCCAGATTTATTTGAATTTAGATTCCCCCGTTTAGATGCGTGGTGGGATTTGAAACCCTGTCACGGGGAGGTTAACCTCAGCTTCTCGATTACTAATCCAGTGCTGCATCATCATATCCCTTTTATTCCCTGAACTCGGACCCCGTCACGTACTGTCATATTGGAGCTCACTGCCCAGTTCATCTGTGAAGGGAAGTCTACGTGTAGTGGCAAAGATAAGAAAAAACGGTGAAAGGTATCACCTTTGGCTCGGTGGGCGCCAAGCTTGCCTCTCAGTCAGAAGATTGCTGACTTCAAGTCTCAGTTCAGAGACTTCAGCGCAAAAGCCAGGTAGATAATCCAGTGCAGTACTGAGGGTGGCCGCATTGCCACCTTTTGGATGATGTATTAAACCTGGGACCTTTTGACGTTGGTCCCACGGGGACACTATTTTGACACGGGACTGGGATCATCTCCCCGATTCCCTGGCCCAGTACTTATCCCTCAACCAACTTCAGTGAAACAGACTATTTGCTCATGATCGTTTGTGGGATGTGTGCGAATGATCTGCCACATTTCCTGTATTATAACATTGCTTTGGGACATCTTGAGAATGTGTAAGGTGCTATATAAATGCAAGTCCTGTTTCAAAACACAGCTGCGCTGCTTGTGGCCAGCCTGTAGGTGTGCCGCATTAGTTGGGTGCCTTCTTTTTAACCTCACCGCACTGGGGATTTAATATTTCAGACGATGCTTTTAAAATCTGTTTGAATGAATTGATGTCTGCGTGAAGGTTTGCCCCTGCTAAAATCTTAATCTTTCTTGGTGATGTGAAATTGCTCCATGCACTTCTCACCCATTAGAGAAGCTGTAGAACCACCCGACAATGTATATACCTGAGAATGATCCCAATTTGTTTAAGTAAAGCAGAGGTATTCAGACTAGTTTGCACAGGGTGGAAATGCTACACGAGATTTTCAGTGTGCATTGTTTCACTTTGTTTGGCTGGTTTTGAATGAGTGTTTTTGCACCTTAAAAATACTCCATCTCCAACCTTGTCACGTTACCGAGCTTCGCCCAATTCCCATCTTCAGCGGAACCGCGAGCCACGGTCCGAGTGTTTGCCCCCAGAGGTATGGTCGTGTCGCAGTGACATTTCAGTGAGTGCTGTGTCTCTTTTTCACTTCCAGGCCTTTGACTATGAACAGAAGAAGCTGTTGGCAACCAAAGGTATGTGTTGTGACAGTGACCTCTGACCTCTTGCTATTTGTCAACAGTTGGGAAAGCAATTCCTCCACACTGGTACTCGGTGGTTGCCATGAGTTCCTGCAAAGACCACCGAGTCTGCCTCCAATACTCTGACCATCCACTCTGAATTGGCTTTGTTAAGGGTGACAGGACATTTAAAACACTTGTTTCTGGGTGGAAAGTGCTGGATTTTAATTGGCAGCTAAGACATTATATTTTTACACTGGTCTATAGTGTTAACTAACACCCTGTATAGTTGGACAGCGAATGGCCATCTGCATTCCACAGCTCCTGAGTCATATGCCAAGAGTGTTGAAAGCAGATGGATCCCTGCGTAATACTTGCATAAATGCCTTTTAGTGGCACTTCACTGAATAGTTTATTTATTAATCACAAGCAGGCATACATTCACGTTGCAATGAAGTTATTGTGAAAATTCCCCAGTTGCCACACTCCGGTGCCTGTTTGGGTACACTGAGGGAGAATTTAGCACAGCCAATGCGCCTAACCAGCAGGCCTTTCAGACTGTGGGAGGAAACTGGAGCACCTAGAGGAAACCCACGCAGACATGGGGACAACGTGCAAGCTCTGCACAGGCACTCACCCAAGCTGGGAATCGAACCCGGGTCCATGACGCTGTGAGGCCTACCCTGGGCCTACCCATGCAGGCAGTATGAAGAGGGTCCTTGCTTTGGGGCAGGGGGCCTAGACTGCATTTGGGGGAAGGTGCGGGGGTGTATCTTTGATTTGCGGGAGGGGCCTTGGCTGAATTCAGGGAAGGGTGTGTCTTTCATTCAGGGGAGGGGGGATTTGGCTGAATTTGGGTTGGAGGCACTTGACAATCACTTTATTTCTGCCCCACCTAACTTGCCCTTAAATGTGGGTGGCTGATTTTCATTGGTAGAATGTCGTCCGGCTCCATATCCACTAGGCCAATAGGTAGGGAAAGAAGCATTAGCATCGCGATAGAACGGGATTTGAATTAGGAGTGAGGCAGAAGGAGTATGTGATGTTCCTTCGCACGGCACGTGATGGTAGAACGCCTGAGAAATTACAATTCAGTTTTGTTAAATGGAAGTAAGGAGGGGAACGCAAGACACCTCCAGCCTTATCTGAAAGTTGGCCAAGATCTGCAGTGATATTTTGGGTCCAGTTTCCCTGGCGGTCAGAGGGAAGCAGATACCAGCACAAACGGAGACAGAGCAAAACTAACCACTGCAGGAATCTGATCCTCCTCATCTGCATTTGGTTAATGAGTCTCAAGTTTGTGATTTGGGCAAACACTTATATTTAATGTTCTTGACTAATTCCGTTTCAAAATAAGCTGTTAGAAGCAATATTTATATAAAGAATGCTTAGCGCAGTAATTTTTGTAAGAATGTGTTCTGGGGATGTGGGTGTTGTTGCCGGTGCCAGGTTTACTGCCCATCCCTGGTTGTCCTTGAGGTGATGATGGTGGTGGGCTGCCTTCTTCCTGAACCTCTGCAGCCTGTGGTAAAAGCGCTTCCACAATGCTGCCAGTTCCAGGATTTTGACCCAACAACTGTGTCTCTGTCCTTAAGGTCCTCAAAGTAGATGAACTAGCAGCAAGGTATGGTTGGGTCAAAATCCCTCCCCAGCAGCACCTTGGGTGTACCTACAGCGCACGGACTGCAGTGGTTCAAGAAGGCAGCTCACCACCACCTTCTCAAGGGCAATTAGAGGTGGGCAATAAATGCTAGTTTAGCCAACGATGCCCACATCCAATAAAAAAAACGCCCGCAACGCCAAAACGAAACACGTGACGATGATTTGGGACACCTCCTTCCGAGTGACGCTCTTTTAACTCTCTTCCTGACAAAGCCATGCTCAAGAAGCCAGTGGTGACTGAAGTAAGGACCCCAACAAATACATGGAGTGGTCTTGGGTTCTCCAAATCAATGCCCGCAGAAACAATCAAAGAGCTAAGACGCACCAATCATGTGTCCTACAAACCAACTATGGCAACTACGTACGAGGTAATGAAAAATTTCCATTGCTCTGCAGTTTTTGTCCTTTTTTTTACAGCCAGTCCTCCAAGTGGAGACCGCCTCCACAGCCACCTACTGTTGTTTTAGCTCGGGAGGCGAACGTGCAGCCAGCAATGTGGCTGAAGATTTTTTTGTCACATCATATTTTCAATACCAGCGATATGTAACTCCCTTTCGCTCCGATTTAACCAAGATGTCAGGCACCAGAGTATTTGACGCCCGTCCAAAACTAACGACGACTTTATTTTGAAAGCGATGATTTATCTAGATGAGGTCTCATATTCCGCTTGGCTGTAAGGGCTGGCAGGGCGCTCGCGTGGAGAAGTGCTGAATCCCACAGCTTTTCAAACCCATGCAAGAAAACTTCTCGCTGTGTAAACAATGGCAGAATCCAGGAAAGAATGATGAATACCCAGTTTCAGGCAGAGACCCAGCCACATGTTACCAATTACTCTCTGCGTTCCGCTGTTAGCAGATTCCTTTCTAAGTTTCTGGTCTGGAACTGTGATTGTCTTTTAACAAGTCAGGCACATTCAGTTTTGAAAACCTGTACGTCGAGACGGTGCAGTGAAAAGCTGATTCAGCCAAACTTCAGTTTCACCTCCAGACTGAACTCTTGACTGTATTGATGTCTGAGCACAACGAAATAGTAGATTTTACTTTACTGAAATAGAAAAAATTCTGAAATAAAATCTCAGTTGGCCTAAGTGTAAAGAGGCAAAAGATAAATATTCCTCTAAACCTCCTCCTCACCATCCTTAATTATCAATAATATCCTTGACGCAAGCAATTTGAGAGGTTAAATTCTGTGCCAGGACTTTAAACATTTTATGGATTATTATTCTATTATATTGGGAGATTGAAGTGGTATTTGGTGAGGGATAGTCTCTCTCTGTGCTATGTTTAACCTCTCACTCTGCCCTATCAACTCCGTAACCCTGGATACTGGTTTCTTTCTCTCGTGCCTAATCGTACAAGCACGTAAAACTATTTCTTTTCCATTTCTTTTGCTGTTTTGCCAACGTCTTCCTTTTTGTGGCTCCACAAAGTCTAATTCCATTCCTAATTCTCTCCCCTTGCCCCTTCCCCTTTATCAGTTCTCTCTCTCCACATCTTGCTCCCCTTTTGTCCTCTATATCTCTCTTCCCAGCCCATCTCTTTCCTCCCTTTCTCTCTCTTTGTGTTTTTCTCTTTCTTGCTTACTTCTCACCCTGTTCCCTCAGCCTCTTTCTCTCTGAAATCATTGCCCTGTCCTCTCTTTCAGCTGCTGTTCTCCATCTCTCTCCCTATTTTGTCCTCCTCTTGTCTTCTACCCCCCAGCCCTCCGTCCTCACCGCAGCCTTATGGCATCGGGTGCAGTTAATTGCTCAGATAGCCTCAGGTGGCCCTTTGGCCTTTGACCCTGCCAGCCATGGACTGTGATTGGCTGTGTTGCTGGGTCAGTTGAGGGAATGATCCGATCTCTCGCTGTTGGAAGCCTTCAATTAGCCAGTGTGGGGACTGCAGCGAGCCTCTGCCAGCCTCTCCTGGGCTGGACGGTGATGTACAGGCTGATCATGAGAGGCCTTTGCATCTGGAGCCTGGATTGCTGAATGCAGGCCCCAAGCAGCAAAATGGAGAGAATTACACACAACGTTTCTGTGCTGCCAAATCTGTTTGGCCCAACTGTCCGAGGGACGGGTTTCAGGGAGGGGGCATTTGGCAACCACTTTATTTCTGCCCCATCCAACCTGCCCTTAAATGTGGCTAGCTGTTTTATGTTGGAGTAGGATGTCGCCCTGCTCCACATCCAGCCCGTGGTAACCACGAAGCAGTTGTGGAGATGCTTTCACTTGGGGAGTGGGCTCTGGCCTTTGAGGTTGAATGGAGAGGGGCTGCTGCTGTTGAGTGGGGAAGGAGGTCAGTAGAGCCAGTTTGTTCACCCAGCAATCTGGAAGAGTCATGGTGTTTTACAGCACAGATAGAGATCCTTCAGCCCACCCTGTTTGCACCGGTCGTCAAGCCCCTATCTCCTTATCCTAATTTCCAGCACTTGGTGCGTAACCTTGTATGGCGTGGCATTTCAAGTGCTCGTCTAAATGCTTCTTAAATGCTGTGAGGGTTCCTGCCTTTACCATCCTTTCAGGCAGTGAGTTCCAGATCCCCACCACCCTCTGGGGGGGAAAGGTTATTCCTCAATTCCCCTCTAAATCTCCTGCCCCCGTACCTTAAATCTATCCCCTGGCTATTGACCCCTCTGCTGAGGTTCCTTCCTGTCTGCCATTATGTACAGTCCTTCATAATTTTATATACCTCGATCCGGTCCCCCCTCAGCCTTCTCCACTCCAAGGAAAACAACTCCAGCCTCTTCCTTTAGGAAGGGAAACATTTGATGGAGAGTAGGCAGTGTCTAAAAGACAGGGAGTGATTCATTCATGTTATCGACTACCAAAGGTTAAGGTTGTTTGAGTAGCATTCTGCTGCACTTTAAAGGCATTCACCAAAGTCTTCAGACATTGTTAAGAGAAGCACGAGTGCCATCTAATCATGATCTTGCCTTGCAGTCGTCATCGCCAGTGTCACTGTCACGGTCAAACAGTCGGGAGTGTATCGGAGGCAGCAGTGATTCAGATAACTGGAGAGATCGGAATGGTTCACACAGTGAATTCCCAGCTTCCATCAACAGCCCTAAGCAAAAAAATAACCCATGTAAGCATTACAGGTATTGTGGCAGAGGGATTTCCATGTTAGAATGTGCTGTAGGAGACAGCAATGAGTGTATTTGCTACTTGCTGTATTACTAATCAAGATTCTGTTTAATACTTTAATTCTCACCTAGTTACAAGAAGGATATTAATAAGGTTGAAAGAGTGCAGAGAAGGTTTACAAGGATGTTGCCGGGACTTGAGAAACTGAGTTACAGAGAAAGGTTGAATAGGTTAGGACTTTATTCCCTGGAGCAGAGAAGAATGAGGGGAGATTTGATAGAGGTGTATAAAATTATGATGGGTATAGAAAGAGTGAATGCAAGCAGGCTTTTTCCACTGAGGCTAGGGGAGAAAAAAACCAGAGGACGTGGGTTAAGGGTGAAGGGGGAAAAGTTTAAAGGGAATATTAATGGGGGCGGTTCTTCACACAGAGACTGGTGGGAGTGTGGAATGAGCTGCTGGCTCATTTTTAACATTTAAGAAAAGCTTGGACAGGTTCATGGATGAGAGGGGTGTGGAGGGATATGGTCCAAGTGCAGGTCAGTGAGACTAGACAGAAAAATGCACAGACGAGAAGGGCCAAAAGGCCTGTTTCTGTGCTATAGTGTTCTGTGGTTCTGAGACATTATTAGTTTTGAGGCTGCTAATGAGGATTGGTTTAAAACTGCAGGAATGGGATGACTTTGTGAAAGAGCGAAGATTAGGCAATAAAGATGGGATCAGTGCATTATAATCAAATAGAATCCTCGCTTAATTATTTAATAGGAGAGGCGATGGCGTAGCGGTATCGTCACTGGACTGGGAATGCTCTGGGGATTTGGGTCTACAGCAGAATTTGAATTCAATAGAAATCTGGAATTAAAAGTCTAATTTTTTTTTCATCATCATAGAACCCTACAGTGCAGAAAGAGGCCCTTCGGCCCATTGAGACTGCACTGAACACAATCCCATCCAAACCCTACCCCCATATCCCTACATATTATACCCACTAATCCCTCTAACCAACACATCCCTGGACACTAAGGGGCAATTTCTTAGCATAGCCAATCAGCCCAACCTGCACGTTTGCACTGTGGGAGGAAATGATGACCATGAAACCATTGTCAATTGTCATAAAAACCCACCTGGTTCACTAATCTTCCTTCCTGAAGGAAATCTGCCACCCTTACCTGGTCTGGTGACTCCGGACCCACAGCAATGTGGTTGACTGTCAAATGCCCTCGGGCAACTGAGGATGGCCAATAAGTGCTGGCCAACCAGCGATGCCCACGTCGCATGAACGAATAAAAAAAAAAGAGGTGCAAGTCTTTCTCTTGCACATAACTCCCAGCTTTCTGCAAGAAGAAATCACTCCCTTGTCAGCCCGCAGCCAGCTTATTATAGATACACAAGCAGACCATTCAGCCCCTCTAACCTGTACCATCATTGTCTTAGACTGGGGTTGGCTTGTACCGAATGTCCTCGGCCAGCCTTGAAAATCTCAGTGGAGCCAAAAGTCACAGTCTTTCTGAGTAATAGAGTTTTAGATTACCAGTATCCCGTTGTGTAAAAAGATAGAATATAATCGCCCTGTAATTGGAATAGTCAAACAGTTCTTGGAGAGAGAAAGAGTTGCTCTGGCATGTGGTCTGCCTGAATGTGGGGCCTCAAGCGAAGTTAAGAAATCAAATTCCAGCTCCTATCCCAGTATAAAACATGTTGAAATGTTTACATCTTTCGAATGCAGTGGAATTCTCATTTCCTGATCTTGGCTGAGTTGGCCCCTGGGAACATGCCTTGAAAAGTTTAAAAGGAAGCAAATGGCATATTTTATCAGGATATCTTTATTCGTAACCGTTAATGTCATTAAAGTTTATTGTAACCACTATTGATGAGGCCACGTCCCTTAGTCACTCTCTGTGCCGTGTATGTGATGCCCGCATGTGGGGGTGGAAGTTCCTCTCCAGGCTGCTCGAGCTGTGAGGACTGGCGTTGCTGAGAAACAAAACATTTTAGTGCCTTGGGGGTCAGATGTGTTTGGATCCCGACACAGTGTAAAGCTCTGGCAGCCCCGCAAAATGGCCTCCTGATCGGAGAAACCGGGGACAATGTGTGCCACGTGAGGATGCTCAGCCCATCAGAGACTCAGCTGGACTCACCACGTAAACACAGTGGCTACAACAGCAGGTCAGAGGCTAGGAATCCTGCGGCGAGTAACTCACCCCCTGACTCCCCAAAGCCTGCCCACCATCTACAAGGCACCAGTCAGGAGTGTGATGGAATACTCCCCACTTGCCTGGATGGGTGCAGCTCCAACAACACTCAAGAAGCTTGACACCATCCAGGTCAAAGCAGCTCTGCTTCATTGGCATCACATCAACAAATATTCAATCCCTCCACCACCGACGCTCAGTAGCAGCAGCGTGTACCATCTACAAGATGCTCTGCTGCAACTCACCAAAGATCCTTAGACAGCACCTTCCAAACTCACGACCGCTTTGATCTAGAAGGACAAGGGCAGCAGATACATGGGAACACCACCACCTGCAAGTTCCCCTCCAAGCCAGTTACCATCGCAGTCGCTGGGTGAAAATCCTGGAATTCCCTCCCTAACAGAACATGGACTGCAGCGATTGAAGGTGGCAGCTCAACACTAACTTTTCAAGGGTAACTAGGGATGGGCAATAAATGCTGGCCAGCCAGCGACACCCATGTCCCGCGAATGAATTTTTAGAAGAATGATGTTCCTGCCAGTTGATGAACTGTTGCCAGTCTAATCACATCTGTCCTGAACATGGTGAGTAACCCTGCAGGCCACACCTCCTCGAGTATCTATCCATGCACTTTTTAATGGTGGAGCAGTGGTAATGTCACTGGACAGGTGATCCAGAGACCCAGGGTAATGCCCAGGACCCAGCTTCAAATCCCACCGCCGACAGATGATGAAACTTGAATTTCAATAAAAATCTGAAATTAAAAGTTGAATGATGACCATGAAGCCATTGTTGATTGTTGTTAAAGAAAAACCCATCTGGTTCACTAATGTCCTTTAGGGAAGGAAATCTGCCAGCCTTACCTGGTTTGGCCTACATGTAACTCCACACCCAGAGCAACATAGTTGATTCTTAACGGGCTCTTGGTTCAAGGGTAGCCAGGGATGGACATCAAATGCAGGCCTTGCCAGTGGTGCCCACATCTGATGAAAGAATAAAAAAAATGTGGTGAGCGTTTCTTCCCCAACCATCCTTTGAGGCAGAGAGTTGCAGGCTCCCCCCCACACGTCGTCCTCTGGGCGAATGTTTGGTCGTGCTGGGGTGTAGGATATGGTCAAGTCCATAATTGCCTAATACTTCTGCTTACAACAGTAAATCAGTTGCTAGCGTATATTTTCAGGAGGTGCCCCTTGCTATGATCTGTCTTCTCATCCAACTGGATAACCTATCCATTAGTTCCACAAAATCTTCTTCTTTGTGTTTTGAGTGTTGTTGCTCTGCCACAATGAACAAAACTAGTTACCTACGTTCCCCTTGTCTGAATCCACGTCACGCCGAGTGTGATCTCAGAATGCTAAACGTAAATTATTTGGCCTTTATGCTGAAGAGCAAATCATTGGTTTTCCCCCTGTGAATTTGGGAGTGGGTGCAATGTAGGAGGCGCTTGTTATTTTACCTCCACCTTGAGTTGCCCTTGCCCTGACTTCAGCTCCCCACGACTAACCTGTTGTGAGAGAACATCAGTGGCAAAATATTTATATTAGCACCAGTCTGGTAATCTGTACTTGCAGAAGCCGTTGTGTCAAGCAAAAATAAAGCCTGTGTGCATTAAAGCATCCTCGCGAGAAGGTTTTACTGTGTTAGGAAGAGTCAGTTAAACTCTCTCCCTCTCTCTAATTTGAGGAAAACACCTTCGCTCTGGATTGCAATGCTCAATTTTCTCGCTCAGTTCCCTCTCCGGAGGGTGTGGTTGTTGAATTAGTATAACTCTGATTTGAGCCCAGATCACGTTGACCCAAGGAAAGTGCACATTCCCCCAGAGAGACAGGGTAAAATTGTTCTGTGCCAGCCACACAAAATGAGCTGGTAGCAAAATGGATGAGTGTAGCTTGGTGAGGAACTGATGACTTTGGATCTTTTAAGCAGCCCATCACTGGTAGTTTTCCGTGTGTTATGCCTGAGACTATTGTAGACAAATTTGAAGAGACGGTGGCGCAGTCAGAATGCCACCAGGTCAGTAATCCGGAGGCTCATGTCCTGGGGATATGGCTTCAAATCCCACCACGGACGTTGGTGGAATATAAATTCGTTCAATAAAATACGTTAAATTTGAAAGCTAGTCTGACAATCATTGATTATCAAATTTTTGGGGTTCTTATTTTTGGGGTTCAGTATTCCTCTTTTCCCAGAACGGGCATGGTCCAGCTGACTGTGGTGTGAAACTTTCCACTGACACATAACTGTGTCTTAACCAAACCACAGACCCAGGGCTGAATGCTGCTGAATCAGTGCAGTCTGCTTCAGAGCACTCATTGAGGTTCTCAGTTTAACCCTGTTGGTGTTAAGTTGTGGATAGATCTCTTATGGGGGGGGGTCAGGCACAGAGGAAGCTGGGCTGGGGACAGTTTGTGCGAGGTTCCAGTGTTGTACCTTGTCAGTTGTAGGATGGATTTGACCTGAAGGGTCATGGGTGGAAAGAGTGGTAAGATAATCCCTTAGACCACCTTGTCTCTCACAACACATGCAGTTGTGTTTTCCCAATACTTAACTGCTCTGGCCTACATGTGACTCCAGACCCACAGCCATGCAGTTGACTCTTAACTTCTCCCTGAAATGGCCCAGCAGACTACAATTAGGAATTGGCAACAAATGCTGGCCTTGGCAACAATGCCCATATCCCACAATAGAAAAGATTGATTTATACTGTTTGCGATGATTCATCCACACGTCAACCTGTGACGCACAGCATGGTAATAGACTAACTAGATGGACCTTGATCTTTTATTATCCAGCAACTGTCACATTCCTAAAGAGAACTTCCATTGCTATCCATTCCCGTGAGACTGAGGTAGACCAAATTTTACATTCCTCAGGCTTTAGATTCTTCCCGTATCAGATTTTGCATGGTAATATTTAATCTTGTTGTCTCTGCAGCTGAGCACTATTTAACCAGCAGTACGTACATGGACTGTATTTCTTCTCTGATGGGCAGCAACGGCTGCACCCTGAATAGTTCCTTCAAAGGCTCAGAATTGCCCGAACTCTTCAGCAAACTCGGTTTAGGCAAATACACCGATATCTTCCAGCAGCAAGAGGTTAGTCTGACCGCAACGTTAATACGTATACCTGCGGATGTTTGAAAACCTTTTTTTCTCTCTCCTGCTGCATGCTTTGCAATGGATAGGAAGGGTTTTTTTTTGTGTATTTTGGTATGGTGTGTAAGGAACCTCACCTCGCACTGAGACAGCCTCTTATTTTTGGGGTTCGGTATTCCTCTTTTCCCAGAACGGGCATGGTCCAGCTGACTGTGGTGTGAAACTTTCCACTGACACGTAACTGTGTCTTAACCAAACCACAGACCCAGGGCTGAATGCTGCTGAATCAGTGCAGTCTGCTTCAGAGCACTCATTGAGGTTCTCAGTTTAACCCTGTTGGTGTTAAGTTGTGGATAGATCTCTTATGGAGGGGTCAGGCACAGAGGAAGCTGGGCTGGGGACAGTTTGTGCGAGGTTCCAGTGTTGTACCTTGTCAGTTGTAGGATGGATTTGATTTGAAGGGTCATGGGTGGAAAGAGTGGTAAGATAATCCCTTAGACCACCTTGTCTCTCACAACACATGTAGTTGTGTTTTCCCAGTACTTAACTGCTCCAAACAGCAAAGAGATGGAAGTATATAACTCCCAGTTTGAGTGGGATTGGTCTTTCCAAGCTTGTGTGGGGGAGTTGGTTACCTGACAGTTCCACTCTTTACCAGTGTGGCGAACTTGCCAGCGACCATTACAATGTACGAACACCCAGCAACCAACTGACAGAACTATGCCACGAGTCTTTTAAACATAAACAAACTCTTTAAGTTTATTTATTCGTTCCACAAGTGGGCTTCATTAACGCTGCAATGAAGTCACTATGAAATTCCCCTAGTCGCCACACTCTGGCACCTGTTCAGGTACACTGAGGGAGAATTTAGCACGGCCAATGCACCCTAACCAGCACGTCTTCCAGACTGTGGGACAAACCGGAGCACCTGGAGGGAACCCACGCAGACATTGGGAGAACATGCAGACTCCGGATAGACAATGACCGGAGCCAGGAATCGAAACCAGGTCCCTGGCACTGTGAACCAACAGCGCTAACCACTGTGCCACCATGCACCCAGCATATAAAAAAAAAGACTGTATTTCAGAAAGGGTAATAGGACTAAGGGGCACAGCCTCAAGATAAAGGGGGGGGGGGCGGTTTAGAACGGAGTTGAGGAGGAACTTCTTCACTCAAAGGGTGGTGAATCTCTGGAATTCTCTGCCCGTTGAAGTGGTGGAGGCTGCCTTGCTAAATATTTTTAAGACGCAGGTTGATGGGTTTTTGATAAGAGAGGGGATTAAGGGTTATGGGGAGAGGGCGGGAAAGTGGAACTGAGCCATGACAGATCAGCCATGATCTTATTGAATGGCGGGGCAGGCTCGAAGGGCTAGATGGCCTACTCCTGCTCCTATTTCTTATGTTCTTATGTTCTTATGTCAAATATCTGTATATCAAAAAGAGTTAGACAAATTAAGCACTTTTAATTTAACACTATAGTTTATAAAGATGTATGCTCTAAACTCAGGTCCACTCTACTGTTCCTGAGACCAATCTGGAAAGTATGCCACAGCCTCCTGGAATTTACTTTAATTATCTTTGCTATTCCAGCTAACTCTTTAAAGTAACCTGTTCTGGGAGTCTTTCAATTAGCGTTTCAGCTACTCCATCCCCCATCTTTTCCTTTACTGATGTCATAACTAAGGATGCCTCAGCTCCTTGTTCAAGTTTCCCCAGACTGTCTTCCCGTAGCTTTCTATGGGAACTGCGTTGCCTGCTTTTTGCTACAAGGTTCTGTGAGGGCCACTGCAGGCTTCTTCCTCTAGTTTTAAACTAGGAAAATATTCCCTCTACTTTTCTCTTACAAAGTCCGAACTGTGAGAGAGCCCCAGGCACTGAACAATGACATGGGTATCTTCCCTGCATGAAATGCAGGCTTCACTAAACATCACCTCCTATTGGCTATCTCAATCGAGCAGTCTCCACCAAAGCCTCTGTCTTTTTGCCAAACAGAACTGGCTACTCCTGTCAGCAAACACGTACAGATAAATTCAACAAAACAAGGCTCCATTCTCAATTACTATCTCTATGACAATGTGACACAGCCCACCTGTTGCTAGGTAAAATGCCAACATTTTTCATACGGGAAATCGTATGAATAACTTCTGTTCCTACACAAGACAGGCTTACTGGAACGATAACAAAGCCAGAAGCCATCCCCTGCTGTTTATAATCTTGCCTTTCCAGCTGTTGACCTCTTGGCCTCAATTTTTTAAGTGTAATAAACTGCAAGATTGTTTGAATTGCGTTCACTTCAGGATTGCTTATCGATTTCTCAGTCGGTTACCCTCATTTTCAGCAGTTAAGAATTTAATTCAAAGAAACAAAATTTATTCTCTAAAGCATATAAAGCATGAACTTGATTTTCACAGCACCAGAATCAGTCTTACTAGAATGAAGATACAGAACCAAGCTGTAAGTTCTTAAATAAAAACAAACTTTGTATATATCAAAAAGAGTTAGACAAAGTAATCACTATTAACTTAACACTATAGTTTATAAAGACATATGTCCAAAACTCAGATGTATTTATACTTTCCCTGGGACCCATCCTAAAAGTTATGCCACAGCCCTCTGGAATTTACTTTAATTTTCCTTACTATTCCAGCTATTTCTCCAAGGTAAGTGGGCAATATCTTATGGATAATAAACAGCTATTAAATACAAAATGGAGCCTTAAAACGAGCAGTAGGATTAAAGACTTTGTTTTATGCACTTTCTTCATCCTAAACAAAGATATACTGACTTCTCTTTCTCTCGTGACTTCCTAGATTGACCTTCAGACTTTTCTCACCCTGACTGACCAGGATTTGAAGGAACTCGGAATTACCACATTTGGTGCCAGGAGGAAAATGCTGCTTGCAATTTCAGGTCAGTGTATATTTATATTTTCAATAATTTGTTTCCCTTGGTTAGAGAGCAGCAAATCCAAAGCAGGCAATGGAAAACAGCACAGGGGACACCAGTTTTCTGTCCCAACATCTCCCCAAGTTTCTGAATTCAGCATAAGTGTAAAAACATTGTGGGAAATGAAAGTTTAAACACTGTGGCACTGCCTAACTCATTGAGGCCCCTGCTCAATTTCAGAGTTCGTTGCTTACGTCAGTCTCTGAGATTTAATGACTTTAGTGGAGGGGATTCTACATTCAATTACAACAAAACAACTTTTATTTCGATAGGACCCTTAAGATAATAAAACTTTCCAAAATGCTTTCGGAGGAGTGTTGACCCCAAACCTCAAGGAGATGCTGGCTCGGATTCTCCCAAGAAAGTTCAAAGCGTAGAATTTGCGGAAAACTGGAGTAATTCACACTGGTTTTCACAGTGGGTTCACAGGAGAATCTCCCCCCTCTGTGCAATGCAGGGGCCACCAGTGTGATTTGTCATTAGATTTTAGGGGAGGGTCTATTCCCGCCCAGGGGGCTGAAACCAGCAGGACTCTGCACATGCGCATTGACCCTGAACTATCAGCCTCCTATTTGCTGGCCAGCTCAATCGCCCCTGCCAAACCCTCCATGACCCCATCCATTTGCAGGCCAGCCCAGGCCACCTCCCCACCACCGCACCCCCAACCTCCAGCCACTCTCCCACCCCCCAGCTGACCACCTCCACTACCCCCTCCCACTCGGCCTGCCCCGATTGCTCACCTCCTTCCAGCCCCATCAATTACAATGGCAGAGTGACAGCAGGACTCCCCCACCATCCCCACTGATCGCCCCATTGGCCCTGCCCCCCAGTAGGTCCGATCCCTTGGCACAGCCCCACGTCTGATGAGCAGTACCAAGGTGCCCGCTGGCCATGGGCACTTTGTCCCTTGGGCAATGCCCAGGAGGCACAAGCTGGCACTGTCAGGATACCCATGCCTGGGGGCACCACCCCCACTGCCCAACCCCCTGCGGGGGCCCCGAGTGCCCCCCCCCCCCCCCCTTGCTTCAATGGGGTCTTCCAGCTAGTTCCCCTAAAGTGGGGAGGTAGTCCACTGGAGTGAAATACTGGGTGGGGGCCGCTAGTAGGCCCAGAGAATTCAACCCCGGGCCTGCTAATCACATGTAAATTACATTAAAATTAAGATAACTTAAAAGAACAAAGAAAAGTATAGCACAGGAACAGGCCATTTGGCCCTCCAAGCCTGCACCAACCATGCTGCCCAACTCAACTAAAACCCCCTATGCTTCCGGGGACCATATCCCTCTATTCCCATCCTATTCATGTACTTGTCAAGACACCCCTTAAAGTCACTACTGTATCCACTTCCACTCCCTCCCCCAGCAACGAGTTCCAGGCACCCACTACTCTCTGTGTAAAAAAAAATCTGCCTCATGCAGCTCTTTCAAAACTTGTCCCTCACACCTTAAACCTCTGCCTCCTAGTAATTCTCTCTTCCACCCTGGGAAGAAGCTTCTGACTATCCACTCTGTCCATTCCTCTCATAATCTTGTAGACTTCTATCAGGTCTCCCCTCAACCTCCATCGCTCCAGTGAGAACAAACCAAGTTTCTCCAACCTCTCATAGCTAATGCCCTCCATACCAGGCAACATCCTGGTAAATCTTTTCTGTACCCTCTCCAAAGCCTCCACATCCTTCTGGTAGTTTGGCAACCAGAATTGAACACTAAGATTCTATAAAGCTGCAACATGACTTGCCAATTTTTAAACTCAGTACTCCGGCCGATGAAGGCAAGTATGCCGTATGCCTTCTTGACTGCCTTCTCCACCTGCATTGCCACTTTCAGTGACCTGTGTACTTGTACACTCAGATCCCTCTGTACACCCAGATCCCTCTGCCTATCAACTTACCTGGTGTTCCCGCTGGTTTCCAGCATGAATCAGACAGCACCAGATATCACCGCAAATTGGCTGGCACGCCACTAAAAATTTAGCATAGCAGGATGGAAGAATCGCCTCTGCTGGGTCAGGTAGCACAGTGTTTAGCACTGCTGCTTCACAGCTCCAGGGTTCTGGGTTCGATTCCCGGCTCGGGTCACTGTCAGTGTGGAGCTTGCACATTTCCCTCGTGTCTGCGTGGGTTTCCTCCGGGTACTCCGGTTTCCTCCCACAGTCCAAAGATGTGCGGGTTAGGTTGATTGGCCATGCTAAGAAATTGCCCCTTAGTGTCCAGGGATGCATAGGTTAGAGGGATTAGTGGGTATAATATGTAGGGATATGGGGGTAGGGCCTGGGTGGGATTGTGTTCGGTGCAGACTCGATGGGCCAAAAGGCCTCTTTCTGCACTGTAGGGTTCTATGGTTCTATAGGTGACCAAAGGATTGATCAAAGAGGTAGGTTTTAAAGGACTGTCTTAAAGGAGGAAGTAGCAGTGGAAAGCGGAAGAGGTTTAGGGCAGGAATTCCAGAGCTTGATGCCTAGGCAGCTGAAGGCACGGCCGCCACTGGTGGGGGCAGTTAAGATTGGCAATGCTGGAGAGATCAGGATTGGAAGAGTGGAGTATCC
Organism: Carcharhinus amblyrhynchos; assembly: GCF_965287045.1. NCBI lineage: Eukaryota > Metazoa > Chordata > Chondrichthyes > Carcharhiniformes > Carcharhinidae > Carcharhinus > Carcharhinus amblyrhynchos. Next base: position 8,093,177 of record NC_137340.1, on the reverse strand, counting down.
TCGGGATTTTGGGGGCAGGATTGTGGCGGTGAGGCTGATTACAGGGCAAGGGTGGGGAGATCCACAGAGAGATTTAAAAAGTAGGATGGGAATTATCAAATTGAGCTGTGGCTGTACAAGGGGTTAATGTAGGTCAGCGAGCACAGGAGTGATGACGGAACAGGACTCGCTATGAGTTAATACACAGGAAGCAAAGCTTTGGATGATCTCTCAAAGAGTAGGATGGCAGGCTGGTTAGGGGAACATTGGAATAGCCCAGTCTGGAAGTAACAAGTGAGTGTTTGAGCAACAGATGAGATGAGGTGAAGTTGGTTGATATTACAGAGATAGGCAGTGATTTATGGATATGTGGTCAGATTTCAGGATCAGATATCACATTGAGGTTGTAACTGGCCTGACTGTGACATAGACATTTGCTGAGGAGAGGAATGGAGCTGGGGACAGAGGAACAGAGTCTTCAGTGGAGTCTGAACTTGATGCTATCAGTCTTTCCAATATTTAGTTGAAGGGACTATGTGCTCCTCCAGCACTGTGTACACGAAACCCGGGCATTAAAAATGACCTGATATATAACTGCCTTTGGAGCTGTGTTTGAGATGTACCTAGCGACATCCTTTGTGTGGTTTAGCTTTGAAACACATTGTCTGCTTGGCTGATCCGATACGTGAAGCCCTGTTTACAGTCAGGTAGAGAGTGATCCGTATGGTTCACATTAACTGGCTGGAAGTTCAGGTTCTAGGCCACCCACAGGTGTTAGACACGTCAGAAAATAGGACTTCAAGCTGTTTGAGTAGGAAGAGATATTGAGCTATAAACATGGAAGTCTAATGACTAAAATGGTGATATGTGGCTTCACTAGTGCGAGGGGATGAACAAACTCCCTTGTAATCTCCCCGACGCTATCTATTTTTTGATTGATTACAAAGGTAAGTGAGTTATCTCATCTACATGTCAAAATATAGAAGCAGCGATTCTCCCTGGCTACTTTCAGCTCTGAAGAGCATTCGAGCTAGCCAAGGAAAGCCCTGTGTTTAGTGCAAGACGCCATCTTGGTAAAGTCATGTCTGCCCAAAGGATTTCAGAGGACTGACTGCCAATTGAAATGTCAGCCCGGGCTCATTAATAAGGGTGCATGGCAGTTTGACAGTATACGGCTTGCCCCGTTGTGCCCTCTCCTCACCATGACTAGCTTAACTGGGGAGTAAATAGGTCAATGCTGAGGATTTAGAACTCTATTTAACGCACTTTTACTGTTCACTTACTGCTGGAGGTTTGAAGAGGACCTTTGAAACACATCAGGAGACAGTGTGCCAAGACTTCACCAACGTTCTGTCAACATTTATTCGGGAAATTCTCTGAGGACTTCATCTAAAAAAGAAAGGAGTGAGTGCTGTGCTACTCTACCTCATTTGGACAGCATTTGGGAGCCACCAGGAGAAAGGAATGTTTAATAATGGGCATCTTGCTAGGCATGGCCCTCGTTCTACAGGAGCAATGGGAGTTGGGTTATCAAGCCAGGCCGAACAGCACCAGAGCTGCAGAAGGGTGAGGTGGGCTCTTTCTCTCTGTGGGCACAGGCCGTTCCCCCCTCCACCAGGACCACCAGATGTGCCTCATCTGAGAATCTCTGCACCCTCTTGCTCATTCCTCGAGCCATCCTTAGTGTGCCAGCCCAGAACACCCCCCATCCTCAGTGGGGATGAATCCAAGAATCCCCACATACGTTGCTGTGAAGATTAGTGTGGAATCAGCATTTGAGATGCTGGCCTCTCTGGGCAAGTTCAGATTATGGTGATCCTCATTGAAGCCCAATGTTACATTGTAAAACCAGACTTTGAGACGGGCACAGTCATACTAGCAAGGCACCCATCTGTCACCTGTATTCATCCTTTCACTAAAATAACCCCCGTTGTATAGGGACAGGAGTAGATCTTTCTATCCTGTCAGCTTGCCCTTCTATTCAATTAGACCCTGGCTTCTCTGTACCTTGTGTCCATTACCTTCCTTGATAGCCCGACACTAACAAAAATCTATTAACAGCAGTCTTGAAAGTCCCCGTCAACCCCCAGCATCCACAGACTAGAAGAGGAGAAATACTTCCTAATTTTACTCGTGAATGGGCTGACTCCAATTATACGATTGTGTTTACTTGCTCTTGGTAATATATAAATGTACAAATTAGGAGGCAGGAGTAGGGACCTCAAACCTGCTGCACCTTCAATACAATCATGGCTGATCTGATTGGAACCTCAACTCCACATTCCCACCTAACCCCCAGATAACCTTTCACCCCTTGCTTATCAAGAATCCGTCCACCTCTTCCTTAAAGATATTCAAAGACTCAGCGAAGAGAGGCCCCCCCCAAGAAAAGAGGGAAGAATTTCTCCTCTTTTCACTATTAAATCTTAAACGTTTTGGATGTATCAATCAGTTAATTCTACAAGGGCTGACTTAACGGAATCAATCTGCTTGGGAAGGTGGGATCAGGGTATTGAGCTGCGCTCAAAATGAATGGCAGAGCAGGCTTGAAAGGCCAAATAGCGTAGTCCTATTTTCTGTGATTCGTCCTCATAGTTTAACCCTTTTAGTTGGAGTATCAGTCTAATGATCTGCCCTGCACCCCTTCCTATGTTTCCTGAGGTGTGGTGCTCAGAGCTATCCGCATTGTTCCTGTGGGGGTCTGATTAGGGTTGTGGGTAAATGTGTGCGATTGCCTAATACACCTTGCATTACCGTTTCCCAGATTAAAAATAGTTTCAGTCAATTGGGTTTTGAAACCAAAAGCAAACCACGCCCGTGAAGCTGGGATTGGTGGTTCCCGAGTGTGGGACTGGTTTCCGCTGGTGTGCCTGGAACCAGCTGGAGTTCCAGAAGGGATTGGAAAGTCACGAAAGGGCTGGAAATTTACAGCAGATCCAGCAGCACCTGAAAGAAACTAGGCTGAATGGTTTGGGCCTGGCCTGTCATCATATTGCTGAGCGAGTCCAGCGTCCTTATGCAGCTCTCTGAGCTTTCAGTCACCTGAGGTTGTAAATCTTCTCACTTCACTGTCCTCAGCACCTCCACTGTTCTGATGAAACTCAAAGTAAGCTCAAGGAACAGCGCCTCATCTTTTGGTTAGGCACTTTACAACCTACCTAACATCAAATCCAACCATTTCAAACAATGACCTCCATTTTTCTGACAGTGATTATCGGTATCAAGGAAGGTCAGTTATTTGGATAGCTGGTTTGTGATGCAGACACTAAGGGGCAATTTAGCATGGCCTTTCTACCTAACCTGTACACCTGTAGACTGTGGGAGGAAACCGGGGCACGTGGAGGAAACCCACGCAGACACGGGGAGAACATGCAGATTCCACACAGTCACCTGAGACCGGAATTGAACCCAGCTCCCTAGCCCTGTGAGACAGCAGTGCTAATCACTGTGCTGCCCATGCCACTGTTCAGTTATCTTTACACTGCTCACTGTTCTCTCTGAACTGTCTCCCCAGCTACAAACGTTATTTTTCAATGACCATTTCTTTTGTGTGGAACAGATTCTAATGCTAATTAGACCAGTGAAATTTCTTCAGTGTCATTTTCATTAACTTATTTAGCCATTTAAGTAAAATTGTGTGTAACTGAATTGCCAATAAAGTTACTACTTAGGCTGTACTACAGAAGAGAACGAGGGAGGAATAATTCAAATTTAGCTCCATTTCTCTGAACGTCAATTTGTCTAAATTTGCTTTGTTCTCTTTCAGTCAGCCCTGACTAATTTCCTTTGATCGTATTGTAGATACCTTTTGAGGTGGGGGTTCCTAAAAGCCACAGCCCTGATATTAAGCTGTGGAATGTTACTGTCCAAATGCTTACTGCCCTCTGCTCAAATTTGCCACGGTTGTTTTAATAGAGGCATTATTAACCTGCTTAAAATAAAGAGGCCACTTGCCTTTGATTGGGGAGAGGGGAGGGAACAGTATCAGGCAAATACTTGTGTTTCCACACCTCCATTTTGAGTGGCCATAATACAAATATCGTACAGTGTCTCTTTCAAATCTAGGAGACAGCATTGCCCTCAGATCCTGACTTCTCTTTGGAAAGTGACTTTGCTGGGAGCTATCTGTCTACTGGATATCCATCTACCAGCCCCAAACAATTCTCACTTCATCATACTGGCGCGGAGATAGATCCCCCAGCTAAAAGCAGACATGTATTAGAAAGTCTATCTGATCGAATGTGCTTGGATTGGATACAAACGGATCCCGTGTTCATTGATTTGATGTTTGTGCAATCTTCTTTTAACCCCACCTATCCAGCAGGGTGGATCTGTTATTGCTCCTGGGCAGAAAATATTATTCTCCCCTCAGGTAATTTGAGTTAGTTTATTTGTTTAACATAAAAGAGGCCAAGAGGGTTCACTCGCTGCTACTGCCAGTGAAAAAGAACCCTTTTGCCTTTTAAAGAGCTCTTTGCATGTACACTATATCTACTGAGTGAGAGTTGCCTGGCAGGTACAGTCTAAACACAATGAGTATGTTTAAAAAGTCAGTTTGCCATCAGCAAAAGGAATCCCAAGAGCCTGGCATGTGGTGTTGGCCACCTGTACTTTGATTCAAATGTTGAAGGAGCAGAGATATAGTTCCATGTGACTTGGAGGGGAGCTTGCGGGGGTGATTGTTTCCCCTTGTGACCGATTCTTAGTATGGTCCCGGGTTTGGAAGGTGCTGCCAAAGGGGCTTCGGTGAGTTGCTGCAGTGCATCTTGTGGATGGTACCCTCTGCTACCACGGTGTGTCAGAGAGTGACTGTTTCAAGTGGTGGATGGGATGCCGATCAAAGCGGGCGGCTTTGCCCTGGGTTACGATGAGCTTCTTGAGTGTTGTTGTCGCTGCACTCACCCAGATGAGGAGAGGCTCCTCTGTCACACTGCTGACTTGTGCCCTGTAGACAGTCGCAAGACTTTGAGGAGTAAGAGTTGAGCCTCTGAACCCAGCCATAGGATTTATATTTCGAGTCAGTGATAATCCCTGTGGTATTTATTTGACACTGGTGCCGTTGAATGTCAAGTAGAGATTACATTTTCTCGTGTTGAAGCTATTTACAACCTTACCCTTGCATGATGTTATTTTGCCAATAATATTTTCATTATCAAACGTGAATGTTGTCCATGTTTACTGCATTCAAGTCCAAAGCAAATGGAGAGATGTATTGTAGCATTCTGGCACCCAGTGTTTTAAGTTGTTCGTCTAATTACGGTAATCAAACCGGAGGCTTACTTCTGGTGCAAGGGCCTCGCAGACAATGAACGCTTTCTTTTCCCTTTTCTCCTCGCTTTTCAGAATTGAACAAAAACTGTCGGAAGCATTTTCAGCCTCCAAACATTCGCTCGACATTTCTAGAAGGCGGAGCAAGTGGCCGGTTGCCGCGCCAATATCACGCCGACATTGCCAGCATCAGCGGTCGGTGGTAGGGGTGAACTGTGGAACCTGCCGTCCCGTAGCTGGCACGAATGAGGCAAGCTGGCACAGACTTGTCGTGCGACGTTAACCCTGTGGAAAGCATTTACTGCACAGAGCCCCGGGCGATTTCAGAGTTCGGATTGCAAAGAATCAAAGCTGTCTTGACACCGTGCAAACAATTGTGCCAAAAATCGCAGAAGAAGAATTGGCCAACGACGTGTATTCTGTGGTTGCCTTTTGCTGTTTCACCAAATATGATACTCACCTATATGCAGACCAGAGAACAACAAGACCGTTAACACTAGCTTTCTTGCTTAATGTTATTTATTAGAAAACAAAAACTTAAAATGGTGCACTGAAATGTTAGGTTCCACGGTAGAATTAAACCCGAACCACTAACCCAAGTGCATTGTGGGTATATTTAGTAAGATGTGTTGTACTGCTGAGTAGAAAGACTTCAATGTAATTGCCTCTGCACTTTACACGTCCTGGTTTCCTCGACCTGTGGAAATGTGTTTTTGTTCTCTCTGGTCTCCATATACGTCGAGGCTTTCGTTAGCAGGGTTGGGGAAATGGAGAGGGTGTCCCGTGGGAGCTGAGTGAAGTTAGCTTCGTTCTAGAGGCGTAACTATTGTACGGTGAGGCCTGGGACACCAGTCACCAGACAACCTCATTCCCCCAGACGCAGGTACTGAAGCAGTGTCGATATACAGTGAATATATCTGATTGCATTTTACTGCCATCTCAAACACGTTTACAGTATTCGCTATGCTGGTTTTCTACTCTACAAAGTTTGTAAAAATGTTACTTCTTACATGTTTGTTGCACTCGAGTTCTTTCTTACAATTTACGCCGCAGGAGTAGTCCATTTGGCCCAACTGGTCTTTGCCAGTAGCAGTGCCCTACACGAGCCTCTTCCCGTCCCTCTTCACCTTACTGTATTGGCGTAATGTCCGATATCTTCCTTCCTTGTGCATTACCGAGCTTCCCCAACAAATGCATCTGTGCTATATACCTCAGCTACACCCTGGTGCTGAGTTTCACATGTTGCTGCTCAAAGTGCAGTCCATTTCAATGTTCTCCAACCCAGCACTTCCCCTCACCTCATGACTCCAACTCAAGACGACGTTCTCTCAACTTTGGAGCGGCACGATGGCACAGTGGTTAGCAGTGCTCCCTCTCAGCGCCAGGGAACCCAGGTTCAATTCCAGCCTCAGGCCACTTTCTGTGTGGAGTCTGTATGTTCTCCCCATGTCTGCATGGGTTTCCTCCCACAGTCCAAAGATGAGCGGGTTAGTAGATTGGCTGTGCTAAATTGCCCCTTCGTGTCAGGGGGATTAGCAGGATAAATGTGTGGGGTTGCGGGGAATGGGGCCTGGGTGGGGGATTGTTGTTGGTGCAGACTCGATGGACCTCTTTCTGCGCTGTAGGGATTCTGTGACTTGGAGGAGAAGGTGCCAAGCTCCTGGAGACTGGAGACAGAGGGAAGCCTTTGCCTGAGTTTTCAAACTGGTTTGACTTCAGAATTTGAAACTGGATTTCCTCCTTGTTCTCTCCTTTCCCACCACCTTCTAAGGTAAAGAGGTTTGTCCTGGATTCGTTTGATTTCTTATTTATTCATGATTTGCCATGTCCCCGATAACTGCACCCACAGCAGTGTCTGTGCCATGCTGTAACATTTTCAGCCAATTGTGCGAGAGAGTCAGCGCCACTGCTGTTCTGTCGAGCCTCTACAGTGTTAATGTGAAACTCTCCCAAAAAAAAATGTCAGCTTTTGAGAGGCTTTGCTGTGCAGATTGAGATGGAGCTGAAATGGTGGTGTGACCAGTTGATGTTGGCAGAACGTCTATCTTCATTTTCTTGCAAAGTTTATTTAAAAGAAAACAAAGATAGTATGTCAGTTTGTGGGTGGACTTGGCATCAGATGTGGTCTGAAGCTGAAACAGATGGCGCGCAATAGCCTGCGTGTTTATCTGGAAACTTTTGTTGCAGTTCAGTTTCGAAAGTCGTTCTTATTACCACATCAAAGTGTTTTTATTTGTGGAGTTATTTTTTTTTCGCTGTTGAATCATTTGAATGGAGATGGACAGGAAAAGCCCTGGAGTTTATCGAGCCTGTCCCAAATAAGTGTGCAACCTTGTGTCTCTCAATGTATTCATTCCAGATAAAGAAACCAAGCCAGTCGGCTAAGAAAGACCTGGGGAAACTGATCTCCAGTCCCCTTGAAAGCGAATCCAGGAGGCCACTCTGGCCCCTGATGCATGTTGTACAGCACCTAGCTTTTGTACGTGCTGATCTTTGCCCCAGTCAGAGAAGGTCCAGCTCTCGTTTGAAGGAATTCAGCGAATCCATTGCTCAATCTGGCAGCTTGTCCCCAGGAGGACTGGACAATCTCGCTGCCCATTTAACACACAACTGCCATGGATGATGGTTTGTAATATACTGGTAGGAAGTGATGTAGATGGAAGTGCAATTCATTTCCGCTCTCCTTCCTTGCCTCTTCATGACCCCAACTGAAGACCATGCTTACTCAATTTTACAACCCCTTGTTAGAGAAGGTGCCAGTCTCCCACACTGAAGACAGAGGGAAGCCTTCTCAAACCCATTGCTTTCAGAGTTTGAAAACCAGTTTCCTAATTGTTTTCTCTCCTTTGCCAAGACTATCTCCAGTGCTCCTCACTTCAGTTGCATCCCGTGAAGATAATGCAAGCTTTCTGTTCTACTCTCACTGGAAGCTTTGCCCCTGAAATTTTCTTTTGCACTGACTCTTGTCTCCATGGTAAGAATTCTCACAACGCCAGGTTAAAGTCCATTAGGTTTATTTGGTAGTAAATGCCACAAGCTTTTGGAATGCTGTTCATTCGTCAGGTGAGTGGAGAGTTCTGATCAGAAATAGAGCACATTATATCTCTCCACTCACCTGATGAAGGAACAGCATTTCTGAAAGCTTGTGGCATTTACTACCAAATAAACCTGTTGGACTTTAACCTGGTGTTTTGAGTCTTCTTACTGTGTTTATCCCAGGCCAATGCTGGCATCTCCACATCTTGTCTCCATGTGCAGTTTTCCCAATACAGTTAACGAGCCCAAAGGTGTCCGAAGAATTAAGTATCACAGTGTTTCTGTTGGATCCATGAAGGTTTTTCACAAAAATGAAGCAAATGCCACGCTGCTACCCAGTTACGTTGATGTTCGTGTCTAGGAACGTATGAATAAGGACTTTAATGATGTAACCCACCAAAGGGACAGCACGGTGGCACAGTGGTTAGCACTACTGCATCACAGCGCCAGGGACGCGGGTTCAATTCCGGCCTTGGGTCACTGCCTGTGTGGAGTTTGCACTTTCTCTCCGTGTCTGCGTGGGTTTGCTCCGGGTTCCTCCCACAGTCCAAAGACGTGCGGGTTAGGTTGATTGGCCATGGTAAATTGACCACAGTGTCAGAGAGATTGGCAGGGTAAACGTGTGGGGTTACGGGAATAGGTCCTGGGTGGGATTGTGGCCTGTACAGAATCGATGGGCCAAGTGGCCTCCTTCTGTAGGGATTCTATGATATGAAGTGTCCTGTGTAGCAGCAACATCATTTTTGCTGCGTGTGTGAAGTTAATGATAAAGAAATATGTGAAGTTTAATATTGTTTTCTACGTTCAGTGGCAATAATGCATATGGTCTGTGTAGATAATTGTTGGATGGATCGAAAACAAATTTGCACACTAAAGGGAAGAGGCTATTTTGTCACTTTTATATATAAAATGTTATTTTGTGATTTATTTCTCAATTATTAGCCACTAAGAGGAAATCCATACTTGTGAATCCCTCTAGAAGTTTTTAAAAAGTTAGCGATATATGCGTGTGCGTGTGTGTACACACACCAAAGTGAAGGCTCTTCAGTTTATGGAAGGTAAACTGAAAGAATGTTCTTTACGAAACACTGGAAGAATACACGCTTGTCTCAAGCGTGAGGAGGTGCCCCGCTAACCTTGTGTAGACTAACATCGAGATCCAATGACTATCTAACGGACAAAGCTGTTTGATTGTCAGCTTAAATTGAAGGTTTAAAAATAACTGAGTTCCTTGAATAATTACTTATCTGTAAATATAGCACAGATGTTTATTTTCAGTGCGCGTTGTGGGGGGGGGGGGTGGATCTGATGACCTTTTTATGATTTTCGATTCAAATGATATTGTTTATGGATAAGCTTTAAGAAAGGGAATTTTCGACTCAATTTTACATTGTATTAAAAGATAATTTTATATATCCTTTTCTTTAAAGTCTGTTGTGAAAATATATTTTGCATCTGCACAGAATCAAACATGGCATTGCCACAGCTCCGTCCTGAACTATCCGAATCTGGCGTCTGGGATGTTAGCTGTGAAAAACCACTTTTGCCTGAAGTTCAGTTGTTTATCACGTGTGACAAATTAACAGGGAATTTTCTCATCTGATCTTTCGAACGGCGAGCAATAAATTGCTTCGCTTTGGAACAACGTAATGTGAGTGAGTGAGAAAGTGAGGGAGTGTGTCTTTTTAGGATTGAGAATGTTTGGATTATTATCCACCCCTAGAACAATCAACGATATATGGACAGGTGATGGATTTCTTCCAATACTTCATATGAAAGTGACCCATTTTGATTTAGCGTGACAGTGGGACCTACTTGGACACAGTATGTCCATTAGTATGTTTCTTTACAGTCTATCCTGGGGTTACTTACTGCTTTCTATTACAAGCTTCTTTCACTGCCCCTTGTGGACCAGTGCGTTTGCAGCTCATTTTTTTTGTCAGTAGCAATATCAGGGTGGCCTCATGAACCAATAATCTAGAGCCCCAATCTAATGCTGCTGGGGGGAGGGTTCCAATCTCGCAACGGCACGTGTGGAATATTAATAAATCTGAAATTAAAAGCTAGCCTCACCGATGATGACCATGAAGTCATTGTCAATTGTTGTAAAAACCCATGTGGTTCACTAATGCCCTTGAGGGAAGGAAATCTGCTGTCCTTACCTGGCTGACATATGATCCAGACCCACAGCAATGTAGTTCTAACTGCCGACCAAAATGGTCAAGCAACTGGCATCAAACCACTACAAAGTCAAAAAGGAATGAAGCCCAGCATTGACCAGGCACTGGAAAAACAACAGCAAACCCAGCCCTGTCCACCCTGCAAGGTCCTCCTTACTAACATCTGGGGGCTTGTGCCAAACTGGGGAGAGCTGTCTCTCAGATTAGTCAAGCAACAGCCTGACTTAGCCATGCTCGCAGAAGCCAATGTCCCAGACACCACTCTCTCACCATCCCTGGGTATGTGCCAACTTGCCAGAAGGACAGACCCACCAGAGATGGTGGCACAGTGGTGGCCAGTTGAGAGGGAGTTGCCCTGGGAGTGCTGGATATTGACCGTGGACCCCATGAGTCTCAGGTCAAACATGGGTCAGTAAACTCATTGGGTTACCACCTATTGTCCCCTCCAATTCCCTCTACGTTGAAAAGTAGCAACACTGCTGACTGAGCAGGCCAAGTTCTAAAGGATGTAGCTGCTCGACTGGGATTTGTGGCAGGTGGTGCACAGCCAACAAGAGGGAAAAAAAACCTCATCCTCATCAATCTACCTGTCACAGAAGCATCTGTCCATGATGCTATTGGTAGGAATGACCACCGCACAGTCCTTGTGGAGACAAAGTCCAGGTTCACATTGAGGATACCCTCCATTGCGTGGTGTGGCACTGCTACCATGCTAAATGGGATAGATTTTGAATAGATCTAGCAACTCAAGACTTGGCATTGAGGCGCTGTGGGCCATTAACAACAGCACAATTGCATACAACTACAATCTGCAACCTCATGGCCCGGCATATCTCCCACTCTACTAGCAAGCCTGGGATCGATCCTGGTTCAAGGAAGAATGTGGGAATACATGCTGGGAGCAACACCAGGCATACCTAAGAATGTGCTGTCAAACTGGTGAAGCTGCTAGTTGTGTGCCAAACAGCATAGAGTCAAATGATTACACAACTAATAGGTCAGACCTGAGCTTTGCAATCCTGAATGGTGGTGGACAATCAAACAACTAACTCTAAAAAGATATCCCAGTCCTCAATGGATGAGCCCAGGTCATCAATCTTTTTCAGCCAGAAGTGCTGAGTGGATGATCCACCTCAGCCTCCTTCAGAAAACACAGCTGCTAGTCTTCAGACAATTCGATTCACTTTGCATGATGTCAAGAAAAAGCTGAAGGCACTGCAAAGGCTATGGGCCCTGATAATAGTCTGGCTGTAGTATTGAAGAATTGTGCTCCAGAATTTTCTCCAATTTCAGCAAACTGAAATGAATGTTGGTGAGATCAGCCATTGGATCGTACACTGGACGGATGGCTCAATGGTAGTAAATGAAGGTCTTGATGCTCATGAAAGAGGATAGCTATTAGTTTACGTTGAACTTCAGAGAAAAAATAACCAACAAGTCTCTGGGAAGGAAGGGGACATTGTACCTTTAAATTCCACTCCATCCACAGGTTACACAGTTGTAGACGCCTTGACATTTCACATAATACTAACTAGAATATACAGCACAGCATCAGGCCATTCGACTTAACTGGTCAATAGTCCAATGTTTATGCTGCATATTGCTTTCTCCCACATGTACTTAACCTAGCTTCCTCTTAAATGCTACTTGTTTCAACCACTCTCATGTGGGGCAAGTGATGGCCTGTTTGTATTTTTGCTGGACTATGAATTCAGAATCTCAGCTAATGTTCTGGGGACCCGGGTTTGACTCCCACCACAGCAGATGGTGTAATTTGAAAGCAATAAAAAATATCTGGAATTAAGAATCTACTGATGACCATAGGGAAAAAAAACATAGACAATTACAGCTCAGAAACAGGCCTTTTGGCCCTTCTTGTCTGTGCCGAACCATTTTTCTGCCTCGTCCCACTGACCTGCACTTGGACCATATCCCTCCACACTCCTCTCATCCATGTACCTGTCCAAGTTTTTCTTAAATGTTAAAAGTGACCCCGCATTTACCACTTTATCCGGCAGCTCATTCCACACTCCCACCACTCTCTGCGTGAAGAATCCCCCCCTAATATTCCCTTTAAACTTTTCTCCTTTCACCCTTAACCCATGCCCTCGGGTTTTTTTCTCCCCTCGCCTCAGTGGGAAAAGTCTGTTTGTATTCACTCTATCTATACCCATCAAAATCTTATACACCTCTATCAAATCTCCCCTCATTCTTCTACGCTCCAGGGAATAAAGTCCTAACCTATTCAATCTCTCTCTGTAACTCAGCTTCTCAAGTCCCAGCAACATCCTTGTGAACCTTCTCTGCTCTCTTTCAACCTTATTTACATCCTTCCTGACCATGAAACCATTGTCGATTGTCGGAAAAACCCATCTGGTTCACTCATATCCTTTAGGGAAGGAAATCTGCCGTCCTTACCCAATCTGGCCAACATGTGACTCCAGAGCCACAGCAATGTGGTTGACTCTCAACTGCCCTCGGGTAACTAAAATGGGCAATAAATACAGGCCAGCCAGTGACCCCCATGTCCCACGGATGAATGAAAATAATGTGGTTGCGAGTTTCACACTCAAAACTACTCAATTATAAAACACATTTTTCCTGAATTTTCCACTGGATTTATTAGTTAACCATTTTATGGGCCCTGATTCAGGTCTTGTCTGAACTCCTTCAACTGCCTTTCTGATCACATCTAACAATACCACAGCTATCTGTGTAACCATCCCCCACACTGCTATCAATCAGTTTCCTTGTGATTTATTCTATATCCATCCATAACTATGCACAAATAAAACTTACAATAATGCTGAAACTATTCATTTCTGTCACTTTGACTATACAGCACCAGGGTAGCCACATTACCCACTGGATAAAGACACATCAGCAGGGCAGTGTCACAGTTAATCTGTACCCAGCAGAGCACCTACCGACAGTACAGATATTAGTGGTGACAGCTGAGGGATAAAGGTCAGGATGCCTGAGCTTGCCTGCTGCTCTGAAAAGAAAAATTGCAATCCATCTAGAATCCCTACAGTGATTCGGCCAATTGAACCTGCACCAACAATAATCCCACCCAGGCCCTATCCCCATGACCCCACCCTGCTAACCTCACGAATACTAAGGGACAATATAGCCTAGCCAATCCACCTAACTTGCACATCTTTGGACACTAAGGAACAATTTAGCATGGCCAGTCCACCTAACCTGCACATCTTTGCAGTGTGGGAGGAAACCAGAGTTCCCGAAGGAAACCCACGCAGACATGGGGAGAATGTGCAAACTCCACACAGACAGTCACCCGAGACCGGAATTGAACCCAGGTCCCTGGCGTTGTGAGGCAGCAGTGCTAACCATTGGACCACCGTGCTGTCCATCTGACAGCATCTGAACAAGAAGAGTTGACATCTTCCCTCGTTAAAGCAGAAAATGCTGGATAGACTCGGCAGATCTGGCAGGATCTGTGGAGAATGAAACAGTTAGTGTTTTGAGTCCAAATGACTTTTCTACAGAACTGATGGATTGCACCTCCAACAATGCAGCACACCTTCACAACTGCACTAAATTAAATTTAATCCTGTTTGTCAGCCTAGAGTTTATGCTCAGGTCCAAACAGGGGCTTGGGCTGATACAAGAACAATCATTTCTGTAGCAGCATTAACATAGTAAAAGCCCCTTGGGTATTCCTGGGGAATGTTATCAGACCAGGTTACCTCATGCGCAACCCCAGTGGACTGTACAAATAGTGTTTGTCACATTGCTGGAGGCACAATGCTGAGTCCAACATATTGTGGTTGCTGAGATTTGAAAATGCAGGCCATTGGATAGACAGCGTGGCCAGTTATAAAACAGAATCCAACAGTGCAGGCACTAGAGTGACTGGAGTTTTGAAAGGCAGGTATGGGGCAGCACGGCAGAACAATGGTTAGCGCTGCCTCACAGCTCCAGGGACCTGGGTTCAATTCCCATCTTGGGTCACTGTGCAGAGTCGACACATTCTCCCTGTGTCTACATGGTTGCATCTGGGTGCTCTGGTTTCTTCCCACAGTCCAAAAAAGATATGCTGGTTAGGTGCATTGGCCATGCTAAATTCTCCCCCAGTGTACGCAAACAGGTGCTGGAGTGTAGCGACTAGGGGATTTTCATGGTAACTTCATTGCAGTGTTAATGTAAGCCTACTTGTGATTAATAAATAAACTTAAAAATTAAACTTACTAATCTTAATTTCATCGATAACTGCCTAAGATCAGGTTTTGCCAGTACAGATTCAAGTTATTTGTTGGGGTCTTAGGGATGGCAGTTTCCAAAAAGCACAATGAGGTAATTTGAACACAATCCCATATTGGAATTAAAGCTCTTGAGAAAATTCTAAATGGCAGATGTTTAAAAATTCTTTCACAAAATTCACTGGCACAGCTCTGACCTGCTCGCGTATGGTTCCTGCCAGGGCCATTTAGTTCCTGACCTCTTTGCAACTCGGTCGAAACATAGACAAACGATCTCAACTCAAGAGGTGAGAGTGACTTCCCTCGACATGAAGGCAGCATTTGACTTGAGTATGGCATCAAGAAACCCTAGGAAAAGTGAAGTCAATGGAAACCAGCTCTACTGGTCGGAGTCATACCTGACGCAAGGGAAAAAGGATTGTGATTGTTGGAGGTTAACTATCTTAGCTCCAGGACATCACTACAGGTGTTCCTCAGGGAGCGTCATGGCGAAACAATCTTCGGTTGCTTTATCAATGACCTTCTCTCCATCATAAGATCAGAAGAGGAATGTTCACTGATGCTTGACAATGTTAAATACCATTTATGAGTCCTCAGATAATGAAGTAGACCATGGTCAGATGCAGCAATTGACCAGAAACTAAACTGAACCAACTATAGAATCCCTCCACTGCAAAAGGAGACCATTCAGCCCATCGATCCTGTATCGACAGCAATCCCACCCAGGCCCATATACTTACCTTGCTAATCCCCCTGACACTAAGGGTTGATTTAGCATAGCTAATTAACCTAACTCACACATCTTTGGAATGAGGGAGGAAACCAGAGTGCCCGGAAGAAACCCACGCAGACACGGGGAGAACAGGGAAACTCCACGGAGTCACCCAAGGCCAGTTGAACCTGGGTCCCTGGTGTTATGATGCTGCAGTGCTAACCACTGTGCACCCATATAAATACCATTATTACAAGAGCAGTGCAGAGACTGGGAATCCTGCTTGAAGTCACTCAACTTCTGACTCTCCAAAACCTGTCCGTCATCCACAAGGCATAAGACGGGAGTGTGATGGCATTATCCTTCATTTGCCTTGCTGAGTGTGGCTGCAACAACATTCAAGCAACTTGGTGCCATCCAGGACAAAGCAGCCTATTTTATTGATAGCCCGTTCATCACCTTAACCATTCATTCCCTCCACCACTGATACACAGTGGCAGCAGTGTGCACCATCTATAAGATGCAGTGCAACAACTCGTCAAGCCCCATTTGACAACTGTACAAGCTCTATTACTGGAAGGACAAGGAAAGCAGACACATGGAAACACCATCAACTTCCCCTCCAAGCTACTCACCATCCAGACTTGGATACAGGGACTCCAGCAGTTCAAGGAGCTGTCTCACCCACACCCTCTCAAAGCAATTAGGGGTTTGTAATAAATACTGGCCTAGCCAGCAACGCCCACATCCCATGAAAAAAATAACTAATGTTCTCTCTGACTATCTCTTTCCCTATTAAAGACTCTGCCATAAATGTGAGATGTTTTTCCGTCCCTCTCCAGCAATGAAATCCGGTTATATTACAGAGTCATGTCTGTAATCAAGCTTTTGGAGTGAGGGTTAAAACAAAATAAAGGTTTTTAGATCATGAAATGTGAACCACTGAGAGTAAACACTTCCAATATGTCAAAGATATCACTACGAACCAGAAGGACAAAATCATTGACTTAACATCATGACACTTGGATATAATTTTCTGAATTGCTACAAATAATGTTTGAGTAAATTATCCCATTTAAAGCTGGCTCTGGGACACATGCTCTGTGAGCGCAGCCATTGCCCTGATGTAAAGAGCTAAGGACTGTTTTATGCTGCAGTTATTTGTATAAATCTCTTCACAGAGTTAGAATCTACATCTGCTGCCAGAAACAAGGGTTTCCTTTCCCTGATAATAGCATCAGAGATGAAACAACTTATTGCACGCAGTTTAGTAAGAACACTGCTTTGTGAATCCTGGAAAACACAACCCAGTGAATGCTGAAGTCATTGACTTTTTTACAACCTAGAGATTTTATTTCAAAAGGGTCTTTATAATTTACCTCAAACAAATTTGCTTTGTGATTGGGTTGGAAGTTGTTAAAGAACCTGTCTATCTATATCCAGCCAATCCGGAAATAGTCATAGAGTCACTACAGAAGAGGCCATTTGGCCCATCCAGTCTGTACCAACTGATAAAGTATCATATCCAGGCCCTCTGCCCTATAACCCCACACATTAACCATGGCTAATCCATCTAAGCTACATATCTTTGGACACTAAGCGGCAATTTAGCATGGCTATTCCACCCAACCTGCACATTTTTGGAGTGTGGGAGGAAACAGGAAGGAACCCACGCAGACACGGGGAGAATGTGCACACAGTTACCCAATGCCTTGGTCAATAAGCCAGCTCATCCGGAAATCTGATACAGGGTTTGCATCTTACTGCACATGAATGGAATTTCCTGCCACTTGGATTCTGTTGACCTAAACTATAGCACAATATATTCTAACTGTACGCAATCACACGAAATGGAATTTTCAAAGCAATACTTCTCTATTTATCCAGAAACATTTCTGTAAAAGAATTCTAGGTTAAATGATAGACTTTATTCTCAACTCTATCATATTGATGATTGGCAGTTAAAGTATTCCATTCCTTTCATGTGTCTATGAGTTTCAGTTACACTATTATATTACCATTCCAAACAATACACCAACGACAAAGTGCAACAAAAGGCAATGTGGAATTTGCCAGTCAGAACCAAAACACTTTAACACATATCCTAAACATTGTTTTACACCCATAAGATTAATTGAAGGGTAATTGGCCCATGGTTGAGTTTTCTTCACATTCACACATGATGAGCAGACATTTCCTCTAATTCAATGCTAGGGTTGGGAGAATGAAGGTATTAGCCGGAATTTTCCAGCATCCCCCCCCCCCCCCCGCCCACCCACCACCACCACCAATTGGAGGTGGCTCACTATTGGCTACGGCGGGTCTGGAAGATCCCGCCAAAGTCAATGGCAATTTGTATGCTTCACAGTCCTGCTGCTGGGGAAGCCGCAGTGGGGATCGACTTTGGTGGGACTGGAAGATCCCACTGGCAGGAAGGGCTGGAAAATTCCACCTATTGTTTCTGATCCCCACTCCGGACACCGTTCCCTGGCTACCAATTCCATTCTGTTTTGCTGGGAACAGTCTGAGACAATACCAGCCAGCCTGCAACGTTTGTGTCACATTTGACCTCAAGGTGAGTTTCTGACTATTGCCACCAGGACTGACAACTTTCGCCTCTGTAACTTTGCCCCAATACATAAGGAGCTTGGACTTACAGACAATTCAAAATAGTTTCTTTGCTTCTGATGGTTTCAATTTAGTTATTTAATGAAAAGTATCTAGTTGTTGCTAATTGCAATATACCAATAACCATACACTAAACAGAGAACAAGTTCAAGTCGTGCTTGGGTCAATATTTCCAAACAATCATGCAACATAATCAATCTTACACAGGCAAGGGATTTTAAAAAAAAATATTATTCACAGGAGCAGGGTGTGGTTGGCAAGGCTGTTGTTTTTAAAGTTTATCTTTTAGTGTTACAAGTAGGCTTACATTAACACTGCAATGAAGTTACTGTGAAAATCCCCTAGCCACCACACTCTGGTGCCTGTTTGGGTACATGGAGGGAGAATTTAGCATTGCCAATGTACCTAACCAGCATGTCTTTCAGACTGTGGAAGGAAACTGGAGCACCCAGAGAAAAACCCATGCAGACACAGGGAGAATGTGCAAACTCCGCACAGAGAGTGACCCAAGCTGTGAATCGAACCTGCGACCCTGGTGCTGTGAGGCAGCAGTGCTAACTACTGTGCCACCACGCCTCCAGTATTATTTATTGCCCATTCCAATCTATCCTGGGAGGTGATGGTGAGCTGGTTTATTTTGGAGTACAGTAGTCAGTGTCGTGAAGATGCTGCCACATTGCTGTTAGATAGTGAAATGATGAGAAGTTACCTGTGCTGTATCAGCTGGTGGGTAAATGAATCAGTGTAAATATATTGATCTCTTTAGCCACAAGGGTCATGTCCAGCTACCTCTTGAACATATCTAAAGAACTGGCCCCAACAGCTTTCTGTGATAGAGAATCCCACAGGTTCACAACTCTCTGAGTGAAGAAGGTCTTCCTCAACTCAGTCCTGAATGGCTTTTCCCTTATTCTTAGACTGTGACCCCTTAGTTCTGGACTTCCCCAACATTGGGAACATTCTTCCTGCATCTAGCTTGTCCAGTCCCATCAGGATTTTGTATGTTTTTATGAGATCCCCTTTCATTCTTCTAAATTCCAGTAAATACAAGCCCAGTCGATCCAGCCTCTCTCGATATATCAGCCCTGCCATTCTGGGAATCAGTCTGGTGAATCTTTGTTGGACTCCCTCAATAACAAGAATGTCCTTCCTCAAATTAGGAAAGCAAAACTGCGCACAATACTCAAGGTGTGGCCTCACCAAGGCCCCTTATAACTGCAGCAAGGCACCCTTACTCCTACACTCAAATCCTCTTGCTAAGGACAGCGTGCCATTAGCTTTCCTCACCGCCCGCTGTACCTGCATTCCAATCTTCAGCGACTGTTCCACCATGATACCCAGGTCACATTGCTTTTCCTAATCTCATGTTTGACCCTCTGACCTCTCTGTCACTCAGATATTTCAGATGTCCATATTATAAATTCTCCATCTTGGTGTTAAGTTTGTTCAGTGTTATGTATAATTACTTCATAATTCCCAGAGGTTGGACAACTTGACGGTGAGAGTGAGATGGAAGATGTTGGCTCCATTGCCTTTTCCAGGCTTTGTTTTCAGAGGGGAGTGACCCCTACCCCTGGCCCCTCTAGGAAACCCCTCAATGTCCTCCCAAACCTAAATCACTAATCTCCCAGTTACCTTCTCTGCTGCTCCACAGTCATCCCAATATCCACCCTCCCTTCTCACTCCTGTCCCAGACACCAGCCCATCACTCTTCCCATCCCACCGCACCCTTTATATACAGCCTCTCTTCAATCCTCTTACTTACTGAACATCTGATGTCTTTCCCCTGTCTCTCGATTGCTGGGATCTCTTTCCCCTCCTCATGAGCATGGCGTATCTTACCCCATTTCAATTGCTGGAACTCTCCCCAAGACTGCAGGCTCTGTCTGTGTGCACTACCCCTGGAGTATGCCCAGGTCTATGTGTGGTACTCCTAGGGTATGCCTAGGACTGTGTATGTATGAGTTACCCCTGGGATATCCCCAGGACTGTGTATGTTATCCCTGGGGCTATCCCCAGGGCTGTATATGTTACCTCTGGGCTATGTGTGTTACCTCTGGGCTATCCCCAGTGCTGTGTGTCGACCCTGGGCTAATCCCAGGACCCTGGGTGCCTGTTACCTCTGGCTATCCCCAGGAGTGTGTGTGTGTGTGTGTGTGTGTGTGTGTGTGTGTGTGTGTGTGTGTGTGTGTGTGTGTGTGTGTGTGTGTGTGTGTGTGTGTGTGTGTTACCCCTGGGCTATCCCCAGGGCTGTGTGTGTGTTACCCCTGGGCTATCCCCAGGACTGTGTGTGTGTTACCCCTGGGCTATCCCCAGGACTGTAAGCTTGTTGCCAGACAGGAAACAAAGCAAAAATAATGTTTGCAATCCTGCCATTAAATTCAGCAGTATCTGTGTGTCCCTGGACCTCTCTGGCCATAATGGGGTCCTCCCCCTCACCCTCCTGTATGTGTATGAACATTTTACCAATTGTGAGTGAATTGGTTCATTCCCAAGTCTCAGTGGTGATGGATGTTCTCACAGAATGGCGTGGCTTCAGTTACAGACAGATGGTTATGTACAATTCCAATCCCACTGGAGTCTAGGCCACTCTTTCAGGAGTTGATGTAGTGTGTTTACAGCTCTCAGAACGTCTGGGAAGATTTAACAGCACACAGGATGACATGGAATCCTTTCTTTCACCCCATGTTTTGGCACAGGGTTGCTATTATATATTACACTGTCTGGAGAGAGGAATGTGGAAGTTGCGCACAGTGATCAAATACAATTTCATCAATACTCCTCCACATGGACTATCAATCTTAGTCAGCCAATAACATCACCCAGTTTCGCAACCAGAACCATGCACTGTAGCCCTATGGTGGAGAGTCAGAGATATACAGCATGGAAACAGGCCCTTCAGCCCAACTCGTTCATGCTGTCCAGGTTTCCTAAACTGAACTAGTCCCATTTACCT
The DNA here is from genome assembly GCF_965287045.1 of Carcharhinus amblyrhynchos. Lineage (NCBI taxonomy): Eukaryota > Metazoa > Chordata > Chondrichthyes > Carcharhiniformes > Carcharhinidae > Carcharhinus > Carcharhinus amblyrhynchos. The sequence continues at coordinate 8,072,195 of NC_137340.1, read as the reverse complement.
GCATTTGGCCCATATCCCTCTAACCCTTTCCTAACTACAGCATTTAGAGACACAAGGATTGATTAGGAACAGTCAGTATGGCTTTGTGAGTGGAAAATCATGTCTCACAAATTTGATTGAGTTTTTTGAAGGGGTTACCGAGACAGTAGATGAGGTCAATGCAGTTGATGGACTTTAGCAAGGCCTTTGACAAAGTACTGCATGGTAGGCTGTTGCATAAGGTTAAATCTCACAGGATCCAGGGTGAGGTATCTAAATGGATACAAAATTGACTTCTTGACAGAAGCCAGAGGATGGTTGTGGAGAGTTGTTTTTCAAACTGGAGACCTGTGACCAGCGGCGTGCCTCAGGGATCAGTGCTGGGCCCACTGTTATTTGTCGTTTATATTAATGATTTGGATGAGACTATAGGAGGCATGGTTAGTAAGTTTGCAGATGACACCAAGATTGGTGACTTAGTGGACAGTGAAGAAAGTTATCTCAGATTGCAACGGGATCTTGATCAATTGGGCCAGTGGGCTGATGAATGGCAGATGGAGTTTAATTTAGATAAATGTATCACCTCGCATTTTGGTAGATTGAACCAGGGCAGGACTTACTCAGTTAATAGTAGGGCACTGGGGAGAATCACAGAACAAAGAGGTCTAGGGGTACATGTTCACAGCTCCTTGGAAGTAGAGTCACAGGTGGACAGAGTGGTGAAGAAGGCACTCAGCATGGTTGGTTTCATAGATCAGAACATTGAATACAGGAGTTGGGACATCTTGTTGAAGTTGTACAAGACATTGGTAAGGCCACATTTGGAATACAGTGTACAGTTCTGGTCACCCTATTATAGAAAGGATATTATTAAGCTAGGAAGAGTACGGAAGAGATTTACTAGGATGCTACTGGAACTTGACGGTTTGAGTTATAAGGAGAGGCTGGAAAGACTGGGACTTTTTTCCCCTGGAACATAGGAGGCTGAGGGGTGATCTTATAGAGGTCTATAAAATAATGAGAGGCACAGATCAGCTAGATAGCCAATAACTTTTCCCAAAGTTGGGGAGTCTAAAACTAGAGGGCATAGGCTTAAAGTGAGGGGGGAGAGATACAAAAGTGTCCAGAGGGGCAATTTTTTCACACAGAGGGTGGTGAGTGTCTGGAACAAGCTGCCAGAGGTAGTAGTAGAAGCGGGTACAGTTTTATCTTTTAAAAAGCATTTAGACAGTTACATGGATAAAATGGGTATAGAAAGATATGGACCAAATGCAGGCAATTGGGACTAGCTTAGGGGTTTAAAAAAGAAGGGCAGCATGGACAAGTTGGGCCGAAGGGCCTGTTTCCGTGCTGTAAACGTCTATGACCCTATGGCTCTATCCATGTATAAATGTATTTTAAATGTTGTGATTGTAACCGCCTTTACCACCTCCTCTGGCATCTGCTTGTAATCCTCCACAGTCTCATTTTCCAGAGATGAAAATGTATCTTTAAGCCACGTTTTTATTCTGGGAATTCTTCAGAATGCTCAGCAGAACAAACAACTTTAATCCTCACAGTCTTCAACTGTCACAGAAAAGTTTTGCCGTGACCCCAAACTGTTTAATAGCTTAGCCATTAGGTCATCGAGATTCACAGCAGGGAAACAGGCCCTTCGACCCAACTTTTCCACGTCGCCCTTTTTTTTTAAAACTCCGAAGCTAGTCCCAGTTGCCTGATTTGACCCATTTCCCTCTATACCCATCTTACTGTCTAAATGTTTTTTAAAAGACAAAACCGTACCCGCCTCTACTACTACCTCTGCAGCTTGTTCCAGACACTCACCACCCTCTGTGTGAAAAAATTGCCCCTCTGGACACTTTTGTACCTCTCCCCCCTCTCACCTTAAATCTATGCCCTCTAGTTTTACACTCCCCAACCTTTGGGGAAAGATATTGACTGTCTGTGCCCTTCATTATTTTATAGACCTCTATAAGGTCACCCCTCAGTCCTTTACACTCCAGAGAAAAAGTCCCAGTCTATTGAGCCTCTCCTAATAACTCAAACCCCCAAGACCCAGTAGCATCCGAGTAAATCTCTTCTGCACTCTTTCTAGTTAAATAATATCCTTTCAAAATTGGGTGACCAGAATTATACACAGTACTTCAAGTGTGGCCTTACCAATGTCTCGTACAACAAGACATCCCAGTTCCTGTATTCAAAGTTCTGACCTATGAAACCAAGCATGCTGAATGCCTTCTTCACCACTCTGTCCACCTGTGACTCCAATTTCAAGGAGCTATGAACATGTTCCCTGAGATCTCTTTGTTCTGTAACTCTCCCCAGTGCCCTACCATTAACTGAGTAAGTCCTGCCCTGGTTCAATTTACCAAAATGCATCACTTCACATTTATCTAAATTAAACTCCAACTGCCATTTGTCAGCCACTGGCCCAATTGATCAAGATCCCATTGCAATCTGAGATAACTTTCTTCACTGTCCACTAAGTCACCAATCTTGGTGTCATCGGCAAACTTACTCACCATGCCTCCTATATTCTCATCCAAATCATTAATATCAATGATAAATAACAGGGGACCCAGCACCAACCCCTGAGGCACACCGGTGGTCACACGCCTCCAGTTTGAAAAACAACCACGGCCTGGCTTCTGTCATCAAGTCAATTTTGTATCCAGTTAGCTCCCTCACCCTGGATCCCCAAGATTTAACCTTATGTAACAACCTACCATGTGGTACCTTGTCAAAAGCCTTGCTAAAGTCCATGTAGACAACATCAACTGCGCTACCCTCATCTACCTTCTTGGTTACTCCTTCAAAAAACTCAATCAAATTTGTGAGACATGATTTTCCGCTCACAAAGCCATGCTGGCTGTCCCTAATCAGTCCTTGCATCTCTAAATGCCTGTAGATCCTGTCTCTCAAAATAATTTCCAATAACTTATTCACCACAGACGTGAGGCTCACCGGCCTATCATTCCCAGGCTTTTCCCCACAGACCTTATTAAACAAAGGCTCGACATTTGCCACTCTCCAATCTTCAGGCACCTCCCCTGTGACTATCCACGATTCAAATATCTTTGCTAGGGGACCCACAGTTTCCTCCCTAGCCTCCCACAATGTCCTGGGATACACTTCATCAGGTCCTGGGGATTTATCTACCTTGATGCACTTTAAGACTTCCAGCACCTCCTTCTCTGTAATATTTACACTCCTCAGGACATCACTATTGATTTTTCCAAGTTCCCAGCATCCATTCCTTTCTCAACAGTAAATACTGATGAGAAATATTCATTTAGGATCTCACCCACCCACATATAGGTGACCTTGTTAATCCTTAACAGGCCCTATTCTCTCCCTTATTACTCTTTTGGCCTTTACAAATTTGTAAAAGCTCTTTGAATTCTCCTTTGCCGTATCTGCTAAACAATCTCGTGTCCCCTTTTTGCCCTCTTGTTTTCTCTCTTAACTCTACTCCTCTACCCCCTATACTCTTCAAGGAATTCACTGATCCCAGCTGCCAATGCATGTCTCCTTCTTCTTCTTGACCAAGGCCTCAAAATCCCGAGTCATCCTGGGCTCTCTACTTCGACAATTCTGTTTACCCTTGCCCTTCACTCTAAGTGGAATGTGTTTACCCTGAACCCTGGTTAACACACTTCTGAAAGCCTCCCACTTACCAGACATCCCTTTGCCTTCCCACAGACTCCCCCAGTTGATTTTTGAAAGTTCTTGCCTGATACCATCAAAATTAGCCTTGCCCCAATTTAGAATTTTAACTTTTGGGCCAGACCTATCACTCTCCATAGCTATCTTAAAACTAATAGAATTATGGTCACTGGTCCCAAAGGGATCCCTCACTAACACTTCTGTCACCTGCCCTTCCTCATTTCCCAAAAGGAGGTCAAGTTTTGCCCCCTCTCTAGTCAGGCCATCCACACACTGAATGAGAAATTCCTCCTGAATACACTCAACAAATTTCTCTCCATCCAACCCTCTAATACTATGGCTGTCCCAGTCAATGTTGGGAAAGTGAAAATCTCTTACTATCACCACCCTCTTTCTCTTGGAGCTATCTGTAATCTCCTTACGTACTTGCTCCTCAATTTCCTGCTGACTATTTGGGGACCTGTAGTACAACCCAGTCAAAGTGATTTCCCCCTTCTTATTTCTCGGTTCTACCCGTATCGACTCAGTGGCCGAACCCTCGGATATATCCCCTCTCAGTACTGCCGTGATGTTTCCCCTAATCAAAAGTTAGGGAAACTTTAGGTTAACAGGAAGGTAGACAGGGCTGTTCGGTAAACAGGAAGAGAAAGAACATCTGTTAGAGAACTAAAATCAATAGAAATGAAAGCCTTGATGGGAACTCATTCTGCCAGTTCAGGATCCCAGGTGAAAATGACCCTGTTTGCCCACACACTCAGACCGTCATATAAAATTAACATCAATGCTGTTTATCCTTGGTGTGTGTAGCATCTAATTAGCTTCACCTCCAACACTGGCAGCTGTGCCTTCAGCTGCCCAGGGTCGAGGTTCTGGGCTTCCCTCGCTGGACCTCTCTACCTCCCTCTCTTCCTACAATCTATCACGTTAGCCAAAGCTTTGGTCAACTGTTCTAATATCTCGTTACGTGGCTTATTTGCAACCTTGTTCAATAACACAGCTGTGAAGCAGCTCGGGACATTTAATTATGTGAATGCCAGTCTCCAAAGGCAAATTGTTAATGTTGCCTTGTGATTTATGCGGACAGATGTGGTAGTGACGTTCATCGAAAATAACTTCTAAAAACCTAAACAAAGCTTTCCTAGAGTTTGCTATCCTAGTAACAAACTTGATAATGAGTTGAGATTAAGTAAATCGTTCATTGAAAATTGTGTGAGATGGCCACAGCAAATAAATAAATGCAGGGAATACTGTAACAGGTCAGTCCGCAGAGCAGATGGGCAAATTCTTCACTTTAAGATGCGTCCACCCCTCCACAGACGCTGCCTGGTTTTCTGGGAATGTTCTAGCGTTTTCTGTTGTGTTTCAGAATTCCAGCATCTACAACTTCTAGGCCTTAAATTTACGTCTCTACCCGCTGCCCCCTTTCTGGGACCACTTTCAGGTGTGTTGGGAGGGGGAGTGTGAAATTGTACGGATGGGATTCCACCCCCGTTCCTCCTGTCCCGACCCAGACAAGGTTTCACAATGGGGCAAACGGGGCCTCAGGGGTGAAGCCCACCCTTGCCCCGATTGTGGTTCTTCAGTGGCCACTCAATGGCCTTTCCCTCCCCAGCCTCAATTCGTATGCTGCTGGGCGCTGGAAAACCTAGAATAGAAAATAGAAATATTTTCAATCCTCGCTCTTGGGTGGGAAAGTTAGGGGGCACCTCCATCAGAAGCCCCCTTCTGACTGGGAGGGGCGGAGGTGGGGGGGACACCCTCTGCTCATGGACTGGACACCTCCAGACCTCTCTCGCCATCAGCCTACCCCCAATACCCAATTTCCCCCTTTGCAGCTCCCTCAAGAGTCCCTTACCCTCCGCTACCTGGAACCCCATCTATTACCTTGCTTCCATGTCCCAACACTTAGTTCCATGCATGTCACTGCAGTGCCTCTTCCGGCCACTGTAGCGCTGTGCCTGGAGAGGCCAGAGACCTGTCAGTCAATCTGATTGGTCGACAGTTCTTCAAAACAAGACTTTCTCTGAGCGATGGATGGAAGACCCAATCAAAATTCAAGAGAGTAAAATGGTGGTGGGGATGTCAGAGACGGTAGGGAATGCATTCCTGTTACTCTCTGGATGGCTGAGATTGGGCCGCTGCCATCTGAAAAATTCAGGCACTTGAGTTTTTGCTTGGATTGCCCAGCCAGTGGCCTACACCCGACTAAGCGCATGTCTGCACGTAGTATAATGTGTGATGTTTTGGCCCCTGTGTTCAACCATGTATTTCAGTCACTGGAGAGTGTACAATGACTGAATGATCCATCACGCAAACCAGCTCCCACCCACTGCCTCAGGAAAGCAGCCAGCATAATTGAGGACCCCACACACCCCGGACATTCTCCCTTCCACCTTTTTCTGTTGAGGAAAAGATACAGAAGTCTAAGAACAAATATCAACTGACTCAAGAACAGTTTCTTCCCTGCTGCCATCAGAATTTTGAATGACATATTAAGCTGATCTTTCTCTTCACTCTATGGGTAACTATAACACTATATTCTGCACCCTCTCTTTATCTTCTCTCCTATGTACCAAAATGGTAGGTTGTAAGAAGAGAGGGAGATGGAGAGGTGGAGAGGTTCAGCGAGGGAATCCTAGGACTTTGACCCTGGGCAGTTGAAGGCTGCCATATGAATGGTATGTTTAGTCTGTATAGTGCCCAAGAAATAATACTTTCCACTGTATCCCAATAAATGTGATAATAAATCAAATCAACTCTAAAACAAAGGAGAGTCAACAGGATGAGATCAGATCTTGGGATTCTTAATTATGAGCATAACTTCCAAAGATTAGAGTTAGTTATTTGGAGAAAATGTAGCCTTCGAGGGGATATGATTGGAATTTGGAAATGGCGAAATGTCTGGTGACAGTGTGGTTAGACAGCTTATTAGAAACAAATAGTGAGGGGAGGAGAAAAGGCCATGTCTATAAAAGACAGGAGGAACAGCTGGAACACATTTTCAAACATGTGGGGAGTCTGGAGTCACTATCATCCTTTAAAACAAAACTTTACAAGTTCCTGGACATTTCCAGTTATAGAGGGTAAGTTACCAGCACAGTGGGGTTGCAGTGACTTCTGAATCCTGCTTTAACTGCCTTAAGGAACTGAAGAGGAATTTCCTATTTTCTCAGATTGCCTCTGAGGGAAATGCCATTGCGAGGGAGTGGGCGGGAGTTTGAAGTTTTAGCAGCTCTTGGGTTTGGGTTGTGGCTATTTACTGAGTGACTCAGCGCCTCACTTTCAGAGCCTGGTCACTATGTGTCAGTAACCCGGAGAGAGAGCTTAGACAGCTTTGATTTCAAAACATACCAACAGTCCTTACTCAGCCTGACCACTCTATTTGCACACACGAATTGGATTAGAATTACTTTGTGGAATGTCTTGTTAAGAAATCTTAAAGAATATAACCCAGCGAGAAACATGCATTCTCTTCTGCAATAAACACAGCTAAGTGCTATTAATGCCAGTAAATTGCAAATGTGTGGCGCAGAGTGGCCCAAAAGATCCCGGGGGAATATTTTCATTGCTTTATGTCTCATCGTGGACATTTTTGAAATTTCAATGTGTTCTTCTAATTTAAGAAAACTTGCTTGAAAAAAACAGCCCAAGCCCTTTTGGCATCTTTCTCTAGTTTCTCTCCACCTTCCTCCATGTTGTCTCATCTTGTCCATGATACTCACCTCCTGTTCCCATTCCTCCTCCTGACCCGCATCTCACCCAGAATTTGTAAACTATTCTCCTCATTGCTTTGTTGTCACACTCTCCTTTCAGTCTGCCATCTTCACCCCTCTCCACAAAATACCAATCCACACCATCCCTTCTCCAGCCTCCCTCTCCTCTCCAACCTCCTCAAATGTATTGTCACTTCCCAATCCATAGGAACAGAGGAATTAGAAGCAGAAGGTGGCAAACTCAGCCCTTCGAGCCTGCTCCACATTCAATCAGATCATGGCTGATCTCAAATCCACCTCCTCACCTGTTCCTTATATCCCTTTTTTTTATTATAAACATATCTCTCTCCTTCCTGAAGCCATTCAACATTCTTATTTTTCCCAGATTTCCATGCTGGAATTCTTCCAATCAGATTTCTGCAATGTGCCGGGACAGCCCTTTCCAAAGTCACGAATAACATCCCCCATGTGACGGCGAGAATAGAAAATCCGTCCCCCCTCATCCTTCTCGACCTCTCTGTAACATGCTCGGAAGTACAACCTTCCTCCAGCTCCTCTCCATTGAGTGGGACTGCTTTCATCTGCTTTCTTTCTTATCCAGGATGTTGATATCGTGGCATCGGACTGGGATGGGCACAGTAAGAAGCCTCACAACATCAGCTTAAAATCCAACAGGCTTATTTGGAATCACGAGCTTTTGGAGCACTGCTCCTTCATCAGGTGAGCCAGTGATGAAGGAGCAGCACTCTGAAAGCTCGTGATTCCAAATAAACCTGCTGGACTTTAACCTGATGTTGTGAGGCTTCTTACTTTATTCTTATCCATCTAATAACCAGAGAATCATTTGCAATGGCTGTTAATCCAGCAGAAGGAGCTCTTCAGTTCTAGGCAATCAAATAAAACAAGACTTACTCCAACTCATAAATCAAAGAAAAAGGTTTAATAAAGAAACTTCATTTCTTCAACACTTCAGATCTCCCCCATGCTATTCCAATCTCTTAATAATCCCAGCAGTTTCTTATTTATACTGAGTCAGCTGACCACCACATCATTTTATCATTGGTTACATAGTTTACTGGGTCAGCTGATCCTTACAGCATGTTACCATTGGTCACACTGCAACAGATCCAATGTTACTATTGGTTATATTCTAACAATGGCTTCTCTTCCTGTTGCCAATGCTGCTACCTCCAGTGTCCCAGAGATCTATCCTTTGACTCCCCTGATTTCTCATCTACATTCCACACAGTGTTAGTTTTCACACATACCCTGGTAACACCCAGCACTACCTCGCCATCAGCTCTCTCACCTCCTCCTCTGTTGCTAAATTATCAGACCAGCTTATCCAGCATCCAGTGCCACATTTCCCCCTTGGAGGGAGTACAGAGGAGGTTCACCAGGCTGATACCGGAGATGAGGGGGTTAGCTTATGAAGAGAGATTGAATAGACTGGGTCTGTACCCGTTAGACTTTAGAAGGCTGAGGGGGGATCTTATAGAGACTTACAAGATAGTGAAGGGGATGGATAGGGTAGAGGTAGAGAGATTCTTCCCGCTTAGAAATAAGGGGGGGCAGTTTAGATCGGAGTTGAGGAGGAACTTCTTCACTCAAGGGGTGGTGAATCTCTGGAATTCTCTGCCCACTGAAGTGATGGAGGCTACCTTGTTGAATATATTTAAGTCACGGGTAGATAGGTTTCTGATAGACAAGGGAATTAAGGGTTATGGGGAGAAAGCAGGAAAGTGGAACTGATCCACTTCAGATCAGCCATGATCTTGTTGAATGGCAGGGCAGGCTCGAAGGGTTAGATGGCCTACTCCTGTTCCTATTTCTTATGTTCTTATTTCCTCCAGTGAAGTATTGAGAAGACTGAAGTTACTGTTTTCTGCTCCCATTCCAAACACCGTTCCCTAACTACGAACTCCATCCTTCTCCTTGACAATGCTCCGACATCAAGCCATGGTGTTTGAAATACCCACCTTTATTGGCGATTCCATTCCCACAAAATCTCACAAACAGGGACCGTGTTTTTGAATAGAACTCGATTAGATATGCTCCAGCCATGCAAGAACAGTATTGGTTTGGGCAGTACCTAACTACAACAGATGTGGGAGCCACTGAGCTCAGAGAAGAAGCTACCCATCAGTTCCATTCAAGGTTCCATCCCCTGCATACCCAACCCAGATGTTTAAAGGGAGGTCCTCCAGCCTGGACATATCGGCAGCCGCCCCTCCTCTGGTACAGGTGGGAACTGTCAATGTGTGATGGAGAAAGGGCGAAGAAGCCATGGATAACCGAACATGCAATGGGTGTGGTGGTGTTCGGAATACAAAGCTCAGGTAGGTGAAACCACAAGCCAGGAAGGTGTGAACGGCAGGACTTTGCTGTGTTGGTGTCACGTTTCACCCCAAGCTGTACTTTTGACCTCATGTCTGTGCCATCATTAAGACTGCCCATTTCTAACATTGCCTCACTTTGTCCCGATTCTGACCCTTCATCAACCTGAAATATTCCTCTCTCCACCGATGCTGCCAGACCTGCTGGGTATTTCTAGTATTTTCTGATTTTATTTCAGATTTCAGCATCTGCAGTCGTTCCCCTGTGGGGAATTTCCCTCTGCAAACCACCAGGCCCCTGACACACTAACCAGTAAATAAAAACATATGTGCCAATAGGGTTCACGAGTGTGAGAAAGGAAAGGTTGATCCCCCTCTGAGAACACCAAAACACCCAAAGAGGAGTACCTCATCCTATAATCTATAAAAAATGTGTGTGAAGTGGTGTGACCAGCTCTTTAGCAACTCCTAGTGGTTAAATACAAAATAAATTCCTGATTATTCACTATAAAATAAATACGTAACTATTTACTCCTCTAACCATCAATGAACAAATTAACTAACCTCTTAACACACTGAATAAAACGTGATTCTAATGGAATGCTGTTCCGACATGTACAATTTCCACTCGTTAACAGAATAAAATTTAGTCATTCTCAAAATTGCAACCAGGTTTGGCATCTTCCGAAATATTCGGAACCTTCTCTGTTGATTCTTCTGTCTGGAACTTCTTTCTTCTTTGGTACTTTTTCTGTCTTGATGATGCTCTTGAGACAAGTATGAAGCTATGAGAACTAGCAAGTCTCTCTATCTCTAGAGCCATTATCTCTGGCAGGTGGTGGTTGCACTCTCTCTCTCTCTCTCTCTCTCTCTCTGTTCCACCATCCCCTTCTTTTATATTCCTGGTGACAGATCAATATTTCCCACAATAGGATCGGTCCCAGGTTGTCAAGACCATCAGACTCATGTTTAATAGGTTCTTGGTATCCAGGTACCTGATTCCATTTGATTAGCGAAATGCAAACTGCTGCTTGATCTTTCGATACAAATGTTTCAGTCTGGGCTCTCTGTATACTTGCATTTTTAACCTCGAAACTCAGGAAAAAACACAACCTTTCAACAGGACCTCGCAATGTTCTAGCATTTTACAATTTATAAACACCAAATTCTAACTTTCTACTCCTCAATCTACTATTACTGTACTCACCTTTGTAGCACTATTCCAGTCCCCATGATCCAGTTGCTAAAAGATTAATGTATCTGGGGCTTTCAGGTTAAGAATATAATATTCTCCCAGAGTTCAGGGCAGAGATATGGGGATTTTCCAGCTGCACCAGCTCCAAAACTGGAAAATCCCATCTGAGATCAGTGGAGCTTTGCATGGTCTGCCCCCCCCGCACCTGCTATGATTCCAATGGGTGGCGGGAGGAGAAAACTACCCCCCCATGGAGTCAGACATGTGGTGGACAATTTAAGGTACTGATCATACATACACCTCGATAGCTCAAATCTCAAAACATTTCATGTATGGATATACAAACAAAATAGAACAAAGAACAGTACAGCACAGGAAACAGGCCCTTCGGCCCTCCAAACCTGTGCCGCTCATTGGTCCAACTAGACCATTCGTCTGTATCCCTCCATTCCCAGTCTGCTCATGTGACTATCCAGGTAAGTCTTAAACAATCCCAGCGTGTCCGCCTGCACCACCCTGCTTGGCAGTGCGTTCCAGGCCCCTATCACCCTCTGTGTAAAAAACATCCTTCTGATATCTGAGTTATACCTCGCCCCTCTCACCCTGAGCCTGTGAAGCAAGGTAGACTATTGGTAGGTCCTATGATGTAAGTGATAACATGGATCTACGTGTCACACTGGATGTGTGATAACTCAGCCACAGCAGAGGTGCTGTGAGAGGTAATGGTGAATCTGTGTTCGCAGTTATTAGAAAGTGGGGCCATTCTTCTTTATCTTGTCTTCTGGTACAGGAGGTAATGCATTGCTTTTCACTGCTTTATATCCAGCACATTGTGCTCTGCTAAACCAAAAGCAAAATATTGCGGATGCTGGAAATCTGAAACAAAAACAGAAAAATGCTGGAGAAACCCAGCAGCTCTGGCAGCTCGGGTGGAGAAAGAACCAGAGTTAATATTTCAAAACCAATATGAGTCTTCTTCAGGGCTCTAAAAATGCTCATACAGACTTGAAATGTGAATGCTGAGATTGTGTCTGGGTTGTTCTTTTGTAATAAAGACCAATTATATAAGGACACAGGAACTAGGAGCAAGAGGAGGCCATTCAGTCCCTCGAGCCTGCTCCACCATTCTAGACAATCATGGCTGATCTCACCTCGGCCTCACCTCCATCTTCCTCCCCACTTCCAATAACCCTTCATCCCGCTATTGATTCAGAACCTATCTATCCCCTCCTTAAATTTGTTCAGTGTTCCAGCGTCCATTACACTCTGGAATAGAAAATGCCACAGATTCACCACCCTTTGAGTGAAGCAATTCCTCCACGTTTCTGTTTAAATCTGCCACCCCTTAGCTTAAAACAACAGCCTCTCGAATGTCCAATAAGGAGAAACATCTGCTCTATGTCTACCCTGTCAATTCCCTTTAGCATCTTCTGTATATCAATTTGATCTCCTCTCATATTTATAAACTCCAGCGAGTATAGGCCTAAACTACTCAATACCTATCTTCGTTTAAATGTCAGATGGTTGGTGACCTCAGAGTTCCCTATCAGGAAGACTCCAACTCAGTGGTTGGGGGTGGATTGGGGGGAGGGGGTCTCTATTGCCGCAGAGACACAAGTACCCTTTTGGATGCCAATCCAACATTCAGGCACTGAAGCTCCACACTGTTTATTGGGACTCAGCTTTAGGGGGATGCTGGGAGAGTATGACAACCCGGTGTTAAAGATCGGAAGTTTCATCTCCACCCGAGACTGGGCTCTACTTGAGTCAGGCTCTCCTGCACTGCACTGAGGTCAGATAACTTGGCAGCCAATGCTGCAGAGAGAAAAACCCTCACCTTCACCAATGTAGAGTGCACTCTACATTGTGTTGCCTGGCAGCAGACAGCACCAGTATAGATCCTGAATTGCTAAAAGCCGTTGCCAGGCAGTTATTCTAACGTTCTGAGAGATTAGTGCCAAGCACCGTCGATTCACTTCTGCATTACAGCGAATAGGACGCTGCTTCATCCAGCTAGCAAAACCGGACAAACCTATGGAGGAGTCTGGGACATGGCTGATTATCTGGATTACAGAATCATGCCCGTGTCAGGTTGTTATTTGACGTCTCTGTGGGGTGGCTCTCCTAATTTGGGCTAAGATCCCAATCCTGTGATTGAGATCTTTTCAGCATCAAGATAACTTACAAGATAATGAAGGGGATGGATAGGGTAGAGGTAGAGAGATTCTTCCCGCTTAGAAAGGACAGCAGGACTAGAGGGTACAGCGTCAAAATAAGTGGCGGGAGGGGGGCAGTTTAGAACGGAGTTGAGAAGGAACTTCTTCACTCAAAGGGTGGTGAATCTCTGGAATTCTCTGCCCGTTGAAGTGGTGGAGGCTGCCTCACTGAATATATTTAAGTCACGGGTAGATAGGTTTTTGGTAGGCAAGGGAATTAAGGGTTATGGGGGAGAAAGCAGGAAAGTGGAACTGATCCACTTCAGATCAGCCATGATCTTATTGAATGGCGGGGCAGGCTCGAAGGGCTAGATGGCCTACTCCTGCTCCTATTTCTTATGTTCTTATCAATTGGGCATGTCCTAATTCAATGCTCCCCTGCTGACTGAGTTATCCTTCTTTTCCCTTGTCCATTGGCCAGTTAAGAGTCAGCCATGTTTGTAATGGAAATGAAGTCAAGTACGTGGTCCTTTCATAATCACCCTACCACATTGTCACTTTTTAGCAGGATCCACTTTTTTTTAGGTTTGGTGGGGATTCACACCCCTATTCCCTGGATTATTTATCACAGTTGATAGATCCAGTTGAAGGGCTAGAATCAGCACAATAATGGTGGGCTGAGTGGCCATCTTCTTTTCTATAAAAATACTGATCATATAAATACTGCTCAAAACGTGAATAATTACCACCCCCTATTCTTCCACCTCAGCCAACATTTAACACGGTGTCTGTGAATTAATGATAGATGTGTGTGGTATTAGATTACCAATAACTCTGTTTTTTTTAATGAGAATGAGGATACAGGTGTGGCTGTTTTGCAGGTCAGATACAATAGATTTCATGGAACCTTTATTACCTTGAAGCCTTTGGCTTGTAGAAGCTGTAACAGAATAGGTCATTTGGATGATGTTGAAATAGAAAAAAAAGTGTGAATACTCGGTGGAGGAAATGGTTAAAGTCTGAGTAACAAAGGCTGTAAAATGGCTGGAAGCTACTCCAAATCTACTTTTCTTTAGGAGTGCCTGTCTCAATATCTCTGGCCCTTCATTTTGAACCCTTCCAAAACCTTGAACCTAGGCACACATGACCATTCTGTGCCATCCACACACATCCTATATACACTGACCAGAATCAGCTTCTCAATTCTCCGCAGTGGTCATTTTGCCCCTGGCACCACCACCCATAGAAAACACAAACAAGGAGCTGAATTCTTCTCGTGTTGGGCACACTTGTGTTAGGCGGATTAGCCATGCTAAATTGCCCTTTTGTGTCTCGGGATGTGAGGGATTAGCGGGGTCAATGTGTCGGGTTATGGGGATAGGGCCTGGGGTGAGCTTGTTGTCGGTGCAGACTCGATGGGCCGAATGGCCTCCCTCTGTACTGTAGGGATCCTGTGTCTCTGTGATTCTATGACTTGATCAACAGACTCGGAAGTATCCACAATTTTCGCTTCTGACAGCAATCGGAGCCCAAATGCGAAAAGCACTCGGACGTTGGTGATGCGCTGTCGGCAGGGGCAGGAGTGGGGTGGGCAGCAGCTCCAATGGGGACCCAGCGGGGCATTTAAAAGCAGCTTCCTGAGGCTGCCAAGTGGCTTGGAGGGAGCCGTCTCCGAGATTTTGAGACTGACGGGAGTTATGGCTTCAGCACCAGCTGGACATGCCAGACAGGAGGGCAATGCTGGTGGGCACTCTTCCCCCATGCCCCCCTCCCCCCTCTCCCACCCAGTTGTTGGGCGAGCGTCCTCCTATTTTAGCACAACCAGGAGGTTCTGGTGCCACGGGATGGGGTAGAAGAGATTTAGATTTTGTTTCAATGCCCTCAGCATCCTTTATGTATTTCAGAGATGGAGGGCTCGTCATGGGGCAGCAAACTTTATTATTGAGGTTGCAAAGGACCAGTGGGGTCATGGGATTGCCTCCTCAGCAATGCCGGCTAAAGAGGTAATGCCCTCACTGTGAGATGGAAGCCATGCCTTGCTGAAGGTCCATTGAACCGAGGCCTCCCGAGTGTTGCAGACTCACTGATTGTTCTTCAAGTCTATCTCCACGTCTCCACGCCCGCCCTGTGCCTGCAAAGGTTTCTCAGCGGTAGAGACATCCCCTGAGGAACTGCCTCACTATCCTCGTTCTCCAGTGGGTCCACCCCTCTCCCCACCCCAGTTGCCAGTCCCAGATAGTACAGGATGCAGTACACAATAACAATACACAAAACTCACTATTGTAGGGCACCCCCCCCGATTGACCCAGGCAGCAGAACCTCATCTTCAGCCAGTCCCCTCAACCAGCACCACTGTGGAGGCAGGACTCCGACTGTACCTCTCCTCTGCCTCCGGCCTTGGGTGCTGAAGTGAAATCATGAGCCACCTTTTCAAAGGATGTCATAGGTTCATAAGTTCATAAGATGTAGGAGAAGAATTAGGCCATTTGGCCCATCTGATCTGCCATTTTCTCATGGCTGATATGCTCCTCATCCCCATTTTCCTGCCTTCTCCCCATAACTCTTCAACCCATTACCAATTAAAAATCTGTCGACCTCCTTCCTAAATTTACTCACTGTCCCAGCATCCACTGCACTTTAGGATAGTGAATTCCACAGATTCACAACCCTTTGGGAGAAATGGTTTCTCCACAACTCTGTTTCAGATTTGCTACCCCTTACCCTCAGCCTATGACCTCTCATCCTAGAATGCTCCACAAGAGAATGCACCCACTCCACATCGACTTCATCCATATCTTTTATCATCTTGTATATCTCAGTTTGATCTCCCCTCATTCTTCTAAATTCCAGAGAATATGTTCAATCTCTCTTCATACGACAAACCCCTCATCTCTGGAATCAATCTCGTGAACCTCCTCTGAACTGCCTCTAACGTCATTACATCTTTCCTCAAACATGGGGACCAAAACTGTGTACAATACTCCAGGTGCGGCCTCCCCAATGCCTTGTATAGCTGCAATAAAACTTCCTTAACTTTATATTCTATTCCTTTAGCTACAAATGCCAGCATTCCGTTCACTTTCTTTATTATCTGCCGTACCTGCAAGCTAGTTTTGTGTGACTCATGAACGAGGACACCCAGATCCCCCTGTACTGGAGCACCCCAAAGTCTCTCCCCATTTAGATACTTGTCACCCGGAGATAACCATCCATCCAAGTTGGAGCCACCAGCAGCCTTGGCACCTGGGAATGTTGGAGGATGTAACGCATCATGGGAACTGCTCGGGTTCCTCGCACAGAGTTGCAGAATCTGCGTCATGTGGTCATTCATGGAGTGGTAACCCTTCCTTTCACAAAGATAACCAGCTGGCGACTTGATTGTCACATGAGGGAAGTCTATAACCCCCCTGGTTGGGGTAAAAAAGAATTCAATGTTCCTCCATTCTGAGTTGCATCAATACAATGTTGCGTCAATTCACTGAATTCTGTTCTTCTGACTTTTATTATCTGCCTCCCTGGTTCTAATCTGTATTTCTTAAATGTTGCATGTTCTGTCCAGAAGAAATCTCTCTCACCAAAGAGTGGGAAGAGCATAGACATGAAACTCTCTACAATAAAGAGTAGATATAGATGCAGTTCAGGGGATCAGGAAACAAAGGTAGCTTTAACGAATATATATTTGTGGGTATTATAAATAAGGTATAACTTTAAGTAAGTTTAATTCTGTGTTTCTGTGTAAGTAATGGTTATAAATTTAGTTTGCTTCATGTTAAACAAAGGTGCCTGCATTGTCATTAAAGGGTTTATGGTGGTAAAACAAACAGGGTTTTTTTTAAGAAAAACGAGGCTGTTGCTTAGCAACCAAGGCCCACCCCAGGTAAGAAAGAATTTTTGAGCTTAGTTTTAAGCCAGAGCCAGCACAGGACCGGAAGCTGGGAACAGCTGAATTCCCAAAAGAACAAAAGAAAGTCCAGAATCTTGGGATCTTGGGAATAAAAAGCACGTCTCAGGAAGGCAGGTAAGTTAAAGGAACAAAGGAGTAGAAGTTGAACCAGGTCCTGTTCAGGAGAATTCAAATTAAAGGCTGAAAAAGTATTCTGAGTTAAAGAGAGAGCTGCTAGAACCAGAATTAAAGTGAGATGCCATATCAATTTGAAATGTTTTTTGTCCTCAAACCCTAAGCCTGATATGTAATGTATATTGTAAATATCAGTAGCATTGCATTCATACTGAATCACCTCAGAGTATGGAGAAAAGTTGAATTTTATTGCACTTGCTATAATTTCAATTCATAGAAACATAGAAAATTGGAGCAGGAGTAGGCCATTTGGCCCTTCGAGCCTGCCCCGCCATTCAGTATGGTGGTGGTTAATCATCCAACCCAATAGGTTGATCCCTCCACCCCTTATTTTTGACCCCTTCACCCCATGATCTATATCTAAAACTTCTTAAATACATACAGAGCCCTATTGAAGGTGAGAGGGTTTTGCTCTGGTGCTGGGAGCGTCTGTTAGGTGGGATTCTCCCCACTGATGGCTGCAGGTTTATGCATCCTGTCAATCACATTGGCCAGACTGGCTGTTCAAAGATTAAGGCAGGCAGGTCCCTTTACCCCCCCAACACAGAAATATTGCCCCATCCCTGCCATCTCCCCACCACCCCCCCAAACTAGGCAGGGAAGCACTACCAAACCATCAGCACAGAGGAGCATCTTTCCCCCCCACTACTGAAATAGCGGCTCACCCTCCAGTTCCCCGTACCACACAGGCATGAGGGTGACGCAGCAGGACCCCCATCTCAGCCCCTTCCCAGTCAGTGCCCTCCCGCCTCAGGGCCCCCTCAGCCTCCAAGTGCAGATCCCCCTTCACAATGCCAATGATGTACTTCCCCCATCACCTTGGCACTGACACCTTGACCTGGCAACTTGGGCCTTGAGGGGGGAGGGTGAAGGAGGTAGGTCCAGTGGCCATTTGCTCTCTGTTACTGACAGGCTGCAGAAGGGAGGATCTGCGAAGTTGAAGGCAATGGATTGATCTGAGCACTGAGCTCTAGGATGTGAGTCCAGTAGCTGGATTGCCCCTTCCAGCTCTGATAAACTTGAAGATCACCCCTGGCACGGTGATTTCAACATCTTCATTCCTGCCAGTCAGCTGTGAAAACTTTCAGGTGGCCTGGTCACTTTAATTTCCATGTCTCCCAGTCACCTGGCAGGATAAATCATTGCAGCACTCCATTCTGAAGCAGAAATCTCCCTTCCTCCCCAACAGAAGCTGCCAGTGTGAGCAGAACCCTTTAATATCCTCTGACAGAGAGGAGATGTCAATTTCACTTGAGAGGTTCCCTTCTCCACAGCTGTTCATTCACCCTAATATATTCATCCATACAGCTTTTAATTTGAAGTCTCAGAGCCTGCCTTGAAAGCTCAAATGCTTTGAAGTCCTCTCCATTCCATTGAAAACCTTTAATCTATTTCAATTTTGAAGTGGAGTGCTTTGAAATAGATCTTGATTGACAACTTAATGGTTTTCCAGTCAGCCTCCAATCAGCTGTTTACTTACCTTTCTCTCCATATTTGAATGCATCTCAAGTACCCCCCTCCTTGTTCTAATGTTTACAAAGATTCTGAGCCTGATTGACAGCTGTGTTTTTTTCAAGGAGAGCAAGTGGTTTGCAAAAGAGGAAATAAAACCACTTAACCTCTTTGATGAAAGGGGTGATCTTCAGGTCTGCCTGGGCTAGAATGGGCAGTCCAGTAATGAGACCCCAATCCTGGGGGACAGTGGTAAGGTCAACCCCTTGGCCACAGCCCAAGCACAACATCCCCCAGAAACTATGGGGATGCTTGCTGGCAGTGGCAGAGGGGCAAATGGCCATTGGACTTAACTCCTTGATCCCCCTCAGGGTCCATTACACCAGATCCACCCTGGTCATCACCAGCACAAAGGCCCGCCTGATGCAGTTCCCTCTGGGGAGGCTGGATGATTGCCAGGAGGTTGCTGCATTGGAGTTCCATCCTGCTAATGACATTGAAACGTGGGATTTTGAATAATAATTGGGGTGCCGCTTGTTCAGGTGAACACTGATGGCCTTAATGCCCAATGGGAATCCCATTTTTATAGCTGACGCCCCATTTTCCGAATATAGTGGGAGAAATTGGGTCATACATTCACTGGACTGCTAGATCGAAGGGAGACACGGAGTGGGATTGACAGGGGGAGGTTGTGGGGCAGAGGGGTAGGGTGATGCTGGGGGAATAGAGTCATGGAGGTTTACAGCATGGAATCGCAAGTGGACAGAGCAGTGAAGAAGGCATTCGGCATGCTTGGTTTCATCTGTCAGAGCTTTGAATACAGGAGTTGGGACGTCTTGTTGAAGTTGTACAAGACATTGACAAATGTCTTGTACAACTTGGAATAATGAGTGCAATTCTGGTCACCCTATTATAAAAATGATATTATTAAACTAGAAAAAGTAGAGAAAAGATTTATTAGGATGCTACCGGGACTTGATGGATTGAGTTATAAGGAGAGGCTGGATAGACTGGGACTTTTTTCTTTGGAGCCCAGGAGGCTGAGGGGTGATCTTACAGAGGTCTATAAAATAATGAGGAGCGTAAGGTAGATAGTCAATTCTTTTCCCAAAGGAGTCTAAAGCTAGATGGCGTAGGTTTAAGGTGAGAGGGGAGAGATATAGAAGTGTCCAGAGGGCAACTTTTTCATACAGAAGGTGGTAAGAGTTTGGAACAAGCTGCCAGAGGTAGTAGTACAATTTTGTCTTTAAAAAGACATTTAGATAGTTACGTAGATACGATGGATACAGAGGGATATGGACCAAATGCGGACAATTGGGATTAGCTTAGGGGTTTAAATAAAAGAGCAGCATGGACAAGTTGGGCGGAAGGGCCTGTTGCGGGGGATTAGGCAGGTGCTCCCGCTCTTCCTTTTCCAACTGCGAAATTCCACTGGCATTGGCAACTTTACTGAAAGATTCCTTTTCTCGTTGAACTTTGACTCTCATGTCAAAAAAATGGCGCGGCACAGGTTAAGAAGAAAACCACCTAACTACAGCTCGCAGTTAATTAAACATTGTCAGGAAGCTGACCACAACAATGCTAAGGTAACCTTAGAGCAGTTTTTTTTTATTATAACCAGTTGACTGCTTCACAATACACCCAGCCATAAAGGCAGCATTGTTTTCAGCCAGGATATTAGTACTTTAGAGCGTATCAGTCCAAACTATTGGCTCCTGTGTAGCCCCGTAAGCTTCTAATATGTGCATTCTGCCCACCAGCAAAAAGAACACCTGTTTGCTTAGCTTCATCACTTCTCTCTGTATGTGGCCAAGGCACTGTTTAAAAAAAACCGGGACAACTTTGGTTTATCTGTTCAGAAAGCAGGCAACTGGGCTGAACCTGTGGAGGCTCAGTCCACGCCTGTTCAAACTGGTGCTGCAAGCTGAACTAGAGCCAAGTTTTGTCTGCAGGAGCTGGAATAAGGCCATGTTTGAGATTATATCATATTACTGTGTATTTTAGATAACGTGGATTATTTGTTTTCGGATCCAACAATGTGATAATTCACCATCAACCATGAGGGAAAGTGCTTTGTACTGAGCCCTCTGTATTATTCCAGTTAAATCTCTGTGATAATGTAACAGTTATACAAGTAGCAAAGACTTGTTGTAAAGGTGTTCCTCTCTACACTTTGATTAAATAGTACAAGTAAACTGTAGTATCGATGGATATCGAAGCGATGGTCCATTGAAAGGCCTCTGGGCTTTGTTGATCTGCCAGAAAGAACTCTTCAGTAGTAGTCAATAAAATAAAACAAGACTTACTCTTTTTCTGGGGGACGTTGGAGACAGTAATAGAACAAAGAGATCTAGGGGTACAGGTTCATAGCTCCTTGAAAGTGGAGGCACAAGTGGACAGAGTGGTGAAGAAGGCATTCAGCATGCTTGGTTTCATTGGTCACAACATTGAACGCAGGAGCTGGGACGTCTTGTTGAAGTTGTACAAGACATTGGTAAGGCCAAGATTGGAATACTGTGTACAGTTCTGGTCACCCGATGATAGAAAGGATATTAAACGAGAAAGAGTGCAGAAAAGATTCACCAGGATGCTACTGGGATTTGATGGTTTGCGTTATAAGGAGAGGCTGGATAGATTGAGACATTTTTGCTTGGAGTTTAGGAAGCTTAGGGGTGGTGATCTTATAGAGGTCTATAAAGTAATGAGGGGCATAGGTACAAAAGAGTCCAGAGGGGCAATTCTTTCACACACAGGGTGGTGAGTGTCTGGAACGAGCTGTCAGAGGTCGCAATAGAGGCGGTACAATTTTAAAAAACAATCAGACAGATAGATGGATAAGATTGGTGTAGAGGGATATGGGCCAAATGCGGGTAATTGGGACTTCTTTAATGGTAAAAACTGGGTGGCACAGACAAGTTGGGCCAAAGGGCTGGTTCCATGCTGCAAACCTCTATGACTCTACTTCAACTTATAAATCAAAGATAAAGGTTTAATAAAGAAACTTCATTACTCCAACACGTGATGCCCCTACTTATACATTTGGGGACACTAAGGGACAATGTTAGCATAGCCAAGCCACCTAATCTGCACATCTTTGGAGTGTGGGAGGAAACTGGAGCACCCGGAGGAAACCCACACAGACACCGGGAGAAAGTGCAAACTCCACACGGGCAGTTACCTAGGCTTGAATTTAACCCGGATACACAAATCTGGAAATGATTGCAGGGTGGCAGGGAGGGGTGGGGCGGGGGAGGGGGATGGTGGGTGCAGTGTCTTAAATTGGACATCTTTTGTAGAGGTGATGGTGAGTGACAGAGATATGATGAGTCAGCATCCCCGTGAAGGAATTTATCAGAAGAACCTGGGGTGGGAGTAGGGCAGGAATTAGCCTCAATTCAGGAACATATATATGAACATACAAGCACAGAAACATACAAACTAGGAGCAGAAATAGGCCATTCAGCCCCTTATCTCTGCACCACCATTCAATAAGATCATGGCTGATCTGTTTGTGTTCGACATTCCCATCTATCGGTGTTCACATCACAAACAACCTGTCCTGGTTCCCCTATGCTAACACTATAGTTAAGAAAGCCCATCAAAGCCTCTACTCAGGAGACTAAGGAAATTTGGCACGTCAGCTATGACTGTCACCAACTTTTACAGATGCACCATAGAAAGCATTCTTTCTGGTTGTATCACAGCTTGGTATGGCTCCTGCTCTGCCCAAGTCAACAAGAAACTACAAAGGGTCATGAATGTCCATCACACAAACCAGCCTCCCATCCATTGACTCTGTCTACACTTCCTACTGCCTCGGAAAAGCAGCCAGCATCATCAAGGACCCCACGTACCCCGGACGTTCTCTCTTCCTCCTTCTTCCATTGGGAAAAAGATACAAAAGTCTGAGGACACATTCCAACCAGCTCAAGAACAGCTTCTTCCCTGCTACCATTAAACTTTTGAATGGCCCTACCCTCGCATTAAGTTGATCTTTCTCTACACCCTAGCTATGACTGTAACACTACATTCTGCTTTTTCTCTTTTCCTCCTCAAAGAACAGTATGCTTTGTCTGTATAGCATGCGGGAAACAATACTTTTCACTGTGTACTAATACATGTGACAATAATAAATCAAATCAAAATCCCCAATAACTTGATTTCCCTCCCCAACAAGAATCTATATACCTCTGTCTTAGAAATATTCAGCGACCCCACTTCCACCACATTCTGAAGCAGAGAGCTCCAACGTTGTACAGCTCACTGAGAGAAAAATCTTCATCTCTGTCCTATAAGAGTGACTCCTAATTTTAACCCCTAGTACTGGACTCACCCACAAGAGGAAACATCTTTTCCACATCCACCTGGTCAACACCGTTCAGGATCTTATACACTTCAATCAAGTCACCCCTCACCCTTGTGAACTCCAGTGTAAACAAATCCACTCTGTCCAACCTTTCCTCATAACACAACACACTCATTCCAGGTATCAATCCAATAACCTCCTCTGAGCAATTTCCAATAAAACCTTCCTTAAATGAGACCAAAACTGCATACGATATTTGAGATGTGGTCTCACCAATGGCCTGTAAAGGTGAAGCATAACATTGTTACTTTTATGTTCAATTCATGATAACTCAGAATAAAGTTTAGCATTCCATTAACCTTCTCGATTCGGTGAATACTAACTTTTTGTGACTCACACAATTGAACACCTAGACCCCTCAGAATGCTGCGTCATCCTGCATTTAATTCATAATCTTTGTTGTTATTTTTCCTGCCAAAGTGAACAACTTCACATTTTCCCACATTATACCCCATCTGCCAGAGCATTACCCATTTAGTTAACCTACCTATGCAAACTCCTTATGCCGTCTTCATAACATACCTTCCTACCTATTTTTGCATTGTCTTCCACTTTAACTACCATGCCTTTGCTCCTCTCATTTAAGTTATTGATGTAAATTGTAACAGGTTGAGACCCTTGCATATACTGCGGTGGGATTCCACGCGTCCCAACCTGCCAATCAGACAAAGACACATTTTTGTCACCCTCTCTGCTTTCTGCCAGCCAATCTTCTCGTCATGCTAATACATGATGCAATATACCATGAGCTTTTATTTTGACAGTAACTTTTGTTGTGGCACCTTATCAAATGACTTCTAGAAATGCCAAGCACAGTACAGGCCCCCTTTATCCACAGCATATGTTACTCATTCAAATAACTCTGATAAATTGGTGAAACATTTCATAAAACCGTGCTGATTCTTCTCGATTACCTTGAGTTTTGCTTAGTGTCTGGCTATAATCTCTTCAATTACCAATTCTAACACCTTCTCCATATCAGAGGTCAAGCTAAGTGGCCAACAGTTTTCAGTTTTCAGCCTCCCTCCCTTCTACTAACCTGGAAAGCACAATGAACATCTACCAGTACGTCAGCAGTGACAAGAGTTTTCCAGTAATTTTACACCAATTGTATATGAACCTGAAACAAGCAGCTGGTGGTCATTGGAGTGCTCTCCGGATTCACAATTCTTTGGGATCCTTTCTGCCTCTTCCCTGGCAAAGGAGCATTGTTGTTGTTGATACTGGGGAGAGGTGCGGCGGACTGCGCAACTAGCTATAATTTAGAGTTAATTTCTAACCAATCAGTGGTGTTTTTTTTTCAAAATGGGCTTTTTTTAATAGAATGGTCAGCCCCCAGAAGTTAGGATTAGGATTGGGTCTTTTCTAGCACATGGGTGAAGTGAACACATTTTCCCTTGGCCTCAGAAGATTCACGGAGTCTTTGCACAATGGAATTCCTGGTAGACCAGACTGCCAGCTGGAGGGTTATGTGATGATACTGTGTCTTTAAGAAATCTGTTTTATTCATGTTTCTCTGCAAGGTGTTTTGTCAGCATCATGTTGTCTGCAGCTGGTGTCCTTCATTATTACTAAAGCAGCATAATTGATATCATGTTGATTTTGATCTGAACTAGTGCAGTGTTCTGTGGTTTCAATGATCCCCTGGGATTGCTGATTAGAGCCTGATTTCAGGGTGATTGACAAGTTAGGTCATGTGGCTAAGGACAGCTATTTTTCACACAGCATTTCAACTTTAGCTCCATTTTCAGAAGCAGCTTGAAGCTCAGAGAAACAGTAGTGTTTTTTTCCCCCTCTCTGGAGTTGGAGCTTTTGCTGTTTAAGTGTTGCTGTGTTAGAGGATTTGCTGTTTGGATGGCCATCAAGTTCACTGTTCAGAAGTGTTAAAAGGCATGACAATCCAGCATCACAAGAGCATATTTGTATTTGTGCTAACAGTGAGATATTGCTTTACCTTGGAACAACAGAGATAGCTAGCTGTTAGGAGTTATACGGCATCATGTTTAAGTCTTGCAATTGTTAGAAGTTATGCTAATTCTTTTTGTTATATTCTAACTGTGTTCTTAAATAAACTATGTTTGATAAAAGCTTCCTAGTGGGTCACTGGAATCATACCTGGAGTAAAACAACTGATGCTCACCCTCATGGCAAAATCAAATGTAAACCTTAGGGTGTAGGCTAACTTCACAAAACACTTTGGAGTCTTTGGCCTGAGTCTTAAAAATTGAATGTTGATTCACACAATTCCTTTAAGGAAGAGCTAGATTTGGATTTCTGACTATCGTGGAAATCACTTGTGCAAGAGGTTCTTCAAGGGATTGTGGGCCACCGTCATTTGGGTGGCATGGTGGCACAGTGGTTAGCACTTCTACCTCACAGTGCCAGGGACCCAGGTTCAATTCTAGCTTTGGGTTACTGTCTATGTGGAGTTTGCATGTTTTCCCTGTGTCTGAGTGGGTTTCCTCCAAGTGCTCCAGTTTCCTCCCACAGTCCAAAAGGCGTGCAGGTTAGGTGCACCTCCACGTCCACCCTGTTAATATCCCCCAGGATCTTAAAGGTTTCTATCCACTCACCTCTTATTCTTCTAAACTCCAGCGGATACGAACTTAACCTCTCCAACCATTCCTCATAAAACAACCCACCCATTCCTGGTATTAGTCTGGTAAACCTTCTGTAATTCATTAATATCTTCCTTTAAATTCGGAGCCCAATACTATACATAGTCCTGCAGATGTGTTCTCACAAATGCTCCGTATAACTGAAGCATAACCTCTCTACTTTTGTAATCAGTTCACCTCACAATAAACGATAACGTTCTATTTGTTTCCTGATTACTTGCTGTACCTGTATACCAGCCTTTTGTGATTCGTGCACCAGGACACCCAGATCCCTCTGCACCTCAATGCTCTGCAATCTCTCACCATTTAGATAATAAGCTTATTTTTTATTCTTACTGTCAAAATGGACAATTTCACATTTTCCCACATTATAATCCATTGGCCAGATTTTTGCCCACTCACTTAACCACCCTTTGTAACTTCCTTACATCCGCTTTGTAATTTACTTTAATACTTAACCTAATTTAAAAACCATCCTTCAATCCCTTCATCCAAGTCATTTATATAAATTGTAACGGTTCAGGCCCAGCACCAATCCTTGTGTTACATTACTCATCACATACTGCCAACCAGACACACTCTTCTCTCCCTCAAATTGAATGATGGGTGGCACAGTGGTTAGCACTGATGCCTAACAGTGCCAGGGACTTGGGCTCAATTCCGGCTCAGTTCACTGTCTGTGCAGAATTGGCACGCTCTCCCCATGTATGCATGGGTTTCCTCTGGGTGGTCTGATTCCTCCCACAGTCCGAATTTCGTGCTGGTTAGGTGCATTGGCCATGCTAAATTCTCCCTCACTGTCCCCAAACAAGTGCCAGAGTGTGACGACTAGGGGATTTTCACAGTGACTTCATTGCAGTGTTAGTGTAAGACTTCCTGTCACATTAATAAATAAACTTTAAACTTCAAAAAAACACTGAATGCAAAATTCAATTGTATTGTGATCGCTGCTACCTGGAGGCTCCTTCACTATGAGGTTATCAGTTAACCCTATCTTGTTGTACAATATTAGGCCTAGTATAATCTGCTCTCTGGTTGGCTCTGGAATGCACCATTCTCAGAAACTGTCCTGAAAACATTTGATGGATTCCTCATCCAGGCTGCCTTTGACCATCTTATTTTTCTGGTCTAAACCTAGATTCAAAACCCCCATGACTGTCACCAAAGCTTTCTGTCCTGCTCCCATTATCTCTTCTTCCATACTCTATATTGTGTAGCGATAACTGGGGAGCCTGTATAGCATTCCCATATCGCCATGCTTGAAGCTGTTTAGATTGGACACAAATTATGGAAAAAAGGAAGTTAACAAAATACAAATCAGAGGGAATAAGGAGAAAAATGGGAAGAGGGAAGAAAATGAGCAAAATGAAAGTTGTATCTTAATATTTTGTTGTAGTTTAAGTGATTATTTTTATAGTGTATAGTTTTATATAGGAAGAAATATGCCCCTGTCTCTGGATTAACTTATCACCGTGTACAAGGCAAGACCTTAACTTCAGGAATTCCTTGGATTGGCTGGTAGTCCAAAGATGCAAAGTGCACAGTTTGAGAAATTCTAAATGTTTGTATTCTCAGTAATAAATATAATTAAAAATGAAATATTTTGTCTAATATGGAGAAAAAAATTCAACAAGCTATCTACCACTGTTATTTTATACCGTTTACACCCAGTGAGAAAGAATAATATTTCCATACCCCACCCAAGAAAGGTTGTTAGGTATGCAGGTATAGAATATCTTAGTGACATGTGTTTTAGTTAACACGGACTTTGAGAGTTTAATCCCGAGAAGCTAAGGAGAAGAAACAGTGCCACCTCGTGGTCGATATTATGGTACAATTCTGTTTAGTGATAAGTCTGATTTAAAATGTTGCTGTCCACATATCATAATATCATCAGAAGGTCCTTGGATCGACTTCTTTGACCACTTGCCCCAAGTACCAAATCCATAGCGTAGCACACAAACCAATGGCTGCCACATACAGTTCGACAATTGCTTGGTACTAATTTGGCATGCACTTCTTTCATTGATAAGATCATCCATGTATTATTGATTGAATTCATTGATTTATTATTATATACAGCACACATATTAACATACAGTAAAAACTATTGTTTCTTGCACGCTATACTTATAAAGCTATAGTACACTGGGGAGAAGGAAAGCAGAGGGTGCAGAATATAATGTTGCAATTACCAATAGGACGTAGAGAAAAATCAGCTCAATATGTGATAGGACCATTCAAGATCTGATGGAGGAAGGGAAGAAGCTGTTTTTGAGTAGGTTGGTTCGTGTTTTCAGATTGTTTTGTATCTTTTTCCTGACGGAAGACAGTGGAAGTGAGTATATTCGGGGTGTGTGGGGTCCTTGATTCGGTTGGCTGCTTTCCTGAGGCAGCAGGACATGTAGAGGAATTCAGTGGATAGGATACTGATGGACTGGGCAACATTCACAATTGAAGTTGTTGGAATGTTAGTTCTCCCTTTGTATTTTATTTTGTTTTTTTTATTTTACGTCCTCTTACACATTGCAACCAAAATGATTTTCAAACATAGGAACTGAGAAGCAAAAATGAGCAGATTCCATCCATTGCACTTTACACCATTTTATTAGTCACTAATACAATGACGAGGGCTTTGTCGATAAGTTATAACAATCATTCTTTGTTATCTGTTGATTAGTCTGCAACACTCGTGGAAATTTGGTGAGAAATAACAAAATCCCCAGTGGTGGGGAGCGTTAGGATACATAGGCCAAAGTCCAGGTATCATTCTGGTAAATCTACACTCCCCCCAATTCAAGGCCAGTAATGAACATTGTTCCTTTGATGCGGCGCCTGGAAATATTTACAGTACTCAATGTGTGATCTAACCAGGGCTTTGTTTAACTTCTACCCTGTTGTAAACTCCTTCTCGAAACACACAGACCAATATTCATTATCCTTTTGGGTTATTTTCTATACCAGTTCATGACAGTTTAATGATCTGAGTACATGACCTCCAGATATCTAACTTTTCATCATTTGGACAATGTCCTGTTCTCTCCTTATTAGGATTAAAGCGGATGACCCGTTGTCTGTCTGCACTGAAATCCATTTGCCACAGTTTTGTTCATTCACCTTAACACAATGGCCTGTAACTTCCAGTCCGAATGCTGGGTTAAGTTAATTATGCGCCAGACCTGCGATTGGGACATGTACGCTGAAAGAGCATTAATTTTGAACTTACGATTGAGGTTCTGAACAGGTTCTGGCCTTGGGTCACTGTCTGTGTGGAGTCTGCATTTTCTCCCCTTGTCAGTGTGGGTTTCCTCCGTGTGCTCCAGTTTCCTCCCACAGTGCAAAGATGTGGACAATATATTCAGCATCCTTGCCTTTCCTTTTCTCCTGTGAACCAAATGTACAATATGCTTTATCCGTATAGCGCGCAAGGAACAATACTTTTCACTATATCCCAATACATGTGACAATAATAAATCAACGAATTCAATCAATCATACATCAATTATCAATGAAAGAGGTGCATGCCAAATTAGTACCAAGCAATTGCCTAACTGTATGTGGCAGCCATTGGTTTGTGCTATGCTATGGATTTGGTACTTGTGGCATGCGACCAAAGAGGTTGACTCAAGGACATTCTGGTCAATATTATGGTATTGGCCATGCTAAATTGTCCATTAGTCTCAGGAGGATTAGCAACATAAATATGTGGGGCTATGGGGATAGGGCCTGGGTGTTGGTGTAGCCTCGATGGGCCGAATGGCTTCCTTCTGCACTGTAGAGATTCAATGATTCTAATTAGCACTTCCACAAATTTAATACAAATGACACACATGTTTATTTATACATGTTAAATAATACTCATGTGCAATAACTAAAATTAAACAAAAAATTACATTTGAGTGGGCCACTAACAATAACATTAACTGCTTAAAAGAAATAGCAAAAAAACAAAAACAAATACAAATACATCCCTTCATAAGATCAGGGGAATCCTTCTGTTTTCAATGCAAAACTGCCTTTTGGAACCTGGACCTCAATGGGCATTAACCATCTTGCCTCGTCACAAAGGTGCGTGGTTAGGAGTTGCTGGTGTCGCGTTGGGACCTGGTGAGGGTCAGAACCTGCTGCACCCATTGGGAGTCTCAGCAAAGCTTCTCAGGAAACATAAGGGCGCAAAAGTTTCTTCTGTTTTTGGTAGGCTATACATTTCCACCGGCGATTGTAAGTTACAGGCCATTGTAATTTTATTCTTCCATTTGTGCTGTTTGTAATTTGTGTGTGTTTCGGCAAATTTTGAAATGTGGCTTTCTATTCGATCGTCTGGTGTTCTCAGTAAGAAGGATGAACAGTTGAGGCCACAATAATGATCCTTGCGGGACAACCAGTCAATTAGAGTACCTGCCCATTATCCCTACTGTCTGTCTCCTGTCGCTCAGCTATGCCATAACCAGGGAGTGGCGTTGTCATTGGACCAGTAATCCAGAGACCCAAAGTAATACTCTGGGGATCTGGGTTCCAATCTCATCATGGCAAGCAGTGGAATTTGAATAAAAGATAAACTGCAATGGAAGTCTGATGATGACTGTGAAACCATTGTCGATTGTCAGAAAAACCCCATCTTGTTCACTAATGTCCTTTAGGGAAGGAAATCTGCCATTCTTATCCAGTCTGGCCTACATGTGACTCCAGACCCACAGCAATAGGGTTGACTCTTAAATGGCCTAGCAAACCATTCAGTTGTACCCAATTGCTAGAAAGTCAATAAAAAGGAATGAAACTGGAAAGACCACCCAGCATTGACCTACACACTGCAAATGACATTGGCAAAACCAGCCCTACTAACCTTGCAAAGTCCTCATTCCTAATATCTAGGGCTTGTGCCAACATTGGGAGAGCTGTCTCACAGGCTAGTCAAACAACAGCCTGACATAGTTATTCTCATAGAATCATACCTTACAGATAATGTCCTAAAAGCCACCATCACCATTGCTAGATTTGTCCTGTCCCGCTGCAGGACAGATTCAGCAGAGGTGGCAGCACAGTGGTATAGAGTCGGGAGGAAGTTACCCTGAATCCTCAACATTGACTATGGACCACATGACGTCTCATGGCATCAGATTAAACATGGGCAAGGAAACCGCTGGCTGCTTACTACTGAATCCACACCCCCACTCCCCCCCACCCACCCCCCATCTTCACTTAACTGATGATTCAGTACTTCTCCATGTTGAACAACACTTGGAGGAAGCAATGTGGATGGCAGAATGGGGGATTTCAATGTCCATCACCAAGAGTGGCTCACTAATATTACCACAGACCAAGTTGGCTGGGTCCTAAAGGACATAGCTGAGACTGCAGCAGGTGTGAGGGAATCAACAAGAGGGAAAACATACTTGACCTCATCCTCACCAACCTACCAGCCACAGATGCACCTGTCCATGACAGGGGCTCCCACCAATCAGTCCTTGTGGCGACAAAATCCCATCTTCACGTTAAAGTACCCTTCATTCTGTTAGAACATAGAACACTCCTGCACAAACAGACCCTTCGGCCCACAAGTTGCGCCGATCATATCCCTACCTACCAGGCCTATCTATAACCCTCAATCCCATTAAATCTCATGTACTCATGGCATTGCCACCTTGTTAAATGGGACAGACTGCGAACAGATCTATTAACTTAAGACTGGACTTCCATGCGGCGCTGTGGGCCATCAGCAGCAGCAGAATTGTACTCAACTACAATCTGTAACCTTATGGCCTGGAATATCTCCCACTCTACCATTACCACCAAGCCAGGAGGTTCAATGAAGCGTGCAGGAGGGCATGCCAGGAGCAATGCCAAGTAAACCTAAAACTGAGGTGTCAACCTGGTGAAGCTACACGCAGACTACATACACACCAAACAGCATAAACGGTAAGCAGTAGATTGCGCTAAGCAATTCTACAATCGAAGGATCAGGTCTAAGCTCTACAGTCCTGCTACATCCAGCTGTGAATGGTGATGGACAATTAAAAAACTCACTGGGGAAGGAGGCTGCACAAATATCCCCACCCTCAATGATGGAGGAGCCCAATACATCTTTGCAAAAGATAAGACTGGAGCATTCGCAGCGATCTTCAGCCAGAAATGCTGAGCAGATGATTCATTTCAGCCTCCTCCGGAGTTTCCCCAGCATCACAGATATCAGCCTTCAGCCAGTTCGATTTAATCCACACGATATCAGGAAACTGCACTGGATAATGCAACAGCTGTGGGCCCTGACAATATTCCATTAATAATATTGAAGGCTTGTGCTCCAGAACTTTCTGCTCCCCTTACCAAGCTGTTCCAGCAAATCTACAACACTGACATCTACCCAGCAATATGGAAGGTTACCTAGTTATGCCCTGTCCACAAGAAACAGGACAAATCCAACCTGGCCAATTACTGCTCCATCAGTCGACTCTCGGTTATCAGTAAAGTGATGGGAGGGGTTTTCGACAGCATTACCAAGCGACACTTACTCAGCAGTAACCTGCTCACTGACTTTCAGTTTGGGATCTGTCAGGGCCAATCAGCTCCTGACCTCATTAGAGCCTGGAACCTACTGTGGTTACAAAGTCTCTGTTTCCAGCCCCGCTTCACCCCACTAGGACCATCTGTTACATTTCTCAAATTACCCTTTGACATTCCGCTTACATTTGTCCTGCCATTTACACATTCTGATCTCTTAATGGCCACCATTAGCACCCTTTTTAGCAATGATCATCACCATTTGTCTTTGTCAATTCTGCCCTCACCCTCACAGTATTAATCTCATCCTATTTTCAATGCTCTTCAGCTCTGACGAAGGGTCATCCAGAATTGAAACATTAGCTCAATTCTTTCTCCACACATGCTGTCAGACCTGCTGAGGTTTTCCAGCGTTTTCTGTTTTTGTATACTCAATCATTCATCTTTCCCATGGGAACACCCAACAAGATCCTACCCCTTGCTGCCTGAAGAGGACAGTATTAGCAGGTTGCCTTGAGCGAACCACCTGAGACTACCCTGCAGCACCTCCCCAGTTAGAGGATGTTTGACTTCCACTTGCTATCTGTCCCTATCAGGGTCAGAAACACTTCGTGTTGAGACCAAAAGTTCTTCTTCAGCTTTCACAGAACATTCACTTCTAAAGCATTCCTGACTTGAACCTTCTTGATGAGATGGGACTTGAAATGGACTTGCAAACGTATTAAAAGAAACATGGTGAAAGTGAAGTGATGGCCAGAATATTTGCAGATTAATCTTAATTATTCTAATTCAAAGAGAACCACATATACTGGGAACCGCAGCATGGTAACCATAAACACTTTAAACCTCATTTATTTTTTATTCATTCATGGGCTTTGTGCATAACTGGCTGGGCCAGCATTTATTACCCATCCCCTGGTGGCATTTAAGAGTCAACCACATTGCTGTGGCTCTGGAGTCATATGTAGGCCAGACCAGGTAAGGTCAGCAGATTTCCTTCCCAAAAGGACATTCGTGAACCAGATGGGTTTGTACAACAATTGTTTCATGGCCGTCATTAGAGTTTTAATTCCAGATTTTTACTGAATTTGAATTTCACCCTCTGCTGTGGTGGGATGCGAACTCGGGTTCCCAGGGCATTACCCTGGTTCTCTGGATTACTAGAACAGCGACAATACTGTTACACCACTGCCTCCCACCATGCTATATAAATCAAGTTACTGTTTTTCTGGCTATAGATGTTTAAAAAGCCTTGCAGTCACAAAATCTAATCCACTCAGGATGCGTTCCTGGACAATCTGGCAATATTTCAGTGTTAAGCTTCAATACTCCAAAAAGTGGCATGGTGGCACAGTGGTTAGCACTGCTGCCTCTCAGTGTCAGGGACCTGGGTTCAATTCTGGCCTTGGGTCACTGTCTATGTGGAGTTTGCACATTCTCCCCATGTGTGCGTGGGTTTCCCCTGGGTGCTCCTGTTTCTCCCACAGTCCAAAGATGTGCGGGTTAGGTTGATTGACCGTGCTAAATTGACCCTTAGTGTCAGAGGATTAGCAAGGTAAATATAAGAACATAAGAATTAGGAGCAGGAGTAGGCCATCTAGCCCTTCGAGCCTGCCCCGCCATTCAGTAAGATCATGGCTGATCTGTCGTGGCTCAGTTCCACATTCCCGCCCTCTCCCCGTAACCCTTAATCCCCTCGCTTATCAAAAACCCATCAACCTGCGTGTTGAAAATATTTAGCGAGGTAGCCTCCACCACTTCAATGGGCAGAGAATTCCATAGATTCACCACCCTTTGAGTGAAGAAGTTCTTCCTCAACTCCGTTCTAAACCGCCCCCCCTTTATCTTGAGGCTGTGCCCCCTAGTCCTACTGTCCTTTCTGAGCGGGAAGAGCCTCTCCACTTCTATCCTATCCATCCCATTCATCATCTTATACGTCTCAATGAGATCTCCCCTCATTCTTCTAAACTCTAACGAGTACAAGCCTAGTTTATTCAGCCTCTCCTCATAGCTCAACCCCCTCAACTCCGGTATCAGCCTAGTAAACCTCCTCTGCACTCCCTCCAAGGCCAAAATATCCTTGCGTAAGTGCGGCGACCAAAACTGCACGCAGTACTCCAGCTGCGGCCTCATCAATGCCCTGTACAATAGCAGCAAGACCTCCCTACTTTTATATTCAATCCCCCTCGCTATGAAGGCCAGCATCCCATTTGCCTTCCTGACCACCTGCTGCACCTGCAGGCTGGGTTTTTGCGACTCATGCACAAGGACCCCGAGGTCCCTCTGCACCGTCGCCTGCTGCAGTTTTTCGCCACGTAAGTAATAGTCCTTCCTACCATTCTTCCTACCAAAGTGGACCACCTCGCACTTGCCAACATTAAATTCCAT
The DNA here is from genome assembly GCF_965287045.1 of Carcharhinus amblyrhynchos. Taxonomy (NCBI): domain Eukaryota; kingdom Metazoa; phylum Chordata; class Chondrichthyes; order Carcharhiniformes; family Carcharhinidae; genus Carcharhinus; species Carcharhinus amblyrhynchos. The sequence continues at coordinate 8,037,753 of NC_137340.1, read as the reverse complement.
TTGCCAGTTGCTGGCCCATTCGCCCAGCCTATCTAGATCCTTCTGCAGACTCTCCACACCCTCCGTGCAATTTGCTGTTCCACCAATCTTGGTGTCATCAGCAAATTTCGACACCATACACTCGGTTCCCTCCTCCAGATCGTCTATATAGATGGTAAATAGCTGAGGCCCCAGCACCGACCCCTGGGGCACTCCACTAGTCACCATCCGCCAATCCGAATAGCACCCATTAACCCCCACTCTCTGCCTCCTATTTGACAACCAATCCTCTATCCACGCTAACACCCTACCCCCAACTCCATGCCCCCTGACCTTCTGCAATAACCTCTTGTGAGGTACCTTGTCAAACGCCTTCTGAAAATCAAGAAAGACCACATCCACCGGCTCTCCTCTATCCACCGCCCTAGACACATCCTCATAGAACTCCAATAAATTTGTCAGACACGACTTCCCTTTAATGAAACCGTGCTGCGTCTGCTCTATCAAGCAGTTCCCCTCAAGATGCCTCGCTATTTCCTCCTTGATGACGGATTCTAACACTTTACCTACAACAGACGTTAAACTAACCGGCCTATAATTCCCCGCCTTTTGCCTGGCACCCTTCTTAAACAACGGCGTAACATTAGCCACTTTCCAATCTTCCGACACTTCCCCGGAATCCAGCGACGTCTGGAAAATAACCACCAAGGCATCCGCTATCACCTCCGCCATTTCTTTTGGAACCCTCAGAGGGGGTTACAGGAATAGGGCCTGGGTGGGATTGTGGTCAGATGGGCTGAATGGCCTTCTTCTGCACTATGAGGATTCTATGTGTAGGTGAGGCAGATTGGCTGTGCTAAATTGTCCGTTGTGTCAATTAGCAGGGTAAATAAATGGTGCCGACAGGGATAGGACCTGGGTGGAATTGTTGTTGGTGCAGGCTCGATGGGCCGAATGACCATTTCTGCAGTGTCTGTGATTCTATGAATATTGTTAGCTGCTAATTTCCAGCTGCCAGTTCCTCTCCCTTTGGCATGCAGAGCGAGTGACACATCCTGCACCATCGACTGCTATTTAAAGTTTACTGCAATGTGCCTTTCACTGCAGTGTGGGCTCACTGTGAATGTACGGAGCGGGGGGAAGAGCTAGTAGCAATGGCTTAGTGTGGGAGCTTTCTGACAGGAGCATGTCAGAGTAACCGGGGCAGCTACACTAATCTACTCTGATCATCTCTGAATCCAGATTACAGCTTTGGGTCATTATAAATAAACCATCAGGGTTAGAGGTTATATTCTATCTAAGTATGTTATTGAAGTACTTTCAAGCCTTTAATGTTCCCATCTGCGATTTGTGGTTGAAGTGTCAACTAGGTGGGCACAACCAAATATAATTTTCTGTCTCACGCCAAGGCATTATATATAAAGCAATCTTTTCTGTGAATTACGTCACAAGTGTCGCAATAACAGCTAAGTCCTTTATTTTCACAAATCACACTTACACATGGTGCTCTCTTTCTAACTCCTCTTAATCAGGGATTTACCTACAAATTTTAAAATTAAATGCATCAGGACACCATAATCTCTTTACCGTTTAGATTTGAATGCTAAGAGATTCCAATATCATTTAGGATTTTTTTCTAATTCAACCTGGCATATTCAGGGATTTTGCTGGCTTACTGTTTGCCCTGAGCACACTTTGTTGAAATGGATGTGACACAGTTGACTGAAAACTACTCCCATGCCCATTATGGCCTTGCATGTTTTGGGATCTTGCTGTGCGTAGATTGGGTGCCACATTTCCTGCATGACAACAGTGGCTACTTACATAGAAATGCACGGTGGACTGTAAGGTGTCCTGAAGTTGTGAAAGATGCTGTTTAAATGCAAGGCTTCCTTACTAAGTTTCAGAAATCGGTGAATACACTAATGTTTCAAAGTTCCCATCCCACTGGGAGTCAAAATGACCCGAGATACTTTTCATTTCTCTTGTCTGCTTTATATTTTAAACTTGTCAGCTGCGGCCTAGTGGGAAGCACGCATCCTTCCAACTTAGAGACTTGTGGATTCAGTTTCCCATCCAAGGATTTGAGCACAAACTACAGGCCGACACACTCCCGGTACAGTACCGAGGGAGTGCTGCACCAGCAGAAGTGCCATCTTTCGGATGAGATGCTTAAACTGAGGTGCCCTCTCAGGGTCTTTCGGGTCAAACCAAGTAGACAAACTCAAATTAAATTACGACAAAGTAAAAGGGGCAGCTCGCCAAAAAGAAGGGGAACACTCAATGTACATCAATATTTTGATTCTCCCAGTAACCTGGCAAATCTGTCAATCAAACAACATAGAATCCCTACGGCGTAGAAGGAGGCCATTCGGCCCATTGAGATGGCACTGACTCTCTGACAGAACATATTATCCAGTCCCCCCAACACACCGTATTTTCCCCACTAATGTCCCTAAGCTACACATCTTTGAACACTAAGAAACAATTTAGCATGGCCAATCCACACAGAAACCAGAAACAGAAGTTGGCCAATCGGCCCTGCTCCGCCATTCATTTTGATCATGGCTGATCATCAAATTCAATATCCTGATCCTGCCTTCCCCCGCTCACTCCTTGATCCCTTTAATCCTGTTCTTCAACTTTTAATTTAAACACCTTCCAAGCATTCCTGTTTAATGAGATAAACAAGAACAGCAATTGACTCTTTAATTCATTCAACAATTCCTTTCTTTATTTAACACCTCCAGTACCAACTCAAACATGAACTGTTGCAACTCATTAACTCTTTTATTAAACTTTAGCACTTAACTGAACATCAGCTCTCAACTGAACTTTAACTTTATTTAACTGACTATAGATAATACCGAGTTTAGGATAAATCTGGCCAAGAAATATTCCCCATGTAGAAGCTATCTTCTTCTCTGAACAAAATTCATTCAGAGCATGCTTCTTACAATGGTTAATCTCTATAGAGTTGTCAACAGCAAATAAAGGACTGCAAAGTCTTTTATCCACAAATTTTCCACTTGCTTTCAAAAGATTCTCCGTCAGCCAGCCAACCGTGTAACCAAAAACCAATCACATGGCTCAAACATCAAATGAAATTACTGGCAAGCGATGCCTTTATGCTTACTTCACATGATATGTCCCACACATAGCGGCAATAAAATTCGAGGCCACTATGTCTCAGTCAACATAAACAGCTTCCAATATTTGACCAATATAGGAAGCTCCAGATCACAGTTTTCAAACTTGAACTCTAATTCAGAGCAACTTTATGACCTGCATTTGGTTTAATTATAAGTTGACCAAAAATCCTTCATGCTTAACTCTCAGCCAGGGCAGCACAGTGGCGCAGTGATTAGCATTCCTGTCTCACTGTGCCAGGGACCGGGGTTCAATTCCAGGCTTGGGTCACTGTCTGTGTGGAATCTATGCATTATCCCTGTATCTGCATGAGTTTCCTCCGGGTGCTCCAGTTTCCTCCCACAGTTTGAAAGATGCGCTGGTTAGGTGCATTGGCCATGCGAAATTCTCCCTCCGTGTACCTGAACAGGTGCTGGAGTGCAGCGACTAGGGGATTTTCACAATAACTTCATTGCAGTGTTAATGTAAGTCTATTTGTGGCACTAATAAATAAATACAAACATTTTAAAGCCACTATTACCATTGTTGTTGTGAAATCATTGTTGTAGCCATTCTTTCTCTGTTTACAATCCTAAGAGTTGTATCTAATTTCTTCTTGAAATCACACAATGTTTTGGCCTCAACTGTAGACACATAGAAAATAGAGTCTCACATTTAAAAGTTGAGCACGCAGAGGACACCCTTGTAGACATTGGGAGAATGTGCAGTCTCTACACAGACGGTCATTCAAGGTTGGAGTTGAACCCCGGTCTCTGGTGCTATTAGGCAGCGATGCTAACTACTGTGCCACCACCATCATCACTGAAACAGATTACCTGGTCATTACCACATTGCCATTCATGGAAGTTGCTGTGCGCAATTTGGGCTATCACACTTCTTTAATTGTATGATCATACACGTGACTTCATTGCGAAAGCGTATGATAGGCTGCAACATCCTAAAATGTGCTACATAAATGGAATTCTTTCTTTGAGGGGTATTAGTGTTGGAAATGGAATCCTCCCCACTTATGGCATCTTCAGCTCTTCCAGATTTATAACCCAATGTGGGTTCACAATTTGATAAGAAGAGAAAGCAGCATTATCAGTTTAGTGTGAATCATGCCTTTGGGACAGAGCTGTATTATATCCCGTGTACTTACCTGAATCTGCTTGAATTATTTTCATGCATTCAGTCTAATTATAGACTCGTGGGAGCTGAGTAATGAGCGTTTAATAGAAGTCAGCCACAGCATGTTTAGATGTAAAATAAAGCTTCTTCCACTCTAGACTAATAATGTATTATAGCCTCAAAAGAGTAACCCCTAATGTGACACACTGCCGTATCACACCGTGTTTCCCTTGATGTGATTGCCAATTAATTTCAGTCTCATTCATTGGGCTTTAGTCTCAGGCTTGGTTGCCATTATTTGCAGTCTGCACACCTTGTTGACTGGTGCTGTTACTGCAGCGATGTTGTCATATGAAAGAACGCATAGATGATAAATCAGAGAGGACGACAAAGAATTTGTTTCCTCACAACCATTGTCACTCTATATTTTGTTCCTTTTTGGTGATTTCATCCTAATGAGTGTACAATAATCTTTGTCACCAACAGGAGAGTTTATATGAAGTGAAAGGTATAAAGTAACCAGCTGGGTAGGTTCTCTCACACTTTGATTGAAGTTACCCTCGAGATGGGGTATATAATCTTTCTCACTTCTTGGCATCACACACCGCAGCATTAATCCAGTACAGTACCCTCTAGTCTTCCACATAGCTAATTTCCTCGGTGTCAGTTTCACCCTGTTTCTATCACAGGGTGGGTCTACAATGCAAAGACAATAGTGCATACAGGAGATTTGCACCAGATCTGATGATGTGAAGTTATGCTCTTTATATTCTGGATGTGGACCAACACAGAAGTGCTTGCAAAAAACTACTATAGTTCAATGGTCAATCAGTAAATTAAATTTAGTTTCTTGGACATGCAGGGTATTTTTAGGTTTGAGTTTGCAATCATGTCCTTATTTAAGTTACAAGCAAATTGTAATGTTTTTATACATTATGTTAATGTGACACCGTGTTTGAGAATACACAATATTTAATGATGCAGTGAACATACTCTTCGTGAACTGACTGTTTCTCCTATCAGTCACCATCATTTATAGATTCATAGTTTAATAGACATTAACAGCACAGAAGGAGGCCATTTGGCCCCTCCAGTCTCCACAGGGCAAAAAGGATTTGACTGCACTAAACCTATTTTCCAGCACTTGGCTCATAGTCCTGGAGATTACAGAAATATCTAAATTCTAACTCAACCACCCTTTCAGGCAATGAGTTCCAGTCTCCCGCCACTTTCTGAGTGAAAAAGTTTCTCCTCAACTCCTGTCTTACCCTCATACCTCTTACCTTAAGTCTATTTCTCTCTGGTCATTGACTGTTTTACTAATGGAAAAAGTGCCTTCCTATCTACCTCATAATCTTATACACCTCTACCAGATACCACCTCAACCAAGGAAAACAGCCCCAGCTGTTTCTACCCAGTCTTTCCTCAGAGCTCAGATCCTCCCCCAAAGCAGCATCCTGGTGAATCTCCTCTGCACCCTCTCCAATGCAATCACATCTTTCCAATAATGTGGTGGCCAGAACTGCAGGCAGTACTCCGGATGCGACCTAACCAGTGTTTTGTACAGTTCCAGCATGACCTCCCTGCTCTTGTATTAAATATCATGGCCAATGAAAGCATATGTCTTTTTAACCACTTTCATCTACCTGTTCTTTCATCTTTAGGGAGATGTAGATATGCACTCCAACATCCCTTATGCATTCCAACATCCATGCAAGATTGGTGACAAGGGTGACATGTGCTGAAGACACTGGCTGTAATTTTTCACTTCAAACAGTGCTGGGTGAAATGGTAGTTGGAGGGGTGAACAGAGGGGTGGGGGGTGTGGAATGATGCAGGGGGAGGTGAAAAATATCGCCAAACTGAAACGTGAGTAGGGATGTGCACCCCTGTCTGCTATTCCTGCCTAAAATGAACATCTCACCAAGGCCATCCCCACACTCCCACTTCTTGTCTTCAAAAAACTGCACAACCTCAAACAGACCATAGTCTGCAGTAAACTACCCAGCCTTCAGGAGAACAGTGACCACGTCACCACGCAGCCCTGCCACAGCAACCTCTGCAAGACAAGCCGGATCATCGACACGGATGCCATCATCTCACGCGAGAACACCATCCACCGAGGTACACGGTACATACTCTTGCAACTCGGCCAACATTGTCTACCTGATACGCTGCAGGAAAGGATGTCCCGAGGCATGGTACACTGGGGAGACCATGCAGACGCTACGACAACAGATAAATGAACACCGCTCGACAATCACCAGGCAAGTCTGTTCCCTTCCTGTCGGGGAACACTTCAGCGGTCATGGGCATTCAGCCTCTGACCTTCGGGTAAGCGTTCTCCAAGGCGGCCTTCACGACACACGACAGCGCAGAGTCGCTGAGCAGAGACTGATAGCCAAGTTCCACACACATGAGGATGGCCTCAACTGGGATCATGTGTTCATGTCACACTATCTGTAACCCCCAATACTTGCCTGGGCTTGCAAAGTCTCACTAACTGCCCTGTCTAGAGATAATACACATCTCTTTAACTTGTGCTTAACACTCTCTCCACTCACATTGTCTGTGCCTTTAACACTTGATTGCCTGTAAAGACTCACATTCCAACCATTATCTTGTAAATTGAGTTTGTGTCTTTATATCTCCTTCTGTTTGTGAATACTCGCCTGATGAAGGAGCAACACTCTGAAAGCTTGTGGCTTCTGCAACCAAATGAACCTGTTGGACTTTAACCTGGTGTTGTGAGACTTCTTACAGTGCTTACCCCAGTCCAACGCTGGCATCTCCACACCATTCCTGCCTGAGGCAGGAGCCAAGCCATTTTGCACCCAGTTAATAAGAAGAAGGCGAAGATCCCACCTGGAATTATGGGCGCCGCCATTGGGGTACCATGCTGGTCCCGAACACATCCAGACCAACATACGATGGATCTGTCAGGATTCCCTCGAAGAAGGACTGGGACAAGCTGAGGAGAACTATGGACCCTGGAACAACAGGGGGGCTGCCAGTTACAGACAAAATGACTGCTAAAACAAATCACCTCTAATCCCATGCAACTTCACCTTCTGCACCAGTCTGCCATGACGGACCTTGTCAAAGGCCTTATTGAAGTCCATGTAGACAACATCCACTGCCTTACCCTCATCAATCATCTTTGTCACCTCCTTGAAAAACTCAATCAAGTTTGTGAGACATGACCTCCCCTTCACAAAACCATGTTGCCTCTCACTAATAAGTCCACTTATGTCCAAGTGAGAATAAATCCTTTCTCGAAGAATCCTCTCCAATAATTTCCCTAGCACTGATGTAAGGTTCACTGGCCTGTAATTACCTGGGTTATTCTTGCTACCCTTCTTAAACAAAGGAAAAACATTGGCTATCCTCCAATCCTCTGGGACCTCCCCTGGAGCCAGCGAGGATACAAAGATTTCTCTCAAGGCTGCAGCAATTTCCTCCCTTGCTTTTCTCAGTATTTTGGGGTATATCCCACCGGATATATTAGAAAGCTCAGAGAGAGGGTTCAAGAACCACTCTGCTTGTACATTGAAAGAATGGGCATGCTTTTCAGAGCTAATAACATTTTGAAATTAAAGTTGGAAGTGGTCAAGATTCAGACGAAGGCAATTCTTGAGCGCAATGTAGCTAACGGGAGTTGTAGTATATGGCACACTAACAAATTTTCTTGCTCTCACCAAGACAAAAATGTGCCATTCAGAACTATCATCATCAAGTTGGAGGAACATTTCAATCCTAGGTCATTAGAGAGAGCGGAAAGTTCCAAATTTGGAACCAGAAACTTGGAGAGTAGTGAAATGTTCAATGGACACAATATGCCATGGAGAATGTATTTGTCAGTTGCAACTTTGGCACATTCTTAGACCATATATTACAAGACGGAATTGTGAATGCATTGGTGGGTGAAAGAATTCAATTGAAGTTACTGACCACACAAAGTTCTTTGAGTTAGTGTGTCAGATTGCTCTTTGCACAGATAGTATCAAAGACTGAGTGGGATTTTCATCCTCTGCCAGTGATGAGAATGGCTACTTTTTATTATCAGGAGGTTTCTGCCACATTGAAGGTCCAACAGGCTTATTGGAATCATGAGCTTTCAGAGCACTGCCCCTTCCTCAGGGGACTCACCTGATGAAGGAACAGCACTCCGGAAGCTCGTGATTCCAAATAAACCTGTTGAATTTTAACCTGATGTTGTGAGACTTCTCACTGTGCCCATCCCAGTCCAATGCCAGCATCTCCACATCAGGTCGAATGTGAGCTGATCTGGGCAGAAGAGTGTTTGTGAGAGGAATTAGTGACTTATTCATAGAATCCCTACAATACAGAAGGAGGCCATTCAGCCCATTGTGTCTGTACTGACCACAATCCCACCCAGGCCCTGTTCCCACAACCATGCAGTTACCCTGCTAATTCTCCTGATACTAGGTTCAACTTAGCATGGGCTATCGACCTAACCCACACACCTTTGGCGTGTGGGAGGAAACCGAACCGTCCGGAGGAAACCCAGAAAAACACGGAGAGAAAGTGTAAACTCCACACAGACAGTGACTTGGGGCCAGAATTGAACCTGGCACCCTGGTGCTATGAGGCAGCAGTGTTAACCACTGTGCCACCGTGCCACCCGTATTACCGTAATGTCAACCACATGACATGGGACTTTCAATACAGAAATTCCAAATACTTTAATTGCCAAAAGAAACCAGTTGCTAAGTGAAGACCAGAACCAGAAAAAGAATTCCTTCCAGTCGGAATGGGAAACAACAATATCATGAGGGTGGATCACAATCTTTAAATGAATCCAGAGTATGGATGCGAAGAGGAACGAGATATATACAGCATTTATACCATTCAAATGACAGTGACTTTGTGCAAAGGTGTTGGTAAATTAACAGTACATCAACATGCCCATCGATACAGCTGTAGGTTGCTCCATTACGAGTAGAGACACATACAAGGGCAAATTCAGTGATGTACCCCCTTCTGAGAAGACAGTTCAATTGTAAACCCATTCTGGTGAGCTGTCAAAACGTGTGAACAAGTGGAGTGCAGTGTTCGGTATAAGGGCAAGTCAAGTCCCCCAGGTTTCCCTTCACTACAAAGGGATATGTCAACAAACCAACATTAATGAACAGAGACAGGCTTTGCCAGCTGAAGTTAAACTGGAGGCGTGTTTTCCGTGTAGGGATGACAAACCAGCTTGAACAGCTATTGAGTTGCAGGATAGCCATGAAGGCATAATCAGCGTGAAAGTGCACATCTGAATCAGGCTTGATTCAAGAACTATCGCAAGGCGAGGTCAGTTTCTAATGTTCACAGAATCCAGGTTGAAGAGAAACTGGCAGAGGCACAGAAGAGGATTCTGGGAGAAGTCAACTCAGTCACCTTGACTGTACTGTGGGTAGCCAAAGAACTGGTGTAAAGGAGCGGTTATGCCTGAGATGCTATGTTAATAATCCTCCCTCCCTCCTCCTCTAACCAAAAAACAAAGGCCACTGGTCTGGAGTGAGATGCAGTGGTATTTGTCAAGGTTCATCTTGAGCAGCTCAGTGACACAGGACTCTGTGCTCCACGGGCTGTTTCCGGGGGCGCACACCGAGACAAATATCAACTGCTGCAGGAGGGTCACCAACTCGGTGAAGGACGCACTTTGGTCCGCCCGAAACTCGCTGATCTTCCCAGTTGAAAGATTTGTCCTCGACCGAGTGTTGCAGACTGGCACATTCCAAGATCCGGGATGCGCTCAACTTGGGGCAGTGCCGCAAAGACACAATGGGGAAAGGCCACAGTATAAAGCCTTTCAACCGAGGCAGACCGAGAGCCCAGTAACTGCAGAATACCCTCGGCCTGCGTAACTGTGTGTGAAACTGAAATACAACAGCACACAGTAAAATCTGAGGCACGTATATAGATTTAAGTAATGAAATGCAATGAATGTAATGTGTAAATAAGCATAGTATCATACTGGAAAAATGATTTTTTTTTGCACGGTTTGTAATTTTTGGATCCGTCATTTTGCAATAGTATATTTGAGATTTTTTTTAAGAATGAAGTATATTTTTGAAATTAAAAAAAAGCCACTTCTTGGCCTTTTGGCTAAGATGCAAATGAGATCAAGCCTTGGAGGAGGAGCTACACCTACTCCAATCAGCTTGGATCATGTGAATCAAGCCCAAGAAAGGAGGTGAGGGCCTTGTCTTGTGAGCTTGGATCAGAAATGTCCCAACTTTTTGGGACTCTGAATTGGACCCGATTGGATTGAATTGGAATAAAAACAAACACAAAAATAAAGGCACTGCGAGGAGGTCAAGCAAAGTAAAAGCAAGGAGGCCTAGCTGAGAGGAGCAACCCAAGAGACCTGAATTGGCAGCTGAGAGACTGAGAGTGGTAAGTGTATAAATACAGCTTGACTTGTTGGGACTCTGAATTGGACTTGATTGGATTGAATTGGAATAAAAACAAAACAAAAATAGAGCTTGAGGCAGATTTGCGGCCTAGTCTTTCTCAGGAGGCCTAACTGAAAGGAGCAGCCTGCAAGACCCAAATCAGCACCCCATTTTCAGCAGCACTGGGAGGCAGGGTTTACCAGAGGAGCTTGTCTCTGATAAGAGCCCTCATTTTTTTGTTCTGCTCTGTTCCAAAATTTCACAAAGCAAAGTAATATCAAGCATACCCTCCCTCCTCCTCACCATCTGGCATCACGTGGAGCAGCTGAAAGATCTGTTCACAGTTAAAGACACACTCAAAAAATAAAACAAGTGCTGCATGGCTGTTCCAAACAGTGGCTAGCTGGTTTTCTGTTGAGAGTAGAGAGTATATAAAACCAAGGAGCTTTTGATGAGGAGACAGTCAGAGATATGTTTGAGTCTGGTCCTAGCAAACTTGTCTTTTAAAGGTGAACACAAATAGTCCAGTCAAAGCCGTCAGTATGATACAGAGTGCCGTCATTGGCAAAATGAACAGGCTAATAGAAGCGAAATACTGCAGATGCTGGAAAAACGCAGTGGTTTTGATTGTTTTTAAACTATGTATTTTTTTACTTTTGGGCTTGGACATACTGGAAACTGATAAAAGAAAGAAAGATGAGTACCTAACTATATAACACCTTTCATAGTACACTGTGTTCCAAAGTGTTTTAGAACCATTTATGACGTGTGATCACTGTGTAATTGTCGGAAATATGTCAGCCAATTTGTGCACAGCATGCGCCCATTTGATAATAACCAGATAATCTGTTTTAGTGATGTTTATTGAGGGATAAATATTAACCAGGACACTGGGAAAATCTCCTCTGCTCTTACTTGAATATGCTGAGGGATCTTTCCCGCCACCCGAGAGGAGGGATGGACCCTCGGTTTAACATTTCGTCCAAAAGACACCACAGCCAACAATACAGTACTTGAATACTTCTAAAAAGAGAGACATGTGTCGCAGTTTTACCAGCACAGCCACCCCGGAATTGGGGTGGGTGAGGTTTGCAGATCGGCATTCTCTGTCGGCTTTGAGCGGGATCTTATGAGCCTCGGGTGGGCAAGGTGGTAAAATTCCAGCAATGTTGACAGTGCTTTTCATCTGGCGCTCATCAGGACACATGCAAGAATACCAAATTTCAAAAGGTCACAACAATTTATACTAGAGGGGAAAAGGTGTTGATCGGTTTGGCAAGTTGTGTAGGAAAATCAAGAAAATGGGGGACATAATCTTAAAATTAGAACTAAACTGTTCAGGAACTAAAAATCGGAGCGCACATTTTTTCACACAAAGGGTGGTAGAAATGTATGTCTATGTGTATATGCTGGGACAACTGAACTTTTGAAATATTTTTGATACATTTTATTGGCTAAAGGTATCAGGCATTATGGAGCAAAGACAGACAAATGGAATTTAGATCCAAATTAGTAATGATCAGATGAATGGCCATGCGGGTTTGAAGGGCTGAATGGCTTAATCTTGCTTCTGTGATAGAAACTTTAATAGGAATTGGGAAAATCGAAGAAATCGAAGTTATTGTTTGTGGCATTCAGCTCAAAGTCTTGGGAAAAAAATGAAATGTTAATTGGTTCACAGAAATTGGTTTTGAGCAGGAATATTTTTTAAAGATTCATTTGTGGGACATGGGCATCGCTGGCTGGCCCGAATTTATTACCCAGCCCTAGTTGCCCTTAGGGCAGTTGAGAGTCAACCACATTGCTGGAGTCACATGTTGGCCAGATCAGATAAGGACAGCAGATTTCCTTCCCTAAAGGACATTAATGAACCAGATGGGTTTTTCCAAGAATCGACAATGGTTTCACAGTCATCAATACATTCTTAATTCCAAATACTTTTTATTGGATTCAAACCCGGGTCCCCAGAACGTTAGCTGAGTTTCTGGATTAATAGTCTAATGATAATACCACTAGACCATTGCCTTATGAGTGATGTATGTGTGGTGCACATCACCCATTCATGCACTATCTAGAAATTCCATTCACTTCACCCAGTTTTCATGAGCACATCAATCTTATGTAATTAACATACAACGGTGCTGTCAAAAACCCACAAAGTGAATGAAAGCATCTGTGCTGCTCATCAGTTGCCACTCCATGATGATATATCCTACCCACCTTTCACCTCAGTGCCCCATATGGAGCAATGTTTCTGAGCAAGCCCTAACAGCAAACATCCTTCGGACCAAAGAATGGGAAACACGGCAAGCGACTTTCAGCATCTTGCTCTCGTGTCACATTTCCACCCTCTACCTGTTGCAACACTCCAGCCAAGCCCAATGGAAGAATAATACCTCATCTTCTGATTAGGCATGTTAACACCTTTCTGGACCCAACATCGAGTTCAACAACTTCTGACAGTGAACTTTCCCCTCCACCCAACACAATGCACTACTGCCCCAATTGGCCACTATCTCTTGTTGTTCAGTTATATTCCCACTGAGCACTGACCTCTGTTTTTCTATGAACACATTCTGCTATCCCACCTTTGCCACTATTAACACTCTTCAGTCCCTATGGTACCATTAACAGCCTCTTTGACTCATGACCATGACATCTTTGTCAATCTCTCCTTATCTTCAACCTATCACTGACTTTTCATTCTACCCCATCCCCACTCTCCAAGTAAATAATTCATCACGTTTCTATCCCTCCTCAGGTCCATCTTATGGACTCAACTGTGCTTCTCTCTCTACAGATGCTGCCAATCCTGTTGAGTTTATCCAGCATTTTCTGTTTTATTTTATATAAATGACTACCAAAATCCTTGTAACAAACCCCATCTGTCAACTGGTGAGCTTTGAATGACCATGGCGGGCTTGGTCCTTGCTAAACAGTTCCAAGACTGGCTCAGGCTCCTGTACAAGCCAACCTCCACCATCAAGACCTCAATGCAAACCCCTTACGCACTTGTGGAAAGACGAAAAGAATGCTGTATGTTACAGAGGAGTGCCCCCTTTGTAGTCTAACTGGTGGATTAGATCAGTAAGGTCAATAAATGAGAGCAGAGGCTATTATTGCCTGGCTTTGGGGATATGTAGTTGGTATATAAAAAAAAATTAAGTGCTGATGGTCACATTGAGATGCATGCTTGCTGCATTGAAATATGAGAGCGTTCAAAATCATAAACAGCATTTAAACAAGGTGCAAATTAATTTATGCTAAACTTGATGCTCAGGCTTGCAAAATACGACACTTATCCAAAATGACTCAAAAAAGACAGTAGCTCGTGAGCTTTCCAGTGAGAAGATTGTGTTTAATTAAGGCATCATGAACTTGAGACATAGGGGCTCCTGAGATTTTATTTTTTCAACTGCAAGAAAGCTCACAAACTTGCAGCATTGAAACATGTGCAACATTTGACCATTATTTAAATACGCAATGAAATATTGAAAGGAAGATGTCTTAGGTAGGGGTGTAACTCTTAGGGTTAAAGGGGTAAGGGGGAAAAGCGAAATCAGAATATTGAAATTGATGATCAACTATGATCAGAATGATTAAGGGAGCAGGCTTGAAAGATCAAATGGTCTATTCCTGCTTCTATTTTCTATGTTTCTATAGTGGAATGATGAGAAAAAAGAATCAGCTGGTGTGAATGTAAGTGTCTTATCAAATTACGTCCAGAGGATGAAGTGACCATAGTTAATCTTGTGTCTCTAAAATTTAAGTTTATTTATTAGTGTCACATATAGGCTTACATTAACACTGCTGTGAAGTTACTGGGAAAATCCCCTAGTCGCCACACCACGGCTCCTGTTCGGGTGCACCGAGGGAGAATTTAGCACGGTCAATATATCTAACCAGCATGTCTTTTAGACTACGAGAGGAAACCAGAGCACCCGGAGGAAATCTACACAGGCATGGGGAGAATGTGTAGACTCCACACGGACAGGGATCCAAGCTGGGAATCAAACCTGGGTTCCTGGTGCTATGAGGTAACAGTGCTAACCATTGTGCCTTAGAAAGTTCAACTATAGCAATTTCAAATGGTACTACCATTGTTTCTGCCTAATCCCTCCATAGGTAATAAAACCATTGCATCCCTGAGCAACATTGGTCTGGAAAAGCTAGCTACAGATCTCATTGGAACTAACCTGAGACTACAGCACAGAGAGAGGTTATTTTGTATTTCTATCCTGCATTGTTGCTTTGAAGGCCAGATCATTGAGTGTCTTTAAGGCAGAGATAGATAGTTTCTTGATTAATAAGAGGATCAGGGGTTATGAGGAAAAGGTAGGAGAACGGAGATGAGAAGAATATCAGCCATGATTGAATGGCGGAGCAAACTCGATGGGCTGAGTGGCCAAATTCTGCTCCTATGTCTTATGGTCTTTGCTGGAGCAATCCAAAACTAATTCAATCATTCTGTCTTCTCCCTATAAACCTGGAACAGGACTTCCAGATTATGAATTGACTTCTGAGGGGCAAACCCAACAGTTAATAGGATGAAGATGAGAACTGTCTAAAGGAAAGCGGGAAATGCATTACTTGGTGCATTCATGCTCTGACATTCTTCACATCCTGCAGGGGGCTGTCTATGATGAACAGAGGAATGATCCAGCTAACCATGATCTTTTGACAATTTATTTCAATGATTAAAAGGGCGGAGAGATTGCCACAATTCCTCATGATAACATCTCATAAACTGAGGAAGATCAAAAGCCTAAAATCTAAACGTCATGCTAAATGCAACTCCATTTTTAGCTGAAATCAAAATATAGCCTGAAAATTACCTTTGGAAATTCAAACCTTTTGTAATTGTTCATTTTTTTTTGCATTACATATATTTTATGGCCCCACCGCTGAAACTCTCTCAATTTTAGGTTTTCAAGGTGGTGCAGTCTCTGTGAGCCGGTACCAACCTTTCATTCCAGGTGGAACACGTGGCAGTGACAAGCATTTATCATGATAGAAAACCAATCGGGCCATTTTAGACAGCATCATCTAAATTGTGTGCATTATTTTGACTGCCCGCATTACTCTTAGTCTCTGACAAGCCAACAACACCTCTGGTTTGTATGATTTCAGAGTTTCAACATGAAAGTGTAGCTTCAATACTTTAAACCAAAAATACCTTCCAGTCATTAAAAATAACTCAGATTAGGATATCTGTACATTGAAGTCTTATCCTGTCGATATCCATTAGTGAGTTATCATTTTGTAAACCTCTGAATGGATGTTATGATGGTGGTTAGTGCATATACTGCACACTGTGTTACACGAGGGGAGACTTTGATTTGTTATTGTTATGTGTATTAGTATATAGTTTTATAGTGTATATAGTATATAAGTATTGTTTCTCGTGCGCTATGCAGACAAAGCATACTGTTCATAGATTACATGGGGGAGAAGGAAAAGAGAGGATGCAGAATATAGTGCTGCAGTTACAGGTAGGGTGTAGAGAAAGATCAGAAAAGAGCATTATTACTGATTTTTAAACAGTGAGAATTGAGTTTTAGGCGTGTGGGGCAATTACATCAAAGGTGGGAATAGAGGGAATACTTGGGGTCTGCAAGAAGTCGCAATGTTGTGGGTTGGATGGGTTGGAGACCAGTGAAAAAAGGCCCTGGTTTCATAGCTGCTGTGCTGGCCATTGGGTCCAGGTGACTGGCTGTTCCGGGTCACTTCCACGTCAGGAGTCATTGGAATCCAGAGCATCACCAAATCTGTAAGAGATTCCAAAAAAAATTATCAGAAAGTTTAGAAGAGTTACAGTTCACTTTTTTAGTAGCGCAAAACAGGAGTAAAAGATGAAATTAGGGTGTATGCTGGGGACAGCTCGCAAGAAGTCACCTCACTCCAACGCCACTTTCTTAGACTTTACTGCTACGGGAGATTTGCACTTTAAGGACCCCACACCTCCCCCCCGGACATTCTCTCTTCCATCTTCTTACACCGGGAAAAAGATACAAAAGTCTGAGATCTCACACCAACCAACTCAAGAACAGTTTCTTCCCTGCTGCCGTCAGACTTTTGAAAGGACCTACCTCGCACTAAATTGATCTTTCTCTACACTCTCGCTACGACTCTAACACTGCATTCTGTATTCTCTCCTTTCCTTCTCTACAAACGGTATGCTTTGCCTTTATAGCATGCAAGAAACAATACTTTTCACTGTATACGTATACATGTAACAATAATAAATCAAATGAAATTTATTAGACAGTAATTTGGGTGAACGCGTGAACATAGTTCATCTCAAGTCAACTCAGCAATATAAAAATGTGCTTGTGGTTTACTGTTACAAGGTTGTTGGGAGGCTGATATGACAGGCAGTAAATCAAGAGTTTACTTGGAGTTGGCAGATTGCTTTGAAAGGTTTCTAAAAAAGATATCACCATCACCACATAGAATCAGCTTGACTAGAATAAGGAAGATGTGGTTTGTATGCAAGTATGGTAAATACTCACATGCAATCAAATTGCATTTGCTTATTAACTGTCCAATTTGTAAAATAACATCTCCTTCCTAATAGATAAAAGGAATGGGTATCTTGTGTATCATTAATGAAGAATCTGGGTTGCAGGGTGCCTATGTCCTCAGAACCCATCAGTTATCTTCAAATCAGGGAAATAGCTACACTTCATCCTGTTAAAGTAATACATGCTCAGCACATTAAGCAGCTCCGGAGCTTTCCGATGTGTATCTTAGAATCATAGAATCCCTACAGTGCAGAAGGAGGCCCATCAAGCCTGCAGTGACCACAGCCCCACTATCCCCGTAACTCCATGTATTTACCCTGCTAGTCCCCCTGACACTAAGGGGAAATTTAGCATGGCCAATCCACCTAACCTGCACACCTTTGGAGTGTGGGAGGAAACCGGAGCACCCGGAGGAAACCCAGGCAGAGACAGCGACCCAATGCCGGAATTGAACCCGGGTCCCTGGCGCCGTGAGGCAGCAGTGCTAACCACTGTGCTACTGTGCCGCCCCTAATCCGCTTCTTCATTGAAGTGGGGTGGGAAGCACATCTCATGCATCTCCACGAATGGCTGCCTCGGCACTGTCACCGCTGGAATCCACTACTGTTCCATTTTTGTTTCCTTCTTTATCTACATTCTGCCCCTCAGAAGTACAATCTATTGAGGGTTGGAGATGCAGGCAGCTTCCAATTAGCCAGGGCACTGAGAACACTCCTCTACTATCTTCAGATACACTCACAAAATCTTCCGCAGGTAGACTGGGCCTCACTTTGCTATCTGACCTGAAAAATGATAGAATCGTAGAATCCCTCCAGTGCAGAAAGAGGCCATTTAGCCCATCGAGTCTGCACTTAACAGAATCCCCATCCAGGCCTGCTCTCCATAACCCCATGCATACCCTAGCTAGACTCCCTGACACTAAGGGGCAATTTAGCATGGCCAATTCACCTAACCCACACATCTTTGGACTGTGGGAGGAAACCGGAGCACTCGGAGGAAACCCATGCAGACACAGGGAGAACGTACAAACTCCACAAAGGCAATCACCCAAACTGAGAATTGAACCCGAGTCCCTGGTGCTGAGGGGCAGCAGTGCTAACCACTGTGCCAACGAGCTGTCCTAGTGAACAGTGACGCTACCAAGTAAAACTGAGCTTTTGGGGCAACTTCCAGTCTTTAGCAGCCTTTACAGTCACTTGTCACTTGTTTGACCCATGTAAATTAGATGTGACAAGTAAACTAGGAGGTGGAGATACTGCCATTGGGTACAGTAAGAAATCTCACAACACCAGGTTAAAATCCAACAGATTTATTTGGAATCACGAGTTGACGAAGGGGTACCACGCTGAAAGCTTGTGACCTGGTGTTGTGAGACTTCTTATAAACTAGGAAGATGAATGTTTGGAATTTAATAGACTAGGGGGTGGGTGGCTAACGTCACAGCTAGCTTTCTTGACCGAAGTACTAAATTAGTCTTTTTCAGTATTGAATATAATGCCCTATTTATCCACCCACCTTCCAATTCTGTCCATCTCTGTTTGAAGCAATTCAGTGGCTGCATTCAGTTATCCCTTGTCCCTATGTTTTATTCTGGAAATAAATACTAGTCAGGGACAATCGTGGAACAGGCATTTTCTGTACAATTCTCCTCACAGTGCTGAGACATGAATGGGACTAATGACTTTGGACAAATTCTTATTCTTCACTTCTTACTAGTTTATGCATGAATCCCAAGGCCCACGACAAACATTCACGATGCAGCTTTGTTCCAGCAACAATAGTCTGAATTGTCCCAGTATAATTTTATTTCAACCTTCAGAACCATTCCTTAGGTCACAGCAGTAATGGGGGCTGTTGGTCCAAACTGAGGCATCCAGTTCAGAGGGTCGCTGCCCCAGTTCGGGATGGCAGGCGGGTTGAGGAAGTGAGCGGGCGATTGTCACAAATGATTGTCAGCCTTCACAGTGTCTGCGGGGCACAGTGCGGCTGAGGTGAATGGAGCAGAAGAGGGTGGGGTAGAATGGAGGGTTACAGTTAGGTGACGAGGGCCGAAGGGACCAGCTAAAACACAGTGGCAAGTCTCTGTTTTCAGGTGACTGACGCTTACCAATTTGCAGTATCAAGATTCAAAATGTACCAAGCTTTCATTCTACTCCAACCTTCCACAGCGCACTAACTCCCTGTAAGTTGACAAGTTGCAGACACTGCTCTGCAGTGCTGGTAAAACGGCACTGTCCTTGGAAAATTGCAGGTAATTGATTAACTAGCAACCTCACGTGGCTTTCCTCTGCTGCTGGTAAGGGTTGATGTCATTACATAGACACTGCCTCTGGGAAAAGTGAAGGCTGATGCTACAACTCCCAGCTAGATTCCAAAGCATTAAACACTGTGACAACTCATGGGTCAGGTTTTTCTGAATGGAGTGCTCAAAGTATCAGCAGGGAATGCTTCCCCTTTTAATATTGGCCATCGGAGTCTAAGGCTCTTTGGGCAAGGAGGGGAGGTGAGACCCTGGGGAAAAGTCGGGGGGGGGGTGGATTTTGGGCAAAGGGGAACTAGGAGTGCAATGTTGATGGAGAGGCCAGGGCAAGAGGGAGCACCCACAAGAGACAGACCTTGAGGGGTGGGGGGCCTATGTTGAAAGGATACTGTTGAAGGAGGTACCACCCCCGCCCACCTGAGCAAGATGACTTTCCATGCTTTCTCCCTACTCCTGAACTGCCCCCGCCAACCTGAAAATAAAGCCATTCAGGAAACACCCCACACCTGTTGGAGAGATCGTGGTGTGGGCCATTGGAATGGGGAACATGGGTTTAAATACCACTCGGGCAGTTGATGGAATTTAAATTAGGTGAATAAAATCTATAATGAAAAGTTAGTCTTATTAGTAGTGACCATGACAGCATTGTCGATTGTCGCAATAAACCCTAAAGTTCTCAAATGAAGGAAATCTGCCATCGTTACCAAGTCTGCCCTACATGTTTAAAGTTTATTTGTTAGTGTCACAAGTAGGCTTACATTAATATTGCAACAAAGTTACTGTGAAAATCCCCTAGTTGCCACAGTTTGGCGCCTGTTTGGGTAAACTGAGGGAAAATTTAGCATGGCCAATGCACGTAACTAGTTGACTTTCGGACTTTGGGAGGAAACTAGAGCACCCAGAGGAAAGACACGCAGGCACGGGGAGAATGTGCAGAGTCCACGCAGACAGTAACCTAAGCCAGGAATCGAACCTGGGTCCCTGGTGCAGTGCTAACCAATGTCTCCAGACCCACAGCAAATTGGTTGAATCTAAACTGCCCTCTGAAATGATCGAGTGAGCCACTCAGTTCAAGAGCAATTAAGGATGGGGAAGAAATGTTGGCCTTGCCTGGTACGCCTACATACTCTGAAAGAAAAGTGGGTCAATTGGAGCCTCAGCTAGGACAAAAGGGGGCCGGCCCAGGCCTTGCTTGTCCACCTTCTGCACTCCTATAGACCCCACAGGGACTGGAGTGCATTATTGACCCCTTTAATCACATCTTGGTTTGATGTTTTGAGTTTCAATTAGACTTTATTTTGGGCGAATCCCTCCCCCCCGACCACCCGTTTTTACGGGGCTGCCTCTTTGGTTTGGTTATTTGATTTGCCTAAAAAAAATGGCCCTGCTTGTCCCATTGCAAAATTATGGGGTGTCAGGATGGGTGAGGGGGCTGTGCGAAGGCCATCCAGGGAATTTTAAATCCCTCCCCCCACCCCACAGTCGTCACCGCCTGCAAACATGCCAGCGGTAAAATACTGCCCGTGGTGAAAGAAACTGATGTGCATCTTTTTACATAATATGTTGGGATCCCATTGAAAAATTTTAAGCGATTTTGTTGAAAGATCAACATTGGTCAAGAAATCAGAGAGAAGTCCTTTGCTCTTCAAGTAGTGTTACAGAGTCTTGTATATTGACTTGAGATGGCAGACAAGGTTTCAAACCCGGGTTCGATTCCTGGCTTGTGTCACTGTGTTTGGGGAGTCTGCACATTCTCCCCGTGTCTGCATGGGTTTCCTCCAGATGCCCCGGTTTCCTCCCACAGTCTGAAAGACGTGCTGGTTAGATGGACTGGCCATGCTAAATTCTCCCTCAGTGTACCCAAACAGGCTCCGAAGTGTGGTGACTAGGGGAATTCTGTAGTAATTTCATTGCAGTGTTAATGTAAGCCTCCTTGTGATTAATAAATAAACTTTTAAATTGAACATTTATCATCTCAGTGCAGCACTCTCTCAGCACTGCATTGGAATGCCAGCCCAATTAATGTGCTCAAGTACCTGCAGTGGGCCACGATTCTCTTTCTCAGGGATGGGAGTGCTTCCTCTGAGCCCCAGACAGACACTTTAAGATTCGAGAAAATGCTGTTAATTTAACTCTGAAATGCAACGCAATAAGAAGCAATAAATGCTTGGGTGAGTGCTCGAGTTGCTATCTTTGGCATTGCCAGGGTACAATGGGTGGAGGGAGTTCATGTTCCCAGACCATTGTTCATTGTGCACTGTGTCCGAACTCCCACTTGGATCTCATGGCAGATCTAAAGAGTTCTCACTGAAAATGCGCAAGAACTTCTCTTTAATATGTAAACAGATTTTCAGCAGACACACACTTACACGCATTTCAATTTCTTTCAATTCCTATCAAGAATGTGCCTTGTGTTGAGTTTACCCATTCAAAGAGACGGTGGGGGAGTTATGGGGGGGAATTATACGGAGATACGTGTGGGGAATCCTACAGACATATTTGGGGGTTGGCAGGGAGTCAGCATTTAGAGGGATGGGATTTGTTTTGAGAGGAATATTAATTACAGAGTTGAATTTTTATTTGGCTTTGTGCAAACTGTTATTGTCACTTTTTACAAGCTTTTTTTTAGTTTGCCACATTTCACAGGAATCAAGAACAAGGGGTACAAATGTAAAAATAGTCAAATAAAAGCAAAATACTGCAGATGCTGGGAATCTGAAATAAAAACAGAAAATGCTGGAAAAACTCTGCAGGTCTATGGAGAGAAACAAAGTTAACATTTCGGTCTGTTTCTCCACAGATGCTGCCTGACCTGCTGACTTTATCCAACACATTCTGTTTTATTACTATTGTAAAAGTGCCTGGCCTTCAGGAGGAAATCAGGAAGTACTTTTTCACACATAAAGCAGTGGAAACTTGGGAATACTCTCCCGAGTGGATGGAAATACTGAGTGTCAATTGGAGCTTTGAAAACCAGGATCAGTAGATCTTTATTTGGTATCCAGTGATATTGAGCAAAATGATTAAACGGGATTAAGATACACATCAGCCAAGATCTAACTTAATCGTGGATTTGGCTTGAGGGGCTGAATGGCCTCTTCCTGTTCCTATGTTTACATAAATGCCATGAATGGTGAGCTGCCTCCCAAATATATTAACCACAGCTAATCCACACTATAGGAGAGATGTTGCTCATGGCTAACAAGGTCACAGCACTATAAATATTTTAGTATCTGGCTCATACCAAACTGTGTGGGATGTCAGTCACTCTGCTGAATCAAATAAATGACTGGTTCGCTCGGGCGAACAATCTCATAACCTTCCCCATGAGCAAGCACAGCATAATGAGCATTTTCTTTTCTGATGGAAGGTGTATCACCAGAATCCAGACTGGGAATAATGTGGCTAGAGGTACCTGAACACACTTGCACAGCCTTTGCGAATGGTAGTGGCTTCCACTCCACCTACAAATCGCTCATCTTTGTCCATTAAAGCGGGGCCACGCAAGTGAGTGTCCACTTCCTACAGAGCAGGAAGCGCAACTCCATTCTAAAACAACCCACCTGTCAGAATTACAGGCCCAGCCGTTAACATTTTGAAAGGGAGTTCAGTGAGCGCTCCTTGGGTCCACTGTAAGACAAAGTTGGAGATTTGTGTGTGGTGCAAGTTGAACAGTGGCCTAGCAACATTGACTGCTTCCAGCCACTGTACTCCGATATGCCCCCGCCTTCGGTCTCCAAGGCTAAACTGGACGTTGGTGAGGCACATTTGGAATATTGTGTTCAGTTCTGGTCACCTCATTGTAAGAAGGATATGGAAGCATTGGAGAGAGTGCAGAGGAGATTTACCAGGATGCTGCCTGGTTTGGAGGGTAGGTCTTATGAGGAAAGGTTGAGGGAGCTGGGGCTTTTCTCTTTGGAGCAGAGGAGGATGAGAGGCGACTTAGAGGTTTATAAGATGATGAGAGGAATTGATAGAGTGGACATGCAGAGATTATTTCTTCGGGTGGATGTAGCTGTTACTAGGGGGCATAACTATAAGGTTCATGGTGGGAGATATAGGAGGGATGTCCGAGGTAGATTCTTCATTCAGAGAGTGGTTGGGGTGTGGAATAGACCGCCTGCTGTGATAGCGGAGTCAGACACTTTAGGAACTTTCAAGCAGTTATTGGATAGGCACATGGAGTACACCAGAATGATAGGGAGTGGGATAGCTTGATCTTGGGATTGGACATAACTCAGCACAACATTGAGGGCCGAAGGGCCTGTACTGTGCTGTAATGTTCTATGTTCTATTAAACTGAAGAATGCATAAATTATTCTCTTCAGTCCTGACTTCTGATTCCTTTGAGAGTGGAAAGACAGCCATTCAGGTCACTCATGAAATCCACTGACATCCAGAAGTTTCGATGCAACAGAGGGTGATTTATGATCCAGGTCTTCCCAGGTCTCCATGATAAGTGTGCTTTGTACTTAAGTGGCAGGGGTGAAACTATGATCAAGCAGGTAGTTAGCCCAGGACAAGGCTAACCCATTGCACTTCAGGACTGCGATGTCCCCACATACCCAGAGTATCCCCAGACACTCAACTGCAAAATTTGTGGTAGTGGGGGACTGCGGCACAGTGGCTAGCACTGCTATCTCACAGTGCTGGGGAACCAGGTTTGATTCCAGTCTCTGGTGACTATCTGCGTGGAGTTTGCACATTCTTCCTGTGCTTACATGTTCTCCCCGGGTGCTCCAGTTTCCTCCCACAGTCCAAAAATGTGCAGGTCAGGTGGATTGGCCATGCTAAATTACCCCTTACTGTCGAGGGGATTAGCAGGGTGTTACGGGGATAAGGCCTGGGTGGGAATGTGGTCAGTGCAGACTTGATGGGCTGAATGGCCCTCTTCTGCACTGTAGGAATCCTATGATTCTGCTGCATGCTCCACATTTTTTCCATCTGAAGTGGGTGGAGAAGGAGAACAGTCCCAATCCCGACACAGCTAAGATCACAGCA